>NC_140723.1:9667500-10267500 GCF_050655825.1 Lonchura striata
TGGAAGGTTTTCCAGGACATATTTCTGGAGTTTTGAATTCCTCCTGATGCAGCCCCTCCTGGGAAACTCGTGCTCGTCCTCTGAGTCTCCGACATGCAGAGACCTCGATGGCAGCTGCAGAAATGAAGGGCTGCGTTGAGTTGTCGAGAAGCAAGAACATAGCCAGCGCCTTGTGTTTGGGAGTCAGCAGCTGCTGGACTTTTGCGATTGCTTTCACTGTGCACTGAATGCCAGGACGGCATGTGCACGTTAAAACAACGAGCTGGGCAAGAGTAATCGAAAGATCACGGCCGTCAGAAAACAGCTTATATATTGCCCTGGAAAGAGCAATGTTTTTGGAGTTTGCAATAAAATCGTGTTTCTGGACAAGGGAGGCATAAGTGCGCTGCGCTCCTAAGCTATCTCCCTGCGAGACACACTGCCAAAGCTTTTCGCTATGATGCAGTCTAGTTGCAGACGCACACTACGGCTCTCCGGAGCTGTCCGAAGCGAAGCGCCGGTGGCCGGCGTCTTTCGGCTGAAGCAGCGCTTCGGAGCGTAGGGCTGCCGCTCCGCTGTTGTGTGCGCGAAGCAGCCGCTTCTCCGGCTCCGGGAGCCGGACAGAGCGGTAGCTTGTACGAGGGCGAAGAACGTTGCCGCAGGGAGACGACATTGTGTGCACAGCCTTGCGACTGCTAGAGGACGGTGGCTAAAGCTCCCTGCCTTTTCAATGCACTGCTGGCATGCTTTATTGAAGGTGTTCCGAGACAACTTTCCTGGGTTTTGACTTCGTCCTGATGCAGCCCCTCCTGGGAAACTCGTGCTCGTCCCAGAAGGCTCGAGATACAGAAAACTCGATGGCAGCTGCAGAAATGAAGGACTCTGTTGAAGTGTGGAGAAGCAAGAACGTAGAAAAGCGCCTTGTGTTTGGGAGTCAGCAGCTGCTGGACTTTTGCGATTGCTTTCACTGTGCACTGAATGCCAGGACGGCACGTGCACGCTGAAACAACGAGCTGGGCAAGAGTAATCGAAAGATCACGGCCGTCAGAAAGCAGCTTATATATTGCCCTGGGAAGAGTACTGTTTTTGGAGTGTACAGTAAAATCGTGTTTCTGGACAAGGGAGGCATAAGTGCGCTGCGCTCCTAAGCTATCTCCCTGCGAGACACACTGCCAAAGCTTTTCGCTATGATGCAGTCTAGTGCAGACGCACACTACGGCTCTCCGGAGCTCTCCGAAGCCAAGCGCCGCTGGCCGGCGTCTTTCGGCTGAAGCAGCGCTTCGGAGCGTACGGCTGCCGCTCCGCTGTTGTGTGCGCGAAGCAGCCGCTTCTCCTGCTCCGGGAGCCGGACAGAGCGGTAGCTTGTACGGGGGCGAAGAACGAAGCCGCAGAGCACCGGGCTTTTGCGCACACCCTAAGGACTGCTAGAGGACGGTGGTGGCCGCTCGCTTGCCTCTTCAATTCCCTTCTAGCATCCTAATAGAAGGTGTTCCAGGACAAATTCCCTGAGTTTTGAATTCCTCCTGATGCAGCCTCTCCTGGGAAACTCGTGCTCGTCCTCTGAGTCTCCGACATGCAGAGACCTCGATGGCAGCTGCAGAAATGAAGGGCTGCGTTGAGTTGTCGAGAAGCAAGAACATAGCCAGCGCCTTGTGTTTGGGAGTCAGCAGCTGCTGGACTTTTGCGATTGCTTTCACTGTGCACTGAATGCCAGGACGGCATGTGCACGTTAAAACAACGAGCTGGGCAAGAGTAATCGAAAGATCACGGCCGTCAGAAAACAGCTTATATATTGCCTTGGAAAGAGCAATGTTTTTGGAGTGTACAGTAAAATCGTGTTTCTGGACAAGGGAGGCATAAGTGCGCTGCGCTCCTAAGCTATCTCTCTGCGAGACACACTGCCAAAGCTTTTCGCTATGATGCAGTCTAGTGCAGACGCACACTACGGCTCTCCGGAGCTGTCCGAAGCCAAGCGCCGGTGGCCGGCGTCTTTCGGCTGAAGCAGCGCTTCGGAGCGTAGGGCTGCCGCTCCGCTGTTGTGTGCGCGAAGCAGCCGCTTCTCCTGCTCCGGGAGCCGGACAGAGCGGTAGCTTGTACGAGGGCGAAGAACGTTGCCGCAGGGAGACGACATTGTGTGCACAGCCTTGCGACTGCTAGAGGACGGTGGCTAAAGCTCCCTGCCTTTTCAATGCACTGCTGGCATGCTTTATTGAAGGTGTTCCGAGACAACTTTCCTGGGTTTTGACTTCGTCCTGATGCAGCCCCTCCTGGGAAACTCGTGCTCGTCCCAGAAGGCTCGAGATACAGAAAACTCGATGGCAGCTGCAGAAATGAAGGACTCTGTTGAAGTGTGGAGAAGCAAGAACGTAGCCAGCGCCTTGTGTTTGGGAGTCAGCAGCTGCTGGACTTTTGCGATTGCTTTCACTGTGCACTGAATGCCAGGACGGCACGTGCACGCTGAAACAACGAGCTGGGCAAGAGTAATCGAAAGATCACGGCCGTCAGAAAGCAGCTTATATATTGCCCTGGGAAGAGTACTGTTTTTGGAGTGTACAGTAAAATCGTGTTTCTGGGCAAGGGAGGCATAAGTTCTCTGCGCTCCTAAGCTATCTCCCTGCGAGACACACTGCCAAAGCTTTTCGCTAGGATGCAGTCTAGTGCAGACGCACACTACGGCTCTCCGGAGCTGTCCGAAGCCAAGCGCCGGTGGCCGGCGTCTTTCGGCTGAAGCAGCGCTTCGGAGCGTAGGGCTGCCGCTCCGCTGTTGTGTGCGCGAAGCAGCCGCTTCTCCTGCTCCGGGAGTCGGAGAGAGCGGTAGCTTGTACGAGGGCGAAGAACGAAGCCGCAGAGCACCGGGCTTTTGCGCACACCCTAAGGACTGCTAGAGGACGGTGGTGGCCGCTCGCTTGCCTCTTCAATTCCCTTCTAGCATCCTAATAGAAGGTGTTCCAGGACAAATTCCCTGAGTTTTGAATTCCTCCTGATGCAGCCTCTCCTGGGAAACTCGTGCTCGTCCTCTGAGTCTCCGACATGCAGAGACCTCGATGGCAGCTGCAGAAATGAAGGGCTGCGTTGAGTTGTCGAGAAGCAAGAACATAGCCAGCGCCTTGTGTTTGGGAGTCAGCAGCTGCTGGACTTTTGCGATTGCTTTCACTGTGCACTGAATGCCAGGACGGCATGTGCACGTTAAAACAACGAGCTGGGCAAGAGTAATCGAAAGATCACGGCCGTCAGAAAACAGCTTATATATTGCCTTGGAAAGAGCAATGTTTCTGGAGTTTGCAATAAAATCGTGTTTCTGGACAAGGGAGGCATAAGTGCGCTGCGCTCCTAAGCTATCTCTCTGCGAGACACACTGCCAAAGCTTTTCGCTATGATGCAGTCTAGTGCAGACGCACACTACGGCTCTCCGGAGCTGTCCGAAGCCAAGCGCCGGTGGCCGGCGTCTTTCGGCTGAAGCAGCGCTTCGGAGCGTACGGCTGCCGCTCCGCTGTTGTGTGCGCGAAGCAGCCGCTTCTCCTGCTCCGGGAGCCGGACAGAGCGGTAGCTTGTACGGGGGCGAAGACGAAGCCGCAGAGCACCGGGCTTCTGCGCGCACCCTAAGGACTCCTAGAGGACGGTGGTGGCCGCTCGCTTGCCTCTTCAATTCCCTTCTAGCATCCTTATGGAAGGTGTTCCAGGACAAATTCCCTGAGTTTTGAATTCCTCCTGATGCAGCCCCTCCTGGGAAACTCGTGCTCGTCCTCTGAGTCTCCGACATGCAGAGACCTCGATGGCAACTGCAGAAATGAAGGGCTGCGTTGAGTTGTCGAGAAGCAAGAACATAGCCAGCGCCTTGTGTTTGGGAGTCAGCAGCTGCTGGACTTTTGCGATTGCTTTCACTGTGCACTGAATGCCAGGACGGCATGTGCACGTTAAAACAACGAGCTGGGCAAGAGTAATCGAAAGATCACGGCCGTCAGAAAGCAGCTTATATATTGCCCTGGGAAGAGTACTGTTTTTGGAGTGTGCAGTAAAATCGTGTTTCTGGGCAAGGGAGGCATAAGTGCGCTGCGCTCCTAAGCTATCTCTCTGCGAGACACACTGCCAAAGCTTTTCGCTATGATGCAGTCTAGTGCAGACGCACACTACGGCTCTCCGGAGCTGTCCGAAGCCAAGCGCCGGTGGCCGGCGTCTTTCGGCTGAAGCAGCGCTTCGGAGCGTAGGGCTGCCGCTCCGCTGCTGTGTGCGCGAAGCAGCCGCTTCTCCTGCTCCGGGAGCCGGAGAGAGCGGTAGCTTGTACGAGGGCGAAGAACGAAGCCGCAGAGCACCGGGCTTCTGCGCGCACCCTAAGGACTGCTAGAGGACCGTAGTGGCCGCACGCCTGCCTCTTCAATTCTCTTCTAGCATCCTAATGGAAGGTTTTCCAGGACATATTTCTGGAGTTTTGAATTCCTCCTGATGCAGCCCCTCCTGGGAAACTCGTGCTCGTCCTCTGAGTCTCCGACATGCAGAGACCTCGATGGCAGCTGCAGAAATGAAGGGCTGCGTTGAGTTGTCGAGAAGCAAGAACATAGCCAGCGCCTTGTGTTTGGGAGTCAGCAGCTGCTGGACTTTTGCGATTGCTTTCACTGTGCACTGAATGCCAGGACGGCATGTGCACGTTAAAACAACGAGCTGGGCAAGAGTAATCGAAAGATCACGGCCGTCAGAAAACAGCTTATATATTGCCCTGGAAAGAGCAATGTTTTTGGAGTTTGCAATAAAATCGTGTTTCTGGACAAGGGAGGCATAAGTGCGCTGCGCTCCTAAGCTATCTCCCTGCGAGACACACTGCCAAAGCTTTTCGCTATGATGCAGTCTAGTTGCAGACGCACACTACGGCTCTCCGGAGCTGTCCGAAGCGAAGCGCCGGTGGCCGGCGTCTTTCGGCTGAAGCAGCGCTTCGGAGCGTAGGGCTGCCGCTCCGCTGTTGTGTGCGCGAAGCAGCCGCTTCTCCGGCTCCGGGAGCCGGACAGAGCGGTAGCTTGTACGAGGGCGAAGAACGTTGCCGCAGGGAGACGACATTGTGTGCACAGCCTTGCGACTGCTAGAGGACGGTGGCTAAAGCTCCCTGCCTTTTCAATGCACTGCTGGCATGCTTTATTGAAGGTGTTCCGAGACAACTTTCCTGGGTTTTGACTTCGTCCTGATGCAGCCCCTCCTGGGAAACTCGTGCTCGTCCCAGAAGGCTCGAGATACAGAAAACTCGATGGCAGCTGCAGAAATGAAGGACTCTGTTGAAGTGTGGAGAAGCAAGAACGTAGAAAAGCGCCTTGTGTTTGGGAGTCAGCAGCTGCTGGACTTTTGCGATTGCTTTCACTGTGCACTGAATGCCAGGACGGCACGTGCACGCTGAAACAACGAGCTGGGCAAGAGTAATCGAAAGATCACGGCCGTCAGAAAGCAGCTTATATATTGCCCTGGGAAGAGTACTGTTTTTGGAGTGTAGAGTAAAATCGTGTTTCTGGACAAGGGAGGCATAAGTGCGCTGCGCTCCTAAGCTATCTCCCTGCGAGACACACTGCCAAAGCTTTTCGCTAGGATGCAGTCTAGTGCAGACGCACACTACGGCTCTCCGGAGCTGTCCGAAGCCAAGCGCCGGTGGCCGGCGTCTTTCGGCTGAAGCAGCGCTTCGGAGCGTACGGCTGCCGCTCCGCTGTTGTGTGCGCGAAGCAGCCGCTTCTCCTGCTCCGGGAGCCGGACAGAGCGGTAGCTTGTACGGGGGCGAAGAACGAAGCCGCAGAGCACCGGGCTTTTGCGCACACCCTAAGGACTGCTAGAGGACGGTGGTGGCCGCTCGCTTGCCTCTTCAATTCCCTTCTAGCATCCTAATAGAAGGTGTTCCAGGACAAATTCCCTGAGTTTTGAATTCCTCCTGATGCAGCCTCTCCTGGGAAACTCGTGCTCGTCCTCTGAGTCTCCGACATGCAGAGACCTCGATGGCAGCTGCAGAAATGAAGGGCTGCGTTGAGTTGTCGAGAAGCAAGAACATAGCCAGCGCCTTGTGTTTGGGAGTCAGCAGCTGCTGGACTTTTGCGATTGCTTTCACTGTGCACTGAATGCCAGGACGGCATGTGCACGTTAAAACAACGAGCTGGGCAAGAGTAATCGAAAGATCACGGCCGTCAGAAAACAGCTTATATATTGCCTTGGAAAGAGCAATGTTTTTGGAGTGTACAGTAAAATCGTGTTTCTGGACAAGGGAGGCATAAGTGCGCTGCGCTCCTAAGCTATCTCTCTGCGAGACACACTGCCAAAGCTTTTCGCTAGGATGCAGTCTAGTGCAGACGCACACTACGGCTCTCCGGAGCTGTCCGAAGCCAAGCGCCGGTGGCCGGCGTCTTTCGGCTGAAGCAGCGCTTCGGAGCGTAGGGCTGCCGCTCCGCTGTTGTGTGCGCGAAGCAGCCGCTTCTCCTGCTCCGGGAGCCGGACAGAGCGGTAGCTTGTACGAGGGCGAAGAACGTTGCCGCAGGGAGACGACATTGTGTGCACAGCCTTGCGACTGCTAGAGGACGGTGGCTAAAGCTCCCTGCCTTTTCAATGCACTGCTGGCATGCTTTATTGAAGGTGTTCCGAGACAACTTTCCTGGGTTTTGACTTCGTCCTGATGCAGCCCCTCCTGGGAAACTCGTGCTCGTCCCAGAAGGCTCGAGATACAGAAAACTCGATGGCAGCTGCAGAAATGAAGGACTCTGTTGAAGTGTGGAGAAGCAAGAACATAGCAAGCGCCTTGTGTTTGGGAGTCAGCAGCTGCTGGACTTTTGCGATTGCTTTCACTGTGCACTGAATGCCAGGATGGCACGTGCACGCTGAAACAACGAGCTGGGCAAGAGTAATCGAAAGATCACGGCCGTCAGAAAGCAGCTTATATATTGCCCTGGGAAGAGTACTGTTTTTGGAGTGTACAGTAAAATCGTGTTTCTGGACAAGGGAGGCATAAGTGCGCTGCGCTCCTAAGCTATCTCCCTGCGAGACACACTGCCAAAGCTTTTCGCTATGATGCAGTCTAGTGCAGACGCACACTACGGCTCTCCGGAGCTCTCCGAAGCCAAGCGCCGCTGGCCGGCGTCTTTCGGCTGAAGCAGCGCTTCGGAGCGTACGGCTGCCGCTCCGCTGTTGTGTGCGCGAAGCAGCCGCTTCTCCTGCTCCGGGAGCCGGACAGAGCGGTAGCTTGTACGGGGGCGAAGAACGAAGCCGCAGAGCACCGGGCTTTTGCGCACACCCTAAGGACTGCTAGAGGACGGTGGTGGCCGCTCGCTTGCCTCTTCAATTCCCTTCTAGCATCCTAATAGAAGGTGTTCCAGGACAAATTCCCTGAGTTTTGAATTCCTCCTGATGCAGCCTCTCCTGGGAAACTCGTGCTCGTCCTCTGAGTCTCCGACATGCAGAGACCTCGATGGCAGCTGCAGAAATGAAGGGCTGCGTTGAGTTGTCGAGAAGCAAGAACATAGCCAGCGCCTTGTGTTTGGGAGTCAGCAGCTGCTGGACTTTTGCGATTGCTTTCACTGTGCACTGAATGCCAGGACGGCATGTGCACGTTAAAACAACGAGCTGGGCAAGAGTAATCGAAAGATCACGGCCGTCAGAAAACAGCTTATATATTGCCTTGGAAAGAGCAATGTTTTTGGAGTGTACAGTAAAATCGTGTTTCTGGACAAGGGAGGCATAAGTGCGCTGCGCTCCTAAGCTATCTCTCTGCGAGACACACTGCCAAAGCTTTTCGCTAGGATGCAGTCTAGTGCAGACGCACACTACGGCTCTCCGGAGCTGTCCGAAGCCAAGCGCCGGTGGCCGGCGTCTTTCGGCTGAAGCAGCGCTTCGGAGCGTAGGGCTGCCGCTCCGCTGTTGTGTGCGCGAAGCAGCCGCTTCTCCTGCTCCGGGAGCCGGACAGAGCTGTAGCTTGTACGAGGGCGAAGAACGAAGCCGCAGAGCACCGGGCTTCTGCGCGCACCCTAAGGACTGCTAGAGGACCGTAGTGGCCGCACGCCTGCCTCTTCAATTCTCTTCTAGCATCCTAATGGAAAGTTTTCCAGGACATATTTCTGGAGTTTTGAATTCCTCCTGATGCAGCCCCTCCTGGGAAACTCGTGCTCGTCCTCTGAGTCTCCGACATGCAGAGACCTCGATGGCAGCTGCAGAAATGAAGGGCTGCGTTGAGTTGTCGAGAAGCAAGAACATAGCCAGCGCCTTGTGTTTGGGAGTCAGCAGCTGCTGGACTTTTGCGATTGCTTTCACTGTGCACTGAATGCCAGGACGGCATGTGCACGTTAAAACAACGAGCTGGGCAAGAGTAATCGAAAGATCACGGCCGTCAGAAAACAGCTTATATATTGCCCTGGAAAGAGCAATGTTTTTGGAGTTTGCAATAAAATCGTGTTTCTGGACAAGGGAGGCATAAGTGCGCTGCGCTCCTAAGCTATCTCCTTGCGAGACACACTGCCAAAGCTTTTCGCTAGGATGCAGTCTAGTGCAGACGCACACTACGGCTCTCCGGAGCTGTCCGAAGCCAAGCGCCGGTGGCCGGCGTCTTTCGGCTGAAGCAGCGCTTCGGAGCGTAGGGCTGCCGCTCCGCTGTTGTGTGCGCGAAGCAGCCGCTTCTCCTGCTCCGGGAGCCGGACAGAGCGGTAGCTTGTACGAGGGCGAAGAACGAAGCCGCAGAGCACCGGGCTTCTGCGCGCACCCTAAGGACTGCTAGAGGACGGTGGTGGCCGCTCGCTTGCCTCTTCAATTCCCTTCTAGCATCCTTATGGAAGGTGTTCCAGGACAAATTCCCTGAGTTTTGAATTCCTCCTGATGCAGCCCCTCCTGGGAAACTCGTGCTCGTCCTCTGAGTCTCCGACATGCAGAGACCTCGATGGCAACTGCAGAAATGAAGGGCTGCGTTGAGTTGTCGAGAAGCAAGAACATAGCCAGCGCCTTGTGTTTGGGAGTCAGCAGCTGCTGGACTTTTGCGATTGCTTTCACTGTGCACTGAATGCCAGGACGGCATGTGCACGTTAAAACAACGAGCTGGGCAAGAGTAATCGAAAGATCACGGCCGTCAGAAAGCAGCTTATATATTGCCCTGGGAAGAGTACTGTTTTTGGAGTGTGCAGTAAAATCGTGTTTCTGGGCAAGGGAGGCATAAGTGCGCTGCGCTCCTAAGCTATCTCTCTGCGAGACACACTGCCAAAGCTTTTCGCTATCATGCAGTCTAGTGCAGACGCACACTACGGCTCTCCGGAGCTGTCCGAAGCCAAGCGCCGCTGGCCGGCGTCTTTCGGCTGAAGCAGCGCTTCGGAGCGTACGGCTGCCGCTCCGCTGCTGTGTGCGCGAAGCAGCCGCTTCTCCTGCTCCGGGAGCCGGACAGAGCGGTAGCTTGTACGAGGGCGAAGAACGTTGCCGCAGGGAGACGACATTGTGTGCACAGCCTTGCGACTGCTAGAGGACGGTGGCTAAAGCTCCCTGCCTTTTCAATGCACTGCTGGCATGCTTTATTGAAGGTGTTCCGAGACAACTTTCCTGGGTTTTGACTTCGTCCTGATGCAGCCCCTCCTGGGAAATTGGTGCTCGTCCCAGAAGGCTCGAGATGCAGAAAACTCGATGGCAGCTGCAGAAATGAAGGACTCTGTTGAAGTGTGGAGAAGCAAGAACGTAGACAAGCGCCTTGTGTTTGGGAGTCAGCAGCTGCTGGACTTTTGCGATTGCTTTCACTGTGCACTGAATGCCAGGACGGCACGTGCACGCTGAAACAACGAGCTGGGCAAGAGTAATCGAAAGATCACGGCCGTCAGAAAACAGCTTATATATTGCCCTGGGAAGAGTACTGTTTTTGGAGTGTACAGTAAAATCGTGTTTCTGGGCAAGGGAGGCATAAGTTCTCTGCGCTCCTAAGCTATCTCCCTGCGAGACACACTGCCAAAGCTTTTCGCTAGGATGCAGTCTAGTGCAGACGCACACTACGGCTCTCCGGAGCTGTCCGAAGCCAAGCGCCGCTGGCCGGCGTCTTTCGGCTGAAGCAGCGCTTCGGAGCGTACGGCTGCCGCTCCGCTGTTGTGTGCGCGAAGCAGCCGCTTCTCCTGCTCCGGGAGTCGGAGAGAGCGGTAGCTTGTACGAGGGCGAAGAACGAAGCCGCAGAGCACCGGGCTTTTGCGCACACCCTAAGGACTGCTAGAGGACGGTGGTGGCCGCTCGCTTGCCTCTTCAATTCCCTTCTAGCATCCTAATAGAAGGTGTTCCAGGACAAATTCCCTGAGTTTTGAATTCCTCCTGATGCAGCCTCTCCTGGGAAACTCGTGCTCGTCCTCTGAGTCTCCGACATGCAGAGACCTCGATGGCAGCTGCAGAAATGAAGGGCTGCGTTGAGTTGTCGAGAAGCAAGAACATAGCCAGCGCCTTGTGTTTGGGAGTCAGCAGCTGCTGGACTTTTGCGATTGCTTTCACTGTGCACTGAATGCCAGGACGGCATGTGCACGTTAAAACAACGAGCTGGGCAAGAGTAATCGAAAGATCACGGCCGTCAGAAAACAGCGTATATATTGCCTTGGAAAGAGCAATGTTTCTGGAGTTTGCAATAAAATCGTGTTTCTGGACAAGGGAGGCATAAGTGCGCTGCGCTCCTAAGCTATCTCTCTGCGAGACACACTGCCAAAGCTTTTCGCTATGATGCAGTCTAGTGCAGACGCACACTACGGCTCTCCGGAGCTGTTCGAAGCCAAGCGCCGGTGGCCGGCGTCTTTCGGCTGAAGCAGTGCTTCGGAGCGTACGGCTGCCGCTCCGCTGTTGTGTGCGCGAAGCAGCCGCTTCTCCTGCTCCGGGAGCCGGACAGAGCGGTAGCTTGTACGGGGGCGAAGAACGAAGCCGCAGAGCACCGGGCTTTTGCGCACACCCTAAGGACTGCTAGAGGACGGTGGTGGCCGCTCGCCTGCCTCTTCAATTCCCTTCTAGCATCCTAATGGAAGGTGTTCCAGTACAAATTCCCTGAGTTTTGAATTCCTCCTGATGCAGCCTCTCCTGGGAAACTCGTGCTCGTCCTCTGAGTCTCCGACATGCAGAGACCTCGATGTCAGCTGCAGAAATGAAGGGCTGCGTTGAGTTGTCGAGAAGCAAGAACATAGCCAGCGCCTTGTGTTTGGGAGTCAGCAGCTGCTGGACTTTTGCGATTGCTTTCACTGTGCACTGAATGCCAGGACGGCACGTGCACGCTGAAACAACGAGCTGGGCAAGAGTAATCGAAAGATCACGGCCGTCAGAAAGCAGCTTATATATTGCCCTGGGAAGAGTACTGTTTTTGGAGTGTACAGTAAAATCGTGTTTCTGGACAAGGGAGGCATAAGTGCGCTGCGCTCCTAAGCTATCTCCCTGCGAGACACACTGCCAAAGCTTTTCGCTATGATGCAGTCTAGTTGCAGACGCACACTACGGCTCTCCGGAGCTGTCCGAAGCCAAGCGCCGGTGGCCGGCGTCTTTCGGCTGAAGCAGCGCTTCGGAGCGTAGGGCTGCCGCTCCGCTGTTGTGTGCGCGAAGCAGCCGCTTCTCCTGCTCCGGGAGCCGGACAGAGCGGTAGCTTGTACGAGGGCGAAGAACGTTGCCGCAGGGAGACGACATTGTGTGCACAGCCTTGCGACTGCTAGAGGACGGTGGCTAAAGCTCCCTGCCTTTTCAATGCACTGCTGGCATGCTTTATTGAAGGTGTTCCGAGACAACTTTCCTGGGTTTTGACTTCGTCCTGATGCAGCCCCTCCTGGGAAATTGGTGCTCGTCCCAGAAGGCTCGAGATGCAGAAAACTCGATGGCAGCTGCAGAAATGAAGGACTCTGTTGAAGTGTGGAGAAGCAAGAACGTAGACAAGCGCCTTGTGTTTGGGAGTCAGCAGCTGCTGGACTTTTGCGATTGCTTTCACTGTGCACTGAATGCCAGGAAGGCACGTGCACGCTGCAACAACCAGCTGGGCAAGAGTGGGCAGAAGAGAACGGGCGTCAGACAGCAGCTTACATAGTACCATGGAAAGAGCAGTGTTTTTGGAGTGTGCAGCAAATCCGTGTTTCTGGACAAGGGAGGCATAAGTGCGCTGCGCTCCTAAGGTATCTCTCTGCGAGACACACTGTCAAAGCTTTTCGCTATGATGCAGTCTAGTGCAGACGCACACTACGGCTCTCCGGAGCTGTCCGAAGCCAAGCGCCGGTGGCCGGCGTCTTTCGGCTGAAGCAGCGCTTCGGAGCGTACGTCTGCCGCTCCGCTGTTGTGTGCGCGAAGCAGCCGCTTCTCCTGCTCCGGGAGCCGGACAGAGCGGTAGCTTGTACGAGGGCGAAGAACGAAGCCGAAGAGCACCGGGCTTCTGCGCGCACCCTAAGGACTGCTAGAGGACCGTGGTGGCCGCACGCCTGCCTCTTCAATTCCATTCTAGCATCCTTATGGAAGGTGTTCCAGGACATATTTCTGGGGTTTTGAATTCCTCCTGATGCAGCCCCTCGTGGGAAACTCGTGCTCGTCCTCTGAGTCTCCGACATGCAGAGACCTCGATGGCAACTGCAGAAATGAAGGGCTGCGTTGAGTTGTCGAGAAGCAAGAACATAGCCAGCGCCTTGTGTTTGGGAGTCAGCAGCTGCTGGACTTTTGCGATTGCTTTCACTGTGCACTGAATGCCAGGACGGCATGTGCACGTTACAACAACGAGCTGGGCAAGAGTAATCGAAAGATCACGGCCGTCAGAAAGCAGCTTATATATTGCCCTGGGAAGAGTACTGTTTTTGGAGTGTGCAGTAAAATCGTGTTTCTGGGCAAGGGAGGCATAAGTGCGCTGCGCTCCTAAGCTATCTCCCTGCGAGACACACTGCCAAAGCTTTTCGCTATGATGCAGTCTAGTGCAGACGCACACTACGGCTCTCCGGAGCTGTCCGAAGCCAAGCGCCGGTGGCCGGCGTCTTTCGGCTGAAGCAGCGCTTCGGAGCGTACGGCTGCCGCTCCGCTGCTGTGTGCGCGAAGCAGCCGCTTCTCCTGCTCCGGGAGCCGGACAGAACGGTAGCTTGTACGAGGGCGAAGAACGTTGCCGCAGGGAGACGACATTGTGTGCACAGCCTTGCGACTGCTAGAGGACGGTGGCTAAAGCTCCCTGCCTTTTCAATGCACTGCTGGCATGCTTTATTGAAGGTGTTCCGAGACAACTTTCCTGGGTTTTGACTTCGTCCTGATGCAGCCCCTCCTGGGAAATTGGTGCTCGTCCCAGAAGGCTCGAGATACAGAAAACTCGATGGCAGCTGCAGAAATGAAGGACTCTGTTGAAGTGTGGAGAAGCAAGAACGTAGACAAGCGCCTTGTGTTTGGGAGTCAGCAGCTGCTGGACTTTTGCGATTGCTTTCACTGTGCACTGAATGCCAGGACGGCACGTGCACGCTGAAACAACGAGCTGGGCAAGAGTAATCGAAAGATCACGGCCGTCAGAAAACAGCTTATATATTGCCCTGGGAAGAGTACTGTTTTTGGAGTGTACAGTAAAATCGTGTTTCTGGACAAGGGAGGCATAAGTGCGCTGCGCTCCTAAGCTATCTCTCTGCGAGACACACTGCCAAAGCTTTTCGCTAGGATGCAGTCTAGTGCAGACGCACACTACGGCTCTCCGGAGCTGTCCGAAGCCAAGCGCCGGTGGCCGGCGTCTTTCGGCTGAAGCAGCGCTTCGGAGCGTACGGCTGCCGCTCCGCTGTTGTGTGCGCGAAGCAGCCGCTTCTCCTGCTCCGGGAGCCGGACAGAGCGGTAGCTTGTACGGGGGCGAAGAACGAAGCCGCAGAGCACCGGGCTTTTGCGCACACCCTAAGGACTGCTAGAGGACGGTGGTGGCCGCTCGCCTGCCTCTTCAATTCCCTTCTAGCATCCTAATGGAAGGTGTTCCAGACAAATTCCCTGAGTTTTGAATTCCTCCTGATGCAGCCTCTCCTGGGAAACTCGTGCTCGTCCTCTGAGTCTCCGACATGCAGAGACCTCGATGGCAGCTGCAGAAATGAAGGGCTGCGTTGAGTTGTCGAGAAGCAAGAACATAGCCAGCGCCTTGTGTTTGGGAGTCAGCAGCTGCTGGACTTTTGCGATTGCTTTCACTGTGCACTGAATGCCAGGACGGCATGTGCACGTTAAAACAACGAGCTGGGCAAGAGTAATCGAAAGATCACGGCCGTCAGAAAACAGCTTATATATTGCCTTGGAAAGAGCAATGTTTTTGGAGTTTGCAATAAAATCGTGTTTCTGGACAAGGGAGGCATAAGTGCGCTGCGCTCCTAAGCTATCTCTCTGCGAGACACACTGCCAAAGCTTTTCGCTAGGATGCAGTCTAGTGCAGACGCACACTACGGCTCTCCGGAGCTGTCCGAAGCCAAGCGCCGGTGGCCGGCGTCTTTCGGCTGAAGCAGCGCTTCGGAGCGTAGGGCTGCCGCTCCGCTGTTGTGTGCGCGAAGCAGCCGCTTCTCCTGCTCCGGGAGCCGGACAGAGCGGTAGCTTGTAGGAGGGCGAAGAACGAAGCCGCAGAGCACCGGGCTTCTGCGCGCACCCTAAGGACTGCTAGAGGACCGTGGTGGCCGCACGCCTGCCTCTTCAATTCTCTTCTAGCATCCTAATGGAAGGTGTTCCAGGACATATTTCTGGGGTTTTGAATTCCTCCTGATGCAGCCCCTCCTGGGAAACTCGTGCTCGTCCTCTGAGTCTCCGACATGCAGAGACCTCGATGGCAACTGCAGAAATGAAGGGCTGCGTTGAGTTGTCGAGAAGCAAGAACATAGCCAGCGCCTTGTGTTTGGGAGTCAGCAGCTGCTGGACTTTTGCGATTGCTTTCACTGTGCACTGAATGCCAGGACGGCACGTGCACGCTGAAACAACGAGCTGGGCAAGAGTAATCGAAAGATCACGGCCGTCAGAAAGCAGCTTATATATTGCCCTGGGAAGAGTACTGTTTTTGGAGTGTACAGTAAAATCGTGTTTCTGGACAAGGGAGGCATAAGTGCGCTGCGCTCCTAAGCTATCTCCCTGCGAGACACACTGCCAAAGCTTTTCGCTATGATGCAGTCTAGTTGCAGACGCACACTACGGCTCTCCGGAGCTGTCCGAAGCCAAGCGCCGGTGGCCGGCGTCTTTCGGCTGAAGCAGCGCTTCGGAGCGTAGGGCTGCCGCTCCGCTGTTGTGTGCGCGAAGCAGCCGCTTCTCCTGCTCCGGGAGCCGGACAGAGCGGTAGCTTGTACGAGGGCGAAGAACGTTGCCGCAGGGAGACGACATTGTGTGCACAGCCTTGCGACTGCTAGAGGACGGTGGCTAAAGCTCCCTGCCTTTTCAATGCACTGCTGGCATGCTTTATTGAAGGTGTTCCGAGACAACTTTCCTGGGTTTTGACTTCGTCCTGATGCAGCCCCTCCTGGGAAATTGGTGCTCGTCCCAGAAGGCTCGAGATGCAGAAAACTCGATGGCAGCTGCAGAAATGAAGGACTCTGTTGAAGTGTGGAGAAGCAAGAACGTAGACAAGCGCCTTGTGTTTGGGAGTCAGCAGCTGCTGGACTTTTGCGATTGCTTTCACTGTGCACTGAATGCCAGGACGGCACGTGCACGCTGAAACAACGAGCTGGGCAAGAGTAATCGAAAGATCACGGCCGTCAGAAAGCAGCTTATATATTGCCCTGGGAAGAGTACTGTTTTTGGAGTGTGCAGTAAAATCGTGTTTCTGGACAAGGGAGGCATAAGTGCGCTGCGCTCCTAAGCTATCTCTCTGCGAGACACACTGCCAAAGCTTTTCGCTAGGATGCAGTCTAGTGCAGACGCACACTACGGCTCTCCGGAGCTGTCCGAAGCCAAGCGCCGGTGGCCGGTGTCTTTCGGCTGAAGCAGCGCTTCGGAGCGTAGGGCTGCCGCTCCGCTGTTGTGTGCGCGAAGCAGCCGCTTCTCCTGCTCCGGGAGCCGGACAGAGCGCTAGCTTGTAGGAGGGCGAAGAACGAAGCTGAAGAGCACCGGGCTTTTGCGCACACCCTAAGGACTGCTAGAGGACGGTGGTGGCCGCTCGCCTGCCTCTTCAATTCCCTTCTAGCATCCTAATGGAAGGTGTTCCAGGACAAATTCCCTGAGTTTTGAATTCCTCCTGATGCAGCCTCTCCTGGGAAACTCGTGCTCGTCCTCTGAGTCTCCGACATGCAGAGACCTCGATGGCAGCTGCAGAAATGAAGGGCTGCGTTGAGTTGTCGAGAAGCAAGAACATAGCCAGCGCCTTGTGTTTGGGAGTCAGCAGCTGCTGGACTTTTGCGATTGCTTTCACTGTGCACTGAATGCCAGGACGGCATGTGCACGTTAAAACAACGAGCTGGGCAAGAGTAATCGAAAGATCACGGCCGTCAGAAAACAGCTTATATATTGCCTTGGAAAGAGCAATGTTTTTGGAGTGTACAGTAAAATCGTGTTTCTGGACAAGGGAGGCATAAGTGCGCTGCGCTCCTAAGCTATCTCTCTGCGAGACACACTGCCAAAGCTTTTCGCTAGGATGCAGTCTAGTGCAGACGCACACTACGGCTCTCCGGAGCTGTCCGAAGCCAAGCGCCGGTGGCCGGCGTCTTTCGGCTGAAGCAGCGCTTCGGAGCGTACGGCTGCCGCTCCGCTGTTGTGTGCGCGAAGCAGCCGCTTCTCCTGCTCCGGGAGCCGGACAGAGCGGTAGCTTGTACGGGGGCGAAGACGAAGCCGCAGAGCACCGGGCTTCTGCGCACACCCTAAGGACTGCTAGAGGACGGTGGTGGCCGCTCGCTTGCCTCTTCAATTCCCTTCTAGCATCCTAATAGAAGGTGTTCCAGGACAAATTCCCTGAGTTTTGAATTCCTCCTGATGCAGCCTCTCCTGGGAATCTCGTGCTCGTCCTCTGAGTCTCCGACATGCAGAGACCTCGATGGCAGCTGCAGAAATGAAGGGCTGCGTTGAGTTGTCGAGAAGCAAGAACATAGCCAGCGCCTTGTGTTTGGGAGTCAGCAGCTGCTGGACTTTTGCGATTGCTTTCACTGTGCACTGAATGCCAGGACGGCATGTGCACGTTAAAACAACGAGCTGGGCAAGAGTAATCGAAAGATCACGGCCGTCAGAAAACAGCTTATATATTGCCTTGGAAAGAGCAATGTTTTTGGAGTGTACAGTAAAATCGTGTTTCTGGACAAGGGAGGCATAAGTGCGCTGCGCTCCTAAGCTATCTCTCTGCGAGACACACTGCCAAAGCTTTTCGCTAGGATGCAGTCTAGTGCAGACGCACACTACGGCTCTCCGGAGCTGTCCGAAGCCAAGCGCCGGTGGCCGGCGTCTTTCGGCTGAAGCAGCGCTTCGGAGCGTAGGGCTGCCGCTCCGCTGTTGTGTGCGCGAAGCAGCCGCTTCTCCTGCTCCGGGAGCCGGACAGAGCGGTAGCTTGTACGAGGGCGAAGAACGTTGCCGCAGGGAGACGACATTGTGTGCACAGCCTTGCGACTGCTAGAGGACGGTGGCTAAAGCTCCCTGCCTTTTCAATGCACTGCTGGCATGCTTTATTGAAGGTGTTCCGAGACAACTTTCCTGGGTTTTGACTTCGTCCTGATGCAGCCCCTCCTGGGAAACTCGTGCTCGTCCCAGAAGGCTCGAGATACAGAAAACTCGATGGCAGCTGCAGAAATGAAGGACTCTGTTGAAGTGTGGAGAAGCAAGAACGTAGCCAGCGCCTTGTGTTTGGGAGTCAGCAGCTGCTGGACTTTTGCGATTGCTTTCACTGTGCACTGAATGCCAGGACGGCACGTGCACGCTGAAACAACGAGCTGGGCAAGAGTAATCGAAAGATCACGGCCGTCAGAAAGCAGCTTATATATTGCCCTGGGAAGAGTACTGTTTTTGGAGTGTACAGTAAAATCGTGTTTCTGGGCAAGGGAGGCATAAGTTCTCTGCGCTCCTAAGCTATCTCCCTGCGAGACACACTGCCAAAGCTTTTCGCTAGGATGCAGTCTAGTGCAGACGCACACTACGGCTCTCCGGAGCTGTCCGAAGCCAAGCGCCGGTGGCCGGCGTCTTTCGGCTGAAGCAGCGCTTCGGAGCGTAGGGCTGCCGCTCCGCTGTTGTGTGCGCGAAGCAGCCGCTTCTCCTGCTCCGGGAGTCGGAGAGAGCGGTAGCTTGTACGAGGGCGAAGAACGAAGCCGCAGAGCACCGGGCTTTTGCGCACACCCTAAGGACTGCTAGAGGACGGTGGTGGCCGCTCGCTTGCCTCTTCAATTCCCTTCTAGCATCCTAATAGAAGGTGTTCCAGGACAAATTCCCTGAGTTTTGAATTCCTCCTGATGCAGCCTCTCCTGGGAAACTCGTGCTCGTCCTCTGAGTCTCCGACATGCAGAGACCTCGATGGCAGCTGCAGAAATGAAGGGCTGCGTTGAGTTGTCGAGAAGCAAGAACATAGCCAGCGCCTTGTGTTTGGGAGTCAGCAGCTGCTGGACTTTTGCGATTGCTTTCACTGTGCACTGAATGCCAGGACGGCATGTGCACGTTAAAACAACGAGCTGGGCAAGAGTAATCGAAAGATCACGGCCGTCAGAAAACAGCTTATATATTGCCTTGGAAAGAGCAATGTTTCTGGAGTTTGCAATAAAATCGTGTTTCTGGACAAGGGAGGCATAAGTGCGCTGCGCTCCTAAGCTATCTCTCTGCGAGACACACTGCCAAAGCTTTTCGCTAGGATGCAGTCTAGTGCAGACGCACACTACGGCTCTCCGGAGCTGTCCGAAGCCAAGCGCCGGTGGCCGGCGTCTTTCGGCTGAAGCAGCGCTTCGGAGCGTACGGCTGCCGCTCCGCTGTTGTGTGCGCGAAGCAGCCGCTTCTCCTGCTCCGGGAGCCGGACAGAGCGGTAGCTTGTACGGGGGCGAAGACGAAGCCGCAGAGCACCGGGCTTCTGCGCGCACCCTAAGGACTCCTAGAGGACGGTGGTGGCCGCTCGCTTGCCTCTTCAATTCCCTTCTAGCATCCTTATGGAAGGTGTTCCAGGACAAATTCCCTGAGTTTTGAATTCCTCCTGATGCAGCCCCTCCTGGGAAACTCGTGCTCGTCCTCTGAGTCTCCGACATGCAGAGACCTCGATGGCAACTGCAGAAATGAAGGGCTGCGTTGAGTTGTCGAGAAGCAAGAACATAGCCAGCGCCTTGTGTTTGGGAGTCAGCAGCTGCTGGACTTTTGCGATTGCTTTCACTGTGCACTGAATGCCAGGACGGCATGTGCACGTTAAAACAACGAGCTGGGCAAGAGTAATCGAAAGATCACGGCCGTCAGAAAGCAGCTTATATATTGCCCTGGGAAGAGTACTGTTTTTGGAGTGTGCAGTAAAATCGTGTTTCTGGGCAAGGGAGGCATAAGTGCGCTGCGCTCCTAAGCTATCTCTCTGCGAGACACACTGCCAAAGCTTTTCGCTATGATGCAGTCTAGTGCAGACGCACACTACGGCTCTCCGGAGCTGTCCGAAGCCAAGCGCCGGTGGCCGGCGTCTTTCGGCTGAAGCAGCGCTTCGGAGCGTAGGGCTGCCGCTCCGCTGCTGTGTGCGCGAAGCAGCCGCTTCTCCTGCTCCGGGAGCCGGACAGAGCGGTAGCTTGTACGAGGGCGAAGAACGAAGCCGCAGAGCACCGGGCTTCTGCGCGCACCCTAAGGACTGCTAGAGGACCGTAGTGGCCGCACGCCTGCCTCTTCAATTCTCTTCTAGCATCCTAATGGAAGGTTTTCCAGGACATATTTCTGGAGTTTTGAATTCCTCCTGATGCAGCCCCTCCTGGGAAACTCGTGCTCGTCCTCTGAGTCTCCGACATGCAGAGACCTCGATGGCAGCTGCAGAAATGAAGGGCTGCGTTGAGTTGTCGAGAAGCAAGAACATAGCCAGCGCCTTGTGTTTGGGAGTCAGCAGCTGCTGGACTTTTGCGATTGCTTTCACTGTGCACTGAATGCCAGGACGGCATGTGCACGTTAAAACAACGAGCTGGGCAAGAGTAATCGAAAGATCACGGCCGTCAGAAAACAGCTTATATATTGCCCTGGAAAGAGCAATGTTTTTGGAGTTTGCAATAAAATCGTGTTTCTGGACAAGGGAGGCATAAGTGCGCTGCGCTCCTAAGCTATCTCCCTGCGAGACACACTGCCAAAGCTTTTCGCTATGATGCAGTCTAGTTGCAGACGCACACTACGGCTCTCCGGAGCTGTCCGAAGCGAAGCGCCGGTGGCCGGCGTCTTTCGGCTGAAGCAGCGCTTCGGAGCGTAGGGCTGCCGCTCCGCTGTTGTGTGCGCGAAGCAGCCGCTTCTCCGGCTCCGGGAGCCGGACAGAGCGGTAGCTTGTACGAGGGCGAAGAACGTTGCCGCAGGGAGACGACATTGTGTGCACAGCCTTGCGACTGCTAGAGGACGGTGGCTAAAGCTCCCTGCCTTTTCAATGCACTGCTGGCATGCTTTATTGAAGGTGTTCCGAGACAACTTTCCTGGGTTTTGACTTCGTCCTGATGCAGCCCCTCCTGGGAAACTCGTGCTCGTCCCAGAAGGCTCGAGATACAGAAAACTCGATGGCAGCTGCAGAAATGAAGGACTCTGTTGAAGTGTGGAGAAGCAAGAACGTAGAAAAGCGCCTTGTGTTTGGGAGTCAGCAGCTGCTGGACTTTTGCGATTGCTTTCACTGTGCACTGAATGCCAGGACGGCACGTGCACGCTGAAACAACGAGCTGGGCAAGAGTAATCGAAAGATCACGGCCGTCAGAAAGCAGCTTATATATTGCCCTGGGAAGAGTACTGTTTTTGGAGTGTAGAGTAAAATCGTGTTTCTGGACAAGGGAGGCATAAGTGCGCTGCGCTCCTAAGCTATCTCCCTGCGAGACACACTGCCAAAGCTTTTCGCTAGGATGCAGTCTAGTGCAGACGCACACTACGGCTCTCCGGAGCTGTCCGAAGCCAAGCGCCGGTGGCCGGCGTCTTTCGGCTGAAGCAGCGCTTCGGAGCGTACGGCTGCCGCTCCGCTGTTGTGTGCGCGAAGCAGCCGCTTCTCCTGCTCCGGGAGCCGGACAGAGCGGTAGCTTGTACGGGGGCGAAGAACGAAGCCGCAGAGCACCGGGCTTTTGCGCACACCCTAAGGACTGCTAGAGGACGGTGGTGGCCGCTCGCTTGCCTCTTCAATTCCCTTCTAGCATCCTAATAGAAGGTGTTCCAGGACAAATTCCCTGAGTTTTGAATTCCTCCTGATGCAGCCTCTCCTGGGAAACTCGTGCTCGTCCTCTGAGTCTCCGACATGCAGAGACCTCGATGGCAGCTGCAGAAATGAAGGGCTGCGTTGAGTTGTCGAGAAGCAAGAACATAGCCAGCGCCTTGTGTTTGGGAGTCAGCAGCTGCTGGACTTTTGCGATTGCTTTCACTGTGCACTGAATGCCAGGACGGCATGTGCACGTTAAAACAACGAGCTGGGCAAGAGTAATCGAAAGATCACGGCCGTCAGAAAACAGCTTATATATTGCCTTGGAAAGAGCAATGTTTTTGGAGTGTACAGTAAAATCGTGTTTCTGGACAAGGGAGGCATAAGTGCGCTGCGCTCCTAAGCTATCTCTCTGCGAGACACACTGCCAAAGCTTTTCGCTAGGATGCAGTCTAGTGCAGACGCACACTACGGCTCTCCGGAGCTGTCCGAAGCCAAGCGCCGGTGGCCGGCGTCTTTCGGCTGAAGCAGCGCTTCGGAGCGTAGGGCTGCCGCTCCGCTGTTGTGTGCGCGAAGCAGCCGCTTCTCCTGCTCCGGGAGCCGGACAGAGCGGTAGCTTGTACGAGGGCGAAGAACGTTGCCGCAGGGAGACGACATTGTGTGCACAGCCTTGCGACTGCTAGAGGACGGTGGCTAAAGCTCCCTGCCTTTTCAATGCACTGCTGGCATGCTTTATTGAAGGTGTTCCGAGACAACTTTCCTGGGTTTTGACTTCGTCCTGATGCAGCCCCTCCTGGGAAACTCGTGCTCGTCCCAGAAGGCTCGAGATACAGAAAACTCGATGGCAGCTGCAGAAATGAAGGACTCTGTTGAAGTGTGGAGAAGCAAGAACATAGCCAGCGCCTTGTGTTTGGGAGTCAGCAGCTGCTGGACTTTTGCGATTGCTTTCACTGTGCACTGAATGCCAGGACGGCACGTGCACGCTGAAACAACGAGCTGGGCAAGAGTAATCGAAAGATCACGGCCGTCAGAAAGCAGCTTATATATTGCCCTGGGAAGAGTACTGTTTTTGGAGTGTACAGTAAAATCGTGTTTCTGGGCAAGGGAGGCATAAGTTCTCTGCGCTCCTAAGCTATCTCCCTGCGAGACACACTGCCAAAGCTTTTCGCTAGGATGCAGTCTAGTGCAGACGCACACTACGGCTCTCCGGAGCTGTCCGAAGCCAAGCGCCGGTGGCCGGCGTCTTTCGGCTGAAGCAGCGCTTCGGAGCGTACGGCTGCCGCTCCGCTGTTGTGTGCGCGAAGCAGCCGCTTCTCCTGCTCCGGGAGCCGGACAGAGCGGTAGCTTGTACGAGGGCGAAGAACGAAGCCGCAGAGCACCGGGCTTCTGCGCGCACCCTAAGGACTGCTAGAGGACGGTGGTGGCCGCTCGCTTGCCTCTTCAATTCCCTTCTAGCATCCTTATGGAAGGTGTTCCAGGACAAATTCCCTGAGTTTTGAATTCCTCCTGATGCAGCCTCTCCTGGGAAACTCGTGCTCGTCCTCTGAGTCTCCGACATGCAGAGACCTCGATGGCAGCTGCAGAAATGAAGGGCTGCGTTGAGTTGTCGAGAAGCAAGAACATAGCCAGCGCCTTGTGTTTGGGAGTCAGCAGCTGCTGGACTTTTGCGATTGCTTTCACTGTGCACTGAATGCCAGGACGGCATGTGCACGTTAAAACAACGAGCTGGGCAAGAGTAATCGAAAGATCACGGCCGTCAGAAAACAGCTTATATATTGCCTTGGAAAGAGCAATGTTTCTGGAGTTTGCAATAAAATCGTGTTTCTGGACAAGGGAGGCATAAGTGCGCTGCGCTCCTAAGCTATCTCTCTGCGAGACACACTGCCAAAGCTTTTCGCTATGATGCAGTCTAGTGCAGACGCACACTACGGCTCTCCGGAGCTGTTCGAAGCCAAGCGCCGGTGGCCGGCGTCTTTCGGCTGAAGCAGCGCTTCGGAGCGTACGGCTGCCGCTCCGCTGTTGTGTGCGCGAAGCAGCCGCTTCTCCTGCTCCGGGAGCCGGACAGAGCGGTAGCTTGTACGGGGGCGAAGAACGAAGCCGCAGAGCACCGGGCTTTTGCGCACACCCTAAGGACTGCTAGAGGACGGTGGTGGCCGCTCGCCTGCCTCTTCAATTCTCTTCTAGCATCCTAATGGAAGGTTTTCCAGGACATATTTCTGGAGTTTTGAATTCCTCCTGATGCAGCCCCTCGTGGGAAACTCGTGCTCGTCCTCTGAGTCTCCGACATGCAGAGACCTCGATGGCAGCTGCAGAAATGAAGGGCTGCGTTGAGTTGTCGAGAAGCAAGAACATAGCCAGCGCCTTGTGTTTGGGAGTCAGCAGCTGCTGGACTTTTGCGATTGCTTTCACTGTGCACTGAATGCCAGGACGGCATGTGCACGTTAAAACAACGAGCTGGGCAAGAGTAATCGAAAGATCACGGCCGTCAGAAAACAGCTTATATATTGCCCTGGAAAGAGCAATGTTTTTGGAGTTTGCAATAAAATCGTGTTTCTGGACAAGGGAGGCATAAGTGCGCTGCGCTCCTAAGCTATCTCCCTGCGAGACACACTGCCAAAGCTTTTCGCTATGATGCAGTCTAGTTGCAGACGCACACTACGGCTCTCCGGAGCTGTCCGAAGCGAAGCGCCGGTGGCCGGCGTCTTTCGGCTGAAGCAGCGCTTCGGAGCGTAGGGCTGCCGCTCCGCTGTTGTGTGCGCGAAGCAGCCGCTTCTCCTGCTCCGGGAGCCGGACAGAGCGGTAGCTTGTACGAGGGCGAAGAACGTTGCCGCAGGGAGACGACATTGTGTGCACAGCCTTGCGACTGCTAGAGGACGGTGGCTAAAGCTCCCTGCCTTTTCAATGCACTGCTGGCATGCTTTATTGAAGGTGTTCCGAGACAACTTTCCTGGGTTTTGACTTCGTCCTGATGCAGCCCCTCCTGGGAAACTCGTGCTCGTCCCAGAAGGCTCGAGATACAGAAAACTCGATGGCAGCTGCAGAAATGAAGGACTCTGTTGAAGTGTGGAGAAGCAAGAACATAGCAAGCGCCTTGTGTTTGGGAGTCAGCAGCTGCTGGACTTTTGCGATTGCTTTCACTGTGCACTGAATGCCAGGATGGCACGTGCACGCTGAAACAACGAGCTGGGCAAGAGTAATCGAAAGATCACGGCCGTCAGAAAGCAGCTTATATATTGCCCTGGGAAGAGTACTGTTTTTGGAGTGTACAGTAAAATCGTGTTTCTGGACAAGGGAGGCATAAGTGCGCTGCGCTCCTAAGCTATCTCCCTGCGAGACACACTGCCAAAGCTTTTCGCTATGATGCAGTCTAGTGCAGACGCACACTACGGCTCTCCGGAGCTCTCCGAAGCCAAGCGCCGCTGGCCGGCGTCTTTCGGCTGAAGCAGCGCTTCGGAGCGTACGGCTGCCGCTCCGCTGTTGTGTGCGCGAAGCAGCCGCTTCTCCTGCTCCGGGAGCCGGACAGAGCGGTAGCTTGTACGGGGGCGAAGAACGAAGCCGCAGAGCACCGGGCTTCTGCGCGCACCCTAAGGACTGCTAGAGGACCGTAGTGGCCGCACGCCTGCCTCTTCAATTCTCTTCTAGCATCCTAATGGAAAGTTTTCCAGGACATATTTCTGGAGTTTTGAATTCCTCCTGATGCAGCCCCTCCTGGGAAACTCGTGCTCGTCCTCTGAGTCTCCGACATGCAGAGACCTCGATGGCAGCTGCAGAAATGAAGGGCTGCGTTGAGTTGTCGAGAAGCAAGAACATAGCCAGCGCCTTGTGTTTGGGAGTCAGCAGCTGCTGGACTTTTGCGATTGCTTTCACTGTGCACTGAATGCCAGGACGGCATGTGCACGTTAAAACAACGAGCTGGGCAAGAGTAATCGAAAGATCACGGCCGTCAGAAAACAGCTTATATATTGCCCTGGAAAGAGCAATGTTTTTGGAGTTTGCAATAAAATCGTGTTTCTGGACAAGGGAGGCATAAGTGCGCTGCGCTCCTAAGCTATCTCCTTGCGAGACACACTGCCAAAGCTTTTCGCTAGGATGCAGTCTAGTGCAGACGCACACTACGGCTCTCCGGAGCTGTCCGAAGCCAAGCGCCGGTGGCCGGCGTCTTTCGGCTGAAGCAGCGCTTCGGAGCGTAGGGCTGCCGCTCCGCTGTTGTGTGCGCGAAGCAGCCGCTTCTCCTGCTCCGGGAGCCGGACAGAGCGGTAGCTTGTACGAGGGCGAAGAACGAAGCCGCAGAGCACCGGGCTTCTGCGCGCACCCTAAGGACTGCTAGAGGACGGTGGTGGCCGCTCGCTTGCCTCTTCAATTCCCTTCTAGCATCCTTATGGAAGGTGTTCCAGGACAAATTCCCTGAGTTTTGAATTCCTCCTGATGCAGCCCCTCCTGGGAAACTCGTGCTCGTCCTCTGAGTCTCCGACATGCAGAGACCTCGATGGCAACTGCAGAAATGAAGGGCTGCGTTGAGTTGTCGAGAAGCAAGAACATAGCCAGCGCCTTGTGTTTGGGAGTCAGCAGCTGCTGGACTTTTGCGATTGCTTTCACTGTGCACTGAATGCCAGGACGGCATGTGCACGTTAAAACAACGAGCTGGGCAAGAGTAATCGAAAGATCACGGCCGTCAGAAAGCAGCTTATATATTGCCCTGGGAAGAGTACTGTTTTTGGAGTGTGCAGTAAAATCGTGTTTCTGGGCAAGGGAGGCATAAGTGCGCTGCGCTCCTAAGCTATCTCTCTGCGAGACACACTGCCAAAGCTTTTCGCTATCATGCAGTCTAGTGCAGACGCACACTACGGCTCTCCGGAGCTGTCCGAAGCCAAGCGCCGCTGGCCGGCGTCTTTCGGCTGAAGCAGCGCTTCGGAGCGTACGGCTGCCGCTCCGCTGCTGTGTGCGCGAAGCAGCCGCTTCTCCTGCTCCGGGAGCCGGACAGAGCGGTAGCTTGTACGAGGGCGAAGAACGTTGCCGCAGGGAGACGACATTGTGTGCACAGCCTTGCGACTGCTAGAGGACGGTGGCTAAAGCTCCCTGCCTTTTCAATGCACTGCTGGCATGCTTTATTGAAGGTGTTCCGAGACAACTTTCCTGGGTTTTGACTTCGTCCTGATGCAGCCCCTCCTGGGAAATTGGTGCTCGTCCCAGAAGGCTCGAGATGCAGAAAACTCGATGGCAGCTGCAGAAATGAAGGACTCTGTTGAAGTGTGGAGAAGCAAGAACGTAGACAAGCGCCTTGTGTTTGGGAGTCAGCAGCTGCTGGACTTTTGCGATTGCTTTCACTGTGCACTGAATGCCAGGACGGCACGTGCACGCTGAAACAACGAGCTGGGCAAGAGTAATCGAAAGATCACGGCCGTCAGAAAACAGCTTATATATTGCCCTGGGAAGAGTACTGTTTTTGGAGTGTACAGTAAAATCGTGTTTCTGGGCAAGGGAGGCATAAGTTCTCTGCGCTCCTAAGCTATCTCCCTGCGAGACACACTGCCAAAGCTTTTCGCTAGGATGCAGTCTAGTGCAGACGCACACTACGGCTCTCCGGAGCTGTCCGAAGCCAAGCGCCGCTGGCCGGCGTCTTTCGGCTGAAGCAGCGCTTCGGAGCGTACGGCTGCCGCTCCGCTGTTGTGTGCGCGAAGCAGCCGCTTCTCCTGCTCCGGGAGTCGGAGAGAGCGGTAGCTTGTACGAGGGCGAAGAACGAAGCCGCAGAGCACCGGGCTTTTGCGCACACCCTAAGGACTGCTAGAGGACGGTGGTGGCCGCTCGCTTGCCTCTTCAATTCCCTTCTAGCATCCTAATAGAAGGTGTTCCAGGACAAATTCCCTGAGTTTTGAATTCCTCCTGATGCAGCCTCTCCTGGGAAACTCGTGCTCGTCCTCTGAGTCTCCGACATGCAGAGACCTCGATGGCAGCTGCAGAAATGAAGGGCTGCGTTGAGTTGTCGAGAAGCAAGAACATAGCCAGCGCCTTGTGTTTGGGAGTCAGCAGCTGCTGGACTTTTGCGATTGCTTTCACTGTGCACTGAATGCCAGGACGGCATGTGCACGTTAAAACAACGAGCTGGGCAAGAGTAATCGAAAGATCACGGCCGTCAGAAAACAGCGTATATATTGCCTTGGAAAGAGCAATGTTTCTGGAGTTTGCAATAAAATCGTGTTTCTGGACAAGGGAGGCATAAGTGCGCTGCGCTCCTAAGCTATCTCTCTGCGAGACACACTGCCAAAGCTTTTCGCTATGATGCAGTCTAGTGCAGACGCACACTACGGCTCTCCGGAGCTGTTCGAAGCCAAGCGCCGGTGGCCGGCGTCTTTCGGCTGAAGCAGTGCTTCGGAGCGTACGGCTGCCGCTCCGCTGTTGTGTGCGCGAAGCAGCCGCTTCTCCTGCTCCGGGAGCCGGACAGAGCGGTAGCTTGTACGGGGGCGAAGAACGAAGCCGCAGAGCACCGGGCTTTTGCGCACACCCTAAGGACTGCTAGAGGACGGTGGTGGCCGCTCGCCTGCCTCTTCAATTCCCTTCTAGCATCCTAATGGAAGGTGTTCCAGTACAAATTCCCTGAGTTTTGAATTCCTCCTGATGCAGCCTCTCCTGGGAAACTCGTGCTCGTCCTCTGAGTCTCCGACATGCAGAGACCTCGATGTCAGCTGCAGAAATGAAGGGCTGCGTTGAGTTGTCGAGAAGCAAGAACATAGCCAGCGCCTTGTGTTTGGGAGTCAGCAGCTGCTGGACTTTTGCGATTGCTTTCACTGTGCACTGAATGCCAGGACGGCATGTGCACGTTAAAACAACGAGCTGGGCAAGAGTAATCGAAAGATCACGGCCGTCAGAAAACAGCTTATATATTGCCCTGGAAAGAGCAATGTTTTTGGAGTTTGCAATAAAATCGTGTTTCTGGACAAGGGAGGCATAAGTGCGCTGCGCTCCTAAGCTATCTCCCTGCGAGACACACTGCCAAAGCTTTTCGCTATGATGCAGTCTAGTTGCAGACGCACACTACGGCTCTCCGGAGCTGTCCGAAGCGAAGCGCCGGTGGCCGGCGTCTTTCGGCTGAAGCAGCGCTTCGGAGCGTAGGGCTGCCGCTCCGCTGTTGTGTGCGCGAAGCAGCCGCTTCTCCTGCTCCGGGAGCCGGACAGAGCGGTAGCTTGTACGAGGGCGAAGAACGTTGCCGCAGGGAGACGACATTGTGTGCACAGCCTTGCGACTGCTAGAGGACGGTGGCTAAAGCTCCCTGCCTTTTCAATGCACTGCTGGCATGCTTTATTGAAGGTGTTCCGAGACAACTTTCCTGGGTTTTGACTTCGTCCTGATGCAGCCCCTCCTGGGAAATTGGTGCTCGTCCCAGAAGGCTCGAGATGCAGAAAACTCGATGGCAGCTGCAGAAATGAAGGACTCTGTTGAAGTGTGGAGAAGCAAGAACGTAGACAAGCGCCTTGTGTTTGGGAGTCAGCAGCTGCTGGACTTTTGCGATTGCTTTCACTGTGCACTGAATGCCAGGACGGCACGTGCACGCTGAAACAACGAGCTGGGCAAGAGTAATCGAAAGATCACGGCCGTCAGAAAACAGCTTATATATTGCCCTGGGAAGAGTACTGTTTTTGGAGTGTACAGTAAAATCGTGTTTCTGGGCAAGGGAGGCATAAGTGCGCTGCGCTCCTAAGCTATCTCCCTGCGAGACACACTGCCAAAGCTTTTCGCTAGGATGCAGTCTAGTGCAGACGCACACTACGGCTCTCCGGAGCTGTCCGAAGCCAAGCGCCGGTGGCCGGCGTCTTTCGGCTGAAGCAGCGCTTCGGAGCGTAGGGCTGCCGCTCCGCTGTTGTGTGCGCGAAGCAGCCGCTTCTCCTGCTCCGGGAGCCGGACAGAGCGGTAGCTTGTAGGAGGGCGAAGAACGAAGCCGCAGAGCACCGGGCTTCTGCGCGCACCCTAAGGACTGCTAGAGGACCGTGGTGGCCGCACGCCTGCCTCTTCAATTCTCTTCTAGCATCCTAATGGAAGGTGTTCCAGGACATATTTCTGGGGTTTTGAATTCCTCCTGATGCAGCCCCTCGTGGGAAACTCGTGCTCGTCCTCTGAGTCTCCGACATGCAGAGACCTCGATGGCAACTGCAGAAATGAAGGGCTGCGTTGAGTTGTCGAGAAGCAAGAACATAGCCAGCGCCTTGTGTTTGGGAGTCAGCAGCTGCTGGACTTTTGCGATTGCTTTCACTGTGCACTGAATGCCAGGACGGCACGTGCACGCTGAAACAACGAGCTGGGCAAGAGTAATCGAAAGATCACGGCCGTCAGAAAGCAGCTTATATATTGCCCTGGGAAGAGTACTGTTTTTGGAGTGTACAGTAAAATCGTGTTTCTGGACAAGGGAGGCATAAGTGCGCTGCGCTCCTAAGCTATCTCCCTGCGAGACACACTGCCAAAGCTTTTCGCTATGATGCAGTCTAGTTGCAGACGCACACTACGGCTCTCCGGAGCTGTCCGAAGCCAAGCGCCGGTGGCCGGCGTCTTTCGGCTGAAGCAGCGCTTCGGAGCGTAGGGCTGCCGCTCCGCTGTTGTGTGCGCGAAGCAGCCGCTTCTCCTGCTCCGGGAGCCGGACAGAGCGGTAGCTTGTACGAGGGCGAAGAACGTTGCCGCAGGGAGACGACATTGTGTGCACAGCCTTGCGACTGCTAGAGGACGGTGGCTAAAGCTCCCTGCCTTTTCAATGCACTGCTGGCATGCTTTATTGAAGGTGTTCCGAGACAACTTTCCTGGGTTTTGACTTCGTCCTGATGCAGCCCCTCCTGGGAAATTGGTGCTCGTCCCAGAAGGCTCGAGATGCAGAAAACTCGATGGCAGCTGCAGAAATGAAGGACTCTGTTGAAGTGTGGAGAAGCAAGAACGTAGACAAGCGCCTTGTGTTTGGGAGTCAGCAGCTGCTGGACTTTTGCGATTGCTTTCACTGTGCACTGAATGCCAGGAAGGCACGTGCACGCTGCAACAACCAGCTGGGCAAGAGTGGGCAGAAGAGAACGGGCGTCAGACAGCAGCTTACATAGTACCATGGAAAGAGCAGTGTTTTTGGAGTGTGCAGCAAATCCGTGTTTCTGGACAAGGGAGGCATAAGTGCGCTGCGCTCCTAAGGTATCTCTCTGCGAGACACACTGTCAAAGCTTTTCGCTATGATGCAGTCTAGTGCAGACGCACACTACGGCTCTCCGGAGCTGTCCGAAGCCAAGCGCCGGTGGCCGGCGTCTTTCGGCTGAAGCAGCGCTTCGGAGCGTACGTCTGCCGCTCCGCTGTTGTGTGCGCGAAGCAGCCGCTTCTCCTGCTCCGGGAGCCGGACAGAGCGGTAGCTTGTACGAGGGCGAAGAACGAAGCCGAAGAGCACCGGGCTTCTGCGCGCACCCTAAGGACTGCTAGAGGACCGTGGTGGCCGCACGCCTGCCTCTTCAATTCCATTCTAGCATCCTTATGGAAGGTGTTCCAGGACATATTTCTGGGGTTTTGAATTCCTCCTGATGCAGCCCCTCGTGGGAAACTCGTGCTCGTCCTCTGAGTCTCCGACATGCAGAGACCTCGATGGCAACTGCAGAAATGAAGGGCTGCGTTGAGTTGTCGAGAAGCAAGAACATAGCCAGCGCCTTGTGTTTGGGAGTCAGCAGCTGCTGGACTTTTGCGATTGCTTTCACTGTGCACTGAATGCCAGGACGGCATGTGCACGTTACAACAACGAGCTGGGCAAGAGTAATCGAAAGATCACGGCCGTCAGAAAGCAGCTTATATATTGCCCTGGGAAGAGTACTGTTTTTGGAGTGTGCAGTAAAATCGTGTTTCTGGGCAAGGGAGGCATAAGTGCGCTGCGCTCCTAAGCTATCTCCCTGCGAGACACACTGCCAAAGCTTTTCGCTATGATGCAGTCTAGTGCAGACGCACACTACGGCTCTCCGGAGCTGTCCGAAGCCAAGCGCCGGTGGCCGGCGTCTTTCGGCTGAAGCAGCGCTTCGGAGCGTACGGCTGCCGCTCCGCTGCTGTGTGCGCGAAGCAGCCGCTTCTCCTGCTCCGGGAGCCGGACAGAGCGGTAGCTTGTACGAGGGCGAAGAACGTTGCCGCAGGGAGACGACATTGTGTGCACAGCCTTGCGACTGCTAGAGGACGGTGGCTAAAGCTCCCTGCCTTTTCAATGCACTGCTGGCATGCTTTATTGAAGGTGTTCCGAGACAACTTTCCTGGGTTTTGACTTCGTCCTGATGCAGCCCCTCCTGGGAAATTGGTGCTCGTCCCAGAAGGCTCGAGATACAGAAAACTCGATGGCAGCTGCAGAAATGAAGGACTCTGTTGAAGTGTGGAGAAGCAAGAACGTAGACAAGCGCCTTGTGTTTGGGAGTCAGCAGCTGCTGGACTTTTGCGATTGCTTTCACTGTGCACTGAATGCCAGGACGGCACGTGCACGCTGAAACAACGAGCTGGGCAAGAGTAATCGAAAGATCACGGCCGTCAGAAAACAGCTTATATATTGCCCTGGGAAGAGTACTGTTTTTGGAGTGTACAGTAAAATCGTGTTTCTGGACAAGGGAGGCATAAGTGCGCTGCGCTCCTAAGCTATCTCTCTGCGAGACACACTGCCAAAGCTTTTCGCTAGGATGCAGTCTAGTGCAGACGCACACTACGGCTCTCCGGAGCTGTCCGAAGCCAAGCGCCGGTGGCCGGCGTCTTTCGGCTGAAGCAGCGCTTCGGAGCGTACGGCTGCCGCTCCGCTGTTGTGTGCGCGAAGCAGCCGCTTCTCCTGCTCCGGGAGCCGGACAGAGCGGTAGCTTGTACGGGGGCGAAGAACGAAGCCGCAGAGCACCGGGCTTTTGCGCACACCCTAAGGACTGCTAGAGGACGGTGGTGGCCGCTCGCCTGCCTCTTCAATTCCCTTCTAGCATCCTAATGGAAGGTGTTCCAGACAAATTCCCTGAGTTTTGAATTCCTCCTGATGCAGCCTCTCCTGGGAAACTCGTGCTCGTCCTCTGAGTCTCCGACATGCAGAGACCTCGATGGCAGCTGCAGAAATGAAGGGCTGCGTTGAGTTGTCGAGAAGCAAGAACATAGCCAGCGCCTTGTGTTTGGGAGTCAGCAGCTGCTGGACTTTTGCGATTGCTTTCACTGTGCACTGAATGCCAGGACGGCATGTGCACGTTAAAACAACGAGCTGGGCAAGAGTAATCGAAAGATCACGGCCGTCAGAAAACAGCTTATATATTGCCTTGGAAAGAGCAATGTTTTTGGAGTTTGCAATAAAATCGTGTTTCTGGACAAGGGAGGCATAAGTGCGCTGCGCTCCTAAGCTATCTCTCTGCGAGACACACTGCCAAAGCTTTTCGCTAGGATGCAGTCTAGTGCAGACGCACACTACGGCTCTCCGGAGCTGTCCGAAGCCAAGCGCCGGTGGCCGGCGTCTTTCGGCTGAAGCAGCGCTTCGGAGCGTAGGGCTGCCGCTCCGCTGTTGTGTGCGCGAAGCAGCCGCTTCTCCTGCTCCGGGAGCCGGACAGAGCGGTAGCTTGTAGGAGGGCGAAGAACGAAGCCGCAGAGCACCGGGCTTCTGCGCGCACCCTAAGGACTGCTAGAGGACCGTGGTGGCCGCACGCCTGCCTCTTCAATTCTCTTCTAGCATCCTAATGGAAGGTGTTCCAGGACATATTTCTGGGGTTTTGAATTCCTCCTGATGCAGCCCCTCCTGGGAAACTCGTGCTCGTCCTCTGAGTCTCCGACATGCAGAGACCTCGATGGCAACTGCAGAAATGAAGGGCTGCGTTGAGTTGTCGAGAAGCAAGAACATAGCCAGCGCCTTGTGTTTGGGAGTCAGCAGCTGCTGGACTTTTGCGATTGCTTTCACTGTGCACTGAATGCCAGGACGGCACGTGCACGCTGAAACAACGAGCTGGGCAAGAGTAATCGAAAGATCACGGCCGTCAGAAAGCAGCTTATATATTGCCCTGGGAAGAGTACTGTTTTTGGAGTGTACAGTAAAATCGTGTTTCTGGACAAGGGAGGCATAAGTGCGCTGCGCTCCTAAGCTATCTCCCTGCGAGACACACTGCCAAAGCTTTTCGCTATGATGCAGTCTAGTTGCAGACGCACACTACGGCTCTCCGGAGCTGTCCGAAGCCAAGCGCCGGTGGCCGGCGTCTTTCGGCTGAAGCAGCGCTTCGGAGCGTAGGGCTGCCGCTCCGCTGTTGTGTGCGCGAAGCAGCCGCTTCTCCTGCTCCGGGAGCCGGACAGAGCGGTAGCTTGTACGAGGGCGAAGAACGTTGCCGCAGGGAGACGACATTGTGTGCACAGCCTTGCGACTGCTAGAGGACGGTGGCTAAAGCTCCCTGCCTTTTCAATGCACTGCTGGCATGCTTTATTGAAGGTGTTCCGAGACAACTTTCCTGGGTTTTGACTTCGTCCTGATGCAGCCCCTCCTGGGAAATTGGTGCTCGTCCCAGAAGGCTCGAGATGCAGAAAACTCGATGGCAGCTGCAGAAATGAAGGACTCTGTTGAAGTGTGGAGAAGCAAGAACGTAGACAAGCGCCTTGTGTTTGGGAGTCAGCAGCTGCTGGACTTTTGCGATTGCTTTCACTGTGCACTGAATGCCAGGACGGCACGTGCACGCTGAAACAACGAGCTGGGCAAGAGTAATCGAAAGATCACGGCCGTCAGAAAGCAGCTTATATATTGCCCTGGGAAGAGTACTGTTTTTGGAGTGTGCAGTAAAATCGTGTTTCTGGACAAGGGAGGCATAAGTGCGCTGCGCTCCTAAGCTATCTCTCTGCGAGACACACTGCCAAAGCTTTTCGCTAGGATGCAGTCTAGTGCAGACGCACACTACGGCTCTCCGGAGCTGTCCGAAGCCAAGCGCCGGTGGCCGGTGTCTTTCGGCTGAAGCAGCGCTTCGGAGCGTAGGGCTGCCGCTCCGCTGTTGTGTGCGCGAAGCAGCCGCTTCTCCTGCTCCGGGAGCCGGACAGAGCGCTAGCTTGTAGGAGGGCGAAGAACGAAGCTGAAGAGCACCGGGCTTTTGCGCACACCCTAAGGACTGCTAGAGGACGGTGGTGGCCGCTCGCCTGCCTCTTCAATTCCCTTCTAGCATCCTAATGGAAGGTGTTCCAGGACAAATTCCCTGAGTTTTGAATTCCTCCTGATGCAGCCTCTCCTGGGAAACTCGTGCTCGTCCTCTGAGTCTCCGACATGCAGAGACCTCGATGGCAGCTGCAGAAATGAAGGGCTGCGTTGAGTTGTCGAGAAGCAAGAACATAGCCAGCGCCTTGTGTTTGGGAGTCAGCAGCTGCTGGACTTTTGCGATTGCTTTCACTGTGCACTGAATGCCAGGACGGCATGTGCACGTTAAAACAACGAGCTGGGCAAGAGTAATCGAAAGATCACGGCCGTCAGAAAACAGCTTATATATTGCCTTGGAAAGAGCAATGTTTTTGGAGTGTACAGTAAAATCGTGTTTCTGGACAAGGGAGGCATAAGTGCGCTGCGCTCCTAAGCTATCTCTCTGCGAGACACACTGCCAAAGCTTTTCGCTATGATGCAGTCTAGTGCAGACGCACACTACGGCTCTCCGGAGCTGTCCGAAGCCAAGCGCCGGTGGCCGGCGTCTTTCGGCTGAAGCAGCGCTTCGGAGCGTACGGCTGCCGCTCCGCTGTTGTGTGCGCGAAGCAGCCGCTTCTCCTGCTCCGGGAGCCGGACAGAGCGGTAGCTTGTACGGGGGCGAAGACGAAGCCGCAGAGCACCGGGCTTCTGCGCACACCCTAAGGACTGCTAGAGGACGGTGGTGGCCGCTCGCTTGCCTCTTCAATTCCCTTCTAGCATCCTAATAGAAGGTGTTCCAGGACAAATTCCCTGAGTTTTGAATTCCTCCTGATGCAGCCTCTCCTGGGAAACTCGTGCTCGTCCTCTGAGTCTCCGACATGCAGAGACCTCGATGGCAGCTGCAGAAATGAAGGGCTGCGTTGAGTTGTCGAGAAGCAAGAACATAGCCAGCGCCTTGTGTTTGGGAGTCAGCAGCTGCTGGACTTTTGCGATTGCTTTCACTGTGCACTGAATGCCAGGACGGCATGTGCACGTTAAAACAACGAGCTGGGCAAGAGTAATCGAAAGATCACGGCCGTCAGAAAACAGCTTATATATTGCCTTGGAAAGAGCAATGTTTTTGGAGTGTACAGTAAAATCGTGTTTCTGGACAAGGGAGGCATAAGTGCGCTGCGCTCCTAAGCTATCTCTCTGCGAGACACACTGCCAAAGCTTTTCGCTAGGATGCAGTCTAGTGCAGACGCACACTACGGCTCTCCGGAGCTGTCCGAAGCCAAGCGCCGGTGGCCGGCGTCTTTCGGTTGAAGCAGCGCTTCGGAGCGTAGGGCTGCCGCTCCGCTGTTGTGTGCGCGAAGCAGCCGCTTCTCCTGCTCCGGGAGCCGGACAGAGCGGTAGCTTGTACGAGGGCGAAGAACGAAGCCGCAGAGCACCGGGCTTCTGCGCGCACCCTAAGGACTGCTAGAGGACCGTAGTGGCCGCACGCCTGCCTCTTCAATTCTCTTCTAGCATCCTAATGGAAAGTTTTCCAGGACATATTTCTGGAGTTTTGAATTCCTCCTGATGCAGCCCCTCCTGGGAAACTCGTGCTCGTCCTCTGAGTCTCCGACATGCAGAGACCTCGATGGCAGCTGCAGAAATGAAGGGCTGCGTTGAGTTGTCGAGAAGCAAGAACATAGCCAGCGCCTTGTGTTTGGGAGTCAGCAGCTGCTGGACTTTTGCGATTGCTTTCACTGTGCACTGAATGCCAGGACGGCATGTGCACGTTAAAACAACGAGCTGGGCAAGAGTAATCGAAAGATCACGGCCGTCAGAAAACAGCTTATATATTGCCCTGGAAAGAGCAATGTTTTTGGAGTTTGCAATAAAATCGTGTTTCTGGACAAGGGAGGCATAAGTGCGCTGCGCTCCTAAGCTATCTCCTTGCGAGACACACTGCCAAAGCTTTTCGCTATGATGCAGTCTAGTTGCAGACGCACACTACGGCTCTCCGGAGCTGTCCGAAGCCAAGCGCCGGTGGCCGGCGTCTTTCGGCTGAAGCAGCGCTTCGGAGCGTAGGGCTGCCGCTCCGCTGTTGTGTGCGCGAAGCAGCCGCTTCTCCTGCTCCGGGAGCCGGACAGAGCGGTAGCTTGTACGAGGGCGAAGAACGTTGCCGCAGGGAGACGACATTGTGTGCACAGCCTTGCGACTGCTAGAGGACGGTGGCTAAAGCTCCCTGCCTTTTCAATGCACTGCTGGCATGCTTTATTGAAGGTGTTCCGAGACAACTTTCCTGGGTTTTGACTTCGTCCTGATGCAGCCCCTCCTGGGAAACTCGTGCTCGTCCCAGAAGGCTCGAGATACAGAAAACTCGATGGCAGCTGCAGAAATGAAGGACTCTGTTGAAGTGTGGAGAAGCAAGAACATAGCCAGCGCCTTGTGTTTGGGAGTCAGCAGCTGCTGGACTTTTGCGATTGCTTTCACTGTGCACTGAATGCCAGGACGGCACGTGCACGCTGAAACAACGAGCTGGGCAAGAGTAATCGAAAGATCACGGCCGTCAGAAAGCAGCTTATATATTGCCCTGGGAAGAGTACTGTTTTTGGAGTGTACAGTAAAATCGTGTTTCTGGGCAAGGGAGGCATAAGTTCTCTGCGCTCCTAAGCTATCTCCCTGCGAGACACACTGCCAAAGCTTTTCGCTAGGATGCAGTCTAGTGCAGACGCACACTACGGCTCTCCGGAGCTGTCCGAAGCCAAGCGCCGCTGGCCGGCGTCTTTCGGCTGAAGCAGCGCTTCGGAGCGTACGGCTGCCGCTCCGCTGTTGTGTGCGCGAAGCAGCCGCTTCTCCTGCTCCGGGAGCCGGACAGAGCGGTAGCTTGTACGAGGGCGAAGAACGAAGCTGCAGAGCACCGGGCTTCTGCGCGCACCCTAAGGACTGCTAGAGGACCGTAGTGGCCGCACGCCTGCCTCTTCAATTCTCTTCTAGCATCCTAATGGAAGGTTTTCCAGGACATATTTCTGGAGTTTTGAATTCCTCCTGATGCAGCCCCTCCTGGGAAACTCGTGCTCGTCCTCTGAGTCTCCGACATGCAGAGACCTCGATGGCAACTGCAGAAATGAAGGGCTGCGTTGAGTTGTCGAGAAGCAAGAACATAGCCAGCGCCTTGTGTTTGGCAGTCAGCAGCTGCTGGACTTTTGCGATTGCTTTCACTGTGCACTGAATGCCAGGACGGCATGTGCACGTTAAAACAAGGAGCTGGGCAAGAGTAATCGAAAGATCACGGCCGTCAGAAAGCAGCTTATATATTGCCCTGGAAAGAGCAATGTTTTTGGAGTTTGCAATAAAATCGTGTTTCTGGACAAGGGAGGCATAAGTGCGCTGCGCTCCTAAGCTATCTCCCTGCGAGACACACTGCCAAAGCTTTTCGCTATGATGCAGTCTAGTTGCAGACGCACACTACGGCTCTCCGGAGCTGTCCGAAGCCAAGCGCCGGTGGCCGGCGTCTTTCGGCTGAAGCAGCGCTTCGGAGCGTACGGCTGCCGCTCCGCTGTTGTGTGCGCGAAGCAGCCGCTTCTCCTGCTCCGGGAGCCGGACAGAGCGGTAGCTTGCACGAGGGCGAAGAACGTTGCCGCAGGGAGACGACATTGTGTGCACAGCCTTGCGACTGCTAGAGGACGGTGGCTAAAGCTCCCTGCCTTTTCAATGCACTGCTGGCATGCTTTATTGAAGGTGTTCCGAGACAACTTTCCTGGGTTTTGACTTCGTCCTGATGCAGCCCCTCCTGGGAAACTCGTGCTCGTCCCAGAAGGCTCGAGATACAGAAAACTCGATGGCAGCTGCAGAAATGAAGGACTCTGTTGAAGTGTGGAGAAGCAAGAACATAGCCAGCGCCTTGTGTTTGGGAGTCAGCAGCTGCTGGACTTTTGCGATTGCTTTCACTGTGCACTGAATGCCAGGACGGCACGTGCACGCTGAAACAACGAGCTGGGCAAGAGTAATCGAAAGATCACGGCCGTCAGAAAGCAGCTTATATATTGCCCTGGGAAGAGTACTGTTTTTGGAGTGTACAGTAAAATCGTGTTTCTGGACAAGGGAGGCATAAGTGCGCTGCGCTCCTAAGCTATCTCCCTGCGAGACACACTGCCAAAGCTTTTCGCTATGATGCAGTCTAGTTGCAGACGCACACTACGGCTCTCCGGAGCTGTCCGAAGCCAAGCGCCGGTGGCCGGCGTCTTTCGGCTGAAGCAGCGCTTCGGAGCGTACGGCTGCCGCTCCGCTGTTGTGTGCGCGAAGCAGCCGCTTCTCCTGCTCCGGGAGCCGGACAGAGCGGTAGCTTGTACGAGGGCGAAGAACGTTGCCGCAGGGAGACGACATTGTGTGCACAGCCTTGCGACTGCTAGAGGACGGTGGCTAAAGCTCCCTGCCTTTTCAATGCACTGCTGGCATGCTTTATTGAAGGTGTTCCGAGACAACTTTCCTGGGTTTTGACTTCGTCCTGATGCAGCCCCTCCTGGGAAATTGGTGCTCGTCCCAGAAGGCTCGAGATGCAGAAAACTCGATGGCAGCTGCAGAAATGAAGGACTCTGTTGAAGTGTGGAGAAGCAAGAACGTAGACAAGCGCCTTGTGTTTGGGAGTCAGCAGCTGCTGGACTTTTGCGATTGCTTTCACTGTGCACTGAATGCCAGGAAGGCACGTGCACGCTGCAACAACCAGCTGGGCAAGAGTGGGCAGAAGAGAACGGGCGTCAGACAGCAGGTTACATAGTACCATGGAAAGAGCAGTGTTTTTGGAGTGTGCAGCAAATCCGTGTTTCTGGACAAGGGAGGCATAAGTGCGCTGCGCTCCTAAGGTATCTCTCTGCGAGACACACTGTCAAAGCTTTTCGCTAGGATGCAGTCTAGTGCAGACGCACACTACGGCTCTCCGGAGCTGTCCGAAGCCAAGCGCCGGTGGCCGGCGTCTTTCGGCTGAAGCAGCGCTTCGGAGCGTACGTCTGCCGCTCCGCTGTTGTGTGCGCGAAGCAGCCGCTTCTCCTGCTCCGGGAGCCGGACAGAGCGGTAGCTTGTACGAGGGCGAAGAACGAAGCCGAAGAGCACCGGGCTTTTGCGCGCACCCTAAGGACTGCTAGAGGACGGTGGTGGCCGCACGCCTGCCTCTTCAATTCCCTTCTAGCATCCTTATGGAAGGTGTTCCAGGACATATTTCTGGGGTTTTGAATTCCTCCTGATGCAGCCCCTCGTGGGAAACTCGTGCTCGTCCTCTGAGTCTCCGACATGCAGAGACCTCGATGGCAACTGCAGAAATGAAGGGCTGCGTTGAGTTGTCGAGAAGCAAGAACATAGCCAGCGCCTTGTGTTTGGGAGTCAGCAGCTGCTGGACTTTTGCGATTGCTTTCACTGTGCACTGAATGCCAGGACGGCATGTGCACGTTACAACAACGAGCTGGGCAAGAGTAATCGAAAGATCACGGCCGTCAGAAAGCAGCTTATATATTGCCCTGGGAAGAGTACTGTTTTTGGAGTGTGCAGTAAAATCGTGTTTCTGGGCAAGGGAGGCATAAGTGCGCTGCGCTCCTAAGCTATCTCCCTGCGAGACACACTGCCAAAGCTTTTCGCTATGATGCAGTCTAGTGCAGACGCACACTACGGCTCTCCGGAGCTGTCCGAAGCCAAGCGCCGGTGGCCGGCGTCTTTCGGCTGAAGCAGCGCTTCGGAGCGTACGGCTGCCGCTCCGCTGCTGTGTGCACGAAGCAGCCGCTTCTCCTGCTCCGGGAGCCGGACAGAGCGGTAGCTTGTACGAGGGCGAAGAACGTTGCCGCAGGGAGACGACATTGTGTGCACAGCCTTGCGACTGCTAGAGGACGGTGGCTAAAGCTCCCTGCCTTTTCAATGCACTGCTGGCATGCTTTATTGAAGGTGTTCCGAGACAACTTTCCTGGGTTTTGACTTCGTCCTGATGCAGCCCCTCCTGGGAAATTGGTGCTCGTCCCAGAAGGCTCGAGATGCAGAAAACTCGATGGCAGCTGCAGAAATGAAGGACTCTGTTGAAGTGTGGAGAAGCAAGAACGTAGACAAGCACCTTGTGTTTGGGAGTCAGCAGCTGCTGGACTTTTGCGATTGCTTTCACTGTGCACTGAATGCCAGGACGGCACGTGCACGCTGAAACAACGAGCTGGGCAAGAGTAATCGAAAGATCACGGCCGTCAGAAAACAGCTTATATATTGCCCTGGGAAGAGTACTGTTTTTGGAGTGTACAGTAAAATCGTGTTTCTGGGCAAGGGAGGCATAAGTGCGCTGCGCTCCTAAGCTATCTCCCTGCGAGACACACTGCCAAAGCTTTTCGCTAGGATGCAGTCTAGTGCAGACGCACACTACGGCTCTCCGGAGCTGTCCGAAGCCAAGCGCCGGTGGCCGGCGTCTTTCGGCTGAAGCAGCGCTTCGGAGCGTAGGGCTGCCGCTCCGCTGTTGTGTGCGCGAAGCAGCCGCTTCTCCTGCTCCGGGAGCCGGACAGAGCGGTAGCTTGTAGGAGGGCGAAGAACGAAGCCGCAGAGCACCGGGCTTCTGCGCGCACCCTAAGGACTGCTAGAGGACCGTGGTGGCCGCACGCCTGCCTCTTCAATTCTCTTCTAGCATCCTAATGGAAGGTGTTCCAGGACATATTTCTGGGGTTTTGAATTCCTCCTGATGCAGCCCCTCGTGGGAAACTCGTGCTCGTCCTCTGAGTCTCCGACATGCAGAGACCTCGATGGCAACTGCAGAAATGAAGGGCTGCGTTGAGTTGTCGAGAAGCAAGAACATAGCCAGCGCCTTGTGTTTGGGAGTCAGCAGCTGCTGGACTTTTGCGATTGCTTTCACTGTGCACTGAATGCCAGGACGGCACGTGCACGCTGAAACAACGAGCTGGGCAAGAGTAATCGAAAGATCACGGCCGTCAGAAAGCAGCTTATATATTGCCCTGGGAAGAGTACTGTTTTTGGAGTGTACAGTAAAATCGTGTTTCTGGACAAGGGAGGCATAAGTGCGCTGCGCTCCTAAGCTATCTCCCTGCGAGACACACTGCCAAAGCTTTTCGCTATGATGCAGTCTAGTTGCAGACGCACACTACGGCTCTCCGGAGCTGTCCGAAGCCAAGCGCCGGTGGCCGGCGTCTTTCGGCTGAAGCAGCGCTTCGGAGCGTAGGGCTGCCGCTCCGCTGTTGTGTGCGCGAAGCAGCCGCTTCTCCTGCTCCGGGAGCCGGACAGAGCGGTAGCTTGTACGAGGGCGAAGAACGTTGCCGCAGGGAGACGACATTGTGTGCACAGCCTTGCGACTGCTAGAGGACGGTGGCTAAAGCTCCCTGCCTTTTCAATGCACTGCTGGCATGCTTTATTGAAGGTGTTCCGAGACAACTTTCCTGGGTTTTGACTTCGTCCTGATGCAGCCCCTCCTGGGAAATTGGTGCTCGTCCCAGAAGGCTCGAGATGCAGAAAACTCGATGGCAGCTGCAGAAATGAAGGACTCTGTTGAAGTGTGGAGAAGCAAGAACGTAGACAAGCGCCTTGTGTTTGGGAGTCAGCAGCTGCTGGACTTTTGCGATTGCTTTCACTGTGCACTGAATGCCAGGAAGGCACGTGCACGCTGCAACAACCAGCTGGGCAAGAGTGGGCAGAAGAGAACGGGCGTCAGACAGCAGCTTACATAGTACCATGGAAAGAGCAGTGTTTTTGGAGTGTGCAGCAAATCCGTGTTTCTGGACAAGGGAGGCATAAGTGCGCTGCGCTCCTAAGGTATCTCTCTGCGAGACACACTGTCAAAGCTTTTCGCTATGATGCAGTCTAGTGCAGACGCACACTACGGCTCTCCGGAGCTGTCCGAAGCCAAGCGCCGGTGGCCGGCGTCTTTCGGCTGAAGCAGCGCTTCGGAGCGTACGTCTGCCGCTCCGCTGTTGTGTGCGCGAAGCAGCCGCTTCTCCTGCTCCGGGAGCCGGACAGAGCGGTAGCTTGTACGAGGGCGAAGAACGAAGCCGAAGAGCACCGGGCTTCTGCGCGCACCCTAAGGACTGCTAGAGGACCGTGGTGGCCGCACGCCTGCCTCTTCAATTCCATTCTAGCATCCTTATGGAAGGTGTTCCAGGACATATTTCTGGGGTTTTGAATTCCTCCTGATGCAGCCCCTCGTGGGAAACTCGTGCTCGTCCTCTGAGTCTCCGACATGCAGAGACCTCGATGGCAACTGCAGAAATGAAGGGCTGCGTTGAGTTGTCGAGAAGCAAGAACATAGCCAGCGCCTTGTGTTTGGGAGTCAGCAGCTGCTGGACTTTTGCGATTGCTTTCACTGTGCACTGAATGCCAGGACGGCATGTGCACGTTACAACAACGAGCTGGGCAAGAGTAATCGAAAGATCACGGCCGTCAGAAAGCAGCTTATATATTGCCCTGGGAAGAGTACTGTTTTTGGAGTGTGCAGTAAAATCGTGTTTCTGGGCAAGGGAGGCATAAGTGCGCTGCGCTCCTAAGCTATCTCCCTGCGAGACACACTGCCAAAGCTTTTCGCTATGATGCAGTCTAGTGCAGACGCACACTACGGCTCTCCGGAGCTGTCCGAAGCCAAGCGCCGGTGGCCGGCGTCTTTCGGCTGAAGCAGCGCTTCGGAGCGTACGGCTGCCGCTCCGCTGCTGTGTGCGCGAAGCAGCCGCTTCTCCTGCTCCGGGAGCCGGACAGAGCGGTAGCTTGTACGAGGGCGAAGAACGTTGCCGCAGGGAGACGACATTGTGTGCACAGCCTTGCGACTGCTAGAGGACGGTGGCTAAAGCTCCCTGCCTTTTCAATGCACTGCTGGCATGCTTTATTGAAGGTGTTCCGAGACAACTTTCCTGGGTTTTGACTTCGTCCTGATGCAGCCCCTCCTGGGAAATTGGTGCTCGTCCCAGAAGGCTCGAGATACAGAAAACTCGATGGCAGCTGCAGAAATGAAGGACTCTGTTGAAGTGTGGAGAAGCAAGAACGTAGACAAGCGCCTTGTGTTTGGGAGTCAGCAGCTGCTGGACTTTTGCGATTGCTTTCACTGTGCACTGAATGCCAGGACGGCACGTGCACGCTGAAACAACGAGCTGGGCAAGAGTAATCGAAAGATCACGGCCGTCAGAAAACAGCTTATATATTGCCCTGGGAAGAGTACTGTTTTTGGAGTGTACAGTAAAATCGTGTTTCTGGACAAGGGAGGCATAAGTGCGCTGCGCTCCTAAGCTATCTCTCTGCGAGACACACTGCCAAAGCTTTTCGCTAGGATGCAGTCTAGTGCAGACGCACACTACGGCTCTCCGGAGCTGTCCGAAGCCAAGCGCCGGTGGCCGGCGTCTTTCGGCTGAAGCAGCGCTTCGGAGCGTACGGCTGCCGCTCCGCTGTTGTGTGCGCGAAGCAGCCGCTTCTCCTGCTCCGGGAGCCGGACAGAGCGGTAGCTTGTACGGGGGCGAAGAACGAAGCCGCAGAGCACCGGGCTTTTGCGCACACCCTAAGGACTGCTAGAGGACGGTGGTGGCCGCTCGCCTGCCTCTTCAATTCCCTTCTAGCATCCTAATGGAAGGTGTTCCAGACAAATTCCCTGAGTTTTGAATTCCTCCTGATGCAGCCTCTCCTGGGAAACTCGTGCTCGTCCTCTGAGTCTCCGACATGCAGAGACCTCGATGGCAGCTGCAGAAATGAAGGGCTGCGTTGAGTTGTCGAGAAGCAAGAACATAGCCAGCGCCTTGTGTTTGGGAGTCAGCAGCTGCTGGACTTTTGCGATTGCTTTCACTGTGCACTGAATGCCAGGACGGCATGTGCACGTTAAAACAACGAGCTGGGCAAGAGTAATCGAAAGATCACGGCCGTCAGAAAACAGCTTATATATTGCCTTGGAAAGAGCAATGTTTTTGGAGTTTGCAATAAAATCGTGTTTCTGGACAAGGGAGGCATAAGTGCGCTGCGCTCCTAAGCTATCTCTCTGCGAGACACACTGCCAAAGCTTTTCGCTAGGATGCAGTCTAGTGCAGACGCACACTACGGCTCTCCGGAGCTGTCCGAAGCCAAGCGCCGGTGGCCGGCGTCTTTCGGCTGAAGCAGCGCTTCGGAGCGTAGGGCTGCCGCTCCGCTGTTGTGTGCGCGAAGCAGCCGCTTCTCCTGCTCCGGGAGCCGGACAGAGCGGTAGCTTGTAGGAGGGCGAAGAACGAAGCCGCAGAGCACCGGGCTTCTGCGCGCACCCTAAGGACTGCTAGAGGACCGTGGTGGCCGCACGCCTGCCTCTTCAATTCTCTTCTAGCATCCTAATGGAAGGTGTTCCAGGACATATTTCTGGGGTTTTGAATTCCTCCTGATGCAGCCCCTCCTGGGAAACTCGTGCTCGTCCTCTGAGTCTCCGACATGCAGAGACCTCGATGGCAACTGCAGAAATGAAGGGCTGCGTTGAGTTGTCGAGAAGCAAGAACATAGCCAGCGCCTTGTGTTTGGGAGTCAGCAGCTGCTGGACTTTTGCGATTGCTTTCACTGTGCACTGAATGCCAGGACGGCACGTGCACGCTGAAACAACGAGCTGGGCAAGAGTAATCGAAAGATCACGGCCGTCAGAAAGCAGCTTATATATTGCCCTGGGAAGAGTACTGTTTTTGGAGTGTACAGTAAAATCGTGTTTCTGGACAAGGGAGGCATAAGTGCGCTGCGCTCCTAAGCTATCTCCCTGCGAGACACACTGCCAAAGCTTTTCGCTATGATGCAGTCTAGTTGCAGACGCACACTACGGCTCTCCGGAGCTGTCCGAAGCCAAGCGCCGGTGGCCGGCGTCTTTCGGCTGAAGCAGCGCTTCGGAGCGTACGGCTGCCGCTCCGCTGTTGTGTGCGCGAAGCAGCCGCTTCTCCTGCTCCGGGAGCCGGACAGAGCGGTAGCTTGTACGAGGGCGAAGAACGTTGCCGCAGGGAGACGACATTGTGTGCACAGCCTTGCGACTGCTAGAGGACGGTGGCTAAAGCTCCCTGCCTTTTCAATGCACTGCTGGCATGCTTTATTGAAGGTGTTCCGAGACAACTTTCCTGGGTTTTGACTTCGTCCTGATGCAGCCCCTCCTGGGAAATTGGTGCTCGTCCCAGAAGGCTCGAGATGCAGAAAACTCGATGGCAGCTGCAGAAATGAAGGACTCTGTTGAAGTGTGGAGAAGCAAGAACGTAGACAAGCGCCTTGTGTTTGGGAGTCAGCAGCTGCTGGACTTTTGCGATTGCTTTCACTGTGCACTGAATGCCAGGACGGCACGTGCACGCTGAAACAACGAGCTGGGCAAGAGTAATCGAAAGATCACGGCCGTCAGAAAGCAGCTTATATATTGCCCTGGGAAGAGTACTGTTTTTGGAGTGTGCAGTAAAATCGTGTTTCTGGACAAGGGAGGCATAAGTGCGCTGCGCTCCTAAGCTATCTCTCTGCGAGACACACTGCCAAAGCTTTTCGCTAGGATGCAGTCTAGTGCAGACGCACACTACGGCTCTCCGGAGCTGTCCGAAGCCAAGCGCCGGTGGCCGGCGTCTTTCGGCTGAAGCAGCGCTTCGGAGCGTACGGCTGCCGCTCCGCTGTTGTGTGCGCGAAGCAGCCGCTTCTCCTGCTCCGGGAGCCGGACAGAGCGCTAGCTTGTAGGAGGGCGAAGAACGAAGCTGAAGAGCACCGGGCTTTTGCGCACACCCTAAGGACTGCTAGAGGACCGTGGTGGCCGCTCGCCTGCCTCTTCAATTCCCTTCTAGCATCCTAATGGAAGGTGTTCCAGGACAAATTCCCTGAGTTTTGAATTCCTCCTGATGCAGCCTCTCCTGGGAAACTCGTGCTCGTCCTCTGAGTCTCCGACATGCAGAGACCTCGATGGCAGCTGCAGAAATGAAGGGCTGCGTTGAGTTGTCGAGAAGCAAGAACATAGCCAGCGCCTTGTGTTTGGGAGTCAGCAGCTGCTGGACTTTTGCGATTGCTTTCACTGTGCACTGAATGCCAGGACGGCATGTGCACGTTAAAACAACGAGCTGGGCAAGAGTAATCGAAAGATCACGGCCGTCAGAAAACAGCTTATATATTGCCTTGGAAAGAGCAATGTTTTTGGAGTGTACAGTAAAATCGTGTTTCTGGACAAGGGAGGCATAAGTGCGCTGCGCTCCTAAGCTATCTCTCTGCGAGACACACTGCCAAAGCTTTTCGCTATGATGCAGTCTAGTGCAGACGCACACTACGGCTCTCCGGAGCTGTCCGAAGCCAAGCGCCGGTGGCCGGCGTCTTTCGGCTGAAGCAGCGCTTCGGAGCGTAGGGCTGCCGCTCCGCTGTTGTGTGCGCGAAGCAGCCGCTTCTCCTGCTCCGGGAGCCGGACAGAGCGGTAGCTTGTACGGGGGCGAAGAACGAAGCCGCAGAGCACCGGGCTTCTGCGCACACCCTAAGGACTGCTAGAGGACGGTGGTGGCCGCTCGCTTGCCTCTTCAATTCCCTTCTAGCATCCTAATAGAAGGTGTTCCAGGACAAATTCCCTGAGTTTTGAATTCCTCCTGATGCAGCCTCTCCTGGGAAACTCGTGCTCGTCCTCTGAGTCTCCGACATGCAGAGACCTCGATGGCAGCTGCAGAAATGAAGGGCTGCGTTGAGTTGTCGAGAAGCAAGAACATAGCCAGCGCCTTGTGTTTGGGAGTCAGCAGCTGCTGGACTTTTGCGATTGCTTTCACTGTGCACTGAATGCCAGGACGGCATGTGCACGTTAAAACAACGAGCTGGGCAAGAGTAATCGAAAGATCACGGCCGTCAGAAAACAGCTTATATATTGCCTTGGAAAGAGCAATGTTTTTGGAGTGTACAGTAAAATCGTGTTTCTGGACAAGGGAGGCATAAGTGCGCTGCGCTCCTAAGCTATCTCTCTGCGAGACACACTGCCAAAGCTTTTCGCTAGGATGCAGTCTAGTGCAGACGCACACTACGGCTCTCCGGAGCTGTCCGAAGCCAAGCGCCGGTGGCCGGCGTCTTTCGGTTGAAGCAGCGCTTCGGAGCGTAGGGCTGCCGCTCCGCTGTTGTGTGCGCGAAGCAGCCGCTTCTCCTGCTCCGGGAGCCGGACAGAGCGGTAGCTTGTACGAGGGCGAAGAACGAAGCCGCAGAGCACCGGGCTTCTGCGCGCACCCTAAGGACTGCTAGAGGACCGTAGTGGCCGCACGCCTGCCTCTTCAATTCTCTTCTAGCATCCTAATGGAAAGTTTTCCAGGACATATTTCTGGAGTTTTGAATTCCTCCTGATGCAGCCCCTCCTGGGAAACTCGTGCTCGTCCTCTGAGTCTCCGACATGCAGAGACCTCGATGGCAGCTGCAGAAATGAAGGGCTGCGTTGAGTTGTCGAGAAGCAAGAACATAGCCAGCGCCTTGTGTTTGGGAGTCAGCAGCTGCTGGACTTTTGCGATTGCTTTCACTGTGCACTGAATGCCAGGACGGCATGTGCACGTTAAAACAACGAGCTGGGCAAGAGTAATCGAAAGATCACGGCCGTCAGAAAACAGCTTATATATTGCCCTGGAAAGAGCAATGTTTTTGGAGTTTGCAATAAAATCGTGTTTCTGGACAAGGGAGGCATAAGTGCGCTGCGCTCCTAAGCTATCTCCTTGCGAGACACACTGCCAAAGCTTTTCGCTATGATGCAGTCTAGTTGCAGACGCACACTACGGCTCTCCGGAGCTGTCCGAAGCCAAGCGCCGGTGGCCGGCGTCTTTCGGCTGAAGCAGCGCTTCGGAGCGTAGGGCTGCCGCTCCGCTGTTGTGTGCGCGAAGCAGCCGCTTCTCCTGCTCCGGGAGCCGGACAGAGCGGTAGCTTGTACGAGGGCGAAGAACGTTGCCGCAGGGAGACGACATTGTGTGCACAGCCTTGCGACTGCTAGAGGACGGTGGCTAAAGCTCCCTGCCTTTTCAATGCACTGCTGGCATGCTTTATTGAAGGTGTTCCGAGACAACTTTCCTGGGTTTTGACTTCGTCCTGATGCAGCCCCTCCTGGGAAACTCGTGCTCGTCCCAGAAGGCTCGAGATACAGAAAACTCGATGGCAGCTGCAGAAATGAAGGACTCTGTTGAAGTGTGGAGAAGCAAGAACATAGCCAGCGCCTTGTGTTTGGGAGTCAGCAGCTGCTGGACTTTTGCGATTGCTTTCACTGTGCACTGAATGCCAGGACGGCACGTGCACGCTGAAACAACGAGCTGGGCAAGAGTAATCGAAAGATCACGGCCGTCAGAAAGCAGCTTATATATTGCCCTGGGAAGAGTACTGTTTTTGGAGTGTACAGTAAAATCGTGTTTCTGGACAAGGGAGGCATAAGTGCGCTGCGCTCCTAAGCTATCTCCCTGCGAGACACACTGCCAAAGCTTTTCGCTATGATGCAGTCTAGTTGCAGACGCACACTACGGCTCTCCGGAGCTGTCCGAAGCCAAGCGCCGGTGGCCGGCGTCTTTCGGCTGAAGCAGCGCTTCGGAGCGTACGGCTGCCGCTCCGCTGTTGTGTGCGCGAAGCAGCCGCTTCTCCTGCTCCGGGAGCCGGACAGAGCGGTAGCTTGTACGAGGGCGAAGAACGTTGCCGCAGGGAGACGACATTGTGTGCACAGCCTTGCGACTGCTAGAGGACGGTGGCTAAAGCTCCCTGCCTTTTCAATGCACTGCTGGCATGCTTTATTGAAGGTGTTCCGAGACAACTTTCCTGGGTTTTGACTTCGTCCTGATGCAGCCCCTCCTGGGAAATTGGTGCTCGTCCCAGAAGGCTCGAGATGCAGAAAACTCGATGGCAGCTGCAGAAATGAAGGACTCTGTTGAAGTGTGGAGAAGCAAGAACGTAGACAAGCGCCTTGTGTTTGGGAGTCAGCAGCTGCTGGACTTTTGCGATTGCTTTCACTGTGCACTGAATGCCAGGAAGGCACGTGCACGCTGCAACAACCAGCTGGGCAAGAGTGGGCAGAAGAGAACGGGCGTCAGACAGCAGGTTACATAGTACCATGGAAAGAGCAGTGTTTTTGGAGTGTGCAGCAAATCCGTGTTTCTGGACAAGGGAGGCATAAGTGCGCTGCGCTCCTAAGGTATCTCTCTGCGAGACACACTGTCAAAGCTTTTCGCTAGGATGCAGTCTAGTGCAGACGCACACTACGGCTCTCCGGAGCTGTCCGAAGCCAAGCGCCGGTGGCCGGCGTCTTTCGGCTGAAGCAGCGCTTCGGAGCGTACGTCTGCCGCTCCGCTGTTGTGTGCGCGAAGCAGCCGCTTCTCCTGCTCCGGGAGCCGGACAGAGCGGTAGCTTGTACGAGGGCGAAGAACGAAGCCGAAGAGCACCGGGCTTTTGCGCGCACCCTAAGGACTGCTAGAGGACGGTGGTGGCCGCACGCCTGCCTCTTCAATTCCCTTCTAGCATCCTTATGGAAGGTGTTCCAGGACATATTTCTGGGGTTTTGAATTCCTCCTGATGCAGCCCCTCGTGGGAAACTCGTGCTCGTCCTCTGAGTCTCCGACATGCAGAGACCTCGATGGCAACTGCAGAAATGAAGGGCTGCGTTGAGTTGTCGAGAAGCAAGAACATAGCCAGCGCCTTGTGTTTGGGAGTCAGCAGCTGCTGGACTTTTGCGATTGCTTTCACTGTGCACTGAATGCCAGGACGGCATGTGCACGCTGAAACAACGAGCTGCGCAAGAGTAATCGAAAGATCACGGCCGTCAGAAAGCAGCTTATATATTGCCCTTGGAAGAGTACTGTTTTTGGAGTGTACAGTAAAATCGTGTTTCTGGACAAGGGAGGCATAAGTGCGCTGCGCTCCTAAGCTATCTCCTTGCGAGACACACTGCCAAAGCTTTTCGCTATGATGCAGTCTAGTTGCAGACGCACACTACGGCTCTCCGGAGCTGTCCGAAGCCAAGCGCCGGTGGCCGGCGTCTTTCGGCTGAAGCAGCGCTTCGGAGCGTACGGCTGCTGCTCCGCTGCTGTGTGCGCGAAGCAGCCGCTTCTCCTGCTCCGGGAGCCGGACAGAGCGGTAGCTTGTACGAGGGCGAAGAACGTTGCCGCAGGGAGACGACATTGTGTGCACAGCCTTGCGACTGCTAGAGGACGGTGGCTAAAGCTCCCTGCCTTTTCAATGCACTGCTGGCATGCTTTATTGAAGGTGTTCCGAGACAACTTTCCTGGGTTTTGACTTCGTCCTGATGCAGCCCCTCCTGGGAAACTCGTGCTCGTCCCAGAAGGCTCGAGATACAGAAAACTCGATGGCAGCTGCAGAAATGAAGGACTCTGTTGAAGTGTGGAGAAGCAAGAACGTAGACAAGCGCCTTGTGTTTGGGAGTCAGCAGCTGCTGGACTTTTGCGATTGCTTTCACTGTGCACTGAATGCCAGGACGGCACGTGCACGCTGAAACAACGAGCTGGACAAGAGTAATCGAAAGATCACGGCCGTCAGAAAGCAGCTTATATATTGCCCTGGAAAGAGCAATGTTTTTGGAGTTTGCAATAAAATCGTGTTTCTGGACAAGGGAGGCATAAGTGCGCTGCGCTCCTAAGCTATCTCCCTGCGAGACACACTGCCAAAGCTTTTCGCTAGGATGCAGTCTAGTTGCAGACGCACACTACGGCTCTCCGGAGCTGTCCGAAGCCAAGCGCCGGTGGCCGGCGTCTTTCGGCTGAAGCAGCGCTTCGGAGCGTACGGCTGCCGCTCCGCTGTTGTGTGCGCGAAGCAGCCGCTTCTCCTGCTCCGGGAGCCGGACAGAGCGGTAGCTTGCACGAGGGCGAAGAACGTTGCCGCAGGGAGACGACATTGTGTGCACAGCCTTGCGACTGCTAGAGGACGGTGGCTAAAGCTCCCTGCCTTTTCAATGCACTGCTGGCATGCTTTATTGAAGGTGTTCCGAGACAACTTTCCTGGGTTTTGACTTCGTCCTGATGCAGCCCCTCCTGGGAAACTCGTGCTCGTCCCAGAAGGCTCGAGATACAGAAAACTCGATGGCAGCTGCAGAAATGAAGGACTCTGTTGAAGTGTGGAGAAGCAAGAACATAGCCAGCGCCTTGTGTTTGGGAGTCAGCAGCTGCTGGACTTTTGCGATTGCTTTCACTGTGCACTGAATGCCAGGACGGCACGTGCACGCTGAAACAACGAGCTGGGCAAGAGTAATCGAAAGATCACGGCCGTCAGAAAGCAGCTTATATATTGCCCTGGGAAGAGTACTGTTTTTGGAGTGTACAGTAAAATCGTGTTTCTGGACAAGGGAGGCATAAGTGCGCTGCGCTCCTAAGCTATCTCCCTGCGAGACACACTGCCAAAGCTTTTCGCTATGATGCAGTCTAGTTGCAGACGCACACTACGGCTCTCCGGAGCTGTCCGAAGCCAAGCGCCGGTGGCCGGCGTCTTTCGGCTGAAGCAGCGCTTCGGAGCGTACGGCTGCCGCTCCGCTGTTGTGTGCGCGAAGCAGCCGCTTCTCCTGCTCCGGGAGCCGGACAGAGCGGTAGCTTGTACGAGGGCGAAGAACGTTGCCGCAGGGAGACGACATTGTGTGCACAGCCTTGCGACTGCTAGAGGACGGTGGCTAAAGCTCCCTGCCTTTTCAATGCACTGCTGGCATGCTTTATTGAAGGTGTTCCGAGACAACTTTCCTGGGTTTTGACTTCGTCCTGATGCAGCCCCTCCTGGGAAATTGGTGCTCGTCCCAGAAGGCTCGAGATGCAGAAAACTCGATGGCAGCTGCAGAAATGAAGGACTCTGTTGAAGTGTGGAGAAGCAAGAACGTAGACAAGCGCCTTGTGTTTGGGAGTCAGCAGCTGCTGGACTTTTGCGATTGCTTTCACTGTGCACTGAATGCCAGGAAGGCACGTGCACGCTGCAACAACCAGCTGGGCAAGAGTGGGCAGAAGAGAACGGGCGTCAGACAGCAGCTTACATAGTACCATGGAAAGAGCAGTGTTTTTGGAGTGTGCAGCAAATCCGTGTTTCTGGACAAGGGAGGCATAAGTGCGCTGCGCTCCTAAGGTATCTCTCTGCGAGACACACTGTCAAAGCTTTTCGCTAGGATGCAGTCTAGTGCAGACGCACACTACGGCTCTCCGGAGCTGTCCGAAGCCAAGCGCCGGTGGCCGGCGTCTTTCGGCTGAAGCAGCGCTTCGGAGCCTACGGCTGCCGCTCCGCTGTTGTGTGCGCGAAGCAGCCGCTTCTCCTGCTCCGGGAGCCGGACAGAGCGGTAGCTTGTACGGGGGCGAAGAACGAAGCCGCAGAGCACCGGGCTTTTGCGCGCACCCTAAGGACTGCTAGAGGACGGTGGTGGCCGCACGCCTGCCTCTTCAATTCCCTTCTAGCATCCTTATGGAAGGTGTTCCAGGACATATTTCTGGGGTTTTGAATTCCTCCTGATGCAGCCCCTCGTGGGAAACTCGTGCTCGTCCTCTGAGTCTCCGACATGCAGAGACCTCGATGGCAACTGCAGAAATGAAGGGCTGCGTTGAGTTGTCGAGAAGCAAGAACATAGCCAGCGCCTTGTGTTTGGGAGTCAGCAGCTGCTGGACTTTTGCGATTGCTTTCACTGTGCACTGAATGCCAGGACGGCATGTGCACGCTGAAACAACGAGCTGCGCAAGAGTAATCGAAAGATCACGGCCGTCAGAAAGCAGCTTATATATTGCCCTTGGAAGAGTACTGTTTTTGGAGTGTACAGTAAAATCGTGTTTCTGGACAAGGGAGGCATAAGTGCGCTGCGCTCCTAAGCTATCTCCTTGCGAGACACACTGCCAAAGCTTTTCGCTATGATGCAGTCTAGTTGCAGACGCACACTACGGCTCTCCGGAGCTGTCCGAAGCCAAGCGCCGGTGGCCGGCGTCTTTCGGCTGAAGCAGCGCTTCGGAGCGTACGGCTGCCGCTCCGCTGCTGTGTGCGCGAAGCAGCCGCTTCTCCTGCTCCGGGAGCCGGACAGAGCGGTAGCTTGTACGAGGGCGAAGAACGTTGCCGCAGGGAGACGACATTGTGTGCACAGCCTTGCGACTGCTAGAGGACGGTGGCTAAAGCTCCCTGCCTTTTCAATGCACTGCTGGCATGCTTTATTGAAGGTGTTCCGAGACAACTTTCCTGGGTTTTGACTTCGTCCTGATGCAGCCCCTCCTGGGAAACTCGTGCTCGTCCCAGAAGGCTCGAGATACAGAAAACTCGATGGCAGCTGCAGAAATGAAGGACTCTGTTGAAGTGTGGAGAAGCAAGAACGTAGACAAGCGCCTTGTGTTTGGGAGTCAGCAGCTGCTGGACTTTTGCGATTGCTTTCACTGTGCACTGAATGCCAGGACGGCACGTGCACGCTGAAACAACGAGCTGGGCAAGAGTAATCGAAAGATCACGGCCGTCAGAAAGCAGCTTATATATTGCCCTGGGAAGAGTACTGTTTTTGGAGTGTGCAGTAAAATCGTGTTTCTGGACAAGGGAGGCATAAGTGCGCTGCGCTCCTAAGCTATCTCTCTGCGAGACACACTGCCAAAGCTTTTCGCTAGGATGCAGTCTAGTTGCAGACGCACACTACGGCTCTCCGGAGCTGTCCGAAGCCAAGCGCCGCTGGCCGGCGTCTTTCGGCTGAAGCAGCGCTTCGGAGCGTAGGGCTGCCGCTCCGCTGTTGTGTGCGCGAAGCAGCCGCTTCTCCTGCTCCGGGAGCCGGACAGAGCGGTAGCTTGTACGGGGGCGAAGAACGAAGCCGCAGAGCACCGGGCTTTTGCGCACACCCTAAGGACTGCTAGAGGACGGTGGTGGCCGCTCGCCTGCCTCTTCAATTCCCTTCTAGCATCCTAATGGAAGGTGTTCCAGGACAAATTCCCTGAGTTTTGAATTCCTCCTGATACAGCCTCTCCTGGGAAACTCGTGCTCGTCCTCTGAGTCTCCGACATGCAGAGACCTCGATGGCAGCTGCAGAAATGAAGGGCTGCGTTGAGTTGTCGAGAAGCAAGAACATAGCCAGCGCCTTGTGTTTGGGAGTCAGCAGCTGCTGGACTTTTGCGATTGCTTTCACTGTGCACTGAATGCCAGGACGGCATGTGCACGTTAAAACAACGAGCTGGGCAAGAGTAATCGAAAGATCACGGCCGTCAGAAAACAGCTTATATATTGCCTTGGAAAGAGCAATGTTTTTGGAGTGTGCAGTAAAATCGTGTTTCTGGACAAGGGAGGCATAAGTGCGCTGCGCTCCTAAGCTATCTCTCTGCGAGACACACTGCCAAAGCTTTTCGCTATGATGCAGTCTAGTGCAGACGCACACTACGGCTCTCCAGAGCTGTCCGAAGCCAAGCGCCGGTGGCCGGCGTCTTTCGGCTGAAGCAGCGCTTCGGAGCGTAGGGCTGCCGCTCCGCTGTTGTGTGCGCGAAGCAGCCGCTTCTCCTGCTCCGGGAGCCGGACAGAGCGGTAGCTTGTACGATGGCGAAGAACGAAGCCGCAGAGCACCGGGCTTCTGCGCGCACCCTAAGGACTGCTAGAGGACCGTAGTGGCCGCACGCCTGCCTCTTCAATTCTCTTCTAGCATCCTAATGGAAGGTTTTCCAGGACATATTTCTGGAGTTTTGAATTCCTCCTGATGCAGCCCCTCCTGGGAAACTCGTGCTCGTCCTCTGAGTCTCCGACATGCAGAGACCTCGATGGCAACTGCAGAAATGAAGGGCTGCGTTGAGTTGTCGAAAAGCAAGAACATAGCCAGCGCCTTGTGTTTGGGAGTCAGCAGCTGCTGGACTTTTGCGATTGCTTTCACTGTGCACTGAATGCCAGGACGGCATGTGCACGTTAAAACAACGAGCTGGGCAAGAGTAATCGAAAGATCACGGCCGTCAGAAAGCAGCTTATATATTGCCCTGGAAAGAGCAATGTTTTTGGAGTTTGCAATAAAATCGTGTTTCTGGACAAGGGAGGCATAAGTGCGCTGCGCTCCTAAGCTATCTCCCTGCGAGACACACTGCCAAAGCTTTTCGCTAGGATGCAGTCTAGTTGCAGACGCACACTACGGCTCTCCGGAGCTGTCCGAAGCCAAGCGCCGGTGGCCGGCGTCTTTCGGCTGAAGCAGCGCTTCGGAGCGTACGGCTGCCGCTCCGCTGCTGTGTGCGCGAAGCAGCCGCTTCTCCTGCTCCGGGAGCCGGACAGAGCGGTAGCTTGTACGAGGGCGAAGAACGTTGCCGCAGGGAGACGACATTGTGTGCACAGCCTTGCGACTGCTAGAGGACGGTGGCTAAAGCTCCCTGCCTTTTCAATGCACTGCTGACATGCTTTATTGAAGGTGTTCCGAGACAACTTTCCTGGGTTTTGACTTCGTCCTGATGCAGCCCCTCCTGGGAAACTCGTGCTGGTCCCTAAAGGCTCGAGATACAGAAAACTCGATGGCAGCTGCAGAAATGAAGGACTCTGTTGAAGTGTGGAGAAGCAAGAACGTAGACAAGCGCCTTGTGTTTGGGAGTCAGCAGCTGCTGGACTTTTGCGATTGCTTTCACTGTGCACTGAATGCCAGGACGGCACGTGCACGCTGAAACAACGAGCTGGGCAAGAGTAATCGAAAGATCACGGCCGTCAGAAAGCAGCTTATATATTGCCCTGGGAAGAGTACTGTTTTTGGAGTGTACAGTAAAATCGTGTTTCTGGGCAAGGGAGGCATAAGTGCGCTGCGCTCCTAAGCTATCTCCCTGCGAGACACACTGCCAAAGCTTTTCGCTAGGATGCAGTCTAGTTGCAGACGCACACTACGGCTCTCCGGAGCTGTCCGAAGCCAAGCGCCGGTGGCCGGCGTCTTTCGGCTGAAGGAGCGCTTCGGAGCGTAGGGCTGCCGCTCCGCTGTTGTGTGCGCGAAGCAGCCGCTTCTCCTGCTCCGGGAGCCGGACAGAGCGGTAGCTTGTACGAGGGCGAAGAACGTTGCCGCAGGGAGACGACATTGTGTGCACAGCCTTGCGACTGCTAGAGGACGGTGGCTAAAGCTCCCTGCCTTTTCAATGCACTGCTGGCATGCTTTATTGAAGGTGTTCCGAGACAACTTTCCTGGGTTTTGACTTCGTCCTGATGCAGCCCCTCCTGGGAAATTGGTGCTCGTCCCAGAAGGCTCGAGATGCAGAAAACTCGATGGCAGCTGCAGAAATGAAGGGCTGCGTTGAGTTGTCGAGAAGCAAGAACGTAGACAAGCGCCTTTTGTTTGGGAGTCAGCAGCTGCTGGACTTTTGCGATTGCTTTCACTGTGCACTGAATGCCAGGAAGGCACGAGCACGCTGCAACAACGAGCTGCGCAGGAGTGGGCAGAAGAGAACGGGCATCAGACAGCAGCTTACATAGTACCATGGAAAGAGCAGTGTTTTTGGAGTGTGCAGCAAATCCGTGTTTCTGGGCAAGGGAGGCATAAGTGCGCTGCGCTCCTAAGCTATCTCCCTGCGAGACACACTGCCAAAGCTTTTCGCTATGATGCAGTCTAGTGCAGACGCACACTGCGGCTCTCCGGAGCTGTCCGAAGCCAAGCGCCGGTGGCCGGCGTCTTTCGGCTGAAGCAGCGCTTCGGAGCGTAGGGCTGCCGCTCCGCTGTTGTGTGCGCGAAGCAGCCGCTTCTCCTGCTCCGGGAGCCGGACAGAGCGGTAGCTTGTACGAGGGCGAAGAACGAAGCCGCAGAGCACCGGGCTTCTGCGCGCACCCTAAGGACTGCTAGAGGACCGTGGTGGCCGCACGCCTGCCTCTTCAATTCCCTTCTAGCATCCTTATGGAAGGTGTTCCAGGACAAATTCCCTGAGTTTTGAATTCCTCCTGATACAGCCTCTCCTGGGAAACTCGTGCTCGTCCTCTGAGTCTCCGACATGCAGAGACCTCGATGACAACTGCAGAAATGAAGGGCTGCGTTGAGTTGTCGAGAAGCAAGAACATAGCCAGCGCCTTGTGTTTGGGAGTCAGCAGCTGCTGGACTTTTGCGATTGCTTTCACTGTGCACTGAATGCCAGGACGGCATGTGCACGTTAAAACAACGAGCTGGGCAAGAGTAATCGAAAGATCACGGCCGTCAGAAAGCAGCTTATATATTGCCCTGGGAAGAGTACTGTTTTTGGAGTGTGCAGTAAAATCGTGTTTCTGGACAAGGGAGGCATAAGTGCGCTGCGCTCCTAAGCTATCTCCCTGCGCGACACACTGCCAAAGCTTTTCGCTAGGATGCAGTCTAGTGCAGACGCACACTACGGCTCTCCGGAGCTGTCCGAAGCCAAGCGCCGCTGGCCGGCGTCTTTCGGCTGAAGCAGCGCTTCGGAGCGTACGGCTGCCGCTCCGCTGTTGTGTGCGCGAAGCAGCCGCTTCTCCTGCTCCGGGAGCCGGACAGAGCGGTAGCTTGTACGAGGGCGAAGAACGAAGCCGCAGAGCACCGGGCTTCTGCGCGCACCCTAAGGACTGCTAGAGGACCGTAGTGGCCGCACGCCTGCCTCTTCAATTCTCTTCTAGCATCCTAATGGAAGGTTTTCCAGGACATATTTCTGGAGTTTTGAATTCCTCCTGATGCAGCCCCTCCTGGGAAACTCGTGCTCGTCCTCTGAGTCTCCGACATGCAGAGACCTCGATGGCAGCTGCAGAAATGAAGGGCTGCGTTGAGTTGTCGAGAAGCAAGAACATAGCCAGCGCCTTGTGTTTGGGAGTCAGCAGCTGCTGGACTTTTGCGATTGCTTTCACTGTGCACTGAATGCCAGGACGGCATGTGCACGTTAAAACAACGAGCTGGGCAAGAGTAATCGAAAGATCACGGCCGTCAGAAAACAGCTTATATATTGCCCTGGAAAGAGCAATGTTTTTGGAGTTTGCAATAAAATCGTGTTTCTGGACAAGGGAGGCATAAGTGCGCTGCGCTCCTAAGCTATCTCCCTGCGAGACACACTGCCAAAGCTTTTCGCTATGATGCAGTCTAGTTGCAGACGCACACTACGGCTCTCCGGAGCTGTCCGAAGCGAAGGGCCGGTGGCCGGCGTCTTTCGGCTGAAGCAGCGCTTCGGAGCGTAGGGCTGCCGCTCCGCTGTTGTGTGCGCGAAGCAGCCGCTTCTCCAGCTCCGGGAGCCGGACAGAGCGGTAGCTTGTACGAGGGCGAAGAACGTTGCCGCAGGGAGACGACATTGTGTGCACAGCCTTGCGACTGCTAGAGGACGGTGGCTAAAGCTCCCTGCCTTTTCAATGCACTGCTGGCATGCTTTATTGAAGGTGTTCCGAGACAACTTTCCTGGGTTTTGACTTCGTCCTGATGCAGCCCCTCCTGGGAAACTCGTGCTCGTCCCAGAAGGCTCGAGATACAGAAAACTCGATGGCAGCTGCAGAAATGAAGGACTCTGTTGAAGTGTGGAGAAGCAAGAACGTAGACAAGCGCCTTGTGTTTGGGAGTCAGCAGCTGCTGGACTTTTGCGATTGCTTTCACTGTGCACTGAATGCCAGGATGGCACGTGCACGCTGAAACAATGAGCTGGGCAAGAGTAATCGAAAGATCACGGCCGTCAGAAAGCAGCTTATATATTGCCCTGGGAAGAGTACTGTTTTTGGAGTGTACAGTAAAATCGTGTTTCTGGACAAGGGAGGCATAAGTGCGCTGCGCTCCTAAGCTATCTCCCTGCGAGACACACTGCCAAAGCTTTTCGCTATGATGCAGTCTAGTTGCAGACGCACACTACGGCTCTCCGGAGCTGTCCGAAGCCAAGCGCCGCTGGCCGGCGTCTTTCGGCTGAAGCAGCGCTTCGGAGCGTACGGCTGCCGCTCCGCTGTTGTGTGCGCGAAGCAGCCGCTTCTCCTGCTCCGGGAGCCGGACAGAGCGGTAGCTTGTACGGGGGCGAAGAACGAAGCCGCAGAGCACCGGGCTTTTGCGCACACCCTAAGGACTGCTAGAGGACGGTGGTGGCCGCTCGCTTGCCTCTTCAATTCCCTTCTAGCATCCTAATAGAAGGTGTTCCAGGACAAATTCCCTGAGTTTTGAATTCCTCCTGATGCAGCCTCTCCTGGGAAACTCGTGCTCGTCCTCTGAGTCTCCGACATGCAGAGACCTCGATGGCAGCTGCAGAAATGAAGGGCTGCGTTGAGTTGTCGAGAAGCAAGAACATAGCCAGCGCCTTGTGTTTGGGAGTCAGCAGCTGCTGGACTTTTGCGATTGCTTTCACTGTGCACTGAATGCCAGGACGGCATGTGCACGTTACAACAACGAGCTGGGCAAGAGTAATCGAAAGATCACGGCCGTCAGAAAACAGCTTATATATTGCCTTGGAAAGAGCAATGTTTTTGGAGTGTACAGTAAAATCGTGTTTCTCGACAAGGGAGGCATAAGTGCGCTGCGCTCCTAAGCTATCTCTCTGCGAGACACACTGCCAAAGCTTTTCGCTAGGATGCAGTCTAGTGCAGACGCACACTACGGCTCTCCGGAGCTGTCCGAAGCCAAGCGCCGGTGGCCGGCGTCTTTCGGCTGAAGCAGCGCTTCGGAGCGTAGGGCTGCCGCTCCGCTGTTGTGTGCGCGAAGCAGCCGCTTCTCCTGCTCCGGGAGCCGGACAGAGCGGTAGCTTGTACGAGGGCGAAGAACGAAGCCGCAGAGCACCGGGCTTCTGCGCGCACCCTAAGGACTGCTAGAGGACCGTAGTGGCCGCACGCCTGCCTCTTCAATTCTCTTCTAGCATCCTAATGGAAAGTTTTCCAGGACATATTTCTGGAGTTTTGAATTCCTCCTGATGCAGCCCCTCCTGGGAAACTCGTGCTCGTCCTCTGAGTCTCCGACATGCAGAGACCTCGATGGCAGCTGCAGAAATGAAGGGCTGCGTTGAGTTGTCGAGAAGCAAGAACATAGCCAGCGCCTTGTGTTTGGGAGTCAGCAGCTGCTGGACTTTTGCGATTGCTTTCACTGTGCACTGAATGCCAGGACGGCATGTGCACGTTAAAACAACGAGCTGGGCAAGAGTAATCGAAAGATCACGGCCGTCAGAAAACAGCTTATATATTGCCCTGGAAAGAGCAATGTTTTTGGAGTTTGCAATAAAATCGTGTTTCTGGACAAGGGAGGCATAAGTGCGCTGCGCTCCTAAGCTATCTCCTTGCGAGACACACTGCCAAAGCTTTTCGCTATGATGCAGTCTAGTTGCAGACGCACACTACGGCTCTCCGGAGCTGTCCGAAGCCAAGCGCCGGTGGCCGGCGTCTTTCGGCTGAAGCAGCGCTTCGGAGCGTAGGGCTGCCGCTCCGCTGTTGTGTGCGCGAAGCAGCCGCTTCTCCTGCTCCGGGAGCCGGACAGAGCGGTAGCTTGTACGAGGGCGAAGAACGAAGCCGCAGAGCACCGGGCTTCTGCGCACACCCTAAGGACTGCTAGAGGACGGTGGTGGCCGCTCGCTTGCCTCTTCAATTCCCTTCTAGCATCCTTATGGAAGGTGTTCCAGGACAAATTCCCTGAGTTTTGAATTCCTCCTGATGCAGCCCCTCCTGGGAAACTCGTGCTCGTCCTCTGAGTCTCCGACATGCAGAGACCTCGATGGCAACTGCAGAAATGAAGGGCTGCGTTGAGTTGTCGAGAAGCAAGAACATAGCCAGCGCCTTGTGTTTGGGAGTCAGCAGCTGCTGGACTTTTGCGATTGCTTTCACTGTGCACTGAATGCCAGGACGGCACGTGCACGCTGAAACAACGAGCTGGGCAAGAGTAATCGAAAGATCACGGCCGTCAGAAAACAGCTTATATATTGCCCTGGGAAGAGTACTGTTTTTGGAGTGTACAGTAAAATCGTGTTTCTGGGCAAGGGAGGCATAAGTTCTCTGCGCTCCTAAGCTATCTCCCTGCGAGACACACTGCCAAAGCTTTTCGCTAGGATGCAGTCTAGTGCAGACGCACACTACGGCTCTCCGGAGCTGTCCGAAGCCAAGCGCCGGTGGCCGGCGTCTTTCGGCTGAAGCAGCGCTTCGGAGCGTACGGCTGCCGCTCCGCTGTTGTGTGCGCGAAGCAGCCGCTTCTCCTGCTCCGGGAGTCGGAGAGAGCGGTAGCTTGTACGAGGGCGAAGAACGAAGCCGCAGAGCACCGGGCTTTTGCGCACACCCTAAGGACTGCTAGAGGACGGTGGTGGCCGCTCGCTTGCCTCTTCAATTCCCTTCTAGCATCCTAATAGAAGGTGTTCCAGGACAAATTCCCTGAGTTTTGAATTCCTCCTGATGCAGCCTCTCCTGGGAAACTCGTGCTCGTCCTCTGAGTCTCCGACATGCAGAGACCTCGATGGCAGCTGCAGAAATGAAGGGCTGCGTTGAGTTGTCGAGAAGCAAGAACATAGCCAGCGCCTTGTGTTTGGGAGTCAGCAGCTGCTGGACTTTTGCGATTGCTTTCACTGTGCACTGAATGCCAGGACGGCATGTGCACGTTAAAACAACGAGCTGGGCAAGAGTAATCGAAAGATCACGGCCGTCAGAAAACAGCTTATATATTGCCTTGGAAAGAGCAATGTTTCTGGAGTTTGCAATAAAATCGTGTTTCTGGACAAGGGAGGCATAAGTGCGCTGCGCTCCTAAGCTATCTCTCTGCGAGACACACTGTCAAAGCTTTTCGCTAGGATGCAGTCTAGTGCAGACGCACACTACGGCTCTCCGGAGCTGTTCGAAGCCAAGCGCCGGTGGCCGGCGTCTTTCGGCTGAAGCAGCGCTTCGGAGCGTACGGCTGCCACTCCGCTGTTGTGTGCGCGAAGCAGCCGCTTCTCCTGCTCCGGGAGCCGGACAGAGCGGTAGCTTGTACGGGGGCGAAGAACGAAGCCGCAGAGCACCGGGCTTTTGCGCACACCCTAAGGACTGCTAGAGGACGGTGGTGGCCGCTCGCCTGCCTCTTCAATTCCCTTCTAGCATCCTAATGGAAGGTGTTCCAGTACAAATTCCCTGAGTTTTGAATTCCTCCTGATGCAGCCTCTCCTGGGAAACTCGTGCTCGTCCTCTGAGTCTCCGACATGCAGAGACCTCGATGGCAGCTGCAGAAATGAAGGGCTGCGTTGAGTTGTCGAGAAGCAAGAACATAGCCAGCGCCTTGTGTTTGGGAGTCAGCAGCTGCTGGACTTTTGCGATTGCTTTCACTGTGCACTGAATGCCAGGACGGCATGTGCACGTTAAAACAACGAGCTGGGCAAGAGTAATCGAAAGATCACGGCCGTCAGAAAACAGCTTATATATTGCCCTGGAAAGAGCAATGTTTTTGGAGTTTGCAATAAAATCGTGTTTCTGGACAAGGGAGGCATAAGTGCGCTGCGCTCCTAAGCTATCTCCTTGCGAGACACACTGCCAAAGCTTTTCGCTATGATGCAGTCTAGTTGCAGACGCACACTACGGCTCTCCGGAGCTGTCCGAAGCCAAGCGCCGGTGGCCGGCGTCTTTCGGCTGAAGCAGCGCTTCGGAGCGTAGGGCTGCCGCTCCGCTGTTGTGTGCGCGAAGCAGCCGCTTCTCCTGCTCCGGGAGCCGGACAGAGCGGTAGCTTGTACGAGGGCGAAGAACGAAGCCGCAGAGCACCGGGCTTCTGCGCACACCCTAAGGACTGCTAGAGGACGGTGGTGGCCGCTCGCTTGCCTCTTCAATTCCCTTCTAGCATCCTTATGGAAGGTGTTCCAGGACAAATTCCCTGAGTTTTGAATTCCTCCTGATGCAGCCCCTCCTGGGAAACTCGTGCTCGTCCTCTGAGTCTCCGACATGCAGAGACCTCGATGGCAACTGCAGAAATGAAGGGCTGCGTTGAGTTGTCGAGAAGCAAGAACATAGCCAGCGCCTTGTGTTTGGGAGTCAGCAGCTGCTGGACTTTTGCGATTGCTTTCACTGTGCACTGAATGCCAGGACGGCACGTGCACGCTGAAACAACGAGCTGGGCAAGAGTAATCGAAAGATCACGGCCGTCAGAAAACAGCTTATATATTGCCCTGGGAAGAGTACTGTTTTTGGAGTGTACAGTAAAATCGTGTTTCTGGGCAAGGGAGGCATAAGTTCTCTGCGCTCCTAAGCTATCTCCCTGCGAGACACACTGCCAAAGCTTTTCGCTAGGATGCAGTCTAGTGCAGACGCACACTACGGCTCTCCGGAGCTGTCCGAAGCCAAGCGCCGGTGGCCGGCGTCTTTCGGCTGAAGCAGCGCTTCGGAGCGTACGGCTGCCGCTCCGCTGTTGTGTGCGCGAAGCAGCCGCTTCTCCTGCTCCGGGAGTCGGAGAGAGCGGTAGCTTGTACGAGGGCGAAGAACGAAGCCGCAGAGCACCGGGCTTTTGCGCACACCCTAAGGACTGCTAGAGGACGGTGGTGGCCGCTCGCTTGCCTCTTCAATTCCCTTCTAGCATCCTAATAGAAGGTGTTCCAGGACAAATTCCCTGAGTTTTGAATTCCTCCTGATGCAGCCTCTCCTGGGAAACTCGTGCTCGTCCTCTGAGTCTCCGACATGCAGAGACCTCGATGGCAGCTGCAGAAATGAAGGGCTGCGTTGAGTTGTCGAGAAGCAAGAACATAGCCAGCGCCTTGTGTTTGGGAGTCAGCAGCTGCTGGACTTTTGCGATTGCTTTCACTGTGCACTGAATGCCAGGACGGCATGTGCACGTTAAAACAACGAGCTGGGCAAGAGTAATCGAAAGATCACGGCCGTCAGAAAACAGCTTATATATTGCCTTGGAAAGAGCAATGTTTCTGGAGTTTGCAATAAAATCGTGTTTCTGGACAAGGGAGGCATAAGTGCGCTGCGCTCCTAAGCTATCTCTCTGCGAGACACACTGTCAAAGCTTTTCGCTAGGATGCAGTCTAGTGCAGACGCACACTACGGCTCTCCGGAGCTGTTCGAAGCCAAGCGCCGGTGGCCGGCGTCTTTCGGCTGAAGCAGCGCTTCGGAGCGTACGGCTGCCACTCCGCTGTTGTGTGCGCGAAGCAGCCGCTTCTCCTGCTCCGGGAGCCGGACAGAGCGGTAGCTTGTACGGGGGCGAAGAACGAAGCCGCAGAGCACCGGGCTTTTGCGCACACCCTAAGGACTGCTAGAGGACGGTGGTGGCCGCTCGCCTGCCTCTTCAATTCCCTTCTAGCATCCTAATGGAAGGTGTTCCAGTACAAATTCCCTGAGTTTTGAATTCCTCCTGATGCAGCCTCTCCTGGGAAACTCGTGCTCGTCCTCTGAGTCTCCGACATGCAGAGACCTCGATGGCAGCTGCAGAAATGAAGGGCTGCGTTGAGTTGTCGAGAAGCAAGAACATAGCCAGCGCCTTGTGTTTGGGAGTCAGCAGCTGCTGGACTTTTGCGATTGCTTTCACTGTGCACTGAATGCCAGGACGGCATGTGCACGTTACAACAACGAGCTGGGCAAGAGTAATCGAAAGATCACGGCCGTCAGAAAACAGCTTATATATTGCCTTGGAAAGAGCAAAGTTTTTGGAGTGTACAGTAAAATCGTGTTTCTCGACAAGGGAGGCATAAGTGCGCTGCGCTCCTAAGCTATCTCTCTGCGAGACACACTGCCAAAGCTTTTCGCTAGGATGCAGTCTAGTGCAGACGCACACTACGGCTCTCCGGAGCTGTCCGAAGCCAAGCGCCGCTGGCCGGCGTCTTTCGGCTGAAGCAGCGCTTCGGAGCGTACGGCTGCCGCTCCGCTGTTGTGTGCGCGAAGCAGCCGCTTCTCCTGCTCCGGGAGCCGGACAGAGCGGTAGCTTGTACGAGGGCGAAGAACGTTGCCGCAGGGAGACGACATTGTGTGCACAGCCTTGCGACTGCTAGAGGACGGTGGCTAAAGCTCCCTGCCTTTTCAATGCACTGCTGGCATGCTTTATTGAAGGTGTTCCGAGACAACTTTCCTGGGTTTTGACTTCGTCCTGATGCAGCCCCTCCTGGGAAACTCGTGCTCGTCCCAGAAGGCTCGAGATACAGAAAACTCGATGGCAGCTGCAGAAATGAAGGACTCTGTTGAAGTGTGGAGAAGCAAGAACATAGCCAGCGCCTTGTGTTTGGGAGTCAGCAGCTGCTGGACTTTTGCGATTGCTTTCACTGTGCACTGAATGCCAGGACGGCACGTGCACGCTGAAACAACGAGCTGGGCAAGAGTAATCGAAAGATCACGGCCGTCAGAAAGCAGCTTATATATTGCCCTGGGAAGAGTACTGTTTTTGGAGTGTACAGTAAAATCGTGTTTCTGGACAAGGGAGGCATAAGTGCGCTGCGCTCCTAAGCTATCTCCCTGCGAGACACACTGCCAAAGCTTTTCGCTATGATGCAGTCTAGTTGCAGACGCACACTACGGCTCTCCGGAGCTGTCCGAAGCCAAGCGCCGGTGGCCGGCGTCTTTCGGCTGAAGCAGCGCTTCGGAGCGTACGGCTGCCGCTCCGCTGCTGTGTGCGCGAAGCAGCCGCTTCTCCTGCTCCGGGAGCCGGACAGAGCGGTAGCTTGTACGAGGGCGAAGAACGTTGCCGCAGGGAGACGACATTGTGTGCACAGCCTTGCGACTGCTAGAGGACGGTGGCTAAAGCTCCCTGCCTTTTCAATGCACTGCTGGCATGCTTTATTGAAGGTGTTCCGAGACAACTTTCCTGGGTTTTGACTTCGTCCTGATGCAGCCCCTCCTGGGAAATTGGTGCTCGTCCCAGAAGGCTCGAGATGCAGAAAACTCGATGGCAGCTGCAGAAATGAAGGACTCTGTTGAAGTGTGGAGAAGCAAGAACGTAGACAAGCGCCTTGTGTTTGGGAGTCAGCAGCTGCTGGACTTTTGCGATTGCTTTCACTGTGCACTGAATGCCAGGAAGGCACGTGCACGCTGCAACAACCAGCTGGGCAAGAGTGGGCAGAAGAGAACGGGCGTCAGACAGCAGCTTACATAGTACCATGGAAAGAGCAGTGTTTTTGGAGTGTGCAGCAAATCCGTGTTTCTGGACAAGGGAGGCATAAGTGCGCTGCGCTCCTAAGGTATCTCTCTGCGAGACACACTGTCAAAGCTTTTCGCTAGGATGCAGTCTAGTGCAGACGCACACTACGGCTCTCCGGAGCTGTCCGAAGCCAAGCGCCGGTGGCCGGCGTCTTTCGGCTGAAGCAGCGCTTCGGAGCGTACGTCTGCCGCTCCGCTGTTGTGTGCGCGAAGCAGCCGCTTCTCCCGCTCCGGGAGCCGGACAGAGCGGTAGCTTGTACGAGGGCGAAGAACGAAGCCGAAGAGCACCGGGCTTCTGCGCGCACCCTAAGGACTGCTAGAGGACCGTGGTGGCCGCACGCCTGCCTCTTCAATTCCCTTCTAGCATCCTTATGGAAGGTGTTCCAGGACATATTTCTGGGGTTTTGAATTCCTCCTGATGCAGCCCCTCGTGGGAAACTCGTGCTCGTCCTCTGAGTCTCCGACATGCAGAGACCTCGATGGCAACTGCAGAAATGAAGGGCTGCGTTGAGTTGTCGAGAAGCAAGAACATAGCCAGCGCCTTGTGTTTGGGAGTCAGCAGCTGCTGGACTTTTGCGATTGCTTTCACTGTGCACTGAATGCCAGGACGGCATGTGCACGTTACAACAACGAGCTGGGCAAGAGTAATCGAAAGATCACGGCCGTCAGAAAGCAGCTTATATATTGCCCTGGGAAGAGTACTGTTTTTGGAGTGTGCAGTAAAATCGTGTTTCTGGGCAAGGGAGGCATAAGTGCGCTGCGCTCCTAAGCTATCTCCCTGCGAGACACACTGTCAAAGCTTTTCGCTATGATGCAGTCTAGTGCAGACGCACACTACGGCTCTCCGGAGCTGTCCGAAGCCAAGCGCCGGTGGCCGGCGTCTTTCGGCTGAAGCAGCGCTTCGGAGCGTACGGCTGCCGCTCCGCTGCTGTGTGCGCGAAGCAGCCGCTTCTCCTGCTCCGGGAGCCGGACAGAGCGGTAGCTTGTACGAGGGCGAAGAACGTTGCCGCAGGGAGACGACATTGTGTGCACAGCCTTGCGACTGCTAGAGGACGGTGGCTAAAGCTCCCTGCCTTTTCAATGCACTGCTGGCATGCTTTATTGAAGGTGTTCCGAGACAACTTTCCTGGGTTTTGACTTCGTCCTGATGCAGCCCCTCCTGGGAAATTGGTGCTCGTCCCAGAAGGCTCGAGATGCAGAAAACTCGATGGCAGCTGCAGAAATGAAGGACTCTGTTGAAGTGTGGAGAAGCAAGAACGTAGACAAGCGCCTTGTGTTTGGGAGTCAGCAGCTGCTGGACTTTTGCGATTGCTTTCACTGTGCACTGAATGCCAGGACGGCACGTGCACGCTGAAACAACGAGCTGGGCAAGAGTAATCGAAAGATCACGGCCGTCAGAAAACAGCTTATATATTGCCCTGGGAAGAGTACTGTTTTTGGAGTGTACAGTAAAATCGTGTTTCTGGACAAGGGAGGCATAAGTGCGCTGCGCTCCTAAGCTATCTCTCTGCGAGACACACTGCCAAAGCTTTTCGCTAGGATGCAGTCTAGTGCAGACGCACACTACGGCTCTCCGGAGCTGTCCGAAGCCAAGCGCCGGTGGCCGGCGTCTTTCGGCTGAAGCAGCGCTTCGGAGCGTACGGCTGCCGCTCCGCTGTTGTGTGCGCGAAGCAGCCGCTTCTCCTGCTCCGGGAGCCGGACAGAGCGGTAGCTTGTACGGGGGCGAAGAACGAAGCCGCAGAGCACCGGGCTTTTGCGCACACCCTAAGGACTGCTAGAGGACGGTGGTGGCCGCTCGCCTGACTCTTCAATTCCCTTCTAGCATCCTAATGGAAGGTGTTCCAGACAAATTCCCTGAGTTTTGAATTCCTCCTGATGCAGCCTCTCCTGGGAAACTCGTGCTCGTCCTCTGAGTCTCCGACATGCAGAGACCTCGATGGCAGCTGCAGAAATGAAGGGCTGCGTTGAGTTGTCGAGAAGCAAGAACATAGCCAGCGCCTTGTGTTTGGGAGTCAGCAGCTGCTGGACTTTTGCGATTGCTTTCACTGTGCACTGAATGCCAGGACGGCATGTGCACGTTAAAACAAAGAGCTGGGCAAGAGTAATCGAAAGATCACGGCCGTCAGAAAACAGCTTATATATTGCCTTGGAAAGAGCAATGTTTTTGGAGTTTGCAATAAAATCGTGTTTCTGGACAAGGGAGGCATAAGTGCGCTGCGCTCCTAAGCTATCTCTCTGCGAGACACACTGCCAAAGCTTTTCGCTAGGATGCAGTCTAGTGCAGACGCACACTACGGCTCTCCGGAGCTGTCCGAAGCCAAGCGCCGGTGGCCGGCGTCTTTCGGCTGAAGCAGCGCTTCGGAGCGTAGGGCTGCCGCTCCGCTGCTGTGTGCGCGAAGCAGCCGCTTCTCCTGCTCCGGGAGCCGGACAGAGCGGTAGCTTGTAGGAGGGCGAAGAACGAAGCCGCAGAGCACCGGGCTTCTGCGCGCACCCTAAGGACTGCTAGAGGACCGTGGTGGCCGCATGCCTGCCTCTTCAATTCTCTTCTAGCATCCTAATGGAAGGTGTTCCAGGACATATTTCTGGGGTTTTGAATTCCTCCTGATGCAGCCCCTCGTGGGAAACTCGTGCTCGTCCTCTGAGTCTCCGACATGCAGAGACCTCGATGGCAACTGCAGAAATGAAGGGCTGCGTTGAGTTGTCGAGAAGCAAGAACATAGCCAGCGCCTTGTGTTTGGGAGTCAGCAGCTGCTGGACTTTTGCGATTGCTTTCACTGTGCACTGAATGCCAGGACGGCACGTGCACGCTGAAACAACGAGCTGGGCAAGAGTAATCGAAAGATCACGGCCGTCAGAAAGCAGCTTATATATTGCCCTGGGAAGAGTACTGTTTTTGGAGTGTACAGTAAAATCGTGTTTCTGGACAAGGGAGGCATAAGTGCGCTGCGCTCCTAAGCTATCTCCCTGCGAGACACACTGCCAAAGCTTTTCGCTATGATGCAGTCTAGTTGCAGACGCACACTACGGCTCTCCGGAGCTGTCCGAAGCCAAGCGCCGGTGGCCGGCGTCTTTCGGCTGAAGCAGCGCTTCGGAGCGTAGGGCTGCCGCTCCGCTGTTGTGTGCGCGAAGCAGCCGCTTCTCCTGCTCCGGGAGCCGGACAGAGCGGTAGCTTGTACGAGGGCGAAGAACGAAGCCGCAGAGCACCGGGCTTCTGCGCGCACCCTAAGGACTGCTAGAGGACCGTAGTGGCCGCACGCCTGCCTCTTCAATTCTCTTCTAGCATCCTAATGGAAAGTTTTCCAGGACATATTTCTGGAGTTTTGAATTCCTCCTGATGCAGCCCCTCCTGGGAAACTCGTGCTCGTCCTCTGAGTCTCCGACATGCAGAGACCTCGATGGCAGCTGCAGAAATGAAGGGCTGCGTTGAGTTGTCGAGAAGCAAGAACATAGCCAGCGCCTTGTGTTTGGGAGTCAGCAGCTGCTGGACTTTTGCGATTGCTTTCACTGTGCACTGAATGCCAGGACGGCATGTGCACGTTAAAACAACGAGCTGGGCAAGAGTAATCGAAAGATCACGGCCGTCAGAAAACAGCTTATATATTGCCCTGGAAAGAGCAATGTTTTTGGAGTTTGCAATAAAATCGTGTTTCTGGACAAGGGAGGCATAAGTGCGCTGCGCTCCTAAGCTATCTCCTTGCGAGACACACTGCCAAAGCTTTTCGCTATGATGCAGTCTAGTTGCAGACGCACACTACGGCTCTCCGGAGCTGTCCGAAGCCAAGCGCCGCTGGCCGGCGTCTTTCGGCTGAAGCAGCGCTTCGGAGCGTACGGCTGCCGCTCCGCTGTTGTGTGCGCGAAGCAGCCGCTTCTCCTGCTCCGGGAGCCGGACAGAGCGGTAGCTTGTACGAGGGCGAAGAACGAAGCCGCAGAGCACCGGGCTTCTGCGCGCACCCTAAGGACTGCTAGAGGACGGTGGTGGCCGCTCGCTTGCCTCTTCAATTCCCTTCTAGCATCCTTATGGAAGGTGTTCCAGGACAAATTCCCTGAGTTTTGAATTCCTCCTGATGCAGCCCCTCCTGGGAAACTCGTGCTCGTCCTCTGAGTCTCCGACATGCAGAGACCTCGATGGCAACTGCAGAAATGAAGGGCTGCGTTGAGTTGTCGAGAAGCAAGAACATAGCCAGCGCCTTGTGTTTGGGAGTCAGCAGCTGCTGGACTTTTGCGATTGCTTTCACTGTGCACTGAATGCCAGGACGGCATGTGCACGTTAAAACAACGAGCTGGGCAAGAGTAATCGAAAGATCACGGCCGTCAGAAAGCAGCTTATATATTGCCCTGGGAAGAGTACTGTTTTTGGAGTGTGCAGTAAAATCGTGTTTCTGGGCAAGGGAGGCATAAGTGCGCTGCGCTCCTAAGCTATCTCTCTGCGAGACACACTGCCAAAGCTTTTCGCTATGATGCAGTCTAGTGCAGACACACACTACGGCTCTCCGGAGCTGTCCGAAGCCAAGCGCCGGTGGCCGGCGTCTTTCGGCTGAAGCAGCGCTTCGGAGCGTACGGCTGCCGCTCCGCTGCTGTGTGCGCGAAGCAGCCGCTTCTCCTGCTCCGGGAGCCGGACAGAGCGGTAGCTTGTACGAGGTCGAAGAACGTTGCCGCAGGGAGACGACATTGTGTGCACAGCCTTGCGACTGCTAGAGGACGGTGGCTAAAGCTACCTGCCTTTTCAATGCACTGCTGTCATGCTTTATTGAAGGTGTTCCGAGACAACTTTCCTGAGTTTCGACTTCGTCCTGATGCAGCCCCTCCTGGGAAATTGGTGCTCGTCCCAGAAGGCTCGAGATGCAGAAAACTCGATGGCAGCTGCAGAAATGAAGGACTCTGTTGAAGTGTGGAGAAGCAAGAACGTAGCCAGCGCCTTGTGTTTGGGAGTCAGCAGCTGCTGGACTTTTGCGATTGCTTTCACTGTGCACTGAATGCCAGGACGGCACGTGCACGCTGAAACAACGAGCTGGGCAAGAGCAGGGAGGGAGCACGGCCATCAGAGAGCATCTGGCATCTTGCCCTGGAAAGGGCAGTGTTTTTAGAGTGTGCAGTAAAATCGTGTTTCTGGACAAGGGAGGCATAAGTGCGCTGCGCTCCTAAGCTATCTCCCTGCGAGACACACTGCCAAAGCTTTTCGCTATGATGCAGTCTAGTGCAGACGCACACTACGGCTCTCCGGAGCTGTCCGAAGCCAAGCGCCGGTGGCCGGCGTCTTTCGGCTGAAGCAGCGCTTCGAAGCGGACGGCTGCCGCTCCGCTGTTGTGTGCGCGAAGCAGCCGCTTCTCCTGCTCCGGGAACCGGACAGAGCGGTAGCTTGTACGAGGGCGAAGAACGTTGCCGCAGGGAGACGACATTGTGTGCACAGCCTTGCGACTGCTAGAGGACGGTGGCTAAAGCTACCTGCCTTTTCAATGCACTGCTGGCATGCTTTATTGAAGGTGTTCCGAGACAACTTTCCTGGGTTTTGACTTCGTCCTGATGCAGCCCCTCTTGGGAAATTGGAGCTCATCCCAGAAGGCTCGAGATGCAGAAAACTCGATGGCAGCTGCAGAAATGAAGGGCTGCGTTGAGTTGTCGAGAAGCAAGAACGTAGACAAGCGCCTTTTGTTTGGGAGTCAGCAGCTGCTGGACTTTTGCGATTGCTTTCACTGTGCACTGAATGCCAGGACGGCACGTGCACGCTGAAACAACGAGCTGGGCAAGAGTAATCGAAAGATCACGGCCGTCAGAAAGCAGCTTATATATTGCCCTGGGAAGAGTACTGTTTTTGGAGTGTGCAGTTAAATCGTGTTTCTGGACAAGGGAGGCATAAGTGCGCTGCGCTCCTAAGCTATCTCTCTGCGAGACACACTGCCAAAGCTTTTCGCTAGGATGCAGTCTAGTGCAGACGCACACTACGGCTCTCCGGAGCTGTCCGAAGCCAAGCGCCGGTGGCCGGCGTCTTTCGGCTGAAGCAGCGCTTCGGAGCGTACGGCTGCCGCTCCGCTGTTGTGTGCGCGAAGCAGCCGCTTCTCCTGCTCCGGGAGCCGGACAGAGCGCTAGCTTGTAGGAGGGCGAAGAACGAAGCTGAAGAGCACCGGGCTTTTGCGCACACCCTAAGGACTGCTAGAGGACGGTGGTGGCCGCTCGCCTGCCTCTTCAATTCCCTTCTAGCATCCTAATGGAAGGTGTTCCAGGACAAATTCCCTGAGTTTTGAATTCCTCCTGATGCAGCCTCTCCTGGGAAACTCGTGCTCGTCCTCTGAGTCTCCGACATGCAGAGACCTCGATGGCAGCTGCAGAAATGAAGGGCTGCGTTGAGTTGTCGAGAAGCAAGAACATAGCCAGCGCCTTGTGTTTGGGAGTCAGCAGCTGCTGGACTTTTGCGATTGCTTTCACTGTGCACTGAATGCCAGGATGGCACGTGCACGCTGAAACAACGAGCTGGGCAAGAGTAATCGAAAGATCACGGCCGTCAGAAAGCAGCTTATATATTGCCCTGGGAAGAGTACTGTTTTTGGAGTGTACAGTAAAATCGTGTTTCTGGACAAGGGAGGCATAAGTGCGCTGCGCTCCTAAGCTATCTCCCTGCGAGACACACTGCCAAAGCTTTTCGCTATGATGCAGTCTAGTGCAGACGCACACTACGGCTCTCCGGAGCTCTCCGAAGCCAAGCGCCGCTGGCCGGCGTCTTTCGGCTGAAGCAGCGCTTCGGAGCGTAGGGCTGCCGCTCTGCTGTTGTGTGCGCGAAGCAGCCGCTTCTCCTGCTCCGGGAGCCGGACAGAGCGGTAGCTTGTACGAGGGCGAAGAACGAAGCCGCAGAGCACCGGGCTTCTGCGCGCACCCTAAGGACTGCTAGAGGACCGTAGTGGCCGCACGCCTGCCTCTTCAATTCTCTTCTAGCATCCTAATGGAAAGTTTTCCAGGACATATTTCTGGAGTTTTGAATTCCTCCTGATGCAGCCCCTCCTGGGAAACTCGTGCTCGTCCTCTGAGTCTCCGACATGCAGAGACCTCGATGGCAGCTGCAGAAATGAAGGGCTGCGTTGAGTTGTCGAGAAGCAAGAACATAGCCAGCGCCTTGTGTTTGGGAGTCAGCAGCTGCTGGACTTTTGCGATTGCTTTCACTGTGCACTGAATGCCAGGACGGCATGTGCACGTTAAAACAACGAGCTGGGCAAGAGTAATCGAAAGATCACGGCCGTCAGAAAACAGCTTATATATTGCCCTGGAAAGAGCAATGTTTTTGGAGTTTGCAATAAAATCGTGTTTCTGGACAAGGGAGGCATAAGTGCGCTGCGCTCCTAAGCTATCTCCTTGCGAGACACACTGCCAAAGCTTTTCGCTATGATGCAGTCTAGTTGCAGACGCACACTACGGCTCTCCGGAGCTGTCCGAAGCCAAGCGCCGGTGGCCGGCGTCTTTCGGCTGAAGCAGCGCTTCGGAGCGTAGGGCTGCCGCTCCGCTGTTGTGTGCGCGAAGCAGCCGCTTCTCCTGCTCCGGGAGCCGGACAGAGCGGTAGCTTGTACGAGGGCGAAGAACGAAGCCGCAGAGCACCGGGCTTCTGCGCGCACCCTAAGGACTGCTAGAGGACGGTGGTGGCCGCTCGCTTGCCTCTTCAATTCCCTTCTAGCATCCTTATGGAAGGTGTTCCAGGACAAATTCCCTGAGTTTTGAATTCCTCCTGATGCAGCCCCTCCTGGGAAACTCGTGCTCGTCCTCTGAGTCTCCGACATGCAGAGACCTCGATGGCAACTGCAGAAATGAAGGGCTGCGTTGAGTTGTCGAGAAGCAAGAACATAGCCAGCGCCTTGTGTTTGGGAGTCAGCAGCTGCTGGACTTTTGCGATTGCTTTCACTGTGCACTGAATGCCAGGACGGCATGTGCACGTTAAAACAACGAGCTGGGCAAGAGTAATCGAAAGATCACGGCCGTCAGAAAGCAGCTTATATATTGCCCTGGGAAGAGTACTGTTTTTGGAGTGTGCAGTAAAATCGTGTTTCTGGGCAAGGGAGGCATAAGTGCGCTGCGCTCCTAAGCTATCTCTCTGCGAGACACACTGCCAAAGCTTTTCGCTATGATGCAGTCTAGTGCAGACGCACACTACGGCTCTCCGGAGCTGTCCGAAGCCAAGCGCCGGTGGCCGGCGTCTTTCGGCTGAAGCAGCGCTTCGGAGCGTACGGCTGCCGCTCCGCTGCTGTGTGCGCGAAGCAGCCGCTTCTCCTGCTCCGGGAACCGTACAGAGCGGTAGCTTGTACGAGGGCGAAGAACGTTGCCGCAGGGAGACGACATTGTGTGCACAGCCTTGCGACTGCTAGAGGACGGTGGCTAAAGCTACCTGCCTTTTCAATGCACTGCTGGCATGCTTTATTGAAGGTGTTCCGAGACAACTTTCCTGGGTTTTGACTTCGTCCTGATGCAGCCCCTCTTGGGAAATTGGAGCTCATCCCAGAAGGCTCGAGATGCAGAAAACTCGATGGCAGCTGCAGAAATGAAGGGCTGCGTTGAGTTGTCGAGAAGCAAGAACGTAGACAAGCGCCTTTTGTTTGGGAGTCAGCAGCTGCTGGACTTTTGCGATTGCTTTCACTGTGCACTGAATGCCAGGACGGCACGTGCACGCTGAAACAACGAGCTGGGCAAGAGTAATCGAAAGATCACGGCCGTCAGAAAGCAGCTTATATATTGCCCTGGGAAGAGTACTGTTTTTGGAGTGTGCAGTAAAATCGTGTTTCTGGACAAGGGAGGCATAAGTGCGCTGCGCTCCTAAGCTATCTCTCTGCGAGACACACTGCCAAAGCTTTTCGCTAGGATGCAGTCTAGTGCAGACGCACACTACGGCTCTCCGGAGCTGTCCGAAGCCAAGCGCCGGTGGCCGGCGTCTTTCGGCTGAAGCAGCGCTTCGGAGCGTAGGGCTGCCGCTCCGCTGTTGTGTGCGCGAAGCAGCCGCTTCTCCTGCTCCGGGAGCCGGACAGAGCGCTAGCTTGTAGGAGGGCGAAGAACGAAGCTGAAGAGCACCGGGCTTTTGCGCACACCCTAAGGACTGCTAGAGGACGGTGGTGGCCGCTCGCCTGCCTCTTCAATTCCCTTCTAGCATCCTAATGGAAGGTGTTCCAGGACAAATTCCCTGAGTTTTGAATTCCTCCTGATGCAGCCTCTCCTGGGAAACTCGTGCTCGTCCTCTGAGTCTCCGACATGCAGAGACCTCGATGGCAGCTGCAGAAATGAAGGGCTGCGTTGAGTTGTCGAGAAGCAAGAACATAGCCAGCGCCTTGTGTTTGGGAGTCAGCAGCTGCTGGACTTTTGCGATTGCTTTCACTGTGCACTGAATGCCAGGACGGCATGTGCACGTTAAAACAACGAGCTGGGCAAGAGTAATCGAAAGATCACGGCCGTCAGAAAACAGCTTATATATTGCCTTGGAAAGAGCAATGTTTTTGGAGTGTACAGTAAAATCGTGTTTCTGGACAAGGGAGGCATAAGTGCACTGCGCTCCTAAGCTATCTCTCTGCGAGACACACTGCCAAAGCTTTTCGCTATGATGCAGTCTAGTGCAGACGCACACTACGGCTCTCCGGAGCTGTCCGAAGCCAAGCGCCGGTGGCCGGCGTCTTTCGGCTGAAGCAGCGCTTCGGAGCGTACGGCTGCCGCTCCGCTGTTGTGTGCGCGAAGCAGCCGCTTCTCCTGCTCCGGGAGCCGGACAGAGCGGTAGCTTGTACGGGGGCGAAGACGAAGCCGCAGAGCACCGGGCTTCTGCGCACACCCTAAGGACTGCTAGAGGACGGTGGTGGCCGCTCGCTTGCCTCTTCAATTCCCTTCTAGCATCCTAATAGAAGGTGTTCCAGGACAAATTCCCTGAGTTTTGAATTCCTCCTGATGCAGCCTCTCCTGGGAAACTCGTGCTCGTCCTCTGAGTCTCCGACATGCAGAGACCTCGATGGCAGCTGCAGAAATGAAGGGCTGCGTTGAGTTGTCGAGAAGCAAGAACATAGCCAGCGCCTTGTGTTTGGGAGTCAGCAGCTGCTGGACTTTTGCGATTGCTTTCACTGTGCACTGAATGCCAGGACGGCATGTGCACGTTAAAACAACGAGCTGGGCAAGAGTAATCGAAAGATCACGGCCGTCAGAAAACAGCTTATATATTGCCTTGGAAAGAGCAATGTTTTTGGAGTGTACAGTAAAATCGTGTTTCTCGACAAGGGAGGCATAAGTGCGCTGCGCTCCTAAGCTATCTCTCTGCGAGACACACTGCCAAAGCTTTTCGCTAGGATGCAGTCTAGTGCAGACGCACACTACGGCTCTCCGGAGCTGTCCGAAGCCAAGCGCCGGTGGCCGGCGTCTTTCGGTTGAAGCAGCGCTTCGGAGCGTAGGGCTGCCGCTCCGCTGTTGTGTGCGCGAAGCAGCCGCTTCTCCTGCTCCGGGAGCCGGACAGAGCGGTAGCTTGTACGAGGGCGAAGAACGAAGCCGCAGAGCACCGGGCTTCTGCGCGCACCCTAAGGACTGCTAGAGGACCGTAGTGGCCGCACGCCTGCCTCTTCAATTCTCTTCTAGCATCCTAATGGAAAGTTTTCCAGGACATATTTCTGGAGTTTTGAATTCCTCCTGATGCAGCCCCTCCTGGGAAACTCGTGCTCGTCCTCTGAGTCTCCGACATGCAGAGACCTCGATGGCAGCTGCAGAAATGAAGGGCTGCATTGAGTTGTCGAGAAGCAAGAACATAGCCAGCGCCTTGTGTTTGGGAGTCAGCAGCTGCTGGACTTTTGCGATTGCTTTCACTGTGCACTGAATGCCAGGACGGCATGTGCACGTTAAAACAACGAGCTGGGCAAGAGTAATCGAAAGATCACGGCCGTCAGAAAACAGCTTATATATTGCCCTGGAAAGAGCAATGTTTTTGGAGTTTGCAATAAAATCGTGTTTCTGGACAAGGGAGGCATAAGTGCGCTGCGCTCCTAAGCTATCTCCTTGCGAGACACACTGCCAAAGCTTTTCGCTATGATGCAGTCTAGTTGCAGACGCACACTACGGCTCTCCGGAGCTGTCCGAAGCCAAGCGCCGGTGGCCGGCGTCTTTCGGCTGAAGCAGCGCTTCGGAGCGTAGGGCTGCCGCTCCGCTGTTGTGTGCGCGAAGCAGCCGCTTCTCCTGCTCCGGGAGCCGGACAGAGCGGTAGCTTGTACGAGGGCGAAGAACGTTGCCGCAGGGAGACGACATTGTGTGCACAGCCTTGCGACTGCTAGAGGACGGTGGCTAAAGCTCCCTGCCTTTTCAATGCACTGCTGGCATGCTTTATTGAAGGTGTTCCGAGACAACTTTCCTGGGTTTTGACTTCGTCCTGATGCAGCCCCTCCTGGGAAACTCGTGCTCGTCCCAGAAGGCTCGAGATACAGAAAACTCGATGGCAGCTGCAGAAATGAAGGACTCTGTTGAAGTGTGGAGAAGCAAGAACATAGCCAGCGCCTTGTGTTTGGGAGTCAGCAGCTGCTGGACTTTTGCGATTGCTTTCACTGTGCACTGAATGCCAGGACGGCACGTGCACGCTGAAACAACGAGCTGGGCAAGAGTAATCGAAAGATCACGGCCGTCAGAAAGCAGCTTATATATTGCCCTGGGAAGACTACTGTTTTTGGAGTGTACAGTAAAATCGTGTTTCTGGGCAAGGGAGGCATAAGTTCTCTGCGCTCCTAAGCTATCTCCCTGCGAGACACACTGCCAAAGCTTTTCGCTAGGATGCAGTCTAGTGCAGACGCACACTACGGCTCTCCGGAGCTGTCCGAAGCCAAGCGCCGCTGGCCGGCGTCTTTCGGCTGAAGCAGCGCTTCGGAGCGTACGGCTGCCGCTCCGCTGTTGTGTGCGCGAAGCAGCCGCTTCTCCTGCTCCGGGAGCCGGACAGAGCGGTAGCTTGTACGAGGGCGAAGAACGAAGCTGCAGAGCACCGGGCTTCTGCGCGCACCCTAAGGACTGCTAGAGGACCGTAGTGGCCGCACGCCTGCCTCTTCAATTCTCTTCTAGCATCCTAATGGAAGGTTTTCCAGGACATATTTCTGGAGTTTTGAATTCCTCCTGATGCAGCCCCTCCTGGGAAACTCGTGCTCGTCCTCTGAGTCTCCGACATGCAGAGACCTCGATGGCAACTGCAGAAATGAAGGGCTGCGTTGAGTTGTCGAGAAGCAAGAACATAGCCAGCGCCTTGTGTTTGGGAGTCAGCAGCTGCTGGACTTTTGCGATTGCTTTCACTGTGCACTGAATGCCAGGACGGCATGTGCACGTTAAAACAACGAGCTGGGCAAGAGTAATCGAAAGATCACGGCCGTCAGAAAGCAGCTTATATATTGCCCTGGAAAGAGCAATGTTTTTGGAGTTTGCAATAAAATCGTGTTTCTGGACAAGGGAGGCATAAGTGCGCTGCGCTCCTAAGCTATCTCCCTGCGAGACACACTGCCAAAGCTTTTCGCTATGATGCAGTCTAGTTGCAGACGCACACTACGGCTCTCCGGAGCTGTCCGAAGCCAAGCGCCGGTGGCCGGCGTCTTTCGGCTGAAGCAGCGCTTCGGAGCGTACGGCTGCCGCTCCGCTGTTGTGTGCGCGAAGCAGCCGCTTCTCCTGCTCCGGGAGCCGGACAGAGCGGTAGCTTGCACGAGGGCGAAGAACGTTGCCGCAGGGAGACGACATTGTGTGCACAGCCTTGCGACTGCTAGAGGACGGTGGCTAAAGCTCCCTGCCTTTTCAATGCACTGCTGGCATGCTTTATTGAAGGTGTTCCGAGACAACTTTCCTGGGTTTTGACTTCGTCCTGATGCAGCCCCTCCTGGGAAACTCGTGCTCGTCCCAGAAGGCTCGAGATACAGAAAACTCGATGGCAGCTGCAGAAATGAAGGACTCTGTTGAAGTGTGGAGAAGCAAGAACATAGCCAGCGCCTTGTGTTTGGGAGTCAGCAGCTGCTGGACTTTTGCGATTGCTTTCACTGTGCACTGAATGCCAGGACGGCACGTGCACGCTGAAACAACGAGCTGGGCAAGAGTAATCGAAAGATCACGGCCGTCAGAAAGCAGCTTATATATTGCCCTGGGAAGAGTACTGTTTTTGGAGTGTACAGTAAAATCGTGTTTCTGGACAAGGGAGGCATAAGTGCGCTGCGCTCCTAAGCTATCTCCCTGCGAGACACACTGCCAAAGCTTTTCGCTATGATGCAGTCTAGTTGCAGACGCACACTACGGCTCTCCGGAGCTGTCCGAAGCCAAGCGCCGGTGGCCGGCGTCTTTCGGCTGAAGCAGCGCTTCGGAGCGTACGGCTGCCGCTCCGCTGTTGTGTGCGCGAAGCAGCCGCTTCTCCTGCTCCGGGAGCCGGACAGAGCGGTAGCTTGTACGAGGGCGAAGAACGTTGCCGCAGGGAGACGACATTGTGTGCACAGCCTTGCGACTGCTAGAGGACGGTGGCTAAAGCTCCCTGCCTTTTCAATGCACTGCTGGCATGCTTTATTGAAGGTGTTCCGAGACAACTTTCCTGGGTTTTGACTTCGTCCTGATGCAGCCCCTCCTGGGAAATTGGTGCTCGTCCCAGAAGGCTCGAGATGCAGAAAACTCGATGGCAGCTGCAGAAATGAAGGACTCTGTTGAAGTGTGGAGAAGCAAGAACGTAGACAAGCGCCTTGTGTTTGGGAGTCAGCAGCTGCTGGACTTTTGCGATTGCTTTCACTGTGCACTGAATGCCAGGAAGGCACGTGCACGCTGCAACAACCAGCTGGGCAAGAGTGGGCAGAAGAGAACGGGCGTCAGACAGCAGGTTACATAGTACCATGGAAAGAGCAGTGTTTTTGGAGTGTGCAGCAAATCCGTGTTTCTGGACAAGGGAGGCATAAGTGCGCTGCGCTCCTAAGGTATCTCTCTGCGAGACACACTGTCAAAGCTTTTCGCTAGGATGCAGTCTAGTGCAGACGCACACTACGGCTCTCCGGAGCTGTCCGAAGCCAAGCGCCGGTGGCCGGCGTCTTTCGGCTGAAGCAGCGCTTCGGAGCGTACGTCTGCCGCTCCGCTGTTGTGTGCGCAAAGCAGCCGCTTCTCCTGCTCCGGGAGCCGGACAGAGCGGTAGCTTGTACGAGGGCGAAGAACGAAGCCGAAGAGCACCGGGCTTTTGCGCGCACCCTAAGGACTGCTAGAGGACGGTGGTGGCCGCACGCCTGCCTCTTCAATTCCCTTCTAGCATCCTTATGGAAGGTGTTCCAGGACATATTTCTGGGGTTTTGAATTCCTCCTGATGCAGCCCCTCGTGGGAAACTCGTGCTCGTCCTCTGAGTCTCCGACATGCAGAGACCTCGATGGCAACTGCAGAAATGAAGGGCTGCGTTGAGTTGTCGAGAAGCAAGAACATAGCCAGCGCCTTGTGTTTGGGAGTCAGCAGCTGCTGGACTTTTGCGATTGCTTTCACTGTGCACTGAATGCCAGGACGGCATGTGCACGCTGAAACAACGAGCTGCGCAAGAGTAATCGAAAGATCACGGCCGTCAGAAAGCAGCTTATATATTGCCCTTGGAAGAGTACTGTTTTTGGAGTGTACAGTAAAATCGTGTTTCTGGACAAGGGAGGCATAAGTGCGCTGCGCTCCTAAGCTATCTCCTTGCGAGACACACTGCCAAAGCTTTTCGCTATGATGCAGTCTAGTTGCAGACGCACACTACGGCTCTCCGGAGCTGTCCGAAGCCAAGCGCCGGTGGCCGGCGTCTTTCGGCTGAAGCAGCGCTTCGGAGCGTACGGCTGCCGCTCCGCTGCTGTGTGCGCGAAGCAGCCGCTTCTCCTGCTCCGGGAGCCGGACAGAGCGGTAGCTTGTACGAGGGCGAAGAACGTTGCCGCAGGGAGACGACATTGTGTGCACAGCCTTGCGACTGCTAGAGGACGGTGGCTAAAGCTCCCTGCCTTTTCAATGCACTGCTGGCATGCTTTATTGAAGGTGTTCCGAGACAACTTTCCTGGGTTTTGACTTCGTCCTGATGCAGCCCCTCCTGGGAAACTCGTGCTCGTCCCAGAAGGCTCGAGATACAGAAAACTCGATGGCAGCTGCAGAAATGAAGGACTCTGTTGAAGTGTGGAGAAGCAAGAACGTAGACAAGCGCCTTGTGTTTGGGAGTCAGCAGCTGCTGGACTTTTGCGATTGCTTTCACTGTGCACTGAATGCCAGGACGGCACGTGCACGCTGAAACAACGAGCTGGACAAGAGTAATCGAAAGATCACGGCCGTCAGAAAGCAGCTTATATATTGCCCTGGAAAGAGCAATGTTTTTGGAGTTTGCAATAAAATCGTGTTTCTGGACAAGGGAGGCATAAGTGCGCTGCGCTCCTAAGCTATCTCCCTGCGAGACACACTGCCAAAGCTTTTCGCTAGGATGCAGTCTAGTTGCAGACGCACACTACGGCTCTCCGGAGCTGTCCGAAGCCAAGCGCCGGTGGCCGGCGTCTTTCGGCTGAAGCAGCGCTTCGGAGCGTACGGCTGCCGCTCCGCTGTTGTGTGCGCGAAGCAGCCGCTTCTCCTGCTCCGGGAGCCGGACAGAGCGGTAGCTTGCACGAGGGCGAAGAACGTTGCCGCAGGGAGACGACATTGTGTGCACAGCCTTGCGACTGCTAGAGGACGGTGGCTAAAGCTCCCTGCCTTTTCAATGCACTGCTGGCATGCTTTATTGAAGGTGTTCCGAGACAACTTTCCTGGGTTTTGACTTCGTCCTGATGCAGCCCCTCCTGGGAAACTCGTGCTCGTCCCAGAAGGCTCGAGATACAGAAAACTCGATGGCAGCTGCAGAAATGAAGGACTCTGTTGAAGTGTGGAGAAGCAAGAACATAGCCAGCGCCTTGTGTTTGGGAGTCAGCAGCTGCTGGACTTTTGCGATTGCTTTCACTGTGCACTGAATGCCAGGACGGCACGTGCACGCTGAAACAACGAGCTGGGCAAGAGTAATCGAAAGATCACGGCCGTCAGAAAGCAGCTTATATATTGCCCTGGGAAGAGTACTGTTTTTGGAGTGTACAGTAAAATCGTGTTTCTGGACAAGGGAGGCATAAGTGCGCTGCGCTCCTAAGCTATCTCCCTGCGAGACACACTGCCAAAGCTTTTCGCTATGATGCAGTCTAGTTGCAGACGCACACTACGGCTCTCCGGAGCTGTCCGAAGCCAAGCGCCGGTGGCCGGCGTCTTTCGGCTGAAGCAGCGCTTCGGAGCGTAGGGCTGCCGCTCCGCTGTTGTGTGCGCGAAGCAGCCGCTTCTCCTGCTCCGGGAGCCGGACAGAGCGGTAGCTTGTACGAGGGCGAAGAACGTTGCCGCAGGGAGACGACATTGTGTGCACAGCCTTGCGACTGCTAGAGGACGGTGGCTAAAGCTCCCTGCCTTTTCAATGCACTGCTGGCATGCTTTATTGAAGGTGTTCCGAGACAACTTTCCTGGGTTTTGACTTCGTCCTGATGCAGCCCCTCCTGGGAAATTGGTGCTCGTCCCAGAAGGCTCGAGATGCAGAAAACTCGATGGCAGCTGCAGAAATGAAGGACTCTGTTGAAGTGTGGAGAAGCAAGAACGTAGACAAGCGCCTTGTGTTTGGGAGTCAGCAGCTGCTGGACTTTTGCGATTGCTTTCACTGTGCACTGAATGCCAGGAAGGCACGTGCACGCTGCAACAACCAGCTGGGCAAGAGTGGGCAGAAGAGAACGGGCGTCAGACAGCAGCTTACATAGTACCATGGAAAGAGCAGTGTTTTTGGAGTGTGCAGCAAATCCGTGTTTCTGGACAAGGGAGGCATAAGTGCGCTGCGCTCCTAAGGTATCTCTCTGCGAGACACACTGTCAAAGCTTTTCGCTAGGATGCAGTCTAGTGCAGACGCACACTACGGCTCTCCGGAGCTGTCCGAAGCCAAGCGCCGGTGGCCGGCGTCTTTCGGCTGAAGCAGCGCTTCGGAGCGTACGGCTGCCGCTCCGCTGTTGTGTGCGCGAAGCAGCCGCTTCTCCTGCTCCGGGAGCCGGACAGAGCGGTAGCTTGTACGAGGGCGAAGAACGAAGCCGAAGAGCACCGGGCTTTTGCGCGCACCCTAAGGACTGCTAGAGGACGGTGGTGGCCGCACGCCTGCCTCTTCAATTCCCTTCTAGCATCCTTATGGAAGGTGTTCCAGGACATATTTCTGGGGTTTTGAATTCCTCCTGATGCAGCCCCTCGTGGGAAACTCGTGCTCGTCCTCTGAGTCTCCGACATGCAGAGACCTCGATGGCAACTGCAGAAATGAAGGGCTGCGTTGAGTTGTCGAGAAGCAAGAACATAGCCAGCGCCTTGTGTTTGGGAGTCAGCAGCTGCTGGACTTTTGCGATTGCTTTCACTGTGCACTGAATGCCAGGACGGCACGTGCACGCTGAAACAACGAGCTGGGCAAGAGTAATCGAAAGATCACGGCCGTCAGAAAGCAGCTTATATATTGCCCTGGGAAGAGTACTGTTTTTGGAGTGTGCAGTAAAATCGTGTTTCTGGACAAGGGAGGCATAAGTGCGCTGCGCTCCTAAGCTATCTCTCTGCGAGACACACTGCCAAAGCTTTTCGCTATGATGCAGTCTAGTTGCAGACGCACACTACGGCTCTCCGGAGCTGTCCGAAGCCAAGCGCCGCTGGCCGGCGTCTTTCGGCTGAAGCAGCGCTTCGGAGCGTACGGCTGCCGCTCCGCTGTTGTGTGCGCGAAGCAGCCGCTTCTCCGGCTCCGGGAGCCGGACAGAGCGGTAGCTTGTACGGGGGCGAAGAACGAAGCCGCAGAGCACCGGGCTTTTGCGCACACCCTAAGGACTGCTAGAGGACGGTGGTGGCCGCTCGCCTGCCTCTTCAATTCCCTTCTAGCATCCTAATGGAAGGTGTTCCAGGACAAATTCCCTGAGTTTTGAATTCCTCCTGATACAGCCTCTCCTGGGAAACTCGTGCTCGTCCTCTGAGTCTCCGACATGCAGAGACCTCGATGGCAGCTGCAGAAATGAAGGGCTGCGTTGAGTTGTCGAGAAGCAAGAACATAGCCAGCGCCTTGTGTTTGGGAGTCAGCAGCTGCTGGACTTTTGCGATTGCTTTCACTGTGCACTGAATGCCAGGACGGCATGTGCACGTTAAAACAACGAGCTGGGCAAGAGTAATCGAAAGATCACGGCCGTCAGAAAACAGCTTATATATTGCCTTGGAAAGAGCAATGTTTTTGGAGTGTGCAGTAAAATCGTGTTTCTGGGCAAGGGAGGCATAAGTGCGCTGCGCTCCTAAGCTATCTCTCTGCGAGACACACTGCCAAAGCTTTTCGCTATGATGCAGTCTAGTGCAGACGCACACTACGGCTCTCCGGAGCTGTCCGAAGCCAAGCGCCGGTGGCCGGCGTCTTTCGGCTGAAGCAGCGCTTCGGAGCGTAGGGCTGCCGCTCCGCTGTTGTGTGCGCGAAGCAGCCGCTTCTCCTGCTCCGGGAGCCGGACAGAGCGGTAGCTTGTACGAGGGCGAAGAACGAAGCCGCAGAGCACCGGGCTTCTGCGCGCACCCTAAGGACTGCTAGAGGACCGTAGTGGCCGCACGCCTGCCTCTTCAATTCTCTTCTAGCATCCTAATGGAAGGTTTTCCAGGACATATTTCTGGAGTTTTGAATTCCTCCTGATGCAGCCCCTCCTGGGAAACTCGTGCTCGTCCTCTGAGTCTCCGACATGCAGAGACCTCGATGGCAACTGCAGAAATGAAGGGCTGCGTTGAGTTGTCGAAAAGCAAGAACATAGCCAGCGCCTTGTGTTTGGGAGTCAGCAGCTGCTGGACTTTTGCGATTGCTTTCACTGTGCACTGAATGCCAGGACGGCATGTGCACGTTAAAACAACGAGCTGGGCAAGAGTAATCGAAAGATCACGGCCGTCAGAAAGCAGCTTATATATTGCCCTGGAAAGAGCAATGTTTTTGGAGTTTGCAATAAAATCGTGTTTCTGGACAAGGGAGGCATAAGTGCGCTGCGCTCCTAAGCTATCTCCCTGCGAGACACACTGCCAAAGCTTTTCGCTATGATGCAGTCTAGTTGCAGACGCACACTACGGCTCTCCGGAGCTGTCCGAAGCCAAGCGCCGGTGGCCGGCGTCTTTCGGCTGAAGCAGCGCTTCGGAGCGTAGGGCTGCCGCTCCGCTGTTGTGTGCGCGAAGCAGCCGCTTCTCCTGCTCCGGGAGCCGGACAGAGCGGTAGCTTGTACGAGGGCGAAGAACGTTGCCGCAGGGAGACGACATTGTGTGCACAGCCTTGCGACTGCTAGAGGACGGTGGCTAAAGCTCCCTGCCTTTTCAATGCACTGCTGGCATGCTTTATTGAAGGTGTTCCGAGACAACTTTCCTGGGTTTTGACTTCGTCCTGATGCAGCCCCTCCTGGGAAACTCGTGCTGGTCCCTAAAGGCTCGAGATACAGAAAACTCGATGGCAGCTGCAGAAATGAAGGACTCTGTTGAAGTGTGGAGAAGCAAGAACGTAGACAAGCGCCTTGTGTTTGGGAGTCAGCAGCTGCTGGACTTTTGCGATTGCTTTCACTGTGCACTGAATGCCAGGACGGCACGTGCACGCTGAAACAACGAGCTGGGCAAGAGTAATCGAAAGATCACGGCCGTCAGAAAGCAGCTTATATATTGCCCTGGGAAGAGTACTGTTTTTGGAGTGTACAGTAAAATCGTGTTTCTGGGCAAGGGAGGCATAAGTGCGCTGCGCTCCTAAGCTATCTCCCTGCGAGACACACTGCCAAAGCTTTTCGCTAGGATGCAGTCTAGTTGCAGACGCACACTACGGCTCTCCGGAGCTGTCCGAAGCCAAGCGCCGGTGGCCGGCGTCTTTCGGCTGAAGGAGCGCTTCGGAGCGTAGGGCTGCCGCTCCGCTGTTGTGTGCGCGAAGCAGCCGCTTCTCCTGCTCCGGGAGCCGGACAGAGCGGTAGCTTGTACGAGGGCGAAGAACGTTGCCGCAGGGAGACGACATTGTGTGCACAGCCTTGCGACTGCTAGAGGACGGTGGCTAAAGCTCCCTGCCTTTTCAATGCACTGCTGGCATGCTTTATTGAAGGTGTTCCGAGACAACTTTCCTGGGTTTTGACTTCGTCCTGATGCAGCCCCTCCTGGGAAATTGGTGCTCGTCCCAGAAGGCTCGAGATGCAGAAAACTCGATGGCAGCTGCAGAAATGAAGGGCTGCGTTGAGTTGTCGAGAAGCAAGAACGTAGACAAGCGCCTTTTGTTTGGGAGTCAGCAGCTGCTGGACTTTTGCGATTGCTTTCACTGTGCACTGAATGCCAGGAAGGCACGAGCACGCTGCAACAACGAGCTGCGCAGGAGTGGGCAGAAGAGAACGGGCATCAGACAGCAGCTTACATAGTACCATGGAAAGAGCAGTGTTTTTGGAGTGTGCAGCAAATCCGTGTTTCTGGGCAAGGGAGGCATAAGTGCGCTGCGCTCCTAAGCTATCTCCCTGCGAGACACACTGCCAAAGCTTTTCGCTATGATGCAGTCTAGTGCAGACGCACACTGCGGCTCTCCGGAGCTGTCCGAAGCCAAGCGCCGGTGGCCGGCGTCTTTCGGCTGAAGCAGCGCTTCGGAGCGTACGTCTGCCGCTCCGCTGTTGTGTGCGCGAAGCAGCCGCTTCTCCTGCTCCGGGAGCCGGACAGAGCGGTAGCTTGTACGAGGTCGAAGAACGTTGCCGCAGGGAGACGACATTGTGTGCACAGCCTTGCGACTGCTAGAGGACGGTGGCTAAAGCTACCTGCCTTTTCAATGCACTGCTGACATGCTTTATTGAAGGTGTTCCGAGACAACTTTCCTGAGTTTCGACTTCGTCCTGATGCAGCCCCTCCTGGGAAATTGGTGCTCGTCCCAGAAGGCTCGAGATGCAGAAAACTCGATGGCAGCTGCAGAAATGAAGGACTCTGTTGAAGTGTGGAGAAGCAAGAACGTAGCCAGCGCCTTGTGTTTGGGAGTCAGCAGCTGCTGGACTTTTGCGATTGCTTTCACTGTGCACTGAATGCCAGGACGGCACGTGCACGCTGAAACAACGAGCTGGGCAAGAGCAGGGAGGGAGCACGGCCATCAGAGAGCATCTGGCATCTTGCCCTGGAAAGGGCAGTGTTTTTAGAGTGTGCAGTAAAATCGTGTTTCTGGACAAGGGAGGCATAAGTGCGCTGCGCTCCTAAGCTATCTCCCTGCGAGACACACTGCCAAAGCTTTTCGCTATGATGCAGTCTAGTGCAGACGCACACTACGGCTCTCCGGAGCTGTCCGAAGCCAAGCGCCGGTGGCCGGCGTCTTTCGGCTGAAGCAGCGCTTCGAAGCGGACGGCTGCCGCTCCGCTGTTGTGTGCGCGAAGCAGCCGCTTCTCCTGCTCCGGGAACCGGACAGAGCGGTAGCTTGTACGAGGGCGAAGAACGTTGCCGCAGGGAGACGACATTGTGTGCACAGCCTTGCGACTGCTAGAGGACGGTGGCTAAAGCTACCTGCCTTTTCAATGCACTGCTGGCATGCTTTATTGAAGGTGTTCCGAGACAACTTTCCTGGGTTTTGACTTCGTCCTGATGCAGCCCCTCTTGGGAAATTGGAGCTCATCCCAGAAGGCTCGAGATGCAGAAAACTCGATGGCAGCTGCAGAAATGAAGGGCTGCGTTGAGTTGTCGAGAAGCAAGAACGTAGACAAGCGCCTTTTGTTTGGGAGTCAGCAGCTGCTGGACTTTTGCGATTGCTTTCACTGTGCACTGAATGCCAGGAAGGCACGAGCACGCTACAACAACGAGCTGCGCAGGAGTGGGCAGAAGAGAACGGGCATCAGACAGCAGCTTACATAGTACCATGGAAAGAGCAGTGTTTTTGGAGTGTGCAGCAAATCCGTGTTTCTGGGCAAGGGAGGCATAAGTGCGCTGCGCTCCTAAGCTATCTCCCTGCGAGACACACTGCCAAAGCTTTTCGCTATGATGCAGTCTAGTGCAGACGCACACTGCGGCTCTCCGGAGCTGTCCGAAGCCAAGCGCCGGTGGCCGGCGTCTTTCGGCTGAAGCAGCGCTTCGGAGCGTACGGCTGCCGCTCCGCTGTTGTGTGCGCGAAGCAGCCGCTTCTCCTGCTCCGGGAGCCGGACAGAGCGGTAGCTTGTACGAGGGCGAAGAACGAAGCCGCAGAGCACCGGGCTTCTGCGCGCACCCTAAGGACTGCTAGAGGACCGTGGTGGCCGCACGCCTGCCTCTTCAATTCCCTTCTAGCATCCTTATGGAAGGTGTTCCAGGACAAATTCCCTGAGTTTTGAATTCCTCCTGATACAGCCTCTCCTGGGAAACTCGTGCTCGTCCTCTGAGTCTCCGACATGCAGAGACCTCGATGACAACTGCAGAAATGAAGGGCTGCGTTGAGTTGTCGAGAAGCAAGAACATAGCCAGCGCCTTGTGTTTGGGAGTCAGCAGCTGCTGGACTTTTGCGATTGCTTTCACTGTGCACTGAATGCCAGGACGGCATGTGCACGTTAAAACAACGAGCTGGGCAAGAGTAATCGAAAGATCACGGCCGTCAGAAAGCAGCTTATATATTGCCCTGGGAAGAGTACTGTTTTTGGAGTGTGCAGTAAAATCGTGTTTCTGGACAAGGGAGGCATAAGTGCGCTGCGCTCCTAAGCTATCTCCCTGCGAGACACACTGCCAAAGCTTTTCGCTATGATGCAGTCTAGTGCAGACGCACACTACGGCTCTCCGGAGCTGTCCGAAGCCAAGCGCCGGTGGCCGGCGTCTTTCGGCTGAAGCAGCGCTTCGAAGCGGACGGCTGCCGCTCCGCTGTTGTGTGCGCGAAGCAGCCGCTTCTCCTGCTCCGGGAACCGGACAGAGCGGTAGCTTGTACGAGGGCGAAGAACGTTGCCGCAGGGAGACGACATTGTGTGCACAGCCTTGCGACTGCTAGAGGACGGTGGCTAAAGCTACCTGCCTTTTCAATGCACTGCTGGCATGCTTTATTGAAGGTGTTCCGAGACAACTTTCCTGGGTTTTGACTTCGTCCTGATGCAGCCCCTCTTGGGAAATTGGAGCTCATCCCAGAAGGCTCGAGATGCAGAAAACTCGATGGCAGCTGCAGAAATGAAGGGCTGCGTTGAGTTGTCGAGAAGCAAGAACGTAGACAAGCGCCTTTTGTTTGGGAGTCAGCAGCTGCTGGACTTTTGCGATTGCTTTCACTGTGCACTGAATGCCAGGAAGGCACGAGCACGCTGCAACAACGAGCTGCGCAGGAGTGGGCAGAAGAGAACGGGCATCAGACAGCAGCTTACATAGTACCATGGAAAGAGCAGTGTTTTTGGAGTGTGCAGCAAATCCGTGTTTCTGGGCAAGGGAGGCATAAGTGCGCTGCGCTCCTAAGCTATCTCCCTGCGAGACACACTGCCAAAGCTTTTCGCTATGATGCAGTCTAGTGCAGACGCACACTGCGGCTCTCCGGAGCTGTCCGAAGCCAAGCGCCGGTGGCCGGCGTCTTTCGGCTGAAGCAGCGCTTCGGAGCGTACGGCTGCCGCTCCGCTGTTGTGTGCGCGAAGCAGCCGCTTCTCCTGCTCCGGGAGCCGGACAGAGCGGTAGCTTGTACGAGGGCGAAGAACGAAGCCGCAGAGCACCGGGCTTCTGCGCGCACCCTAAGGACTGCTAGAGGACCGTGGTGGCCGCACGCCTGCCTCTTCAATTCCCTTCTAGCATCCTTATGGAAGGTGTTCCAGGACAAATTCCCTGAGTTTTGAATTCCTCCTGATACAGCCTCTCCTGGGAAACTCGTGCTCGTCCTCTGAGTCTCCGACATGCAGAGACCTCGATGACAACTGCAGAAATGAAGGGCTGCGTTGAGTTGTCGAGAAGCAAGAACATAGCCAGCGCCTTGTGTTTGGGAGTCAGCAGCTGCTGGACTTTTGCGATTGCTTTCACTGTGCACTGAATGCCAGGACGGCATGTGCACGTTAAAACAACGAGCTGGGCAAGAGTAATCGAAAGATCACGGCCGTCAGAAAGCAGCTTATATATTGCCCTGGGAAGAGTACTGTTTTTGGAGTGTGCAGTAAAATCGTGTTTCTGGACAAGGGAGGCATAAGTGCGCTGCGCTCCTAAGCTATCTCCCTGCGCGACACACTGCCAAAGCTTTTCGCTAGGATGCAGTCTAGTGCAGACGCACACTACGGCTCTCCGGAGCTGTCCGAAGCCAAGCGCCGGTGGCCGGCGTCTTTCGGCTGAAGCAGCGCTTCGGAGCGGACGGCTGCCGCTCCGCTGTTGCGTGCGCGAAGCAGCCGCTTCTCCTGCTCCGGGAGCCGGACAGAGCGGTAGCTTGTACGAGGGCGAAGAACGTTGCCGCAGGGAGACGACATTGTGTGCACAGCCTTGCGACTGCTAGAGGACGGTGGCTAAAGCTCCCTGCCTTTTCAATGCACTGCTGGCATGCTTTATTGAAGGTGTTCCGAGACAACTTTCCTGGGTTTTGACTTCGTCCTGATGCAGCCCCTCCTGGGAAATTGGTGCTCGTCCCAGAAGGCTCGAGATGCAGAAAACTCGATGGCAGCTGCAGAAATTAAGGACTCTGTTGAAGTGTGGAGAAGCAAGAACGTAGACAAGCGCCTTGTGTTTGGGAGTCAGCAGCTGCTGGACTTTTGCGATTGCTTTCACTGTGCACTGAATGCCAGGATGGCACGTGCACGCTGAAACAACGAGCTGGGCAAGAGTAATCGAAAGATCACGGCCGTCAGAAAACAGCTTATATATTGCCCTGGGAAGAGTACTGTTTTTGGAGTGTACAGTAAAATCGTGTTTCTGGGCAAGGGAGGCATAAGTTCTCTGCGCTCCTAAGCTATCTCCCTGCGAGACACACTGCCAAAGCTTTTCGCTAGGATGCAGTCTAGTGCAGACGCACACTACGGCTCTCCGGAGCTGTCCGAAGCCAAGCGCCGCTGGCCGGCGTCTTTCGGCTGAAGCAGCGCTTCGGAGCGTACGGCTGCCGCTCCGCTGTTGTGTGCGCGAAGCAGCCGCTTCTCCTGCTCCGGGAGTCGGAGAGAGCGGTAGCTTGTACGAGGGCGAAGAACGAAGCCGCAGAGCACCGGGCTTTTGCGCACACCCTAAGGACTGCTAGAGGACGGTGGTGGCCGCTCGCTTGCCTCTTCAATTCCCTTCTAGCATCCTAATAGAAGGTGTTCCAGGACAAATTCCCTGAGTTTTGAATTCCTCCTGATGCAGCCTCTCCTGGGAAACTCGTGCTCGTCCTCTGAGTCTCCGACATGCAGAGACCTCGATGGCAGCTGCAGAAATGAAGGGCTGCGTTGAGTTGTCGAGAAGCAAGAACATAGCCAGCGCCTTGTGTTTGGGAGTCAGCAGCTGGACTTTTGCGATTGCTTTCACTGTGCACTGAATGCCAGGACGGCATGTGCACGTTACAACAACGAGCTGGGCAAGAGTAATCGAAAGATCACGGCCGTCAGAAAACAGCTTATATATTGCCTTGGAAAGAGCAATGTTTCTGGAGTTTGCAATAAAATCGTGTTTCTGGACAAGGGAGGCATAAGTGCGCTGCGCTCCTAAGCTATCTCCCTGCGAGACACACTGCCAAAGCTTTTCGCTATGATGCAGTCTAGTGCAGACGCACACTACGGCTCTCCGGAGCTGTTCGAAGCCAAGCGCCGGTGGCCGGCGTCTTTCGGCTGAAGCAGCGCTTCGGAGCGTACGGCTGCCGCTCCGCTGCTGTGTGCGCGAAGCAGCCGCTTCTCCTGCTCCGGGAGCCGGACAGAGCGGTAGCTTGTACGGGGGCGAAGAACGAAGCCGCAGAGCACCGGGCTTTTGCGCACACCCTAAGGACTGCTAGAGGACGGTGGTGGCCGCTCGCCTGCCTCTTCAATTCCCTTCTAGCATCCTAATAGAAGGTGTTCCAGGACAAATTCCCTGAGTTTTGAATTCCTCCTGATGCAGCCTCTCCTGGGAAACTCGTGCTCGTCCTCTGAGTCTCCGACATGCAGAGACCTCGATGGCAGCTGCAGAAATGAAGGGCTGCGTTGAGTTGTCGAGAAGCAAGAACATAGCCAGCGCCTTGTGTTTGGGAGTCAGCAGCTGCTGGACTTTTGCGATTGCTTTCACTGTGCACTGAATGCCAGGACGGCATGTGCACGTTACAACAACGAGCTGGGCAAGAGTAATCGAAAGATCACGGCCGTCAGAAAACAGCTTATATATTGCCTTGGAAAGAGCAATGTTTTTGGAGTGTACAGTAAAATCGTGTTTCTCGACAAGGGAGGCATAAGTGCGCTGCGCTCCTAAGCTATCTCTCTGCGAGACACACTGCCAAAGCTTTTCGCTAGGATGCAGTCTAGTGCAGACGCACACTACGGCTCTCCGGAGCTGTCCGAAGCCAAGCGCCGCTGGCCGGCGTCTTTCGGCTGAAGCAGCGCTTCGGAGCGTAGGGCTGCCGCTCCGCTGTTGTGTGCGCGAAGCAGCCGCTTCTCCTGCTCCGGGAGCCGGACAGAGCGGTAGCTTGTACGAGGGCGAAGAACGAAGCCGCAGAGCACCGGGCTTCTGCGCGCACCCTAAGGACTGCTAGAGGACCGTAGTGGCCGCACGCCTGCCTCTTCAATTCTCTTCTAGCATCCTAATGGAAGGTTTTCCAGGACATATTTCTGGAGTTTTGAATTCCTCCTGATGCAGCCCCTCCTGGGAAACTCGTGCTCGTCCTCTGAGTCTCCGACATGCAGAGACCTCGATGGCAGCTGCAGAAATGAAGGGCTGCGTTGAGTTGTCGAGAAGCAAGAACATAGCCAGCGCCTTGTGTTTGGGAGTCAGCAGCTGCTGGACTTTTGCGATTGCTTTCACTGTGCACTGAATGCCAGGACGGCATGTGCACGTTAAAACAACGAGCTGGGCAAGAGTAATCGAAAGATCACGGCCGTCAGAAAACAGCTTATATATTGCCCTGGAAAGAGCAATGTTTTTGGAGTTTGCAATAAAATCGTGTTTCTGGACAAGGGAGGCATAAGTGCGCTGCGCTCCTAAGCTATCTCCCTGCGAGACACACTGCCAAAGCTTTTCGCTATGATGCAGTCTAGTTGCAGATGCACACTACGGCTCTCCGGAGCTGTCCGAAGCGAAGGGCCGGTGGCCGGCGTCTTTCGGCTGAAGCAGCGCTTCGGAGCGTAGGGCTGCCGCTCCGCTGTTGTGTGCGCGAAGCAGCCGCTTCTCCGGCTCCGGGAGCCGGACAGAGCGGTAGCTTGTACGAGGGCGAAGAACGTTGCCGCAGGGAGACGACATTGTGTGCACAGCCTTGCGACTGCTAGAGGACGGTGGCTAAAGCTCCCTGCCTTTTCAATGCACTGCTGGCATGCTTTATTGAAGGTGTTCCGAGACAACTTTCCTGGGTTTTGACTTCGTCCTGATGCAGCCCCTCCTGGGAAACTCGTGCTCGTCCCAGAAGGCTCGAGATACAGAAAACTCGATGGCAGCTGCAGAAATGAAGGACTCTGTTGAAGTGTGGAGAAGCAAGAACGTAGACAAGCGCCTTGTGTTTGGGAGTCAGCAGCTGCTGGACTTTTGCGATTGCTTTCACTGTGCACTGAATGCCAGGATGGCACGTGCACGCTGAAACAACGAGCTGGGCAAGAGTAATCGAAAGATCACGGCCGTCAGAAAGCAGCTTATATATTGCCCTGGGAAGAGTACTGTTTTTGGAGTGTACAGTAAAATCGTGTTTCTGGACAAGGGAGGCATAAGTGCGCTGCGCTCCTAAGCTATCTCCCTGCGAGACACACTGCCAAAGCTTTTCGCTATGATGCAGTCTAGTGCAGACGCACACTACGGCTCTCCGGAGCTCTCCGAAGCCAAGCGCCGCTGGCCGGCGTCTTTCGGCTGAAGCAGCGCTTCGGAGCGTACGGCTGCCGCTCCGCTGTTGTGTGCGCGAAGCAGCCGCTTCTCCTGCTCCGGGAGCCGGACAGAGCGGTAGCTTGTACGGGGGCGAAGAACGAAGCCGCAGAGCACCGGGCTTTTGCGCACACCCTAAGGACTGCTAGAGGACGGTGGTGGCCGCTCGCTTGCCTCTTCAATTCCCTTCTAGCATCCTAATAGAAGGTGTTCCAGGACAAATTCCCTGAGTTTTGAATTCCTCCTGATGCAGCCTCTCCTGGGAAACTCGTGCTCGTCCTCTGAGTCTCCGACATGCAGAGACCTCGATGGCAGCTGCAGAAATGAAGGGCTGCGTTGAGTTGTCGAGAAGCAAGAACATAGCCAGCGCCTTGTGTTTGGGAGTCAGCAGCTGCTGGACTTTTGCGATTGCTTTCACTGTGCACTGAATGCCAGGACGGCATGTGCACGTTACAACAACGAGCTGGGCAAGAGTAATCGAAAGATCACGGCCGTCAGAAAACAGCTTATATATTGCCTTGGAAAGAGCAATGTTTTTGGAGTTTGCAATAAAATCGTGTTTCTGGACAAGGGAGGCATAAGTGCGCTGCGCTCCTAAGCTATCTCTCTGCGAGACACACTGCCAAAGCTTTTCGCTAGGATGCAGTCTAGTGCAGACGCACACTACGGCTCTCCGGAGCTGTCCGAAGCCAAGCGCCGGTGGCCGGCGTCTTTCGGCTGAAGCAGCGCTTCGGAGCGTAGGGCTGCCGCTCCGCTGCTGTGTGCGCGAAGCAGCCGCTTCTCCTGCTCCGGGAGCCGGACAGAGCGGTAGCTTGTAGGAGGGCGAAGAACGAAGCCGCAGAGCACCGGGCTTCTGCGCGCACCCTAAGGACTGCTAGAGGACCGTGGTGGCCGCATGCCTGCCTCTTCAATTCTCTTCTAGCATCCTAATGGAAGGTGTTCCAGGACATATTTCTGGGGTTTTGAATTCCTCCTGATGCAGCCCCTCGTGGGAAACTCGTGCTCGTCCTCTGAGTCTCCGACATGCAGAGACCTCGATGGCAACTGCAGAAATGAAGGGCTGCGTTGAGTTGTCGAGAAGCAAGAACATAGCCAGCGCCTTGTGTTTGGGAGTCAGCAGCTGCTGGACTTTTGCGATTGCTTTCACTGTGCACTGAATGCCAGGACGGCACGTGCACGCTGAAACAACGAGCTGGGCAAGAGTAATCGAAAGATCACGGCCGTCAGAAAGCAGCTTATATATTGCCCTGGGAAGAGTACTGTTTTTGGAGTGTACAGTAAAATCGTGTTTCTGGACAAGGGAGGCATAAGTGCGCTGCGCTCCTAAGCTATCTCCCTGCGAGACACACTGCCAAAGCTTTTCGCTATGATGCAGTCTAGTTGCAGACGCACACTACGGCTCTCCGGAGCTGTCCGAAGCCAAGCGCCGGTGGCCGGCGTCTTTCGGCTGAAGCAGCGCTTCGGAGCGTAGGGCTGCCGCTCCGCTGTTGTGTGCGCGAAGCAGCCGCTTCTCCTGCTCCGGGAGCCGGACAGAGCGGTAGCTTGTACGAGGGCGAAGAACGAAGCCGCAGAGCACCGGGCTTCTGCGCGCACCCTAAGGACTGCTAGAGGACCGTAGTGGCCGCACGCCTGCCTCTTCAATTCTCTTCTAGCATCCTAATGGAAAGTTTTCCAGGACATATTTCTGGAGTTTTGAATTCCTCCTGATGCAGCCCCTCCTGGGAAACTCGTGCTCGTCCTCTGAGTCTCCGACATGCAGAGACCTCGATGGCAGCTGCAGAAATGAAGGGCTGCGTTGAGTTGTCGAGAAGCAAGAACATAGCCAGCGCCTTGTGTTTGGGAGTCAGCAGCTGCTGGACTTTTGCGATTGCTTTCACTGTGCACTGAATGCCAGGACGGCATGTGCACGTTAAAACAACGAGCTGGGCAAGAGTAATCGAAAGATCACGGCCGTCAGAAAACAGCTTATATATTGCCCTGGAAAGAGCAATGTTTTTGGAGTTTGCAATAAAATCGTGTTTCTGGACAAGGGAGGCATAAGTGCGCTGCGCTCCTAAGCTATCTCCTTGCGAGACACACTGCCAAAGCTTTTCGCTATGATGCAGTCTAGTTGCAGACGCACACTACGGCTCTCCGGAGCTGTCCGAAGCCAAGCGCCGCTGGCCGGCGTCTTTCGGCTGAAGCAGCGCTTCGGAGCGTACGGCTGCCGCTCCGCTGTTGTGTGCGCGAAGCAGCCGCTTCTCCTGCTCCGGGAGCCGGACAGAGCGGTAGCTTGTACGAGGGCGAAGAACGAAGCCGCAGAGCACCGGGCTTCTGCGCGCACCCTAAGGACTGCTAGAGGACGGTGGTGGCCGCTCGCTTGCCTCTTCAATTCCCTTCTAGCATCCTTATGGAAGGTGTTCCAGGACAAATTCCCTGAGTTTTGAATTCCTCCTGATGCAGCCCCTCCTGGGAAACTCGTGCTCGTCCTCTGAGTCTCCGACATGCAGAGACCTCGATGGCAACTGCAGAAATGAAGGGCTGCGTTGAGTTGTCGAGAAGCAAGAACATAGCCAGCGCCTTGTGTTTGGGAGTCAGCAGCTGCTGGACTTTTGCGATTGCTTTCACTGTGCACTGAATGCCAGGACGGCATGTGCACGTTAAAACAACGAGCTGGGCAAGAGTAATCGAAAGATCACGGCCGTCAGAAAGCAGCTTATATATTGCCCTGGGAAGAGTACTGTTTTTGGAGTGTGCAGTAAAATCGTGTTTCTGGGCAAGGGAGGCATAAGTGCGCTGCGCTCCTAAGCTATCTCTCTGCGAGACACACTGCCAAAGCTTTTCGCTATGATGCAGTCTAGTGCAGACACACACTACGGCTCTCCGGAGCTGTCCGAAGCCAAGCGCCGGTGGCCGGCGTCTTTCGGCTGAAGCAGCGCTTCGGAGCGTACGGCTGCCGCTCCGCTGCTGTGTGCGCGAAGCAGCCGCTTCTCCTGCTCCGGGAGCCGGACAGAGCGGTAGCTTGTACGAGGTCGAAGAACGTTGCCGCAGGGAGACGACATTGTGTGCACAGCCTTGCGACTGCTAGAGGACGGTGGCTAAAGCTACCTGCCTTTTCAATGCACTGCTGTCATGCTTTATTGAAGGTGTTCCGAGACAACTTTCCTGAGTTTCGACTTCGTCCTGATGCAGCCCCTCCTGGGAAATTGGTGCTCGTCCCAGAAGGCTCGAGATGCAGAAAACTCGATGGCAGCTGCAGAAATGAAGGACTCTGTTGAAGTGTGGAGAAGCAAGAACGTAGCCAGCGCCTTGTGTTTGGGAGTCAGCAGCTGCTGGACTTTTGCGATTGCTTTCACTGTGCACTGAATGCCAGGACGGCACGTGCACGCTGAAACAACGAGCTGGGCAAGAGCAGGGAGGGAGCACGGCCATCAGAGAGCATCTGGCATCTTGCCCTGGAAAGGGCAGTGTTTTTAGAGTGTGCAGTAAAATCGTGTTTCTGGACAAGGGAGGCATAAGTGCGCTGCGCTCCTAAGCTATCTCCCTGCGAGACACACTGCCAAAGCTTTTCGCTATGATGCAGTCTAGTGCAGACGCACACTACGGCTCTCCGGAGCTGTCCGAAGCCAAGCGCCGGTGGCCGGCGTCTTTCGGCTGAAGCAGCGCTTCGAAGCGGACGGCTGCCGCTCCGCTGTTGTGTGCGCGAAGCAGCCGCTTCTCCTGCTCCGGGAACCGGACAGAGCGGTAGCTTGTACGAGGGCGAAGAACGTTGCCGCAGGGAGACGACATTGTGTGCACAGCCTTGCGACTGCTAGAGGACGGTGGCTAAAGCTACCTGCCTTTTCAATGCACTGCTGGCATGCTTTATTGAAGGTGTTCCGAGACAACTTTCCTGGGTTTTGACTTCGTCCTGATGCAGCCCCTCTTGGGAAATTGGAGCTCATCCCAGAAGGCTCGAGATGCAGAAAACTCGATGGCAGCTGCAGAAATGAAGGGCTGCGTTGAGTTGTCGAGAAGCAAGAACGTAGACAAGCGCCTTTTGTTTGGGAGTCAGCAGCTGCTGGACTTTTGCGATTGCTTTCACTGTGCACTGAATGCCAGGACGGCACGTGCACGCTGAAACAACGAGCTGGGCAAGAGTAATCGAAAGATCACGGCCGTCAGAAAGCAGCTTATATATTGCCCTGGGAAGAGTACTGTTTTTGGAGTGTGCAGTTAAATCGTGTTTCTGGACAAGGGAGGCATAAGTGCGCTGCGCTCCTAAGCTATCTCTCTGCGAGACACACTGCCAAAGCTTTTCGCTAGGATGCAGTCTAGTGCAGACGCACACTACGGCTCTCCGGAGCTGTCCGAAGCCAAGCGCCGGTGGCCGGCGTCTTTCGGCTGAAGCAGCGCTTCGGAGCGTACGGCTGCCGCTCCGCTGTTGTGTGCGCGAAGCAGCCGCTTCTCCTGCTCCGGGAGCCGGACAGAGCGCTAGCTTGTAGGAGGGCGAAGAACGAAGCTGAAGAGCACCGGGCTTTTGCGCACACCCTAAGGACTGCTAGAGGACGGTGGTGGCCGCTCGCCTGCCTCTTCAATTCCCTTCTAGCATCCTAATGGAAGGTGTTCCAGGACAAATTCCCTGAGTTTTGAATTCCTCCTGATGCAGCCTCTCCTGGGAAACTCGTGCTCGTCCTCTGAGTCTCCGACATGCAGAGACCTCGATGGCAGCTGCAGAAATGAAGGGCTGCGTTGAGTTGTCGAGAAGCAAGAACATAGCCAGCGCCTTGTGTTTGGGAGTCAGCAGCTGCTGGACTTTTGCGATTGCTTTCACTGTGCACTGAATGCCAGGATGGCACGTGCACGCTGAAACAACGAGCTGGGCAAGAGTAATCGAAAGATCACGGCCGTCAGAAAGCAGCTTATATATTGCCCTGGGAAGAGTACTGTTTTTGGAGTGTACAGTAAAATCGTGTTTCTGGACAAGGGAGGCATAAGTGCGCTGCGCTCCTAAGCTATCTCCCTGCGAGACACACTGCCAAAGCTTTTCGCTATGATGCAGTCTAGTGCAGACGCACACTACGGCTCTCCGGAGCTCTCCGAAGCCAAGCGCCGCTGGCCGGCGTCTTTCGGCTGAAGCAGCGCTTCGGAGCGTAGGGCTGCCGCTCTGCTGTTGTGTGCGCGAAGCAGCCGCTTCTCCTGCTCCGGGAGCCGGACAGAGCGGTAGCTTGTACGAGGGCGAAGAACGAAGCCGCAGAGCACCGGGCTTCTGCGCGCACCCTAAGGACTGCTAGAGGACCGTAGTGGCCGCACGCCTGCCTCTTCAATTCTCTTCTAGCATCCTAATGGAAAGTTTTCCAGGACATATTTCTGGAGTTTTGAATTCCTCCTGATGCAGCCCCTCCTGGGAAACTCGTGCTCGTCCTCTGAGTCTCCGACATGCAGAGACCTCGATGGCAGCTGCAGAAATGAAGGGCTGCGTTGAGTTGTCGAGAAGCAAGAACATAGCCAGCGCCTTGTGTTTGGGAGTCAGCAGCTGCTGGACTTTTGCGATTGCTTTCACTGTGCACTGAATGCCAGGACGGCATGTGCACGTTAAAACAACGAGCTGGGCAAGAGTAATCGAAAGATCACGGCCGTCAGAAAACAGCTTATATATTGCCCTGGAAAGAGCAATGTTTTTGGAGTTTGCAATAAAATCGTGTTTCTGGACAAGGGAGGCATAAGTGCGCTGCGCTCCTAAGCTATCTCCTTGCGAGACACACTGCCAAAGCTTTTCGCTATGATGCAGTCTAGTTGCAGACGCACACTACGGCTCTCCGGAGCTGTCCGAAGCCAAGCGCCGGTGGCCGGCGTCTTTCGGCTGAAGCAGCGCTTCGGAGCGTAGGGCTGCCGCTCCGCTGTTGTGTGCGCGAAGCAGCCGCTTCTCCTGCTCCGGGAGCCGGACAGAGCGGTAGCTTGTACGAGGGCGAAGAACGAAGCCGCAGAGCACCGGGCTTCTGCGCGCACCCTAAGGACTGCTAGAGGACGGTGGTGGCCGCTCGCTTGCCTCTTCAATTCCCTTCTAGCATCCTTATGGAAGGTGTTCCAGGACAAATTCCCTGAGTTTTGAATTCCTCCTGATGCAGCCCCTCCTGGGAAACTCGTGCTCGTCCTCTGAGTCTCCGACATGCAGAGACCTCGATGGCAACTGCAGAAATGAAGGGCTGCGTTGAGTTGTCGAGAAGCAAGAACATAGCCAGCGCCTTGTGTTTGGGAGTCAGCAGCTGCTGGACTTTTGCGATTGCTTTCACTGTGCACTGAATGCCAGGACGGCATGTGCACGTTAAAACAACGAGCTGGGCAAGAGTAATCGAAAGATCACGGCCGTCAGAAAGCAGCTTATATATTGCCCTGGGAAGAGTACTGTTTTTGGAGTGTGCAGTAAAATCGTGTTTCTGGGCAAGGGAGGCATAAGTGCGCTGCGCTCCTAAGCTATCTCTCTGCGAGACACACTGCCAAAGCTTTTCGCTATGATGCAGTCTAGTGCAGACGCACACTACGGCTCTCCGGAGCTGTCCGAAGCCAAGCGCCGGTGGCCGGCGTCTTTCGGCTGAAGCAGCGCTTCGGAGCGTACGGCTGCCGCTCCGCTGCTGTGTGCGCGAAGCAGCCGCTTCTCCTGCTCCGGGAACCGTACAGAGCGGTAGCTTGTACGAGGGCGAAGAACGTTGCCGCAGGGAGACGACATTGTGTGCACAGCCTTGCGACTGCTAGAGGACGGTGGCTAAAGCTACCTGCCTTTTCAATGCACTGCTGGCATGCTTTATTGAAGGTGTTCCGAGACAACTTTCCTGGGTTTTGACTTCGTCCTGATGCAGCCCCTCTTGGGAAATTGGAGCTCATCCCAGAAGGCTCGAGATGCAGAAAACTCGATGGCAGCTGCAGAAATGAAGGGCTGCGTTGAGTTGTCGAGAAGCAAGAACGTAGACAAGCGCCTTTTGTTTGGGAGTCAGCAGCTGCTGGACTTTTGCGATTGCTTTCACTGTGCACTGAATGCCAGGACGGCACGTGCACGCTGAAACAACGAGCTGGGCAAGAGTAATCGAAAGATCACGGCCGTCAGAAAGCAGCTTATATATTGCCCTGGGAAGAGTACTGTTTTTGGAGTGTGCAGTAAAATCGTGTTTCTGGACAAGGGAGGCATAAGTGCGCTGCGCTCCTAAGCTATCTCTCTGCGAGACACACTGCCAAAGCTTTTCGCTAGGATGCAGTCTAGTGCAGACGCACACTACGGCTCTCCGGAGCTGTCCGAAGCCAAGCGCCGGTGGCCGGCGTCTTTCGGCTGAAGCAGCGCTTCGGAGCGTAGGGCTGCCGCTCCGCTGTTGTGTGCGCGAAGCAGCCGCTTCTCCTGCTCCGGGAGCCGGACAGAGCGCTAGCTTGTAGGAGGGCGAAGAACGAAGCTGAAGAGCACCGGGCTTTTGCGCACACCCTAAGGACTGCTAGAGGACGGTGGTGGCCGCTCGCCTGCCTCTTCAATTCCCTTCTAGCATCCTAATGGAAGGTGTTCCAGGACAAATTCCCTGAGTTTTGAATTCCTCCTGATGCAGCCTCTCCTGGGAAACTCGTGCTCGTCCTCTGAGTCTCCGACATGCAGAGACCTCGATGGCAGCTGCAGAAATGAAGGGCTGCGTTGAGTTGTCGAGAAGCAAGAACATAGCCAGCGCCTTGTGTTTGGGAGTCAGCAGCTGCTGGACTTTTGCGATTGCTTTCACTGTGCACTGAATGCCAGGACGGCATGTGCACGTTAAAACAACGAGCTGGGCAAGAGTAATCGAAAGATCACGGCCGTCAGAAAACAGCTTATATATTGCCTTGGAAAGAGCAATGTTTTTGGAGTGTACAGTAAAATCGTGTTTCTGGACAAGGGAGGCATAAGTGCACTGCGCTCCTAAGCTATCTCTCTGCGAGACACACTGCCAAAGCTTTTCGCTATGATGCAGTCTAGTGCAGACGCACACTACGGCTCTCCGGAGCTGTCCGAAGCCAAGCGCCGGTGGCCGGCGTCTTTCGGCTGAAGCAGCGCTTCGGAGCGTACGGCTGCCGCTCCGCTGTTGTGTGCGCGAAGCAGCCGCTTCTCCTGCTCCGGGAGCCGGACAGAGCGGTAGCTTGTACGGGGGCGAAGACGAAGCCGCAGAGCACCGGGCTTCTGCGCACACCCTAAGGACTGCTAGAGGACGGTGGTGGCCGCTCGCTTGCCTCTTCAATTCCCTTCTAGCATCCTAATAGAAGGTGTTCCAGGACAAATTCCCTGAGTTTTGAATTCCTCCTGATGCAGCCTCTCCTGGGAAACTCGTGCTCGTCCTCTGAGTCTCCGACATGCAGAGACCTCGATGGCAGCTGCAGAAATGAAGGGCTGCGTTGAGTTGTCGAGAAGCAAGAACATAGCCAGCGCCTTGTGTTTGGGAGTCAGCAGCTGCTGGACTTTTGCGATTGCTTTCACTGTGCACTGAATGCCAGGACGGCATGTGCACGTTAAAACAACGAGCTGGGCAAGAGTAATCGAAAGATCACGGCCGTCAGAAAACAGCTTATATATTGCCTTGGAAAGAGCAATGTTTTTGGAGTGTACAGTAAAATCGTGTTTCTCGACAAGGGAGGCATAAGTGCGCTGCGCTCCTAAGCTATCTCTCTGCGAGACACACTGCCAAAGCTTTTCGCTAGGATGCAGTCTAGTGCAGACGCACACTACGGCTCTCCGGAGCTGTCCGAAGCCAAGCGCCGGTGGCCGGCGTCTTTCGGTTGAAGCAGCGCTTCGGAGCGTAGGGCTGCCGCTCCGCTGTTGTGTGCGCGAAGCAGCCGCTTCTCCTGCTCCGGGAGCCGGACAGAGCGGTAGCTTGTACGAGGGCGAAGAACGAAGCCGCAGAGCACCGGGCTTCTGCGCGCACCCTAAGGACTGCTAGAGGACCGTAGTGGCCGCACGCCTGCCTCTTCAATTCTCTTCTAGCATCCTAATGGAAAGTTTTCCAGGACATATTTCTGGAGTTTTGAATTCCTCCTGATGCAGCCCCTCCTGGGAAACTCGTGCTCGTCCTCTGAGTCTCCGACATGCAGAGACCTCGATGGCAGCTGCAGAAATGAAGGGCTGCATTGAGTTGTCGAGAAGCAAGAACATAGCCAGCGCCTTGTGTTTGGGAGTCAGCAGCTGCTGGACTTTTGCGATTGCTTTCACTGTGCACTGAATGCCAGGACGGCATGTGCACGTTAAAACAACGAGCTGGGCAAGAGTAATCGAAAGATCACGGCCGTCAGAAAACAGCTTATATATTGCCCTGGAAAGAGCAATGTTTTTGGAGTTTGCAATAAAATCGTGTTTCTGGACAAGGGAGGCATAAGTGCGCTGCGCTCCTAAGCTATCTCCTTGCGAGACACACTGCCAAAGCTTTTCGCTATGATGCAGTCTAGTTGCAGACGCACACTACGGCTCTCCGGAGCTGTCCGAAGCCAAGCGCCGGTGGCCGGCGTCTTTCGGCTGAAGCAGCGCTTCGGAGCGTAGGGCTGCCGCTCCGCTGTTGTGTGCGCGAAGCAGCCGCTTCTCCTGCTCCGGGAGCCGGACAGAGCGGTAGCTTGTACGAGGGCGAAGAACGTTGCCGCAGGGAGACGACATTGTGTGCACAGCCTTGCGACTGCTAGAGGACGGTGGCTAAAGCTCCCTGCCTTTTCAATGCACTGCTGGCATGCTTTATTGAAGGTGTTCCGAGACAACTTTCCTGGGTTTTGACTTCGTCCTGATGCAGCCCCTCCTGGGAAACTCGTGCTCGTCCCAGAAGGCTCGAGATACAGAAAACTCGATGGCAGCTGCAGAAATGAAGGACTCTGTTGAAGTGTGGAGAAGCAAGAACATAGCCAGCGCCTTGTGTTTGGGAGTCAGCAGCTGCTGGACTTTTGCGATTGCTTTCACTGTGCACTGAATGCCAGGACGGCACGTGCACGCTGAAACAACGAGCTGGGCAAGAGTAATCGAAAGATCACGGCCGTCAGAAAGCAGCTTATATATTGCCCTGGGAAGACTACTGTTTTTGGAGTGTACAGTAAAATCGTGTTTCTGGGCAAGGGAGGCATAAGTTCTCTGCGCTCCTAAGCTATCTCCCTGCGAGACACACTGCCAAAGCTTTTCGCTAGGATGCAGTCTAGTGCAGACGCACACTACGGCTCTCCGGAGCTGTCCGAAGCCAAGCGCCGCTGGCCGGCGTCTTTCGGCTGAAGCAGCGCTTCGGAGCGTACGGCTGCCGCTCCGCTGTTGTGTGCGCGAAGCAGCCGCTTCTCCTGCTCCGGGAGCCGGACAGAGCGGTAGCTTGTACGAGGGCGAAGAACGAAGCTGCAGAGCACCGGGCTTCTGCGCGCACCCTAAGGACTGCTAGAGGACCGTAGTGGCCGCACGCCTGCCTCTTCAATTCTCTTCTAGCATCCTAATGGAAGGTTTTCCAGGACATATTTCTGGAGTTTTGAATTCCTCCTGATGCAGCCCCTCCTGGGAAACTCGTGCTCGTCCTCTGAGTCTCCGACATGCAGAGACCTCGATGGCAACTGCAGAAATGAAGGGCTGCGTTGAGTTGTCGAGAAGCAAGAACATAGCCAGCGCCTTGTGTTTGGGAGTCAGCAGCTGCTGGACTTTTGCGATTGCTTTCACTGTGCACTGAATGCCAGGACGGCATGTGCACGTTAAAACAACGAGCTGGGCAAGAGTAATCGAAAGATCACGGCCGTCAGAAAGCAGCTTATATATTGCCCTGGAAAGAGCAATGTTTTTGGAGTTTGCAATAAAATCGTGTTTCTGGACAAGGGAGGCATAAGTGCGCTGCGCTCCTAAGCTATCTCCCTGCGAGACACACTGCCAAAGCTTTTCGCTATGATGCAGTCTAGTTGCAGACGCACACTACGGCTCTCCGGAGCTGTCCGAAGCCAAGCGCCGGTGGCCGGCGTCTTTCGGCTGAAGCAGCGCTTCGGAGCGTACGGCTGCCGCTCCGCTGTTGTGTGCGCGAAGCAGCCGCTTCTCCTGCTCCGGGAGCCGGACAGAGCGGTAGCTTGCACGAGGGCGAAGAACGTTGCCGCAGGGAGACGACATTGTGTGCACAGCCTTGCGACTGCTAGAGGACGGTGGCTAAAGCTCCCTGCCTTTTCAATGCACTGCTGGCATGCTTTATTGAAGGTGTTCCGAGACAACTTTCCTGGGTTTTGACTTCGTCCTGATGCAGCCCCTCCTGGGAAACTCGTGCTCGTCCCAGAAGGCTCGAGATACAGAAAACTCGATGGCAGCTGCAGAAATGAAGGACTCTGTTGAAGTGTGGAGAAGCAAGAACATAGCCAGCGCCTTGTGTTTGGGAGTCAGCAGCTGCTGGACTTTTGCGATTGCTTTCACTGTGCACTGAATGCCAGGACGGCACGTGCACGCTGAAACAACGAGCTGGGCAAGAGTAATCGAAAGATCACGGCCGTCAGAAAGCAGCTTATATATTGCCCTGGGAAGAGTACTGTTTTTGGAGTGTACAGTAAAATCGTGTTTCTGGACAAGGGAGGCATAAGTGCGCTGCGCTCCTAAGCTATCTCCCTGCGAGACACACTGCCAAAGCTTTTCGCTATGATGCAGTCTAGTTGCAGACGCACACTACGGCTCTCCGGAGCTGTCCGAAGCCAAGCGCCGGTGGCCGGCGTCTTTCGGCTGAAGCAGCGCTTCGGAGCGTACGGCTGCCGCTCCGCTGTTGTGTGCGCGAAGCAGCCGCTTCTCCTGCTCCGGGAGCCGGACAGAGCGGTAGCTTGTACGAGGGCGAAGAACGTTGCCGCAGGGAGACGACATTGTGTGCACAGCCTTGCGACTGCTAGAGGACGGTGGCTAAAGCTCCCTGCCTTTTCAATGCACTGCTGGCATGCTTTATTGAAGGTGTTCCGAGACAACTTTCCTGGGTTTTGACTTCGTCCTGATGCAGCCCCTCCTGGGAAATTGGTGCTCGTCCCAGAAGGCTCGAGATGCAGAAAACTCGATGGCAGCTGCAGAAATGAAGGACTCTGTTGAAGTGTGGAGAAGCAAGAACGTAGACAAGCGCCTTGTGTTTGGGAGTCAGCAGCTGCTGGACTTTTGCGATTGCTTTCACTGTGCACTGAATGCCAGGAAGGCACGTGCACGCTGCAACAACCAGCTGGGCAAGAGTGGGCAGAAGAGAACGGGCGTCAGACAGCAGGTTACATAGTACCATGGAAAGAGCAGTGTTTTTGGAGTGTGCAGCAAATCCGTGTTTCTGGACAAGGGAGGCATAAGTGCGCTGCGCTCCTAAGGTATCTCTCTGCGAGACACACTGTCAAAGCTTTTCGCTAGGATGCAGTCTAGTGCAGACGCACACTACGGCTCTCCGGAGCTGTCCGAAGCCAAGCGCCGGTGGCCGGCGTCTTTCGGCTGAAGCAGCGCTTCGGAGCGTACGTCTGCCGCTCCGCTGTTGTGTGCGCAAAGCAGCCGCTTCTCCTGCTCCGGGAGCCGGACAGAGCGGTAGCTTGTACGAGGGCGAAGAACGAAGCCGAAGAGCACCGGGCTTTTGCGCGCACCCTAAGGACTGCTAGAGGACGGTGGTGGCCGCACGCCTGCCTCTTCAATTCCCTTCTAGCATCCTTATGGAAGGTGTTCCAGGACATATTTCTGGGGTTTTGAATTCCTCCTGATGCAGCCCCTCGTGGGAAACTCGTGCTCGTCCTCTGAGTCTCCGACATGCAGAGACCTCGATGGCAACTGCAGAAATGAAGGGCTGCGTTGAGTTGTCGAGAAGCAAGAACATAGCCAGCGCCTTGTGTTTGGGAGTCAGCAGCTGCTGGACTTTTGCGATTGCTTTCACTGTGCACTGAATGCCAGGACGGCATGTGCACGCTGAAACAACGAGCTGCGCAAGAGTAATCGAAAGATCACGGCCGTCAGAAAGCAGCTTATATATTGCCCTTGGAAGAGTACTGTTTTTGGAGTGTACAGTAAAATCGTGTTTCTGGACAAGGGAGGCATAAGTGCGCTGCGCTCCTAAGCTATCTCCTTGCGAGACACACTGCCAAAGCTTTTCGCTATGATGCAGTCTAGTTGCAGACGCACACTACGGCTCTCCGGAGCTGTCCGAAGCCAAGCGCCGGTGGCCGGCGTCTTTCGGCTGAAGCAGCGCTTCGGAGCGTACGGCTGCCGCTCCGCTGCTGTGTGCGCGAAGCAGCCGCTTCTCCTGCTCCGGGAGCCGGACAGAGCGGTAGCTTGTACGAGGGCGAAGAACGTTGCCGCAGGGAGACGACATTGTGTGCACAGCCTTGCGACTGCTAGAGGACGGTGGCTAAAGCTCCCTGCCTTTTCAATGCACTGCTGGCATGCTTTATTGAAGGTGTTCCGAGACAACTTTCCTGGGTTTTGACTTCGTCCTGATGCAGCCCCTCCTGGGAAACTCGTGCTCGTCCCAGAAGGCTCGAGATACAGAAAACTCGATGGCAGCTGCAGAAATGAAGGACTCTGTTGAAGTGTGGAGAAGCAAGAACGTAGACAAGCGCCTTGTGTTTGGGAGTCAGCAGCTGCTGGACTTTTGCGATTGCTTTCACTGTGCACTGAATGCCAGGACGGCACGTGCACGCTGAAACAACGAGCTGGACAAGAGTAATCGAAAGATCACGGCCGTCAGAAAGCAGCTTATATATTGCCCTGGAAAGAGCAATGTTTTTGGAGTTTGCAATAAAATCGTGTTTCTGGACAAGGGAGGCATAAGTGCGCTGCGCTCCTAAGCTATCTCCCTGCGAGACACACTGCCAAAGCTTTTCGCTAGGATGCAGTCTAGTTGCAGACGCACACTACGGCTCTCCGGAGCTGTCCGAAGCCAAGCGCCGGTGGCCGGCGTCTTTCGGCTGAAGCAGCGCTTCGGAGCGTACGGCTGCCGCTCCGCTGTTGTGTGCGCGAAGCAGCCGCTTCTCCTGCTCCGGGAGCCGGACAGAGCGGTAGCTTGCACGAGGGCGAAGAACGTTGCCGCAGGGAGACGACATTGTGTGCACAGCCTTGCGACTGCTAGAGGACGGTGGCTAAAGCTCCCTGCCTTTTCAATGCACTGCTGGCATGCTTTATTGAAGGTGTTCCGAGACAACTTTCCTGGGTTTTGACTTCGTCCTGATGCAGCCCCTCCTGGGAAACTCGTGCTCGTCCCAGAAGGCTCGAGATACAGAAAACTCGATGGCAGCTGCAGAAATGAAGGACTCTGTTGAAGTGTGGAGAAGCAAGAACATAGCCAGCGCCTTGTGTTTGGGAGTCAGCAGCTGCTGGACTTTTGCGATTGCTTTCACTGTGCACTGAATGCCAGGACGGCACGTGCACGCTGAAACAACGAGCTGGGCAAGAGTAATCGAAAGATCACGGCCGTCAGAAAGCAGCTTATATATTGCCCTGGGAAGAGTACTGTTTTTGGAGTGTACAGTAAAATCGTGTTTCTGGACAAGGGAGGCATAAGTGCGCTGCGCTCCTAAGCTATCTCCCTGCGAGACACACTGCCAAAGCTTTTCGCTATGATGCAGTCTAGTTGCAGACGCACACTACGGCTCTCCGGAGCTGTCCGAAGCCAAGCGCCGGTGGCCGGCGTCTTTCGGCTGAAGCAGCGCTTCGGAGCGTAGGGCTGCCGCTCCGCTGTTGTGTGCGCGAAGCAGCCGCTTCTCCTGCTCCGGGAGCCGGACAGAGCGGTAGCTTGTACGAGGGCGAAGAACGTTGCCGCAGGGAGACGACATTGTGTGCACAGCCTTGCGACTGCTAGAGGACGGTGGCTAAAGCTCCCTGCCTTTTCAATGCACTGCTGGCATGCTTTATTGAAGGTGTTCCGAGACAACTTTCCTGGGTTTTGACTTCGTCCTGATGCAGCCCCTCCTGGGAAATTGGTGCTCGTCCCAGAAGGCTCGAGATGCAGAAAACTCGATGGCAGCTGCAGAAATGAAGGACTCTGTTGAAGTGTGGAGAAGCAAGAACGTAGACAAGCGCCTTGTGTTTGGGAGTCAGCAGCTGCTGGACTTTTGCGATTGCTTTCACTGTGCACTGAATGCCAGGAAGGCACGTGCACGCTGCAACAACCAGCTGGGCAAGAGTGGGCAGAAGAGAACGGGCGTCAGACAGCAGCTTACATAGTACCATGGAAAGAGCAGTGTTTTTGGAGTGTGCAGCAAATCCGTGTTTCTGGACAAGGGAGGCATAAGTGCGCTGCGCTCCTAAGGTATCTCTCTGCGAGACACACTGTCAAAGCTTTTCGCTAGGATGCAGTCTAGTGCAGACGCACACTACGGCTCTCCGGAGCTGTCCGAAGCCAAGCGCCGGTGGCCGGCGTCTTTCGGCTGAAGCAGCGCTTCGGAGCGTACGGCTGCCGCTCCGCTGTTGTGTGCGCGAAGCAGCCGCTTCTCCTGCTCCGGGAGCCGGACAGAGCGGTAGCTTGTACGAGGGCGAAGAACGAAGCCGAAGAGCACCGGGCTTTTGCGCGCACCCTAAGGACTGCTAGAGGACGGTGGTGGCCGCACGCCTGCCTCTTCAATTCCCTTCTAGCATCCTTATGGAAGGTGTTCCAGGACATATTTCTGGGGTTTTGAATTCCTCCTGATGCAGCCCCTCGTGGGAAACTCGTGCTCGTCCTCTGAGTCTCCGACATGCAGAGACCTCGATGGCAACTGCAGAAATGAAGGGCTGCGTTGAGTTGTCGAGAAGCAAGAACATAGCCAGCGCCTTGTGTTTGGGAGTCAGCAGCTGCTGGACTTTTGCGATTGCTTTCACTGTGCACTGAATGCCAGGACGGCACGTGCACGCTGAAACAACGAGCTGGGCAAGAGTAATCGAAAGATCACGGCCGTCAGAAAGCAGCTTATATATTGCCCTGGGAAGAGTACTGTTTTTGGAGTGTGCAGTAAAATCGTGTTTCTGGACAAGGGAGGCATAAGTGCGCTGCGCTCCTAAGCTATCTCTCTGCGAGACACACTGCCAAAGCTTTTCGCTATGATGCAGTCTAGTTGCAGACGCACACTACGGCTCTCCGGAGCTGTCCGAAGCCAAGCGCCGCTGGCCGGCGTCTTTCGGCTGAAGCAGCGCTTCGGAGCGTACGGCTGCCGCTCCGCTGTTGTGTGCGCGAAGCAGCCGCTTCTCCGGCTCCGGGAGCCGGACAGAGCGGTAGCTTGTACGGGGGCGAAGAACGAAGCCGCAGAGCACCGGGCTTTTGCGCACACCCTAAGGACTGCTAGAGGACGGTGGTGGCCGCTCGCCTGCCTCTTCAATTCCCTTCTAGCATCCTAATGGAAGGTGTTCCAGGACAAATTCCCTGAGTTTTGAATTCCTCCTGATACAGCCTCTCCTGGGAAACTCGTGCTCGTCCTCTGAGTCTCCGACATGCAGAGACCTCGATGGCAGCTGCAGAAATGAAGGGCTGCGTTGAGTTGTCGAGAAGCAAGAACATAGCCAGCGCCTTGTGTTTGGGAGTCAGCAGCTGCTGGACTTTTGCGATTGCTTTCACTGTGCACTGAATGCCAGGACGGCATGTGCACGTTAAAACAACGAGCTGGGCAAGAGTAATCGAAAGATCACGGCCGTCAGAAAACAGCTTATATATTGCCTTGGAAAGAGCAATGTTTTTGGAGTGTGCAGTAAAATCGTGTTTCTGGGCAAGGGAGGCATAAGTGCGCTGCGCTCCTAAGCTATCTCTCTGCGAGACACACTGCCAAAGCTTTTCGCTATGATGCAGTCTAGTGCAGACGCACACTACGGCTCTCCGGAGCTGTCCGAAGCCAAGCGCCGGTGGCCGGCGTCTTTCGGCTGAAGCAGCGCTTCGGAGCGTAGGGCTGCCGCTCCGCTGTTGTGTGCGCGAAGCAGCCGCTTCTCCTGCTCCGGGAGCCGGACAGAGCGGTAGCTTGTACGAGGGCGAAGAACGAAGCCGCAGAGCACCGGGCTTCTGCGCGCACCCTAAGGACTGCTAGAGGACCGTAGTGGCCGCACGCCTGCCTCTTCAATTCTCTTCTAGCATCCTAATGGAAGGTTTTCCAGGACATATTTCTGGAGTTTTGAATTCCTCCTGATGCAGCCCCTCCTGGGAAACTCGTGCTCGTCCTCTGAGTCTCCGACATGCAGAGACCTCGATGGCAACTGCAGAAATGAAGGGCTGCGTTGAGTTGTCGAAAAGCAAGAACATAGCCAGCGCCTTGTGTTTGGGAGTCAGCAGCTGCTGGACTTTTGCGATTGCTTTCACTGTGCACTGAATGCCAGGACGGCATGTGCACGTTAAAACAACGAGCTGGGCAAGAGTAATCGAAAGATCACGGCCGTCAGAAAGCAGCTTATATATTGCCCTGGAAAGAGCAATGTTTTTGGAGTTTGCAATAAAATCGTGTTTCTGGACAAGGGAGGCATAAGTGCGCTGCGCTCCTAAGCTATCTCCCTGCGAGACACACTGCCAAAGCTTTTCGCTATGATGCAGTCTAGTTGCAGACGCACACTACGGCTCTCCGGAGCTGTCCGAAGCCAAGCGCCGGTGGCCGGCGTCTTTCGGCTGAAGCAGCGCTTCGGAGCGTAGGGCTGCCGCTCCGCTGTTGTGTGCGCGAAGCAGCCGCTTCTCCTGCTCCGGGAGCCGGACAGAGCGGTAGCTTGTACGAGGGCGAAGAACGTTGCCGCAGGGAGACGACATTGTGTGCACAGCCTTGCGACTGCTAGAGGACGGTGGCTAAAGCTCCCTGCCTTTTCAATGCACTGCTGGCATGCTTTATTGAAGGTGTTCCGAGACAACTTTCCTGGGTTTTGACTTCGTCCTGATGCAGCCCCTCCTGGGAAACTCGTGCTGGTCCCTAAAGGCTCGAGATACAGAAAACTCGATGGCAGCTGCAGAAATGAAGGACTCTGTTGAAGTGTGGAGAAGCAAGAACGTAGACAAGCGCCTTGTGTTTGGGAGTCAGCAGCTGCTGGACTTTTGCGATTGCTTTCACTGTGCACTGAATGCCAGGACGGCACGTGCACGCTGAAACAACGAGCTGGGCAAGAGTAATCGAAAGATCACGGCCGTCAGAAAGCAGCTTATATATTGCCCTGGGAAGAGTACTGTTTTTGGAGTGTACAGTAAAATCGTGTTTCTGGGCAAGGGAGGCATAAGTGCGCTGCGCTCCTAAGCTATCTCCCTGCGAGACACACTGCCAAAGCTTTTCGCTAGGATGCAGTCTAGTTGCAGACGCACACTACGGCTCTCCGGAGCTGTCCGAAGCCAAGCGCCGGTGGCCGGCGTCTTTCGGCTGAAGGAGCGCTTCGGAGCGTAGGGCTGCCGCTCCGCTGTTGTGTGCGCGAAGCAGCCGCTTCTCCTGCTCCGGGAGCCGGACAGAGCGGTAGCTTGTACGAGGGCGAAGAACGTTGCCGCAGGGAGACGACATTGTGTGCACAGCCTTGCGACTGCTAGAGGACGGTGGCTAAAGCTCCCTGCCTTTTCAATGCACTGCTGGCATGCTTTATTGAAGGTGTTCCGAGACAACTTTCCTGGGTTTTGACTTCGTCCTGATGCAGCCCCTCCTGGGAAATTGGTGCTCGTCCCAGAAGGCTCGAGATGCAGAAAACTCGATGGCAGCTGCAGAAATGAAGGGCTGCGTTGAGTTGTCGAGAAGCAAGAACGTAGACAAGCGCCTTTTGTTTGGGAGTCAGCAGCTGCTGGACTTTTGCGATTGCTTTCACTGTGCACTGAATGCCAGGAAGGCACGAGCACGCTGCAACAACGAGCTGCGCAGGAGTGGGCAGAAGAGAACGGGCATCAGACAGCAGCTTACATAGTACCATGGAAAGAGCAGTGTTTTTGGAGTGTGCAGCAAATCCGTGTTTCTGGGCAAGGGAGGCATAAGTGCGCTGCGCTCCTAAGCTATCTCCCTGCGAGACACACTGCCAAAGCTTTTCGCTATGATGCAGTCTAGTGCAGACGCACACTACGGCTCTCCGGAGCTGTCCGAAGCCAAGCGCCGGTGGCCGGCGTCTTTCGGCTGAAGCAGCGCTTCGGAGCGTACGTCTGCCGCTCCGCTGTTGTGTGCGCGAAGCAGCCGCTTCTCCTGCTCCGGGAGCCGGACAGAGCGGTAGCTTGTACGAGGTCGAAGAACGTTGCCGCAGGGAGACGACATTGTGTGCACAGCCTTGCGACTGCTAGAGGACGGTGGCTAAAGCTACCTGCCTTTTCAATGCACTGCTGACATGCTTTATTGAAGGTGTTCCGAGACAACTTTCCTGAGTTTCGACTTCGTCCTGATGCAGCCCCTCCTGGGAAATTGGTGCTCGTCCCAGAAGGCTCGAGATGCAGAAAACTCGATGGCAGCTGCAGAAATGAAGGACTCTGTTGAAGTGTGGAGAAGCAAGAACGTAGCCAGCGCCTTGTGTTTGGGAGTCAGCAGCTGCTGGACTTTTGCGATTGCTTTCACTGTGCACTGAATGCCAGGACGGCACGTGCACGCTGAAACAACGAGCTGGGCAAGAGCAGGGAGGGAGCACGGCCATCAGAGAGCATCTGGCATCTTGCCCTGGAAAGGGCAGTGTTTTTAGAGTGTGCAGTAAAATCGTGTTTCTGGACAAGGGAGGCATAAGTGCGCTGCGCTCCTAAGCTATCTCCCTGCGAGACACACTGCCAAAGCTTTTCGCTATGATGCAGTCTAGTGCAGACGCACACTACGGCTCTCCGGAGCTGTCCGAAGCCAAGCGCCGGTGGCCGGCGTCTTTCGGCTGAAGCAGCGCTTCGAAGCGGACGGCTGCCGCTCCGCTGTTGTGTGCGCGAAGCAGCCGCTTCTCCTGCTCCGGGAACCGGACAGAGCGGTAGCTTGTACGAGGGCGAAGAACGTTGCCGCAGGGAGACGACATTGTGTGCACAGCCTTGCGACTGCTAGAGGACGGTGGCTAAAGCTACCTGCCTTTTCAATGCACTGCTGGCATGCTTTATTGAAGGTGTTCCGAGACAACTTTCCTGGGTTTTGACTTCGTCCTGATGCAGCCCCTCTTGGGAAATTGGAGCTCATCCCAGAAGGCTCGAGATGCAGAAAACTCGATGGCAGCTGCAGAAATGAAGGGCTGCGTTGAGTTGTCGAGAAGCAAGAACGTAGACAAGCGCCTTTTGTTTGGGAGTCAGCAGCTGCTGGACTTTTGCGATTGCTTTCACTGTGCACTGAATGCCAGGAAGGCACGAGCACGCTGCAACAACGAGCTGCGCAGGAGTGGGCAGAAGAGAACGGGCATCAGACAGCAGCTTACATAGTACCATGGAAAGAGCAGTGTTTTTGGAGTGTGCAGCAAATCCGTGTTTCTGGGCAAGGGAGGCATAAGTGCGCTGCGCTCCTAAGCTATCTCCCTGCGAGACACACTGCCAAAGCTTTTCGCTATGATGCAGTCTAGTGCAGACGCACACTGCGGCTCTCCGGAGCTGTCCGAAGCCAAGCGCCGGTGGCCGGCGTCTTTCGGCTGAAGCAGCGCTTCGGAGCGTACGGCTGCCGCTCCGCTGTTGTGTGCGCGAAGCAGCCGCTTCTCCTGCTCCGGGAGCCGGACAGAGCGGTAGCTTGTACGAGGGCGAAGAACGAAGCCGCAGAGCACCGGGCTTCTGCGCGCACCCTAAGGACTGCTAGAGGACCGTGGTGGCCGCACGCCTGCCTCTTCAATTCCCTTCTAGCATCCTTATGGAAGGTGTTCCAGGACAAATTCCCTGAGTTTTGAATTCCTCCTGATACAGCCTCTCCTGGGAAACTCGTGCTCGTCCTCTGAGTCTCCGACATGCAGAGACCTCGATGACAACTGCAGAAATGAAGGGCTGCGTTGAGTTGTCGAGAAGCAAGAACATAGCCAGCGCCTTGTGTTTGGGAGTCAGCAGCTGCTGGACTTTTGCGATTGCTTTCACTGTGCACTGAATGCCAGGACGGCATGTGCACGTTAAAACAACGAGCTGGGCAAGAGTAATCGAAAGATCACGGCCGTCAGAAAGCAGCTTATATATTGCCCTGGGAAGAGTACTGTTTTTGGAGTGTGCAGTAAAATCGTGTTTCTGGACAAGGGAGGCATAAGTGCGCTGCGCTCCTAAGCTATCTCCCTGCGAGACACACTGCCAAAGCTTTTCGCTATGATGCAGTCTAGTGCAGACGCACACTACGGCTCTCCGGAGCTGTCCGAAGCCAAGCGCCGGTGGCCGGCGTCTTTCGGCTGAAGCAGCGCTTCGAAGCGGACGGCTGCCGCTCCGCTGTTGTGTGCGCGAAGCAGCCGCTTCTCCTGCTCCGGGAGCCGGACAGAGCGGTAGCTTGTACGAGGGCGAAGAACGTTGCCGCAGGGAGACGACATTGTGTGCACAGCCTTGCGACTGCTAGAGGACGGTGGCTAAAGCTACCTGCCTTTTCAATGCACTGCTGGCATGCTTTATTGAAGGTGTTCCGAGACAACTTTCCTGGGTTTTGACTTCGTCCTGATGCAGCCCCTCTTGGGAAATTGGAGCTCATCCCAGAAGGCTCGAGATGCAGAAAACTCGATGGCAGCTGCAGAAATGAAGGGCTGCGTTGAGTTGTCGAGAAGCAAGAACGTAGACAAGCGCCTTTTGTTTGGGAGTCAGCAGCTGCTGGACTTTTGCGATTGCTTTCACTGTGCACTGAATGCCAGGAAGGCACGAGCACGCTGCAACAACGAGCTGCGCAGGAGTGGGCAGAAGAGAACGGGCATCAGACAGCAGCTTACATAGTACCATGGAAAGAGCAGTGTTTTTGGAGTGTGCAGCAAATCCGTGTTTCTGGGCAAGGGAGGCATAAGTGCGCTGCGCTCCTAAGCTATCTCCCTGCGAGACACACTGCCAAAGCTTTTCGCTATGATGCAGTCTAGTGCAGACGCACACTGCGGCTCTCCGGAGCTGTCCGAAGCCAAGCGCCGGTGGCCGGCGTCTTTCGGCTGAAGCAGCGCTTCGGAGCGTACGGCTGCCGCTCCGCTGTTGTGTGCGCGAAGCAGCCGCTTCTCCTGCTCCGGGAGCCGGACAGAGCGGTAGCTTGTACGAGGGCGAAGAACGAAGCCGCAGAGCACCGGGCTTCTGCGCGCACCCTAAGGACTGCTAGAGGACCGTGGTGGCCGCACGCCTGCCTCTTCAATTCCCTTCTAGCATCCTTATGGAAGGTGTTCCAGGACAAATTCCCTGAGTTTTGAATTCCTCCTGATACAGCCTCTCCTGGGAAACTCGTGCTCGTCCTCTGAGTCTCCGACATGCAGAGACCTCGATGACAACTGCAGAAATGAAGGGCTGCGTTGAGTTGTCGAGAAGCAAGAACATAGCCAGCGCCTTGTGTTTGGGAGTCAGCAGCTGCTGGACTTTTGCGATTGCTTTCACTGTGCACTGAATGCCAGGACGGCATGTGCACGTTAAAACAACGAGCTGGGCAAGAGTAATCGAAAGATCACGGCCGTCAGAAAGCAGCTTATATATTGCCCTGGGAAGAGTACTGTTTTTGGAGTGTGCAGTAAAATCGTGTTTCTGGACAAGGGAGGCATAAGTGCGCTGCGCTCCTAAGCTATCTCCCTGCGCGACACACTGCCAAAGCTTTTCGCTAGGATGCAGTCTAGTGCAGACGCACACTACGGCTCTCCGGAGCTGTCCGAAGCCAAGCGCCGGTGGCCGGCGTCTTTCGGCTGAAGCAGCGCTTCGGAGCGGACGGCTGCCGCTCCGCTGTTGCGTGCGCGAAGCAGCCGCTTCTCCTGCTCCGGGAGCCGGACAGAGCGGTAGCTTGTACGAGGGCGAAGAACGTTGCCGCAGGGAGACGACATTGTGTGCACAGCCTTGCGACTGCTAGAGGACGGTGGCTAAAGCTCCCTGCCTTTTCAATGCACTGCTGGCATGCTTTATTGAAGGTGTTCCGAGACAACTTTCCTGGGTTTTGACTTCGTCCTGATGCAGCCCCTCCTGGGAAATTGGTGCTCGTCCCAGAAGGCTCGAGATGCAGAAAACTCGATGGCAGCTGCAGAAATTAAGGACTCTGTTGAAGTGTGGAGAAGCAAGAACGTAGACAAGCGCCTTGTGTTTGGGAGTCAGCAGCTGCTGGACTTTTGCGATTGCTTTCACTGTGCACTGAATGCCAGGACGGCACGTGCACGCTGAAACAACGAGCTGGGCAAGAGTAATCGAAAGATCACGGCCGTCAGAAAACAGCTTATATATTGCCCTGGGAAGAGTACTGTTTTTGGAGTGTACAGTAAAATCGTGTTTCTGGGCAAGGGAGGCATAAGTTCTCTGCGCTCCTAAGCTATCTCCCTGCGAGACACACTGCCAAAGCTTTTCGCTAGGATGCAGTCTAGTGCAGACGCACACTACGGCTCTCCGGAGCTGTCCGAAGCCAAGCGCCGCTGGCCGGCGTCTTTCGGCTGAAGCAGCGCTTCGGAGCGTACGGCTGCCGCTCCGCTGTTGTGTGCGCGAAGCAGCCGCTTCTCCTGCTCCGGGAGTCGGAGAGAGCGGTAGCTTGTACGAGGGCGAAGAACGAAGCCGCAGAGCACCGGGCTTTTGCGCACACCCTAAGGACTGCTAGAGGACGGTGGTGGCCGCTCGCTTGCCTCTTCAATTCCCTTCTAGCATCCTAATAGAAGGTGTTCCAGGACAAATTCCCTGAGTTTTGAATTCCTCCTGATGCAGCCTCTCCTGGGAAACTCGTGCTCGTCCTCTGAGTCTCCGACATGCAGAGACCTCGATGGCAGCTGCAGAAATGAAGGGCTGCGTTGAGTTGTCGAGAAGCAAGAACATAGCCAGCGCCTTGTGTTTGGGAGTCAGCAGCTGGACTTTTGCGATTGCTTTCACTGTGCACTGAATGCCAGGACGGCATGTGCACGTTACAACAACGAGCTGGGCAAGAGTAATCGAAAGATCACGGCCGTCAGAAAACAGCTTATATATTGCCTTGGAAAGAGCAATGTTTCTGGAGTTTGCAATAAAATCGTGTTTCTGGACAAGGGAGGCATAAGTGCGCTGCGCTCCTAAGCTATCTCCCTGCGAGACACACTGCCAAAGCTTTTCGCTATGATGCAGTCTAGTGCAGACGCACACTACGGCTCTCCGGAGCTGTTCGAAGCCAAGCGCCGGTGGCCGGCGTCTTTCGGCTGAAGCAGCGCTTCGGAGCGTACGGCTGCCGCTCCGCTGCTGTGTGCGCGAAGCAGCCGCTTCTCCTGCTCCGGGAGCCGGACAGAGCGGTAGCTTGTACGGGGGCGAAGAACGAAGCCGCAGAGCACCGGGCTTTTGCGCACACCCTAAGGACTGCTAGAGGACGGTGGTGGCCGCTCGCCTGCCTCTTCAATTCCCTTCTAGCATCCTAATAGAAGGTGTTCCAGGACAAATTCCCTGAGTTTTGAATTCCTCCTGATGCAGCCTCTCCTGGGAAACTCGTGCTCGTCCTCTGAGTCTCCGACATGCAGAGACCTCGATGGCAGCTGCAGAAATGAAGGGCTGCGTTGAGTTGTCGAGAAGCAAGAACATAGCCAGCGCCTTGTGTTTGGGAGTCAGCAGCTGCTGGACTTTTGCGATTGCTTTCACTGTGCACTGAATGCCAGGACGGCATGTGCACGTTACAACAACGAGCTGGGCAAGAGTAATCGAAAGATCACGGCCGTCAGAAAACAGCTTATATATTGCCTTGGAAAGAGCAATGTTTTTGGAGTGTACAGTAAAATCGTGTTTCTCGACAAGGGAGGCATAAGTGCGCTGCGCTCCTAAGCTATCTCTCTGCGAGACACACTGCCAAAGCTTTTCGCTAGGATGCAGTCTAGTGCAGACGCACACTACGGCTCTCCGGAGCTGTCCGAAGCCAAGCGCCGCTGGCCGGCGTCTTTCGGCTGAAGCAGCGCTTCGGAGCGTAGGGCTGCCGCTCCGCTGTTGTGTGCGCGAAGCAGCCGCTTCTCCTGCTCCGGGAGCCGGACAGAGCGGTAGCTTGTACGAGGGCGAAGAACGAAGCCGCAGAGCACCGGGCTTCTGCGCGCACCCTAAGGACTGCTAGAGGACCGTAGTGGCCGCACGCCTGCCTCTTCAATTCTCTTCTAGCATCCTAATGGAAGGTTTTCCAGGACATATTTCTGGAGTTTTGAATTCCTCCTGATGCAGCCCCTCCTGGGAAACTCGTGCTCGTCCTCTGAGTCTCCGACATGCAGAGACCTCGATGGCAGCTGCAGAAATGAAGGGCTGCGTTGAGTTGTCGAGAAGCAAGAACATAGCCAGCGCCTTGTGTTTGGGAGTCAGCAGCTGCTGGACTTTTGCGATTGCTTTCACTGTGCACTGAATGCCAGGACGGCATGTGCACGTTAAAACAACGAGCTGGGCAAGAGTAATCGAAAGATCACGGCCGTCAGAAAACAGCTTATATATTGCCCTGGAAAGAGCAATGTTTTTGGAGTTTGCAATAAAATCGTGTTTCTGGACAAGGGAGGCATAAGTGCGCTGCGCTCCTAAGCTATCTCCCTGCGAGACACACTGCCAAAGCTTTTCGCTATGATGCAGTCTAGTTGCAGATGCACACTACGGCTCTCCGGAGCTGTCCGAAGCGAAGGGCCGGTGGCCGGCGTCTTTCGGCTGAAGCAGCGCTTCGGAGCGTAGGGCTGCCGCTCCGCTGTTGTGTGCGCGAAGCAGCCGCTTCTCCGGCTCCGGGAGCCGGACAGAGCGGTAGCTTGTACGAGGGCGAAGAACGTTGCCGCAGGGAGACGACATTGTGTGCACAGCCTTGCGACTGCTAGAGGACGGTGGCTAAAGCTCCCTGCCTTTTCAATGCACTGCTGGCATGCTTTATTGAAGGTGTTCCGAGACAACTTTCCTGGGTTTTGACTTCGTCCTGATGCAGCCCCTCCTGGGAAACTCGTGCTCGTCCCAGAAGGCTCGAGATACAGAAAACTCGATGGCAGCTGCAGAAATGAAGGACTCTGTTGAAGTGTGGAGAAGCAAGAACGTAGACAAGCGCCTTGTGTTTGGGAGTCAGCAGCTGCTGGACTTTTGCGATTGCTTTCACTGTGCACTGAATGCCAGGATGGCACGTGCACGCTGAAACAACGAGCTGGGCAAGAGTAATCGAAAGATCACGGCCGTCAGAAAGCAGCTTATATATTGCCCTGGGAAGAGTACTGTTTTTGGAGTGTACAGTAAAATCGTGTTTCTGGACAAGGGAGGCATAAGTGCGCTGCGCTCCTAAGCTATCTCCCTGCGAGACACACTGCCAAAGCTTTTCGCTATGATGCAGTCTAGTGCAGACGCACACTACGGCTCTCCGGAGCTCTCCGAAGCCAAGCGCCGCTGGCCGGCGTCTTTCGGCTGAAGCAGCGCTTCGGAGCGTACGGCTGCCGCTCCGCTGTTGTGTGCGCGAAGCAGCCGCTTCTCCTGCTCCGGGAGCCGGACAGAGCGGTAGCTTGTACGGGGGCGAAGAACGAAGCCGCAGAGCACCGGGCTTTTGCGCACACCCTAAGGACTGCTAGAGGACGGTGGTGGCCGCTCGCTTGCCTCTTCAATTCCCTTCTAGCATCCTAATAGAAGGTGTTCCAGGACAAATTCCCTGAGTTTTGAATTCCTCCTGATGCAGCCTCTCCTGGGAAACTCGTGCTCGTCCTCTGAGTCTCCGACATGCAGAGACCTCGATGGCAGCTGCAGAAATGAAGGGCTGCGTTGAGTTGTCGAGAAGCAAGAACATAGCCAGCGCCTTGTGTTTGGGAGTCAGCAGCTGCTGGACTTTTGCGATTGCTTTCACTGTGCACTGAATGCCAGGACGGCATGTGCACGTTACAACAACGAGCTGGGCAAGAGTAATCGAAAGATCACGGCCGTCAGAAAACAGCTTATATATTGCCTTGGAAAGAGCAATGTTTTTGGAGTGTACAGTAAAATCGTGTTTCTCGACAAGGGAGGCATAAGTGCGCTGCGCTCCTAAGCTATCTCTCTGCGAGACACACTGCCAAAGCTTTTCGCTAGGATGCAGTCTAGTGCAGACGCACACTACGGCTCTCCGGAGCTGTCCGAAGCCAAGCGCCGCTGGCCGGCGTCTTTCGGCTGAAGCAGCGCTTCGGAGCGTAGGGCTGCCGCTCCGCTGTTGTGTGCGCGAAGCAGCCGCTTCTCCTGCTCCGGGAGCCGGACAGAGCGGTAGCTTGTACGAGGGCGAAGAACGAAGCCGCAGAGCACCGGGCTTCTGCGCGCACCCTAAGGACTGCTAGAGGACCGTAGTGGCCGCACGCCTGCCTCTTCAATTCTCTTCTAGCATCCTAATGGAAAGTTTTCCAGGACATATTTCTGGAGTTTTGAATTCCTCCTGATGCAGCCCCTCCTGGGAAACTCGTGCTCGTCCTCTGAGTCTCCGACATGCAGAGACCTCGATGGCAGCTGCAGAAATGAAGGGCTGCGTTGAGTTGTCGAGAAGCAAGAACATAGCCAGCGCCTTGTGTTTGGGAGTCAGCAGCTGCTGGACTTTTGCGATTGCTTTCACTGTGCACTGAATGCCAGGACGGCATGTGCACGTTAAAACAACGAGCTGGGCAAGAGTAATCGAAAGATCACGGCCGTCAGAAAACAGCTTATATATTGCCCTGGAAAGAGCAATGTTTTTGGAGTTTGCAATAAAATCGTGTTTCTGGACAAGGGAGGCATAAGTGCGCTGCGCTCCTAAGCTATCTCCTTGCGAGACACACTGCCAAAGCTTTTCGCTATGATGCAGTCTAGTTGCAGACGCACACTACGGCTCTCCGGAGCTGTCCGAAGCCAAGCGCCGGTGGCCGGCGTCTTTCGGCTGAAGCAGCGCTTCGGAGCGTAGGGCTGCCGCTCCGCTGTTGTGTGCGCGAAGCAGCCGCTTCTCCTGCTCCGGGAGCCGGACAGAGCGGTAGCTTGTACGAGGGCGAAGAACGAAGCCGCAGAGCACCGGGCTTCTGCGCGCACCCTAAGGACTGCTAGAGGACGGTGGTGGCCGCTCGCTTGCCTCTTCAATTCCCTTCTAGCATCCTTATGGAAGGTGTTCCAGGACAAATTCCCTGAGTTTTGAATTCCTCCTGATGCAGCCCCTCCTGGGAAACTCGTGCTCGTCCTCTGAGTCTCCGACATGCAGAGACCTCGATGGCAACTGCAGAAATGAAGGGCTGCGTTGAGTTGTCGAGAAGCAAGAACATAGCCAGCGCCTTGTGTTTGGGAGTCAGCAGCTGCTGGACTTTTGCGATTGCTTTCACTGTGCACTGAATGCCAGGACGGCATGTGCACGTTAAAACAACGAGCTGGGCAAGAGTAATCGAAAGATCACGGCCGTCAGAAAGCAGCTTATATATTGCCCTGGGAAGAGTACTGTTTTTGGAGTGTGCAGTAAAATCGTGTTTCTGGGCAAGGGAGGCATAAGTGCGCTGCGCTCCTAAGCTATCTCTCTGCGAGACACACTGCCAAAGCTTTTCGCTATGATGCAGTCTAGTGCAGACGCACACTACGGCTCTCCGGAGCTGTCCGAAGCCAAGCGCCGGTGGCCGGCGTCTTTCGGCTGAAGCAGCGCTTCGGAGCGTACGGCTGCCGCTCCGCTGCTGTGTGCGCGAAGCAGCCGCTTCTCCTGCTCCGGGAGCCGGACAGAGCGGTAGCTTGTACGAGGGCGAAGAACGTTGCCGCAGGGAGACGACATTGTGTGCACAGCCTTGCGACTGCTAGAGGACGGTGGCTAAAGCTCCCTGCCTTTTCAATGCACTGCTGGCATGCTTTATTGAAGGTGTTCCGAGACAACTTTCCTGGGTTTTGACTTCGTCCTGATGCAGCCCCTCCTGGGAAATTGGTGCTCGTCCCAGAAGGCTCGAGATGCAGAAAACTCGATGGCAGCTGCAGAAATGAAGGACTCTGTTGAAGTGTGGAGAAGCAAGAACGTAGACAAGCGCCTTGTGTTTGGGAGTCAGCAGCTGCTGGACTTTTGCGATTGCTTTCACTGTGCACTGAATGCCAGGAAGGCACGTGCACGCTGCAACAACCAGCTGGGCAAGAGTGGGCAGAAGAGAACGGGCGTCAGACAGCAGCTTACATAGTACCATGGAAAGAGCAGTGTTTTTGGAGTGTGCAGCAAATCCGTGTTTCTGGACAAGGGAGGCATAAGTGCGCTGCGCTCCTAAGGTATCTCTCTGCGAGACACACTGTCAAAGCTTTTCGCTAGGATGCAGTCTAGTGCAGACGCACACTACGGCTCTCCGGAGCTGTCCGAAGCCAAGCGCCGGTGGCCGGCGTCTTTCGGCTGAAGCAGCGCTTCGGAGCGTACGTCTGCCGCTCCGCTGTTGTGTGCGCGAAGCAGCCGCTTCTCCTGCTCCGGGAGCCGGACAGAGCGGTAGCTTGTACGAGGGCGAAGAACGAAGCCGAAGAGCACCGGGCTTCTGCGCGCACCCTAAGGACTGCTAGAGGACCGTGGTGGCCGCACGCCTGCCTCTTCAATTCCCTTCTAGCATCCTTATGGAAGGTGTTCCAGGACATATTTCTGGGGTTTTGAATTCCTCCTGATGCAGCCCCTCGTGGGAAACTCGTGCTCGTCCTCTGAGTCTCCGACATGCAGAGACCTCGATGGCAACTGCAGAAATGAAGGGCTGCGTTGAGTTGTCGAGAAGCAAGAACATAGCCAGCGCCTTGTGTTTGGGAGTCAGCAGCTGCTGGACTTTTGCGATTGCTTTCACTGTGCACTGAATGCCAGGACGGCATGTGCACGTTAAAACAACGAGCTGGGCAAGAGTAATCGAAAGATCACGGCCGTCAGAAAGCAGCTTATATATTGCCCTGGGAAGAGTACTGTTTTTGGAGTGTGCAGTAAAATCGTGTTTCTGGGCAAGGGAGGCATAAGTGCGCTGCGCTCCTAAGCTATCTCCCTGCAAGACACACTGTCAAAGCTTTTCGCTATGATGCAGTCTAGTGCAGACGCACACTACGGCTCTCCGGAGCTGTCCGAAGCCAAGCGCCGGTGGCCGGCGTCTTTCGGCTGAAGCAGCGCTTCGGAGCGTACGGCTGCCGCTCCGCTGCTGTGTGCGCGAAGCAGCCGCTTCTCCTGCTCCGGGAGCCGGACAGAGCGGTAGCTTGTACGAGGGCGAAGAACGTTGCCGCAGGGAGACGACATTGTGTGCACAGCCTTGCGACTGCTAGAGGACGGTGGCTAAAGCTCCCTGCCTTTTCAATGCACTGCTGGCATGCTTTATTGAAGGTGTTCCGAGACAACTTTCCTGGGTTTTGACTTCGTCCTGATGCAGCCCCTCCTGGGAAATTGGTGCTCGTCCCAGAAGGCTCGAGATGCAGAAAACTCGATGGCAGCTGCAGAAATGAAGGACTCTGTTGAAGTGTGGAGAAGCAAGAACGTAGACAAGCGCCTTGTGTTTGGGAGTCAGCAGCTGCTGGACTTTTGCGATTGCTTTCACTGTGCACTGAATGCCAGGACGGCACGTGCACGCTGAAACAACGAGCTGGGCAAGAGTAATCGAAAGATCACGGCCGTCAGAAAACAGCTTATATATTGCCCTGGGAAGAGTACTGTTTTTGGAGTGTACAGTAAAATCGTGTTTCTGGACAAGGGAGGCATAAGTGCGCTGCGCTCCTAAGCTATCTCTCTGCGAGACACACTGCCAAAGCTTTTCGCTATGATGCAGTCTAGTGCAGACGCACACTACGGCTCTCCGGAGCTGTCCGAAGCCAAGCGCCGGTGGCCGGCGTCTTTCGGCTGAAGCAGCGCTTCGGAGCGTACGGCTGCCGCTCCGCTGTTGTGTGCGCGAAGCAGCCGCTTCTCCTGCTCCGGGAGCCGGACAGAGCGGTAGCTTGTACGGGGGCGAAGAACGAAGCCGCAGAGCACCGGGCTTTTGCGCACACCCTAAGGACTGCTAGAGGACGGTGGTGGCCGCTCGCCTGCCTCTTCAATTCCCTTCTAGCATCCTAATGGAAGGTGTTCCAGACAAATTCCCTGAGTTTTGAATTCCTCCTGATGCAGCCTCTCCTGGGAAACTCGTGCTCGTCCTCTGAGTCTCCGACATGCAGAGACCTCGATGGCAGCTGCAGAAATGAAGGGCTGCGTTGAGTTGTCGAGAAGCAAGAACATAGCCAGCGCCTTGTGTTTGGGAGTCAGCAGCTGCTGGACTTTTGCGATTGCTTTCACTGTGCACTGAATGCCAGGACGGCATGTGCACGTTAAAACAAAGAGCTGGGCAAGAGTAATCGAAAGATCACGGCCGTCAGAAAACAGCTTATATATTGCCTTGGAAAGAGCAATGTTTTTGGAGTTTGCAATAAAATCGTGTTTCTGGACAAGGGAGGCATAAGTGCGCTGCGCTCCTAAGCTATCTCTCTGCGAGACACACTGCCAAAGCTTTTCGCTAGGATGCAGTCTAGTGCAGACGCACACTACGGCTCTCCGGAGCTGTCCGAAGCCAAGCGCCGGTGGCCGGCGTCTTTCGGCTGAAGCAGCGCTTCGGAGCGTAGGGCTGCCGCTCCGCTGTTGTGTGCGCGAAGCAGCCGCTTCTCCTGCTCCGGGAGCCGGACAGAGCGGTAGCTTGTACGAGGGCGAAGAACGAAGCCGCAGAGCACCGGGCTTCTGCGCGCACCCTAAGGACTGCTAGAGGACCGTAGTGGCCGCACGCCTGCCTCTTCAATTCTCTTCTAGCATCCTAATGGAAAGTTTTCCAGGACATATTTCTGGAGTTTTGAATTCCTCCTGATGCAGCCCCTCCTGGGAAACTCGTGCTCGTCCTCTGAGTCTCCGACATGCAGAGACCTCGATGGCAGCTGCAGAAATGAAGGGCTGCGTTGAGTTGTCGAGAAGCAAGAACATAGCCAGCGCCTTGTGTTTGGGAGTCAGCAGCTGCTGGACTTTTGCGATTGCTTTCACTGTGCACTGAATGCCAGGACGGCATGTGCACGTTAAAACAACGAGCTGGGCAAGAGTAATCGAAAGATCACGGCCGTCAGAAAACAGCTTATATATTGCCCTGGAAAGAGCAATGTTTTTGGAGTTTGCAATAAAATCGTGTTTCTGGACAAGGGAGGCATAAGTGCGCTGCGCTCCTAAGCTATCTCCCTGCGAGACACACTGCCAAAGCTTTTCGCTATGATGCAGTCTAGTTGCAGACGCACACTACGGCTCTCCGGAGCTGTCCGAAGCCAAGCGCCGGTGGCCGGCGTCTTTCGGCTGAAGCAGCGCTTCGGAGCGTAGGGCTGCCGCTCCGCTGTTGTGTGCGCGAAGCAGCCGCTTCAAATGCTCCGGGAGCCGGACAGAGCGGTAGCTTGTACGAGGGCGAAGAACGAAGCCGCAGAGCACCGGGCTTCTGCGCGCACCCTAAGGACTGCTAGAGGACGGTGGTGGCCGCTCGCTTGCCTCTTCAATTCCCTTCTAGCATCCTTATGGAAGGTGTTCCAGGACAAATTCCCTGAGTTTTGAATTCCTCCTGATGCAGCCCCTCCTGGGAAACTCGTGCTCGTCCTCTGAGTCTCCGACATGCAGAGACCTCGATGGCAACTGCAGAAATGAAGGGCTGCGTTGAGTTGTCGAGAAGCAAGAACATAGCCAGCGCCTTGTGTTTGGGAGTCAGCAGCTGCTGGACTTTTGCGATTGCTTTCACTGTGCACTGAATGCCAGGACGGCATGTGCACGTTAAAACAACGAGCTGGGCAAGAGTAATCGAAAGATCACGGCCGTCAGAAAGCAGCTTATATATTGCCCTGGGAAGAGTACTGTTTTTGGAGTGTGCAGTAAAATCGTGTTTCTGGGCAAGGGAGGCATAAGTGCGCTGCGCTCCTAAGCTATCTCTCTGCGAGACACACTGCCAAAGCTTTTCGCTATGATGCAGTCTAGTGCAGACGCACACTACGGCTCTCCGGAGCTGTCCGAAGCCAAGCGCCGGTGGCCGGCGTCTTTCGGCTGAAGCAGCGCTTCGGAGCGTACGGCTGCCGCTCCGCTGCTGTGTGCGCGAAGCAGCCGCTTCTCCTGCTCCGGGAGCCGGACAGAGCGGTAGCTTGTACGAGGGCGAAGAACGTTGCCGCAGGGAGACGACATTGTGTGCACAGCCTTGCGACTGCTAGAGGACGGTGGCTAAAGCTCCCTGCCTTTTCAATGCACTGCTGGCATGCTTTATTGAAGGTGTTCCGAGACAACTTTCCTGGGTTTTGACTTCGTCCTGATGCAGCCCCTCCTGGGAAATTGGTGCTCGTCCCAGAAGGCTCGAGATGCAGAAAACTCGATGGCAGCTGCAGAAATGAAGGACTCTGTTGAAGTGTGGAGAAGCAAGAACGTAGACAAGCGCCTTGTGTTTGGGAGTCAGCAGCTGCTGGACTTTTGCGATTGCTTTCACTGTGCACTGAATGCCAGGACGGCACGTGCACGCTGAAACAACGAGCTGGGCAAGAGTAATCGAAAGATCACGGCCGTCAGAAAACAGCTTATATATTGCCCTGGGAAGAGTACTGTTTTTGGAGTGTACAGTAAAATCGTGTTTCTGGGCAAGGGAGGCATAAGTTCTCTGCGCTCCTAAGCTATCTCCCTGCGAGACACACTGCCAAAGCTTTTCGCTAGGATGCAGTCTAGTGCAGACGCACACTACGGCTCTCCGGAGCTGTCCGAAGCCAAGCGCCGCTGGCCGGCGTCTTTCGGCTGAAGCAGCGCTTCGGAGCGTACGGCTGCCGCTCCGCTGTTGTGTGCGCGAAGCAGCCGCTTCTCCTGCTCCGGGAGTCGGAGAGAGCGGTAGCTTGTACGAGGGCGAAGAACGAAGCCGCAGAGCACCGGGCTTTTGCGCACACCCTAAGGACTGCTAGAGGACGGTGGTGGCCGCTCGCTTGCCTCTTCAATTCCCTTCTAGCATCCTAATAGAAGGTGTTCCAGGACAAATTCCCTGAGTTTTGAATTCCTCCTGATGCAGCCTCTCCTGGGAAACTCGTGCTCGTCCTCTGAGTCTCCGACATGCAGAGACCTCGATGGCAGCTGCAGAAATGAAGGGCTGCGTTGAGTTGTCGAGAAGCAAGAACATAGCCAGCGCCTTGTGTTTGGGAGTCAGCAGCTGCTGGACTTTTGCGATTGCTTTCACTGTGCACTGAATGCCAGGACGGCATGTGCACGTTAAAACAACGAGCTGGGCAAGAGTAATCGAAAGATCACGGCCGTCAGAAAACAGCTTATATATTGCCTTGGAAAGAGCAATGTTTCTGGAGTTTGCAATAAAATCGTGTTTCTGGACAAGGGAGGCATAAGTGCGCTGCGCTCCTAAGCTATCTCTCTGCGAGACACACTGTCAAAGCTTTTCGCTAGGATGCAGTCTAGTGCAGACGCACACTACGGCTCTCCGGAGCTGTTCGAAGCCAAGCGCCGGTGGCCGGCGTCTTTCGGCTGAAGCAGCGCTTCGGAGCGTACGGCTGCCGCTCCGCTGTTGTGTGCGCGAAGCAGCCGCTTCTCCTGCTCCGGGAGCCGGACAGAGCGGTAGCTTGTACGGGGGCGAAGAACGAAGCCGCAGAGCACCGGGCTTTTGCGCACACCCTAAGGACTGCTAGAGGACGGTGGTGGCCGCTCGCCTGCCTCTTCAATTATCTTCTAGCATCCTAATGGAAGGTGTTCCAGTACAAATTCCCTGAGTTTTGAATTCCTCCTGATGCAGCCTCTCCTGGGAAACTCGTGCTCGTCCTCTGAGTCTCCGACATGCAGAGACCTCGATGGCAGCTGCAGAAATGAAGGGCTGCGTTGAGTTGTCGAGAAGCAAGAACATAGCCAGCGCCTTGTGTTTGGGAGTCAGCAGCTGCTGGACTTTTGCGATTGCTTTCACTGTGCACTGAATGCCAGGACGGCATGTGCACGTTAAAACAACGAGCTGGGCAAGAGTAATCGAAAGATCACGGCCGTCAGAAAACAGCTTATATATTGCCCTGGAAAGAGCAATGTTTTTGGAGTTTGCAATAAAATCGTGTTTCTGGACAAGGGAGGCATAAGTGCGCTGCGCTCCTAAGCTATCTCCCTGCGAGACACACTGCCAAAGCTTTTCGCTATGATGCAGTCTAGTTGCAGACGCACACTACGGCTCTCCGGAGCTGTCCGAAGCCAAGCGCCGGTGGCCGGCGTCTTTCGGCTGAAGCAGCGCTTCGGAGCGTAGGGCTGCCGCTCCGCTGTTGTGTGCGCGAAGCAGCCGCTTCTCCTGCTCCGGGAGCCGGACAGAGCGGTAGCTTGTACGAGGGCGAAGAACGAAGCCGCAGAGCACCGGGCTTCTGCGCGCACCCTAAGGACTGCTAGAGGACGGTGGTGGCCGCTCGCTTGCCTCTTCAATTCCCTTCTAGCATCCTTATGGAAGGTGTTCCAGGACAAATTCCCTGAGTTTTGAATTCCTCCTGATGCAGCCCCTCCTGGGAAACTCGTGCTCGTCCTCTGAGTCTCCGACATGCAGAGACCTCGATGGCAACTGCAGAAATGAAGGGCTGCGTTGAGTTGTCGAGAAGCAAGAACATAGCCAGCGCCTTGTGTTTGGGAGTCAGCAGCTGCTGGACTTTTGCGATTGCTTTCACTGTGCACTGAATGCCAGGACGGCATGTGCACGTTAAAACAACGAGCTGGGCAAGAGTAATCGAAAGATCACGGCCGTCAGAAAGCAGCTTATATATTGCCCTGGGAAGAGTACTGTTTTTGGAGTGTGCAGTAAAATCGTGTTTCTGGGCAAGGGAGGCATAAGTGCGCTGCGCTCCTAAGCTATCTCTCTGCGAGACACACTGCCAAAGCTTTTCGCTATGATGCAGTCTAGTGCAGACGCACACTACGGCTCTCCGGAGCTGTCCGAAGCCAAGCGCCGGTGGCCGGCGTCTTTCGGCTGAAGCAGCGCTTCGGAGCGTACGGCTGCCGCTCCGCTGCTGTGTGCGCGAAGCAGCCGCTTCTCCTGCTCCGGGAGCCGGACAGAGCGGTAGCTTGTACGAGGGCGAAGAACGTTGCCGCAGGGAGACGACATTGTGTGCACAGCCTTGCGACTGCTAGAGGACGGTGGCTAAAGCTCCCTGCCTTTTCAATGCACTGCTGGCATGCTTTATTGAAGGTGTTCCGAGACAACTTTCCTGGGTTTTGACTTCGTCCTGATGCAGCCCCTCCTGGGAAATTGGTGCTCGTCCCAGAAGGCTCGAGATGCAGAAAACTCGATGGCAGCTGCAGAAATGAAGGACTCTGTTGAAGTGTGGAGAAGCAAGAACGTAGACAAGCGCCTTGTGTTTGGGAGTCAGCAGCTGCTGGACTTTTGCGATTGCTTTCACTGTGCACTGAATGCCAGGACGGCACGTGCACGCTGAAACAACGAGCTGGGCAAGAGTAATCGAAAGATCACGGCCGTCAGAAAACAGCTTATATATTGCCCTGGGAAGAGTACTGTTTTTGGAGTGTACAGTAAAATCGTGTTTCTGGGCAAGGGAGGCATAAGTTCTCTGCGCTCCTAAGCTATCTCCCTGCGAGACACACTGCCAAAGCTTTTCGCTAGGATGCAGTCTAGTGCAGACGCACACTACGGCTCTCCGGAGCTGTCCGAAGCCAAGCGCCGGTGGCCGGCGTCTTTCGGCTGAAGCAGCGCTTCGGAGCGTACGGCTGCCGCTCCGCTGTTGTGTGCGCGAAGCAGCCGCTTCTCCTGCTCCGGGAGTCGGAGAGAGCGGTAGCTTGTACGAGGGCGAAGAACGAAGCCGCAGAGCACCGGGCTTTTGCGCACAACCTAAGGACTGCTAGAGGACGGTGGTGGCCGCTCGCTTGCCTCTTCAATTCCCTTCTAGCATCCTAATAGAAGGTGTTCCAGGACAAATTCCCTGAGTTTTGAATTCCTCCTGATGCAGCCTCTCCTGGGAAACTCGTGCTCGTCCTCTGAGTCTCCGACATGCAGAGACCTCGATGGCAGCTGCAGAAATGAAGGGCTGCGTTGAGTTGTCGAGAAGCAAGAACATAGCCAGCGCCTTGTGTTTGGGAGTCAGCAGCTGCTGGACTTTTGCGATTGCTTTCACTGTGCACTGAATGCCAGGACGGCATGTGCACGTTAAAACAACGAGCTGGGCAAGAGTAATCGAAAGATCACGGCCGTCAGAAAACAGCTTATATATTGCCTTGGAAAGAGCAATGTTTCTGGAGTTTGCAATAAAATCGTGTTTCTGGACAAGGGAGGCATAAGTGCGCTGCGCTCCTAAGCTATCTCTCTGCGAGACACACTGTCAAAGCTTTTCGCTAGGATGCAGTCTAGTGCAGACGCACACTACGGCTCTCCGGAGCTGTTCGAAGCCAAGCGCCGGTGGCCGGCGTCTTTCGGCTGAAGCAGCGCTTCGGAGCGTAGGGCTGCCGCTCCGCTGTTGTGTGCGCGAAGCAGCCGCTTCTCCTGCTCCGGGAGCCGGACAGAGCGGTAGCTTGTACGGGGGCGAAGAACGAAGCCGCAGAGCACCGGGCTTTTGCGCACACCCTAAGGACTGCTAGAGGACGGTGGTGGCCGCTCGCCTGCCTCTTCAATTCCCTTCTAGCATCCTAATGGAAGGTGTTCCAGTACAAATTCCCTGAGTTTTGAATTCCTCCTGATGCAGCCTCTCCTGGGAAACTCGTGCTCGTCCTCTGAGTCTCCGACATGCAGAGACCTCGATGGCAGCTGCAGAAATGAAGGGCTGCGTTGAGTTGTCGAGAAGCAAGAACATAGCCAGCGCCTTGTGTTTGGGAGTCAGCAGCTGCTGGACTTTTGCGATTGCTTTCACTGTGCACTGAATGCCAGGACGGCATGTGCACGTTAAAACAACGAGCTGGGCAAGAGTAATCGAAAGATCACGGCCGTCAGAAAACAGCTTATATATTGCCCTGGAAAGAGCAATGTTTTTGGAGTTTGCAATAAAATCGTGTTTCTGGACAAGGGAGGCATAAGTGCGCTGCGCTCCTAAGCTATCTCCTTGCGAGACACACTGCCAAAGCTTTTCGCTATGATGCAGTCTAGTTGCAGACGCACACTACGGCTCTCCGGAGCTGTCCGAAGCCAAGCGCCGGTGGCCGGCGTCTTTCGGCTGAAGCAGCGCTTCGGAGCGTAGGGCTGCCGCTCCGCTGTTGTGTGCGCGAAGCAGCCGCTTCTCCTGCTCCGGGAGCCGGACAGAGCGGTAGCTTGTACGAGGGCGAAGAACGAAGCCGCAGAGCACCGGGCTTCTGCGCGCACCCTAAGGACTGCTAGAGGACGGTGGTGGCCGCTCGCTTGCCTCTTCAATTCCCTTCTAGCATCCTTATGGAAGGTGTTCCAGGACAAATTCCCTGAGTTTTGAATTCCTCCTGATGCAGCCCCTCCTGGGAAACTCGTGCTCGTCCTCTGAGTCTCCGACATGCAGAGACCTCGATGGCAACTGCAGAAATGAAGGGCTGCGTTGAGTTGTCGAGAAGCAAGAACATAGCCAGCGCCTTGTGTTTGGGAGTCAGCAGCTGCTGGACTTTTGCGATTGCTTTCACTGTGCACTGAATGCCAGGACGGCATGTGCACGTTAAAACAACGAGCTGGGCAAGAGTAATCGAAAGATCACGGCCGTCAGAAAGCAGCTTATATATTGCCCTGGGAAGAGTACTGTTTTTGGAGTGTGCAGTAAAATCGTGTTTCTGGGCAAGGGAGGCATAAGTGCGCTGCGCTCCTAAGCTATCTCTCTGCGAGACACACTGCCAAAGCTTTTCGCTATGATGCAGTCTAGTGCAGACGCACACTACGGCTCTCCGGAGCTGTCCGAAGCCAAGCGCCGGTGGCCGGCGTCTTTCGGCTGAAGCAGCGCTTCGGAGCGTACGGCTGCCGCTCCGCTGCTGTGTGCGCGAAGCAGCCGCTTCTCCTGCTCCGGGAGCCGGACAGAGCGGTAGCTTGTACGAGGGCGAAGAACGTTGCCGCAGGGAGACGACATTGTGTGCACAGCCTTGCGACTGCTAGAGGACGGTGGCTAAAGCTCCCTGCCTTTTCAATGCACTGCTGGCATGCTTTATTGAAGGTGTTCCGAGACAACTTTCCTGGGTTTTGACTTCGTCCTGATGCAGCCCCTCCTGGGAAATTGGTGCTCGTCCCAGAAGGCTCGAGATGCAGAAAACTCGATGGCAGCTGCAGAAATGAAGGACTCTGTTGAAGTGTGGAGAAGCAAGAACGTAGACAAGCGCCTTGTGTTTGGGAGTCAGCAGCTGCTGGACTTTTGCGATTGCTTTCACTGTGCACTGAATGCCAGGACGGCACGTGCACGCTGAAACAACGAGCTGGGCAAGAGTAATCGAAAGATCACGGCCGTCAGAAAACAGCTTATATATTGCCCTGGGAAGAGTACTGTTTTTGGAGTGTACAGTAAAATCGTGTTTCTGGGCAAGGGAGGCATAAGTTCTCTGCGCTCCTAAGCTATCTCCCTGCGAGACACACTGCCAAAGCTTTTCGCTAGGATGCAGTCTAGTGCAGACGCACACTACGGCTCTCCGGAGCTGTCCGAAGCCAAGCGCCGGTGGCCGGCGTCTTTCGGCTGAAGCAGCGCTTCGGAGCGTACGGCTGCCGCTCCGCTGTTGTGTGCGCGAAGCAGCCGCTTCTCCTGCTCCGGGAGTCGGAGAGAGCGGTAGCTTGTACGAGGGCGAAGAACGAAGCCGCAGAGCACCGGGCTTTTGCGCACACCCTAAGGACTGCTAGAGGACGGTGGTGGCCGCTCGCTTGCCTCTTCAATTCCCTTCTAGCATCCTAATAGAAGGTGTTCCAGGACAAATTCCCTGAGTTTTGAATTCCTCCTGATGCAGCCTCTCCTGGGAAACTCGTGCTCGTCCTCTGAGTCTCCGACATGCAGAGACCTCGATGGCAGCTGCAGAAATGAAGGGCTGCGTTGAGTTGTCGAGAAGCAAGAACATAGCCAGCGCCTTGTGTTTGGGAGTCAGCAGCTGCTGGACTTTTGCGATTGCTTTCACTGTGCACTGAATGCCAGGACGGCATGTGCACGTTAAAACAACGAGCTGGGCAAGAGTAATCGAAAGATCACGGCCGTCAGAAAACAGCTTATATATTGCCTTGGAAAGAGCAATGTTTCTGGAGTTTGCAATAAAATCGTGTTTCTGGACAAGGGAGGCATAAGTGCGCTGCGCTCCTAAGCTATCTCTCTGCGAGACACACTGTCAAAGCTTTTCGCTAGGATGCAGTCTAGTGCAGACGCACACTACGGCTCTCCGGAGCTGTTCGAAGCCAAGCGCCGGTGGCCGGCGTCTTTCGGCTGAAGCAGCGCTTCGGAGCGTACGGCTGCCGCTCCGCTGTTGTGTGCGCGAAGCAGCCGCTTCTCCTGCTCCGGGAGCCGGACAGAGCGGTAGCTTGTACGGGGGCGAAGAACGAAGCCGCAGAGCACCGGGCTTTTGCGCACACCCTAAAGACTGCTAGAGGACGGTGGTGGCCGCTCGCCTGCCTCTTCAATTCCCTTCTAGCATCCTAATGGAAGGTGTTCCAGTACAAATTCCCTGAGTTTTGAATTCCTCCTGATGCAGCCTCTCCTGGGAAACTCGTGCTCGTCCTCTGAGTCTCCGACATGCAGAGACCTCGATGGCAGCTGCAGAAATGAAGGGCTGCGTTGAGTTGTCGAGAAGCAAGAACATAGCCAGCGCCTTGTGTTTGGGAGTCAGCAGCTGCTGGACTTTTGCGATTGCTTTCACTGTGCACTGAATGCCAGGACGGCATGTGCACGTTACAACAACGAGCTGGGCAAGAGTAATCGAAAGATCACGGCCGTCAGAAAGCAGCTTATATATTGCCTTGGAAAGAGCAATGTTTTTGGAGTGTACAGTAAAATCGTGTTTCTGGACAAGGGAGGCATAAGTGCGCTGCGCTCCTAAGCTATCTCTCTGCGAGACACACTGCCAAAGCTTTTCGCTAGGATGCAGTCTAGTGCAGACGCACACTACGGCTCTCCGGAGCTGTCCGAAGCCAAGCGCCGGTGGCCGGCGTCTTTCGGCTGAAGCAGCGCTTCGGAGCGTAGGGCTGCCGCTCCGCTGTTGTGTGCGCGAAGCAGCCGCTTCTCCTGCTCCGGGAGCCGGACAGAGCGGTAGCTTGTACGAGGGCGAAGAACGTTGCCGCAGGGAGACGACATTGTGTGCACAGCCTTGCGACTGCTAGAGGACGGTGGCTAAAGCTCCCTGCCTTTTCAATGCACTGCTGGCATGCTTTATTGAAGGTGTTCCGAGACAACTTTCCTGGGTTTTGACTTCGTCCTGATGCAGCCCCTCCTGGGAAACTCGTGCTCGTCCCAGAAGGCTCGAGATACAGAAAACTCGATGGCAGCTGCAGAAATGAAGGACTCTGTTGAAGTGTGGAGAAGCAAGAACATAGCCAGCGCCTTGTGTTTGGGAGTCAGCAGCTGCTGGACTTTTGCGATTGCTTTCACTGTGCACTGAATGCCAGGACGGCACGTGCACGCTGAAACAACGAGCTGGGCAAGGGTAATCGAAAGATCACGGCCGTCAGAAAGCAGCTTATATGTTGCCCTGGGAAGAGTACTGTTTTTGGAGTGTACAGTAAAATCGTGTTTCTGGACAAGGGAGGCATAAGTGCGCTGCGCTCCTAAGCTATCTCCCTGCGAGACACACTGCCAAAGCTTTTCGCTATGATGCAGTCTAGTTGCAGACGCACACTACGGCTCTCCGGAGCTGTCCGAAGCCAAGCGCCGGTGGCCGGCGTCTTTCGGCTGAAGCAGCGCTTCGGAGCGTACGGCTGCAGCTCCGCTGCTGTGTGCGCGAAGCAGCCGCTTCTCCTGCTCCGGGAGCCGGACAGAGCGGTAGCTTGTACGAGGGCGAAGAACGTTGCCGCAGGGAGACGACATTGTGTGCACAGCCTTGCGACTGCTAGAGGACGGTGGCTAAAGCTCCCTGCCTTTTCAATGCACTGCTGGCATGCTTTATTGAAGGTGTTCCGAGACAACTTTCCTGGGTTTTGACTTCGTCCTGATGCAGCCCCTCCTGGGAAATTGGTGCTCGTCCCAGAAGGCTCGAGATGCAGAAAACTCGATGGCAGCTGCAGAAATGAAGGACTCTGTTGAAGTGTGGAGAAGCAAGAACGTAGACAAGCGCCTTGTGTTTGGGAGTCAGCAGCTGCTGGACTTTTGCGATTGCTTTCACTGTGCACTGAATGCCAGGAAGGCACGTGCACGCTGCAACAACCAGCTGGGCAAGAGTGGGCAGAAGAGAACGGGCGTCAGACAGCAGCTTACATAGTACCATGGAAAGAGCAGTGTTTTTGGAGTGTGCAGCAAATCCGTGTTTCTGGACAAGGGAGGCATAAGTGCGCTGCGCTCCTAAGGTATCTCTCTGCGAGACACACTGTCAAAGCTTTTCGCTAGGATGCAGTCTAGTGCAGACGCACACTACGGCTCTCCGGAGCTGTCCGAAGCCAAGCGCCGGTGGCCGGCGTCTTTCGGCTGAAGCAGCGCTTCGGAGCGTACGTCTGCCGCTCCGCTGTTGTGTGCGCGAAGCAGCCGCTTCTCCTGCTCCGGGAGCCGGACAGAGCGGTAGCTTGTACGAGGGCGAAGAACGAAGCCGAAGAGCACCGGGCTTCTGCGCGCACCCTAAGGACTGCTAGAGGACCGTAGTGGCCGCACGCCTGCCTCTTCAATTCCCTTCTAGCATCCTTATGGAAGGTGTTCCAGGACATATTTCTGGGGTTTTGAATTCCTCCTGATGCAGCCCCTCGTGGGAAACTCGTGCTCGTCCTCTGAGTCTCCGACATGCAGAGACCTCGATGGCAGCTGCAGAAATGAAGGGCTGCGTTGAGTTGTCGAGAAGCAAGAACATAGCCAGCGCCTTGTGTTTGGGAGTCAGCAGCTGCTGGACTTTTGCGATTGCTTTCACTGTGCACTGAATGCCAGGACGGCATGTGCACGTTAAAACAACGAGCTGGGCAAGAGTAATCGAAAGATCACGGCCGTCAGAAAGCAGCTTATATATTGCCCTGGGAAGAGTACTGTTTTTGGAGTGTGCAGTAAAATCGTGTTTCTGGGCAAGGGAGGCATAAGTGCGCTGCGCTCCTAAGCTATCTCCCTGCGAGACACACTGTCAAAGCTTTTCGCTATGATGCAGTCTAGTGCAGACGCACACTACGGCTCTCCGGAGCTGTCCGAAGCCAAGCGCCGGTGGCCGGCGTCTTTCGGCTGAAGCAGCGCTTCGGAGCGTACGGCTGCCGCTCCGCTGCTGTGTGCGCGAAGCAGCCGCTTCTCCTGCTCCGGGAGCCGGACAGAGCGGTAGCTTGTACGAGGGCGAAGAACGTTGCCGCAGGGAGACGACATTGTGTGCACAGCCTTGCGACTGCTAGAGGACGGTGGCTAAAGCTCCCTGCCTTTTCAATGCACTGCTGGCATGCTTTATTGAAGGTGTTCCGAGACAACTTTCCTGGGTTTTGACTTCGTCCTGATGCAGCCCCTCCTGGGAAATTGGTGCTCGTCCCAGAAGGCTCGAGATGCAGAAAACTCGATGGCAGCTGCAGAAATGAAGGACTCTGTTGAAGTGTGGAGAAGCAAGAACGTAGACAAGCGCCTTGTGTTTGGGAGTCAGCAGCTGCTGGACTTTTGCGATTGCTTTCACTGTGCACTGAATGCCAGGACGGCACGTGCACGCTGAAACAACGAGCTGGGCAAGAGTAATCGAAAGATCACGGCCGTCAGAAAACAGCTTATATATTGCCCTGGGAAGAGTACTGTTTTTGGAGTGTACAGTAAAATCGTGTTTCTGGACAAGGGAGGCATAAGTGCGCTGCGCTCCTAAGCTATCTCTCTGCGAGACACACTGCCAAAGCTTTTCGCTAGGATGCAGTCTAGTGCAGACGCACACTACGGCTCTCCGGAGCTGTCCGAAGCCAAGCGCCGGTGGCCGGCGTCTTTCGGCTGAAGCAGCGCTTCGGAGCGTACGGCTGCCGCTCCGCTGTTGTGTGCGCGAAGCAGCCGCTTCTCCTGCTCCGGGAGCCGGACAGAGCGGTAGCTTGTACGGGGGCGAAGAACGAAGCCGCAGAGCACCGGGCTTTTGCGCACACCCTAAGGACTGCTAGAGGACGGTGGTGGCCGCTCGCCTGCCTCTTCAATTCCCTTCTAGCATCCTAATGGAAGGTGTTCCAGACAAATTCCCTGAGTTTTGAATTCCTCCTGATGCAGCCTCTCCTGGGAAACTCGTGCTCGTCCTCTGAGTCTCCGACATGCAGAGACCTCGATGGCAGCTGCAGAAATGAAGGGCTGCGTTGAGTTGTCGAGAAGCAAGAACATAGCCAGCGCCTTGTGTTTGGGAGTCAGCAGCTGCTGGACTTTTGCGATTGCTTTCACTGTGCACTGAATGCCAGGACGGCATGTGCACGTTAAAACAAAGAGCTGGGCAAGAGTAATCGAAAGATCACGGCCGTCAGAAAACAGCTTATATATTGCCTTGGAAAGAGCAATGTTTTTGGAGTTTGCAATAAAATCGTGTTTCTGGACAAGGGAGGCATAAGTGCGCTGCGCTCCTAAGCTATCTCTCTGCGAGACACACTGCCAAAGCTTTTCGCTAGGATGCAGTCTAGTGCAGACGCACACTACGGCTCTCCGGAGCTGTCCGAAGCCAAGCGCCGGTGGCCGGCGTCTTTCGGCTGAAGCAGCGCTTCGGAGCGTACGGCTGCCGCTCCGCTGCTGTGTGCGCGAAGCAGCCGCTTCTCCTGCTCCGGGAGCCGGACAGAGCGGTAGCTTGTACGAGGGCGAAGAACGAAGCCGCAGAGCACCGGGCTTCTGCGCGCACCCTAAGGACTGCTAGAGGACCGTAGTGGCCGCACGCCTGCCTCTTCAATTCTCTTCTAGCATCCTAATGGAAAGTTTTCCAGGACATATTTCTGGAGTTTTGAATTCCTCCTGATGCAGCCCCTCCTGGGAAACTCGTGCTCGTCCTCTGAGTTTCCGACATGCAGAGACCTCGATGGCAGCTGCAGAAATGAAGGGCTGCGTTGAGTTGTCGAGAAGCAAGAACATAGCCAGCGCCTTGTGTTTGGGAGTCAGCAGCTGCTGGACTTTTGCGATTGCTTTCACTGTGCACTGAATGCCAGGACGGCATGTGCACGTTAAAACAACGAGCTGGGCAAGAGTAATCGAAAGATCACGGCCGTCAGAAAACAGCTTATATATTGCCCTGGAAAGAGCAATGTTTTTGGAGTTTGCAATAAAATCGTGTTTCTGGACAAGGGAGGCATAAGTGCGCTGCGCTCCTAAGCTATCTCCTTGCGAGACACACTGCCAAAGCTTTTCGCTATGATGCAGTCTAGTTGCAGACGCACACTACGGCTCTCCGGAGCTGTCCGAAGCCAAGCGCCGGTGGCCGGCGTCTTTCGGCTGAAGCAGCGCTTCGGAGCGTAGGGCTGCCGCTCCGCTGTTGTGTGCGCGAAGCAGCCGCTTCTCCTGCTCCGGGAGCCGGACAGAGCGGTAGCTTGTACGAGGGCGAAGAACGAAGCCGCAGAGCACCGGGCTTCTGCGCGCACCCTAAGGACTGCTAGAGGACGGTGGTGGCCGCTCGCTTGCCTCTTCAATTCCCTTCTAGCATCCTTATGGAAGGTGTTCCAGGACAAATTCCCTGAGTTTTGAATTCCTCCTGATGCAGCCCCTCCTGGGAAACTCGTGCTCGTCCTCTGAGTCTCCGACATGCAGAGACCTCGATGGCAACTGCAGAAATGAAGGGCTGCGTTGAGTTGTCGAGAAGCAAGAACATAGCCAGCGCCTTGTGTTTGGGAGTCAGCAGCTGCTGGACTTTTGCGATTGCTTTCACTGTGCACTGAATGCCAGGACAGCATGTGCACGTTAAAACAACGAGCTGGGCAAGAGTAATCGAAAGATCACGGCCGTCAGAAAGCAGCTTATATATTGCCCTGGGAAGAGTACTGTTTTTGGAGTGTGCAGTAAAATCGTGTTTCTGGGCAAGGGAGGCATAAGTGCGCTGCGCTCCTAAGCTATCTCTCTGCGAGACACACTGCCAAAGCTTTTCGCTATGATGCAGTCTAGTGCAGACGCACACTACGGCTCTCCGGAGCTGTCCGAAGCCAAGCGCCGGTGGCCGGCGTCTTTCGGCTGAAGCAGCGCTTCGGAGCGTACGGCTGCCGCTCCGCTGCTGTGTGCGCGAAGCAGCCGCTTCTCCTGCTCCGGGAGCCGGACAGAGCGGTAGCTTGTACGAGGGCGAAGAACGTTGCCGCAGGGAGACGACATTGTGTGCACAGCCTTGCGACTGCTAGAGGACGGTGGCTAAAGCTCCCTGCCTTTTCAATGCACTGCTGGCATGCTTTATTGAAGGTGTTCCGAGACAACTTTCCTGGGTTTTGACTTCGTCCTGATGCAGCCCCTCCTGGGAAATTGGTGCTCGTCCCAGAAGGCTCGAGATGCAGAAAACTCGATGGCAGCTGCAGAAATGAAGGACTCTGTTGAAGTGTGGAGAAGCAAGAACGTAGACAAGCGCCTTGTGTTTGGGAGTCAGCAGCTGCTGGACTTTTGCGATTGCTTTCACTGTGCACTGAATGCCAGGACGGCACGTGCACGCTCAAACAACGAGCTGGGCAAGAGTAATCGAAAGATCACGGCCGTCAGAAAACAGCTTATATATTGCCCTGGGAAGAGTACTGTTTTTGGAGTGTGCAGTAAAATCGTGTTTCTGGGCAAGGGAGGCATAAGTTCTCTGCGCTCCTAAGCTATCTCCCTGCGAGACACACTGCCAAAGCTTTTCGCTAGGATGCAGTCTAGTGCAGACGCACACTACGGCTCTCCGGAGCTGTCCGAAGCCAAGCGCCGGTGGCCGGCGTCTTTCGGCTGAAGCAGCGCTTCGGAGCGTACGGCTGCCGCTCCGCTGTTGTGTGCGCGAAGCAGCCGCTTCTCCTGCTCCGGGAGTCGGAGAGAGCGGTAGCTTGTACGAGGGCGAAGAACGAAGCCGCAGAGCACCGGGCTTTTGCGCACACCCTAAGGACTGCTAGAGGACGGTGGTGGCCGCTCGCTTGCCTCTTCAATTCCCTTCTAGCATCCTAATAGAAGGTGTTCCAGGACAAATTCCCTGAGTTTTGAATTCCTCCTGATGCAGCCTCTCCTGGGAAACTCGTGCTCGTCCTCTGAGTCTCCGACATGCAGAGACCTCGATGGCAGCTGCAGAAATGAAGGGCTGCGTTGAGTTGTCGAGAAGCAAGAACATAGCCAGCGCCTTGTGTTTGGGAGTCAGCAGCTGCTGGACTTTTGCGATTGCTTTCACTGTGCACTGAATGCCAGGACGGCATGTGCACGTTAAAACAACGAGCTGGGCAAGAGTAATCGAAAGATCACGGCCGTCAGAAAACAGCTTATATATTGCCTTGGAAAGAGCAATGTTTCTGGAGTTTGCAATAAAATCGTGTTTCTGGACAAGGGAGGCATAAGTGCGCTGCGCTCCTAAGCTATCTCTCTGCGAGACACACTGCCAAAGCTTTTCGCTAGGATGCAGTCTAGTGCAGACGCACACTACGGCTCTCCGGAGCTGTCCGAAGCCAAGCGCCGCTGGCCGGCGTCTTTCGGCTGAAGCAGCGCTTCGGAGCGTAGGGCTGCCGCTCCGCTGTTGTGTGCGCGAAGCAGCCGCTTCTCCTGCTCCGGGAGCCGGACAGAGCGGTAGCTTGTACGAGGGCGAAGAACGAAGCCGCAGAGCACCGGGCTTCTGCGCGCACCCTAAGGACTGCTAGAGGACCGTAGTGGCCGCACGCCTGCCTCTTCAATTCACTTCTAGCATCCTAATGGAAGGTTTTCCAGGACATATTTCTGGAGTTTTGAATTCCTCCTGATGCAGCCCCTCCTGGGAAACTCGTGCTCGTCCTCTGAGTCTCCGACATGCAGAGACCTCGATGGCAGCTGCAGAAATGAAGGGCTGCGTTGAGTTGTCGAGAAGCAAGAACATAGCCAGCGCCTTGTGTTTGGGAGTCAGCAGCTGCTGGACTTTTGCGATTGCTTTCACTGTGCACTGAATGCCAGGACGGCATGTGCACGTTAAAACAACGAGCTGGGCAAGAGTAATCGAAAGATCACGGCCGTCAGAAAACAGCTTATATATTGCCCTGGAAAGAGCAATGTTTTTGGAGTTTGCAATAAAATCGTGTTTCTGGACAAGGGAGGCATAAGTGCGCTGCGCTCCTAAGCTATCTCCCTGCGAGACACACTGCCAAAGCTTTTCGCTATGATGCAGTCTAGTGCAGACGCACACTACGGCTCTCCGGAGCTGTCCGAAGCGAAGCGCCGGTGGCCGGCGTCTTTCGGCTGAAGCAGCGCTTCGGAGCGTACGGCTGCCGCTCCGCTGTTGTGTGCGCGAAGCAGCCGCTTCTCCTGCTCCGGGAGCCGGACAGAGCGGTAGCTTGTACGAGGGCGAAGAACGTTGCGGCAGGGAGACGACATTGTGTGCACAGCCTTGCGACTGCTAGAGGACGGTGGCTAAAGCTCCCTGCCTTTTCAATGCACTGCTGGCATGCTTTATTGAAGGTGTTCCGAGACAACTTTCCTGGGTTTTGACTTCGTCCTGATGCAGCCCCTCCTGGGAAACTCGTGCTCGTCCCAGAAGGCTCGAGATACAGAAAACTCGATGGCAGCTGCAGAAATGAAGGACTCTGTTGAAGTGTGGAGAAGCAAGAACATAGCCAGCGCCTTGTGTTTGGGAGTCAGCAGCTGCTGGACTTTTGCGATTGCTTTCACTGTGCACTGAATGCCAGGACGGCACGTGCACGCTGAAACAACGAGCTGGGCAAGGGTAATCGAAAGATCACGGCCGTCAGAAAGCAGCTTATATGTTGCCCTGGGAAGAGTACTGTTTTTGGAGTGTACAGTAAAATCGTGTTTCTGGACAAGGGAGGCATAAGTGCGCTGCGCTCCTAAGCTATCTCCCTGCGAGACACACTGCCAAAGCTTTTCGCTATGATGCAGTCTAGTTGCAGACGCACACTACGGCTCTCCGGAGCTGTCCGAAGCCAAGCGCCGGTGGCCGGCGTCTTTCGGCTGAAGCAGCGCTTCGGAGCGTACGGCTGCCGCTCCGCTGCTGTGTGCGCGAAGCAGCCGCTTCTCCTGCTCCGGGAGCCGGACAGAGCGGTAGCTTGTACGAGGGCGAAGAACGTTGCCGCAGGGAGACGACATTGTGTGCACAGCCTTGCGACTGCTAGAGGACGGTGGCTAAAGCTCCCTGCCTTTTCAATGCACTGCTGGCATGCTTTATTGAAGGTGTTCCGAGACAACTTTCCTGGGTTTTGACTTCGTCCTGATGCAGCCCCTCCTGGGAAATTGGTGCTCGTCCCAGAAGGCTCGAGATGCAGAAAACTCGATGGCAGCTGCAGAAATGAAGGACTCTGTTGAAGTGTGGAGAAGCAAGAACGTAGACAAGCGCCTTGTGTTTGGGAGTCAGCAGCTGCTGGACTTTTGCGATTGCTTTCACTGTGCACTGAATGCCAGGAAGGCACGTGCACGCTGCAACAACCAGCTGGGCAAGAGTGGGCAGAAGAGAACGGGCATCAGACAGCAGCTTACATAGTACCATGGAAAGAGCAGTGTTTTTGGAGTGTGCAGCAAATCCGTGTTTCTGGACAAGGGAGGCATAAGTGCGCTGCGCTCCTAAGGTATCTCTCTGCGAGACACACTGTCAAAGCTTTTCGCTAGGATGCAGTCTAGTGCAGACGCACACTACGGCTCTCCGGAGCTGTCCGAAGCCAAGCGCCGGTGGCCGGCGTCTTTCGGCTGAAGCAGCGCTTCGGAGCGTACGTCTGCCGCTCCGCTGTTGTGTGCGCGAAGCAGCCGCTTCTCCTGCTCCGGGAGCCGGACAGAGCGGTAGCTTGTACGAGGGCGAAGAACGAAGCCGAAGAGCACCGGGCTTCTGCGCGCACCCTAAGGACTGCTAGAGGACCGTGGTGGCCGCACGCCTGCCTCTTCAATTCCCTTCTAGCATCCTTATGGAAGGTGTTCCAGGACATATTTCTGGGGTTTTGAATTCCTCCTGATGCAGCCCCTCCTGGGAAACTCGTGCTCGTCCTCTGAGTCTCCGACATGCAGAGACCTCGATGGCAGCTGCAGAAATGAAGGGCTGCGTTGAGTTGTCGAGAAGCAAGAACATAGCCAGCGCCTTGTGTTTGGGAGTCAGCAGCTGCTGGACTTTTGCGATTGCTTTCACTGTGCACTGAATGCCAGGACGGCATGTGCACGTTAAAACAACGAGCTGGGCAAGAGTAATCGAAAGATCACGGCCGTCAGAAAGCAGCTTATATATTGCCCTGGGAAGAGTACTGTTTTTGGAGTGTGCAGTAAAATCGTGTTTCTGGGCAAGGGAGGCATAAGTGCGCTGCGCTCCTAAGCTATCTCCCTGCGAGACACACTGTCAAAGCTTTTCGCTATGATGCAGTCTAGTGCAGACGCACACTACGGCTCTCCGGAGCTGTCCGAAGCCAAGCGCCGGTGGCCGGCGTCTTTCGGCTGAAGCAGCGCTTCGGAGCGTACGGCTGCCGCTCCGCTGCTGTGTGCGCGAAGCAGCCGCTTCTCCTGCTCCGGGAGCCGGACAGAGCGGTAGCTTGTACGAGGGCGAAGAACGTTGCCGCAGGGAGACGACATTGTGTGCACAGCCTTGCGACTGCTAGAGGACGGTGGCTAAAGCTCCCTGCCTTTTCAATGCACTGCTGGCATGCTTTATTGAAGGTGTTCCGAGACAACTTTCCTGGGTTTTGACTTCGTCCTGATGCAGCCCCTCCTGGGAAATTGGTGCTCGTCCCAGAAGGCTCGAGATGCAGAAAACTCGATGGCAGCTGCAGAAATGAAGGACTCTGTTGAAGTGTGGAGAAGCAAGAACGTAGACAAGCGCCTTGTGTTTGGGAGTCAGCAGCTGCTGGACTTTTGCGATTGCTTTCACTGTGCACTGAATGCCAGGACGGCACGTGCACGCTGAAACAACGAGCTGGGCAAGAGTAATCGAAAGATCACGGCCGTCAGAAAACAGCTTATATATTGCCCTGGGAAGAGTACTGTTTTTGGAGTGTACAGTAAAATCGTGTTTCTGGACAAGGGAGGCATAAGTGCGCTGCGCTCCTAAGCTATCTCTCTGCGAGACACACTGCCAAAGCTTTTCGCTAGGATGCAGTCTAGTGCAGACGCACACTACGGCTCTCCGGAGCTGTCCGAAGCCAAGCGCCGGTGGCCGGCGTCTTTCGGCTGAAGCAGCGCTTCGGAGCGTACGGCTGCCACTCCGCTGTTGTGTGCGCGAAGCAGCCGCTTCTCCTGCTCCGGGAGCCGGACAGAGCGGTAGCTTGTACGGGGGCGAAGAACGAAGCCGCAGAGCACCGGGCTTTTGCGCACACCCTAAGGACTGCTAGAGGACGGTGGTGGCCGCTCGCCTGCCTCTTCAATTCCCTTCTAGCATCCTAATGGAAGGTGTTCCAGACAAATTCCCTGAGTTTTGAATTCCTCCTGATGCAGCCTCTCCTGGGAAACTCGTGCTCGTCCTCTGAGTCTCCGACATGCAGAGACCTCGATGGCAGCTGCAGAAATGAAGGGCTGCGTTGAGTTGTCGAGAAGCAAGAACATAGCCAGCGCCTTGTGTTTGGGAGTCAGCAGCTGCTGGACTTTTGCGATTGCTTTCACTGTGCACTGAATGCCAGGACGGCATGTGCACGTTAAAACAACGAGCTGGGCAAGAGTAATCGAAAGATCACGGCCGTCAGAAAACAGCTTATATATTGCCTTGGAAAGAGCAATGTTTCTGGAGTTTGCAATAAAATCGTGTTTCTGGACAAGGGAGGCATAAGTGCGCTGCGCTCCTAAGCTATCTCTCTGCGAGACACACTGTCAAAGCTTTTCGCTAGGATGCAGTCTAGTGCAGACGCACACTACGGCTCTCCGGAGCTGTTCGAAGCCAAGCGCCGGTGGCCGGCGTCTTTCGGCTGAAGCAGCGCTTCGGAGCGTAGGGCTGCCGCTCCGCTGTTGTGTGCGCGAAGCAGCCGCTTCTCCTGCTCCAGGAGCCGGACAGAGCGGTAGCTTGTACGGGGGCGAAGAACGAAGCCGCAGAGCACCGGGCTTTTGCGCACACCCTAAGGACTGCTAGAGGACGGTGGTGGCCGCTCGCCTGCCTCTTCAATTCCCTTCTAGCATCCTAATGGAAGGTGTTCCAGTACAAATTCCCTGAGTTTTGAATTCCTCCTGATGCAGCCTCTCCTGGGAAACTCGTGCTCGTCCTCTGAGTCTCCGACATGCAGAGACCTCGATGGCAGCTTCAGAAATGAAGGGCTGCGTTGAGTTGTCGAGAAGCAAGAACATAGCCAGCGCCTTGTGTTTGGGAGTCAGCAGCTGCTGGACTTTTGCGATTGCTTTCACTGTGCACTGAATGCCAGGACGGCATGTGCACGTTAAAACAACGAGCTGGGCAAGAGTAATCGAAAGATCACGGCCGTCAGAAAGCAGCTTATATATTGCCCTGGGAAGAGTACTGTTTTTGGAGTGTGCAGTAAAATCGTGTTTCTGGGCAAGGGAGGCATAAGTGCGCTGCGCTCCTAAGCTATCTCTCTGCGAGACACACTGCCAAAGCTTTTCGCTATGATGCAGTCTAGTGCAGACGCACACTACGGCTCTCCGGAGCTGTCCGAAGCCAAGCGCTGGTGGCCGGCGTCTTTCGGCTGAAGCAGCGCTTCGGAGCGTACGGCTGCCGCTCCGCTGCTGTGTGCGCGAAGCAGCCGCTTCTCCTGCTCCGGGAGCCGGACAGAGCGGTAGCTTGTACGAGGGCGAAGAACGTTGCCGCAGGGAGACGACATTGTGTGCACAGCCTTGCGACTGCTAGAGGACGGTGGCTAAAGCTCCCTGCCTTTTCAATGCACTGCTGGCATGCTTTATTGAAGGTGTTCCGAGACAACTTTCCTGGGTTTTGACTTCGTCCTGATGCAGCCCCTCCTGGGAAATTGGTGCTCGTCCCAGAAGGCTCGAGATGCAGAAAACTCGATGGCAGCTGCAGAAATGAAGGACTCTGTTGAAGTGTGGAGAAGCAAGAACGTAGACAAGCGCCTTGTGTTTGGGAGTCAGCAGCTGCTGGACTTTTGCGATTGCTTTCACTGTGCACTGAATGCCAGGAAGGCACGTGCACGCTGCAACAACCAGCTGGGCAAGAGTGGGCAGAAGAGAACGGGCGTCAGACAGCAGCTTACATAGTACCATGGAAAGAGCAGTGTTTTTGGAGTGTGCAGCAAATCCGTGTTTCTGGACAAGGGAGGCATAAGTGCGCTGCGCTCCTAAGGTATCTCTCTGCGAGACACACTGTCAAAGCTTTTCGCTAGGATGCAGTCTAGTGCAGACGCACACTACGGCTCTCCGGAGCTGTCCGAAGCCAAGCGCCGGTGGCCGGCGTCTTTCGGCTGAAGCAGCGCTTCGGAGCGTACGTCTGCCGCTCCGCTGTTGTGTGCGCGAAGCAGCCGCTTCTCCTGCTCCGGGAGCCGGACAGAGCGGTAGCTTGTACGAGGGCGAAGAACGAAGCCGAAGAGCACCGGGCTTCTGCGCGCACCCTAAGGACTGCTAGAGGACCGTAGTGGCCGCACGCCTGCCTCTTCAATTCCCTTCTAGCATCCTTATGGAAGGTGTTCCAGGACATATTTCTGGGGTTTTGAATTCCTCCTGATGCAGCCCCTCGTGGGAAACTCGTGCTCGTCCTCTGAGTCTCCGACATGCAGAGACCTCGATGGCAGCTGCAGAAATGAAGGGCTGCGTTGAGTTGTCGAGAAGCAAGAACATAGCCAGCGCCTTGTGTTTGGGAGTCAGCAGCTGCTGGACTTTTGCGATTGCTTTCACTGTGCACTGAATGCCAGGACGGCATGTGCACGTTAAAACAACGAGCTGGGCAAGAGTAATCGAAAGATCACGGCCGTCAGAAAGCAGCTTATATATTGCCCTGGGAAGAGTACTGTTTTTGGAGTGTGCAGTAAAATCGTGTTTCTGGGCAAGGGAGGCATAAGTGCGCTGCGCTCCTAAGCTATCTCCCTGCGAGACACACTGTCAAAGCTTTTCGCTATGATGCAGTCTAGTGCAGACGCACACTACGGCTCTCCGGAGCTGTCCGAAGCCAAGCGCCGGTGGCCGGCGTCTTTCGGCTGAAGCAGCGCTTCGGAGCGTACGGCTGCCGCTCCGCTGCTGTGTGCGCGAAGCAGCCGCTTCTCCTGCTCCGGGAGCCGGACAGAGCGGTAGCTTGTACGAGGGCGAAGAACGTTGCCGCAGGGAGACGACATTGTGTGCACAGCCTTGCGACTGCTAGAGGACGGTGGCTAAAGCTCCCTGCCTTTTCAATGCACTGCTGGCATGCTTTATTGAAGGTGTTCCGAGACAACTTTCCTGGGTTTTGACTTCGTCCTGATGCAGCCCCTCCTGGGAAATTGGTGCTCGTCCCAGAAGGCTCGAGATGCAGAAAACTCGATGGCAGCTGCAGAAATGAAGGACTCTGTTGAAGTGTGGAGAAGCAAGAACGTAGACAAGCGCCTTGTGTTTGGGAGTCAGCAGCTGCTGGACTTTTGCGATTGCTTTCACTGTGCACTGAATGCCAGGACGGCACGTGCACGCTGAAACAACGAGCTGGGCAAGAGTAATCGAAAGATCACGGCCGTCAGAAAACAGCTTATATATTGCCCTGGGAAGAGTACTGTTTTTGGAGTGTACAGTAAAATCGTGTTTCTGGACAAGGGAGGCATAAGTGCGCTGCGCTCCTAAGCTATCTCTCTGCGAGACACACTGCCAAAGCTTTTCGCTAGGATGCAGTCTAGTGCAGACGCACACTACGGCTCTCCGGAGCTGTCCGAAGCCAAGCGCCGGTGGCCGGCGTCTTTCGGCTGAAGCAGCGCTTCGGAGCGTACGGCTGCCGCTCCGCTGTTGTGTGCGCGAAGCAGCCGCTTCTCCTGCTCCGGGAGCCGGACAGAGCGGTAGCTTGTACGGGGGCGAAGAACGAAGCCGCAGAGCACCGGGCTTTTGCGCACACCCTAAGGACTGCTAGAGGACGGTGGTGGCCGCTCGCCTGCCTCTTCAATTCCCTTCTAGCATCCTAATGGAAGGTGTTCCAGACAAATTCCCTGAGTTTTGAATTCCTCCTGATGCAGCCTCTCCTGGGAAACTCGTGCTCGTCCTCTGAGTCTCCGACATGCAGAGACCTCGATGGCAGCTGCAGAAATGAAGGGCTGCGTTGAGTTGTCGAGAAGCAAGAACATAGCCAGCGCCTTGTGTTTGGGAGTCAGCAGCTGCTGGACTTTTGCGATTGCTTTCACTGTGCACTGAATGCCAGGACGGCATGTGCACGTTAAAACAAAGAGCTGGGCAAGAGTAATCGAAAGATCACGGCCGTCAGAAAACAGCTTATATATTGCCTTGGAAAGAGCAATGTTTTTGGAGTTTGCAATAAAATCGTGTTTCTGGACAAGGGAGGCATAAGTGCGCTGCGCTCCTAAGCTATCTCTCTGCGAGACACACTGCCAAAGCTTTTCGCTAGGATGCAGTCTAGTGCAGACGCACACTACGGCTCTCCGGAGCTGTCCGAAGCCAAGCGCCGGTGGCCGGCGTCTTTCGGCTGAAGCAGCGCTTCGGAGCGTACGGCTGCCGCTCCGCTGCTGTGTGCGCGAAGCAGCCGCTTCTCCTGCTCCGGGAGCCGGACAGAGCGGTAGCTTGTACGAGGGCGAAGAACGAAGCCGCAGAGCACCGGGCTTCTGCGCGCACCCTAAGGACTGCTAGAGGACCGTAGTGGCCGCACGCCTGCCTCTTCAATTCTCTTCTAGCATCCTAATGGAAAGTTTTCCAGGACATATTTCTGGAGTTTTGAATTCCTCCTGATGCAGCCCCTCCTGGGAAACTCGTGCTCGTCCTCTGAGTTTCCGACATGCAGAGACCTCGATGGCAGCTGCAGAAATGAAGGGCTGCGTTGAGTTGTCGAGAAGCAAGAACATAGCCAGCGCCTTGTGTTTGGGAGTCAGCAGCTGCTGGACTTTTGCGATTGCTTTCACTGTGCACTGAATGCCAGGACGGCATGTGCACGTTAAAACAACGAGCTGGGCAAGAGTAATCGAAAGATCACGGCCGTCAGAAAACAGCTTATATATTGCCCTGGAAAGAGCAATGTTTTTGGAGTTTGCAATAAAATCGTGTTTCTGGACAAGGGAGGCATAAGTGCGCTGCGCTCCTAAGCTATCTCCTTGCGAGACACACTGCCAAAGCTTTTCGCTATGATGCAGTCTAGTTGCAGACGCACACTACGGCTCTCCGGAGCTGTCCGAAGCCAAGCGCCGGTGGCCGGCGTCTTTCGGCTGAAGCAGCGCTTCGGAGCGTAGGGCTGCCGCTCCGCTGTTGTGTGCGCGAAGCAGCCGCTTCTCCTGCTCCGGGAGCCGGACAGAGCGGTAGCTTGTACGAGGGCGAAGAACGAAGCCGCAGAGCACCGGGCTTCTGCGCGCACCCTAAGGACTGCTAGAGGACGGTGGTGGCCGCTCGCTTGCCTCTTCAATTCCCTTCTAGCATCCTTATGGAAGGTGTTCCAGGACAAATTCCCTGAGTTTTGAATTCCTCCTGATGCAGCCCCTCCTGGGAAACTCGTGCTCGTCCTCTGAGTCTCCGACATGCAGAGACCTCGATGGCAACTGCAGAAATGAAGGGCTGCGTTGAGTTGTCGAGAAGCAAGAACATAGCCAGCGCCTTGTGTTTGGGAGTCAGCAGCTGCTGGACTTTTGCGATTGCTTTCACTGTGCACTGAATGCCAGGACAGCATGTGCACGTTAAAACAACGAGCTGGGCAAGAGTAATCGAAAGATCACGGCCGTCAGAAAGCAGCTTATATATTGCCCTGGGAAGAGTACTGTTTTTGGAGTGTGCAGTAAAATCGTGTTTCTGGGCAAGGGAGGCATAAGTGCGCTGCGCTCCTAAGCTATCTCTCTGCGAGACACACTGCCAAAGCTTTTCGCTATGATGCAGTCTAGTGCAGACGCACACTACGGCTCTCCGGAGCTGTCCGAAGCCAAGCGCCGGTGGCCGGCGTCTTTCGGCTGAAGCAGCGCTTCGGAGCGTACGGCTGCCGCTCCGCTGCTGTGTGCGCGAAGCAGCCGCTTCTCCTGCTCCGGGAGCCGGACAGAGCGGTAGCTTGTACGAGGGCGAAGAACGTTGCCGCAGGGAGACGACATTGTGTGCACAGCCTTGCGACTGCTAGAGGACGGTGGCTAAAGCTCCCTGCCTTTTCAATGCACTGCTGGCATGCTTTATTGAAGGTGTTCCGAGACAACTTTCCTGGGTTTTGACTTCGTCCTGATGCAGCCCCTCCTGGGAAATTGGTGCTCGTCCCAGAAGGCTCGAGATGCAGAAAACTCGATGGCAGCTGCAGAAATGAAGGACTCTGTTGAAGTGTGGAGAAGCAAGAACGTAGACAAGCGCCTTGTGTTTGGGAGTCAGCAGCTGCTGGACTTTTGCGATTGCTTTCACTGTGCACTGAATGCCAGGACGGCACGTGCACGCTCAAACAACGAGCTGGGCAAGAGTAATCGAAAGATCACGGCCGTCAGAAAACAGCTTATATATTGCCCTGGGAAGAGTACTGTTTTTGGAGTGTGCAGTAAAATCGTGTTTCTGGGCAAGGGAGGCATAAGTTCTCTGCGCTCCTAAGCTATCTCCCTGCGAGACACACTGCCAAAGCTTTTCGCTAGGATGCAGTCTAGTGCAGACGCACACTACGGCTCTCCGGAGCTGTCCGAAGCCAAGCGCCGGTGGCCGGCGTCTTTCGGCTGAAGCAGCGCTTCGGAGCGTACGGCTGCCGCTCCGCTGTTGTGTGCGCGAAGCAGCCGCTTCTCCTGCTCCGGGAGTCGGAGAGAGCGGTAGCTTGTACGAGGGCGAAGAACGAAGCCGCAGAGCACCGGGCTTTTGCGCACACCCTAAGGACTGCTAGAGGACGGTGGTGGCCGCTCGCTTGCCTCTTCAATTCCCTTCTAGCATCCTAATAGAAGGTGTTCCAGGACAAATTCCCTGAGTTTTGAATTCCTCCTGATGCAGCCTCTCCTGGGAAACTCGTGCTCGTCCTCTGAGTCTCCGACATGCAGAGACCTCGATGGCAGCTGCAGAAATGAAGGGCTGCGTTGAGTTGTCGAGAAGCAAGAACATAGCCAGCGCCTTGTGTTTGGGAGTCAGCAGCTGCTGGACTTTTGCGATTGCTTTCACTGTGCACTGAATGCCAGGACGGCATGTGCACGTTAAAACAACGAGCTGGGCAAGAGTAATCGAAAGATCACGGCCGTCAGAAAACAGCTTATATATTGCCTTGGAAAGAGCAATGTTTCTGGAGTTTGCAATAAAATCGTGTTTCTGGACAAGGGAGGCATAAGTGCGCTGCGCTCCTAAGCTATCTCTCTGCGAGACACACTGCCAAAGCTTTTCGCTAGGATGCAGTCTAGTGCAGACGCACACTACGGCTCTCCGGAGCTGTCCGAAGCCAAGCGCCGCTGGCCGGCGTCTTTCGGCTGAAGCAGCGCTTCGGAGCGTAGGGCTGCCGCTCCGCTGTTGTGTGCGCGAAGCAGCCGCTTCTCCTGCTCCGGGAGCCGGACAGAGCGGTAGCTTGTACGAGGGCGAAGAACGAAGCCGCAGAGCACCGGGCTTCTGCGCGCACCCTAAGGACTGCTAGAGGACCGTAGTGGCCGCACGCCTGCCTCTTCAATTCACTTCTAGCATCCTAATGGAAGGTTTTCCAGGACATATTTCTGGAGTTTTGAATTCCTCCTGATGCAGCCCCTCCTGGGAAACTCGTGCTCGTCCTCTGAGTCTCCGACATGCAGAGACCTCGATGGCAGCTGCAGAAATGAAGGGCTGCGTTGAGTTGTCGAGAAGCAAGAACATAGCCAGCGCCTTGTGTTTGGGAGTCAGCAGCTGCTGGACTTTTGCGATTGCTTTCACTGTGCACTGAATGCCAGGACGGCATGTGCACGTTAAAACAACGAGCTGGGCAAGAGTAATCGAAAGATCACGGCCGTCAGAAAACAGCTTATATATTGCCCTGGAAAGAGCAATGTTTTTGGAGTTTGCAATAAAATCGTGTTTCTGGACAAGGGAGGCATAAGTGCGCTGCGCTCCTAAGCTATCTCCCTGCGAGACACACTGCCAAAGCTTTTCGCTATGATGCAGTCTAGTGCAGACGCACACTACGGCTCTCCGGAGCTGTCCGAAGCGAAGCGCCGGTGGCCGGCGTCTTTCGGCTGAAGCAGCGCTTCGGAGCGTACGGCTGCCGCTCCGCTGTTGTGTGCGCGAAGCAGCCGCTTCTCCTGCTCCGGGAGCCGGACAGAGCGGTAGCTTGTACGAGGGCGAAGAACGTTGCGGCAGGGAGACGACATTGTGTGCACAGCCTTGCGACTGCTAGAGGACGGTGGCTAAAGCTCCCTGCCTTTTCAATGCACTGCTGGCATGCTTTATTGAAGGTGTTCCGAGACAACTTTCCTGGGTTTTGACTTCGTCCTGATGCAGCCCCTCCTGGGAAACTCGTGCTCGTCCCAGAAGGCTCGAGATACAGAAAACTCGATGGCAGCTGCAGAAATGAAGGACTCTGTTGAAGTGTGGAGAAGCAAGAACATAGCCAGCGCCTTGTGTTTGGGAGTCAGCAGCTGCTGGACTTTTGCGATTGCTTTCACTGTGCACTGAATGCCAGGACGGCACGTGCACGCTGAAACAACGAGCTGGGCAAGGGTAATCGAAAGATCACGGCCGTCAGAAAGCAGCTTATATGTTGCCCTGGGAAGAGTACTGTTTTTGGAGTGTACAGTAAAATCGTGTTTCTGGACAAGGGAGGCATAAGTGCGCTGCGCTCCTAAGCTATCTCCCTGCGAGACACACTGCCAAAGCTTTTCGCTATGATGCAGTCTAGTTGCAGACGCACACTACGGCTCTCCGGAGCTGTCCGAAGCCAAGCGCCGGTGGCCGGCGTCTTTCGGCTGAAGCAGCGCTTCGGAGCGTACGGCTGCCGCTCCGCTGCTGTGTGCGCGAAGCAGCCGCTTCTCCTGCTCCGGGAGCCGGACAGAGCGGTAGCTTGTACGAGGGCGAAGAACGTTGCCGCAGGGAGACGACATTGTGTGCACAGCCTTGCGACTGCTAGAGGACGGTGGCTAAAGCTCCCTGCCTTTTCAATGCACTGCTGGCATGCTTTATTGAAGGTGTTCCGAGACAACTTTCCTGGGTTTTGACTTCGTCCTGATGCAGCCCCTCCTGGGAAATTGGTGCTCGTCCCAGAAGGCTCGAGATGCAGAAAACTCGATGGCAGCTGCAGAAATGAAGGACTCTGTTGAAGTGTGGAGAAGCAAGAACGTAGACAAGCGCCTTGTGTTTGGGAGTCAGCAGCTGCTGGACTTTTGCGATTGCTTTCACTGTGCACTGAATGCCAGGAAGGCACGTGCACGCTGCAACAACCAGCTGGGCAAGAGTGGGCAGAAGAGAACGGGCATCAGACAGCAGCTTACATAGTACCATGGAAAGAGCAGTGTTTTTGGAGTGTGCAGCAAATCCGTGTTTCTGGACAAGGGAGGCATAAGTGCGCTGCGCTCCTAAGGTATCTCTCTGCGAGACACACTGTCAAAGCTTTTCGCTAGGATGCAGTCTAGTGCAGACGCACACTACGGCTCTCCGGAGCTGTCCGAAGCCAAGCGCCGGTGGCCGGCGTCTTTCGGCTGAAGCAGCGCTTCGGAGCGTACGTCTGCCGCTCCGCTGTTGTGTGCGCGAAGCAGCCGCTTCTCCTGCTCCGGGAGCCGGACAGAGCGGTAGCTTGTACGAGGGCGAAGAACGAAGCCGAAGAGCACCGGGCTTCTGCGCGCACCCTAAGGACTGCTAGAGGACCGTGGTGGCCGCACGCCTGCCTCTTCAATTCCCTTCTAGCATCCTTATGGAAGGTGTTCCAGGACATATTTCTGGGGTTTTGAATTCCTCCTGATGCAGCCCCTCCTGGGAAACTCGTGCTCGTCCTCTGAGTCTCCGACATGCAGAGACCTCGATGGCAGCTGCAGAAATGAAGGGCTGCGTTGAGTTGTCGAGAAGCAAGAACATAGCCAGCGCCTTGTGTTTGGGAGTCAGCAGCTGCTGGACTTTTGCGATTGCTTTCACTGTGCACTGAATGCCAGGACGGCATGTGCACGTTAAAACAACGAGCTGGGCAAGAGTAATCGAAAGATCACGGCCGTCAGAAAGCAGCTTATATATTGCCCTGGGAAGAGTACTGTTTTTGGAGTGTGCAGTAAAATCGTGTTTCTGGGCAAGGGAGGCATAAGTGCGCTGCGCTCCTAAGCTATCTCCCTGCGAGACACACTGTCAAAGCTTTTCGCTATGATGCAGTCTAGTGCAGACGCACACTACGGCTCTCCGGAGCTGTCCGAAGCCAAGCGCCGGTGGCCGGCGTCTTTCGGCTGAAGCAGCGCTTCGGAGCGTACGGCTGCCGCTCCGCTGCTGTGTGCGCGAAGCAGCCGCTTCTCCTGCTCCGGGAGCCGGACAGAGCGGTAGCTTGTACGAGGGCGAAGAACGTTGCCGCAGGGAGACGACATTGTGTGCACAGCCTTGCGACTGCTAGAGGACGGTGGCTAAAGCTCCCTGCCTTTTCAATGCACTGCTGGCATGCTTTATTGAAGGTGTTCCGAGACAACTTTCCTGGGTTTTGACTTCGTCCTGATGCAGCCCCTCCTGGGAAATTGGTGCTCGTCCCAGAAGGCTCGAGATGCAGAAAACTCGATGGCAGCTGCAGAAATGAAGGACTCTGTTGAAGTGTGGAGAAGCAAGAACGTAGACAAGCGCCTTGTGTTTGGGAGTCAGCAGCTGCTGGACTTTTGCGATTGCTTTCACTGTGCACTGAATGCCAGGACGGCACGTGCACGCTGAAACAACGAGCTGGGCAAGAGTAATCGAAAGATCACGGCCGTCAGAAAACAGCTTATATATTGCCCTGGGAAGAGTACTGTTTTTGGAGTGTACAGTAAAATCGTGTTTCTGGACAAGGGAGGCATAAGTGCGCTGCGCTCCTAAGCTATCTCTCTGCGAGACACACTGCCAAAGCTTTTCGCTAGGATGCAGTCTAGTGCAGACGCACACTACGGCTCTCCGGAGCTGTCCGAAGCCAAGCGCCGGTGGCCGGCGTCTTTCGGCTGAAGCAGCGCTTCGGAGCGTACGGCTGCCACTCCGCTGTTGTGTGCGCGAAGCAGCCGCTTCTCCTGCTCCGGGAGCCGGACAGAGCGGTAGCTTGTACGGGGGCGAAGAACGAAGCCGCAGAGCACCGGGCTTTTGCGCACACCCTAAGGACTGCTAGAGGACGGTGGTGGCCGCTCGCCTGCCTCTTCAATTCCCTTCTAGCATCCTAATGGAAGGTGTTCCAGACAAATTCCCTGAGTTTTGAATTCCTCCTGATGCAGCCTCTCCTGGGAAACTCGTGCTCGTCCTCTGAGTCTCCGACATGCAGAGACCTCGATGGCAGCTGCAGAAATGAAGGGCTGCGTTGAGTTGTCGAGAAGCAAGAACATAGCCAGCGCCTTGTGTTTGGGAGTCAGCAGCTGCTGGACTTTTGCGATTGCTTTCACTGTGCACTGAATGCCAGGACGGCATGTGCACGTTAAAACAACGAGCTGGGCAAGAGTAATCGAAAGATCACGGCCGTCAGAAAACAGCTTATATATTGCCTTGGAAAGAGCAATGTTTCTGGAGTTTGCAATAAAATCGTGTTTCTGGACAAGGGAGGCATAAGTGCGCTGCGCTCCTAAGCTATCTCTCTGCGAGACACACTGTCAAAGCTTTTCGCTAGGATGCAGTCTAGTGCAGACGCACACTACGGCTCTCCGGAGCTGTTCGAAGCCAAGCGCCGGTGGCCGGCGTCTTTCGGCTGAAGCAGCGCTTCGGAGCGTAGGGCTGCCGCTCCGCTGTTGTGTGCGCGAAGCAGCCGCTTCTCCTGCTCCAGGAGCCGGACAGAGCGGTAGCTTGTACGGGGGCGAAGAACGAAGCCGCAGAGCACCGGGCTTTTGCGCACACCCTAAGGACTGCTAGAGGACGGTGGTGGCCGCTCGCCTGCCTCTTCAATTCCCTTCTAGCATCCTAATGGAAGGTGTTCCAGTACAAATTCCCTGAGTTTTGAATTCCTCCTGATGCAGCCTCTCCTGGGAAACTCGTGCTCGTCCTCTGAGTCTCCGACATGCAGAGACCTCGATGGCAGCTTCAGAAATGAAGGGCTGCGTTGAGTTGTCGAGAAGCAAGAACATAGCCAGCGCCTTGTGTTTGGGAGTCAGCAGCTGCTGGACTTTTGCGATTGCTTTCACTGTGCACTGAATGCCAGGACGGCATGTGCACGTTAAAACAACGAGCTGGGCAAGAGTAATCGAAAGATCACGGCCGTCAGAAAGCAGCTTATATATTGCCCTGGGAAGAGTACTGTTTTTGGAGTGTGCAGTAAAATCGTGTTTCTGGGCAAGGGAGGCATAAGTGCGCTGCGCTCCTAAGCTATCTCTCTGCGAGACACACTGCCAAAGCTTTTCGCTATGATGCAGTCTAGTGCAGACGCACACTACGGCTCTCCGGAGCTGTCCGAAGCCAAGCGCTGGTGGCCGGCGTCTTTCGGCTGAAGCAGCGCTTCGGAGCGTACGGCTGCCGCTCCGCTGCTGTGTGCGCGAAGCAGCCGCTTCTCCTGCTCCGGGAGCCGGACAGAGCGGTAGCTTGTACGAGGGCGAAGAACGTTGCCGCAGGGAGACGACATTGTGTGCACAGCCTTGCGACTGCTAGAGGACGGTGGCTAAAGCTCCCTGCCTTTTCAATGCACTGCTGGCATGCTTTATTGAAGGTGTTCCGAGACAACTTTCCTGGGTTTTGACTTCGTCCTGATGCAGCCCCTCCTGGGAAATTGGTGCTCGTCCCAGAAGGCTCGAGATGCAGAAAACTCGATGGCAGCTGCAGAAATGAAGGACTCTGTTGAAGTGTGGAGAAGCAAGAACGTAGACAAGCGCCTTGTGTTTGGGAGTCAGCAGCTGCTGGACTTTTGCGATTGCTTTCACTGTGCACTGAATGCCAGGAAGGCACGTGCACGCTGCAACAACCAGCTGGGCAAGAGTGGGCAGAAGAGAACGGGCGTCAGACAGCAGCTTACATAGTACCATGGAAAGAGCAGTGTTTTTGGAGTGTGCAGCAAATCCGTGTTTCTGGACAAGGGAGGCATAAGTGCGCTGCGCTCCTAAGCTATCTCTCTGCGAGACACACTGTCAAAGCTTTTCGCTAGGATGCAGTCTAGTGCAGACGCACACTACGGCTCTCCGGAGCTGTCCGAAGCCAAGCGCCGGTGGCCGGCGTCTTTCGGCTGAAGCAGCGCTTCGGAGCGTACGTCTGCCGCTCCGCTGTTGTGTGCGCGAAGCAGCCGCTTCTCCTGCTCCGGGAGCCGGACAGAGCGGTAGCTTGTACGAGGGCGAAGAACGAAGCCGAAGAGCACCGGGCTTCTGCGCGCACCCTAAGGACTGCTAGAGGACCGTGGTGGCCGCACGCCTGCCTCTTCAATTCCCTTCTAGCATCCTTATGGAAGGTGTTCCAGGACATATTTCTGGGGTTTTGAATTCCTCCTGATGCAGCCCCTCGTGGGAAACTCGTGCTCGTCCTCTGAGTCTCCGACATGCAGAGACCTCGATGGCAACTGCAGAAATGAAGGGCTGCGTTGAGTTGTCGAGAAGCAAGAACATAGCCAGCGCCTTGTGTTTGGGAGTCAGCAGCTGCTGGACTTTTGCGATTGCTTTCACTGTGCACTGAATGCCAGGACGGCATGTGCACGTTAAAACAACGAGCTGGGCAAGAGTAATCGAAAGATCACGGCCGTCAGAAAGCAGCTTATATATTGCCCTGGGAAGAGTACTGTTTTTGGAGTGTGCAGTAAAATCGTGTTTCTGGGCAAGGGAGGCATAAGTGCGCTGCGCTCCTAAGCTATCTCCCTGCGAGACACACTGTCAAAGCTTTTCGCTATGATGCAGTCTAGTGCAGACGCACACTACGGCTCTCCGGAGCTGTCCGAAGCCAAGCGCCGGTGGCCGGCGTCTTTCGGCTGAAGCAGCGCTTCGGAGCGTACGGCTGCCGCTCCGCTGCTGTGTGCGCGAAGCAGCCGCTTCTCCTGCTCCGGGAGCCGGACAGAGCGGTAGCTTGTACGAGGGCGAAGAACGTTGCCGCAGGGAGACGACATTGTGTGCACAGCCTTGCGACTGCTAGAGGACGGTGGCTAAAGCTCCCTGCCTTTTCAATGCACTGCTGGCATGCTTTATTGAAGGTGTTCCGAGACAACTTTCCTGGGTTTTGACTTCGTCCTGATGCAGCCCCTCCTGGGAAATTGGTGCTCGTCCCAGAAGGCTCGAGATGCAGAAAACTCGATGGCAGCTGCAGAAATGAAGGACTCTGTTGAAGTGTGGAGAAGCAAGAACGTAGACAAGCGCCTTGTGTTTGGGAGTCAGCAGCTGCTGGACTTTTGCGATTGCTTTCACTGTGCACTGAATGCCAGGACGGCACGTGCACGCTGAAACAACGAGCTGGGCAAGAGTAATCGAAAGATCACGGCCGTCAGAAAACAGCTTATATATTGCCCTGGGAAGAGTACTGTTTTTGGAGTGTACAGTAAAATCGTGTTTCTGGACAAGGGAGGCATAAGTGCGCTGCGCTCCTAAGCTATCTCTCTGCGAGACACACTGCCAAAGCTTTTCGCTATGATGCAGTCTAGTGCAGACGCACACTACGGCTCTCCGGAGCTGTCCGAAGCCAAGCGCCGGTGGCCGGCGTCTTTCGGCTGAAGCAGCGCTTCGGAGCGTAGGGCTGCCGCTCCGCTGTTGTGTGCGCGAAGCAGCCGCTTCTCCTGCTCCGGGAGCCGGACAGAGCGGTAGCTTGTACGGGGGCGAAGAACGAAGCCGCAGAGCACCGGGCTTTTGCGCACACCCTAAGGACTGCTAGAGGACGGTGGTGGCCGCTCGCCTGCCTCTTCAATTCCCTTCTAGCATCCTAATGGAAGGTGTTCCAGACAAATTCCCTGAGTTTTGAATTCCTCCTGATGCAGCCTCTCCTGGGAAACTCGTGCTCGTCCTCTGAGTCTCCGACATGCAGAGACCTCGATGGCAGCTGCAGAAATGAAGGGCTGCGTTGAGTTGTCGAGAAGCAAGAACATAGCCAGCGCCTTGTGTTTGGGAGTCAGCAGCTGCTGGACTTTTGCGATTGCTTTCACTGTGCACTGAATGCCAGGACGGCATGTGCACGTTAAAACAAAGAGCTGGGCAAGAGTAATCGAAAGATCACGGCCGTCAGAAAACAGCTTATATATTGCCTTGGAAAGAGCAATGTTTCTGGAGTTTGCAATAAAATCGTGTTTCTGGACAAGGGAGGCATAAGTGCGCTGCGCTCCTAAGCTATCTCTCTGCGAGACACACTGCCAAAGCTTTTCGCTAGGATGCAGTCTAGTGCAGACGCACACTACGGCTCTCCGGAGCTGTCCGAAGCCAAGCGCCGCTGGCCGGCGTCTTTCGGCTGAAGCAGCGCTTCGGAGCGTAGGGCTGCCGCTCCGCTGTTGTGTGCGCGAAGCAGCCGCTTCTCCTGCTCCGGGAGCCGGACAGAGCGGTAGCTTGTACGAGGGCGAAGAACGAAGCCGCAGAGCACCGGGCTTCTGCGCGCACCCTAAGGACTGCTAGAGGACCGTAGTGGCCGCACGCCTGCCTCTTCAATTCTCTTCTAGCATCCTAATGGAAGGTTTTCCAGGACATATTTCTGGAGTTTTGAATTCCTCCTGATGCAGCCCCTCCTGGGAAACTCGTGCTCGTCCTCTGAGTCTCCGACATGCAGAGACCTCGATGGCAGCTGCAGAAATGAAGGGCTGCGTTGAGTTGTCGAGAAGCAAGAACATAGCCAGCGCCTTGTGTTTGGGAGTCAGCAGCTGCTGGACTTTTGCGATTGCTTTCACTGTGCACTGAATGCCAGGACGGCATGTGCACGTTAAAACAACGAGCTGGGCAAGAGTAATCGAAAGATCACGGCCGTCAGAAAACAGCTTATATATTGCCCTGGAAAGAGCAATGTTTTTGGAGTTTGCAATAAAATCGTGTTTCTGGACAAGGGAGGCATAAGTGCGCTGCGCTCCTAAGCTATCTCCCTGCGAGACACACTGCCAAAGCTTTTCGCTATGATGCAGTCTAGTGCAGACGCACACTACGGCTCTCCGGAGCTGTCCGAAGCGAAGCGCCGGTGGCCGGCGTCTTTCGGCTGAAGCAGCGCTTCGGAGCGTACGGCTGCCGCTCCGCTGTTGTGTGCGCGAAGCAGCCGCTTCTCCTGCTCCGGGAGCCGGACAGAGCGGTAGCTTGTACGAGGGCGAAGAACGTTGCCGCAGGGAGACGACATTGTGTGCACAGCCTTGCGACTGCTAGAGGACGGTGGCTAAAGCTCCCTGCCTTTTCAATGCACTGCTGGCATGCTTTATTGAAGGTGTTCCGAGACAACTTTCCTGGGTTTTGACTTCGTCCTGATGCAGCCCCTCCTGGGAAACTCGTGCTCGTCCCAGAAGGCTCGAGATACAGAAAACTCGATGGCAGCTGCAGAAATGAAGGACTCTGTTGAAGTGTGGAGAAGCAAGAACATAGCCAGCGCCTTGTGTTTGGGAGTCAGCAGCTGCTGGACTTTTGCGATTGCTTTCACTGTGCACTGAATGCCAGGACGGCACGTGCACGCTGAAACAACGAGCTGGGCAAGGGTAATCGAAAGATCACGGCCGTCAGAAAGCAGCTTATATGTTGCCCTGGGAAGAGTACTGTTTTTGGAGTGTACAGTAAAATCGTGTTTCTGGACAAGGGAGGCATAAGTGCGCTGCGCTCCTAAGCTATCTCCCTGCGAGACACACTGCCAAAGCTTTTCGCTATGATGCAGTCTAGTTGCAGACGCACACTACGGCTCTCCGGAGCTGTCCGAAGCCAAGCGCCGGTGGCCGGCGTCTTTCGGCTGAAGCAGCGCTTCGGAGCGTACGGCTGCCGCTCCGCTGCTGTGTGCGCGAAGCAGCCGCTTCTCCTGCTCCGGGAGCCGGACAGAGCGGTAGCTTGTACGAGGGCGAAGAACGTTGCCGCAGGGAGACGACATTGTGTGCACAGCCTTGCGACTGCTAGAGGACGGTGGCTAAAGCTCCCTGCCTTTTCAATGCACTGCTGGCATGCTTTATTGAAGGTGTTCCGAGACAACTTTCCTGGGTTTTGACTTCGTCCTGATGCAGCCCCTCCTGGGAAATTGGTGCTCGTCCCAGAAGGCTCGAGATGCAGAAAACTCGATGGCAGCTGCAGAAATGAAGGACTCTGTTGAAGTGTGGAGAAGCAAGAACGTAGACAAGCGCCTTGTGTTTGGGAGTCAGCAGCTGCTGGACTTTTGCGATTGCTTTCACTGTGCACTGAATGCCAGGAAGGCACGTGCACGCTGCAACAACCAGCTGGGCAAGAGTGGGCAGAAGAGAACGGGCGTCAGACAGCAGCTTACATAGTACCATGGAAAGAGCAGTGTTTTTGGAGTGTGCAGCAAATCCGTGTTTCTGGACAAGGGAGGCATAAGTGCGCTGCGCTCCTAAGGTATCTCTCTGCGAGACACACTGTCAAAGCTTTTCGCTAGGATGCAGTCTAGTGCAGACGCACACTACGGCTCTCCGGAGCTGTCCGAAGCCAAGCGCCGGTGGCCGGCGTCTTTCGGCTGAAGCAGCGCTTCGGAGCGTACGTCTGCCGCTCCGCTGTTGTGTGCGCGAAGCAGCCGCTTCTCCTGCTCCGGGAGCCGGACAGAGCGGTAGCTTGTACGAGGGCGAAGAACGAAGCCGAAGAGCACCGGGCTTCTGCGCGCACCCTAAGGACTGCTAGAGGACCGTGGTGGCCGCACGCCTGCCTCTTCAATTCCCTTCTAGCATCCTTATGGAAGGTGTTCCAGGACATATTTCTGGGGTTTTGAATTCCTCCTGATGCAGCCCCTCCTGGGAAACTCGTGCTCGTCCTCTGAGTCTCCGACATGCAGAGACCTCGATGGCAGCTGCAGAAATGAAGGGCTGCGTTGAGTTGTCGAGAAGCAAGAACATAGCCAGCGCCTTGTGTTTGGGAGTCAGCAGCTGCTGGACTTTTGCGATTGCTTTCACTGTGCACTGAATGCCAGGACGGCATGTGCACGTTAAAACAACGAGCTGGGCAAGAGTAATCGAAAGATCACGGCCGTCAGAAAGCAGCTTATATATTGCCCTGGGAAGAGTACTGTTTTTGGAGTGTGCAGTAAAATCGTGTTTCTGGGCAAGGGAGGCATAAGTGCGCTGCGCTCCTAAGCTATCTCCCTGCGAGACACACTGTCAAAGCTTTTCGCTATGATGCAGTCTAGTGCAGACGCACACTACGGCTCTCCGGAGCTGTCCGAAGCCAAGCGCCGGTGGCCGGCGTCTTTCGGCTGAAGCAGCGCTTCGGAGCGTACGGCTGCCGCTCCGCTGCTGTGTGCGCGAAGCAGCCGCTTCTCCTGCTCCGGGAGCCGGACAGAGCGGTAGCTTGTACGAGGGCGAAGAACGTTGCCGCAGGGAGACGACATTGTGTGCACAGCCTTGCGACTGCTAGAGGACGGTGGCTAAAGCTCCCTGCCTTTTCAATGCACTGCTGGCATGCTTTATTGAAGGTGTTCCGAGACAACTTTCCTGGGTTTTGACTTCGTCCTGATGCAGCCCCTCCTGGGAAATTGGTGCTCGTCCCAGAAGGCTCGAGATGCAGAAAACTCGATGGCAGCTGCAGAAATGAAGGACTCTGTTGAAGTGTGGAGAAGCAAGAACGTAGACAAGCGCCTTGTGTTTGGGAGTCAGCAGCTGCTGGACTTTTGCGATTGCTTTCACTGTGCACTGAATGCCAGGACGGCACGTGCACGCTGAAACAACGAGCTGGGCAAGAGTAATCGAAAGATCACGGCCGTCAGAAAACAGCTTATATATTGCCCTGGGAAGAGTACTGTTTTTGGAGTGTACAGTAAAATCGTGTTTCTGGACAAGGGAGGCATAAGTGCGCTGCGCTCCTAAGCTATCTCTCTGCGAGACACACTGCCAAAGCTTTTCGCTATGATGCAGTCTAGTGCAGACGCACACTACGGCTCTCCGGAGCTGTCCGAAGCCAAGCGCCGGTGGCCGGCGTCTTTCGGCTGAAGCAGCGCTTCGGAGCGTACGTCTGCCGCTCCGCTGTTGTGTGCGCGAAGCAGCCGCTTCTCCTGCTCCGGGAGCCGGACAGAGCGGTAGCTTGTACGGGGGCGAAGAACGAAGCCGCAGAGCACCGGGCTTTTGCGCACACCCTAAGGACTGCTAGAGGACGGTGGTGGCCGCTCGCCTGCCTCTTCAATTCCCTTCTAGCATCCTAATGGAAGGTGTTCCAGACAAATTCCCTGAGTTTTGAATTCCTCCTGATGCAGCCTCTCCTGGGAAACTCGTGCTCGTCCTCTGAGTCTCCGACATGCAGAGACCTCGATGGCAGCTGCAGAAATGAAGGGCTGCGTTGAGTTGTCGAGAAGCAAGAACATAGCCAGCGCCTTGTGTTTGGGAGTCAGCAGCTGCTGGACTTTTGCGATTGCTTTCACTGTGCACTGAATGCCAGGACGGCATGTGCACGTTAAAACAAAGAGCTGGGCAAGAGTAATCGAAAGATCACGGCCGTCAGAAAACAGCTTATATATTGCCTTGGAAGGAGCAATGTTTTTGGAGTTTGCAATAAAATCGTGTTTCTGGACAAGGGAGGCATAAGTGCGCTGCGCTCCTAAGCTATCTCTCTGCGAGACACACTGCCAAAGCTTTTCGCTAGGATGCAGTCTAGTGCAGACGCACACTACGGCTCTCCGGAGCTGTCCGAAGCCAAGCGCCGGTGGCCGGCGTCTTTCGGCTGAAGCAGCGCTTCGGAGCGTAGGGCTGCCGCTCCGCTGTTGTGTGCGCGAAGCAGCCGCTTCTCCTGCTCCGGGAGCCGGACAGAGCGGTAGCTTGTACGAGGGCGAAGAACGAAGCCGCAGAGCACCGGGCTTCTGCGCGCACCCTAAGGACTGCTAGAGGACCGTAGTGGCCGCACGCCTGCCTCTTCAATTCTCTTCTAGCATCCTAATGGAAAGTTTTCCAGGACATATTTCTGGAGTTTTGAATTCCTCCTGATGCAGCCCCTCCTGGGAAACTCGTGCTCGTCCTCTGAGTCTCCGACATGCAGAGACCTCGATGGCAGCTGCAGAAATGAAGGGCTGCGTTGAGTTGTCGAGAAGCAAGAACATAGCCAGCGCCTTGTGTTTGGGAGTCAGCAGCTGCTGGACTTTTGCGATTGCTTTCACTGTGCACTGAATGCCAGGACGGCATGTGCACGTTAAAACAACGAGCTGGGCAAGAGTAATCGAAAGATCACGGCCGTCAGAAAACAGCTTATATATTGCCCTGGAAAGAGCAATGTTTTTGGAGTTTGCAATAAAATCGTGTTTCTGGACAAGGGAGGCATAAGTGCGCTGCGCTCCTAAGCTATCTCCTTGCGAGACACACTGCCAAAGCTTTTCGCTATGATGCAGTCTAGTTGCAGACGCACACTACGGCTCTCCGGAGCTGTCCGAAGCCAAGCGCCGGTGGCCGGCGTCTTTCGGCTGAAGCAGCGCTTCGGAGCGTAGGGCTGCCGCTCCGCTGTTGTGTGCGCGAAGCAGCCGCTTCTCCTGCTCCGGGAGCCGGACAGAGCGGTAGCTTGTACGAGGGCGAAGAACGAAGCCGCAGAGCACCGGGCTTCTGCGCGCACCCTAAGGACTGCTAGAGGACGGTGGTGGCCGCTCGCTTGCCTCTTCAATTCCCTTCTAGCATCCTTATGGAAGGTGTTCCAGGACAAATTCCCTGAGTTTTGAATTCCTCCTGATGCAGCCCCTCCTGGGAAACTCGTGCTCGTCCTCTGAGTCTCCGACATGCAGAGACCTCGATGGCAACTGCAGAAATGAAGGGCTGCGTTGAGTTGTCGAGAAGCAAGAACATAGCCAGCGCCTTGTGTTTGGGAGTCAGCAGCTGCTGGACTTTTGCGATTGCTTTCACTGTGCACTGAATGCCAGGACGGCATGTGCACGTTAAAACAACGAGCTGGGCAAGAGTAATCGAAAGATCACGGCCGTCAGAAAACAGCTTATATATTGCCTTGGAAAGAGCAATGTTTTTGGAGTGTACAGTAAAATCGTGTTTCTCGACAAGGGAGGCATAAGTGCGCTGCGCTCCTAAGCTATCTCTCTGCGAGACACACTGCCAAAGCTTTTCGCTATGATGCAGTCTAGTGCAGACGCACACTACGGCTCTCCGGAGCTGTCCGAAGCGAAGCGCCGGTGGCCGGCGTCTTTCGGCTGAAGCAGCGCTTCGGAGCGTACGGCTGCCGCTCCGCTGCTGTGTGCGCGAAGCAGCCGCTTCTCCTGCTCCGGGAGCCGGACAGAGCGGTAGCTTGTACGAGGGCGAAGAACGTTGCCGCAGGGAGACGACATTGTGTGCACAGCCTTGCGACTGCTAGAGGACGGTGGCTAAAGCTCCCTGCCTTTTCAATGCACTGCTGGCATGCTTTATTGAAGGTGTTCCGAGACAACTTTCCTGGGTTTTGACTTCGTCCTGATGCAGCCCCTCCTGGGAAATTGGTGCTCGTCCCAGAAGGCTCGAGATGCAGAAAACTCGATGGCAGCTGCAGAAATGAAGGACTCTGTTGAAGTGTGGAGAAGCAAGAACGTAGACAAGCGCCTTGTGTTTGGGAGTCAGCAGCTGCTGGACTTTTGCGATTGCTTTCACTGTGCACTGAATGCCAGGACGGCACGTGCACGCTGAAACAACGAGCTGGGCAAGAGTAATCGAAAGATCACGGCCGTCAGAAAACAGCTTATATATTGCCCTGGGAAGAGTACTGTTTTTGGAGTGTGCAGTAAAATCGTGTTTCTGGGCAAGGGAGGCATAAGTTCTCTGCGCTCCTAAGCTATCTCCCTGCGAGACACACTGCCAAAGCTTTTCGCTAGGATGCAGTCTAGTGCAGACGCACACTACGGCTCTCCGGAGCTGTCCGAAGCCAAGCGCCGGTGGCCGGCGTCTTTCGGCTGAAGCAGCGCTTCGGAGCGTACGGCTGCCGCTCCGCTGTTGTGTGCGCGAAGCAGCCGCTTCTCCTGCTCCGGGAGTCGGAGAGAGCGGTAGCTTGTACGAGGGCGAAGAACGAAGCCGCAGAGCACCGGGCTTTTGCGCACACCCTAAGGACTGCTAGAGGACGGTGGTGGCCGCTCGCTTGCCTCTTCAATTCCCTTCTAGCATCCTAATAGAAGGTGTTCCAGGACAAATTCCCTGAGTTTTGAATTCCTCCTGATGCAGCCTCTCCTGGGAAACTCGTGCTCGTCCTCTGAGTCTCCGACATGCAGAGACCTCGATGGCAGCTGCAGAAACGAAGGGCTGCGTTGAGTTGTCGAGAAGCAAGAACATAGCCAGCGCCTTGTGTTTGGGAGTCAGCAGTTGCTGGACTTTTGCGATTGCTTTCACTGTGCACTGAATGCCAGGACGGCATGTGCACGTTAAAACAACGAGCTGGGCAAGAGTAATCGAAAGATCACGGCCGTCAGAAAACAGCTTATATATTGCCTTGGAAAGAGCAATGTTTCTGGAGTTTGCAATAAAATCGTGTTTCTGGACAAGGGAGGCATAAGTGCGCTGCGCTCCTAAGCTATCTCTCTGCGAGACACACTGTCAAAGCTTTTCGCTAGGATGCAGTCTAGTGCAGACGCACACTACGGCTCTCCGGAGCTGTTCGAAGCCAAGCGCCGGTGGCCGGCGTCTTTCGGCTGAAGCAGCGCTTCGGAGCGTACGGCTGCCGCTCCGCTGTTGTGTGCGCGAAGCAGCCGCTTCTCCTGCTCCGGGAGCCGGACAGAGCGGTAGCTTGTACGGGGGCGAAGAACGAAGCCGCAGAGCACCGGGCTTTTGCGCACACCCTAAGGACTGCTAGAGGACGGTGGTGGCCGCTCGCCTGCCTCTTCAATTCCCTTCTAGCATCCTAATGGAAGGTGTTCCAGTACAAATTCCCTGAGTTTTGAATTCCTCCTGATGCAGCCTCTCCTGGGAAACTCGTGCTCGTCCTCTGAGTCTCCGACATGCAGAGACCTCGATGGCAGCTGCAGAAATGAAGGGCTGCGTTGAGTTGTCGAGAAGCAAGAACATAGCCAGCGCCTTGTGTTTGGGAGTCAGCAGCTGCTGGACTTTTGCGATTGCTTTCACTGTGCACTGAATGCCAGGACGGCATGTGCACGTTAAAACAACGAGCTGGGCAAGAGTAATCGAAAGATCACGGCCGTCAGAAAACAGCTTATATATTGCCCTGGAAAGAGCAATGTTTTTGGAGTTTGCAATAAAATCGTGTTTCTGGACAAGGGAGGCATAAGTGCGCTGCGCTCCTAAGCTATCTCCTTGCGAGACACACTGCCAAAGCTTTTCGCAATGATGCAGTCTAGTTGCAGACGCACACTACGGCTCTCCGGAGCTGTCCGAAGCCAAGCGCCGGTGGCCGGCGTCTTTCGGCTGAAGCAGCGCTTCGGAGCGTAGGGCTGCCGCTCCGCTGTTGTGTGCGCGAAGCAGCCGCTTCTCCTGCTCCGGGAGCCGGACAGAGCGGTAGCTTGTACGAGGGCGAAGAACGAAGCCGCAGAGCACCGGGCTTCTGCGCGCACCCTAAGGACTGCTAGAGGACGGTGGTGGCCGCTCGCTTGCCTCTTCAATTCCCTTCTAGCATCCTTATGGAAGGTGTTCCAGGACAAATTCCCTGAGTTTTGAATTCCTCCTGATGCAGCCCCTCCTGGGAAACTCGTGCTCGTCCTCTGAGTCTCCGACATGCAGAGACCTCGATGGCAACTGCAGAAATGAAGGGCTGCGTTGAGTTGTCGAGAAGCAAGAACATAGCCAGCGCCTTGTGTTTGGGAGTCAGCAGCTGCTGGACTTTTGCGATTGCTTTCACTGTGCACTGAATGCCAGGACGGCATGTGCACGTTAAAACAACGAGCTGGGCAAGAGTAATCGAAAGATCACGGCCGTCAGAAAGCAGCTTATATATTGCCCTGGGAAGAGTACTGTTTTTGGAGTGTGCAGTAAAATCGTGTTTCTGGGCAAGGGAGGCATAAGTGCGCTGCGCTCCTAAGCTATCTCTCTGCGAGACACACTGCCAAAGCTTTTCGCTATGATGCAGTCTAGTGCAGACGCACACTACGGCTCTCCGGAGCTGTCCGAAGCGAAGCGCCGGTGGCCGGCGTCTTTCGGCTGAAGCAGCGCTTCGGAGCGTACGGCTGCCGCTCCGCTGCTGTGTGCGCGAAGCAGCCGCTTCTCCTGCTCCGGGAGCCGGACAGAGCGGTAGCTTGTACGAGGGCGAAGAACGTTGCCGCAGGGAGACGACATTGTGTGCACAGCCTTGCGACTGCTAGAGGACGGTGGCTAAAGCTCCCTGCCTTTTCAATGCACTGCTGGCATGCTTTATTGAAGGTGTTCCGAGACAACTTTCCTGGGTTTTGACTTCGTCCTGATGCAGCCCCTCCTGGGAAATTGGTGCTCGTCCCAGAAGGCTCGAGATGCAGAAAACTCGATGGCAGCTGCAGAAATGAAGGACTCTGTTGAAGTGTGGAGAAGCAAGAACGTAGACAAGCGCCTTGTGTTTGGGAGTCAGCAGCTGCTGGACTTTTGCGATTGCTTTCACTGTGCACTGAATGCCAGGAAGGCACGTGCACGCTGCAACAACCAGCTGGGCAAGAGTGGGCAGAAGAGAACGGGCGTCAGACAGCAGCTTACATAGTACCATGGAAAGAGCAGTGTTTTTGGAGTGTGCAGCAAATCCGTGTTTCTGGACAAGGGAGGCATAAGTGCGCTGCGCTCCTAAGGTATCTCTCTGCGAGACACACTGTCAAAGCTTTTCGCTAGGATGCAGTCTAGTGCAGACGCACACTACGGCTCTCCGGAGCTGTCCGAAGCCAAGCGCCGGTGGCCGGCGTCTTTCGGCTGAAGCAGCGCTTCGGAGCGTACGGCTGCCGCTCCGCTGTTGTGTGCGCGAAGCAGCCGCTTCTCCTGCTCCGGGAGCCGGACAGAGCGGTAGCTTGTACGAGGGCGAAGAACGAAGCCGAAGAGCACCGGGCTTCTGCGCGCACCCTAAGGACTGCTAGAGGACCGTGGTGGCCGCACGCCTGCCTCTTCAATTCCCTTCTAGCATCCTTATGGAAGGTGTTCCAGGACATATTTCTGGGGTTTTGAATTCCTCCTGATGCAGCCCCTCGTGGGAAACTCGTGCTCGTCCTCTGAGTCTCCGACATGCAGAGACCTCGATGGCAACTGCAGAAATGAAGGGCTGCGTTGAGTTGTCGAGAAGCAAGAACATAGCCAGCGCCTTGTGTTTGGGAGTCAGCAGCTGCTGGACTTTTGCGATTGCTTTCACTGTGCACTGAATGCCAGGACGGCATGTGCACGTTAAAACAACGAGATGGGCAAGAGTAATCGAAAGATCACGGCCGTCAGAAAGCAGCTTATATATTGCCCTGGGAAGAGTACTGTTTTTGGAGTGTGCAGTAAAATCGTGTTTCTGGGCAAGGGAGGCATAAGTGCGCTGCGCTCCTAAGCTATCTCCCTGCGAGACACACTGTCAAAGCTTTTCGCTATGATGCAGTCTAGTGCAGACGCACACTACGGCTCTCCGGAGCTGTCCGAAGCGAAGCGCCGGTGGCCGGCGTCTTTCGGCTGAAGCAGCGCTTCGGAGCGTACGGCTGCCGCTCCGCTGTTGTGTGCGCGAAGCAGCCGCTTCTCCTGCTCCGGGAGCCGGACAGAGCGGTAGCTTGTACGAGGGCGAAGAACGTTGCCGCAGGGAGACGACATTGTGTGCACAGCCTTGCGACTGCTAGAGGACGGTGGCTAAAGCTCCCTGCCTTTTCAATGCACTGCTGGCATGCTTTATTGAAGGTGTTCCGAGACAACTTTCCTGGGTTTTGACTTCGTCCTGATGCAGCCCCTCCTGGGAAATTGGTGCTCGTCCCAGAAGGCTCGAGATGCAGAAAACTCGATGGCAGCTGCAGAAATGAAGGACTCTGTTGAAGTGTGGAGAAGCAAGAACGTAGACAAGCGCCTTGTGTTTGGGAGTCAGCAGCTGCTGGACTTTTGCGATTGCTTTCACTGTGCACTGAATGCCAGGACGGCACGTGCACGCTGAAACAACGAGCTGGGCAAGAGTAATCGAAAGATCACGGCCGTCAGAAAACAGCTTATATATTGCCCTGGGAAGAGTACTGTTTTTGGAGTGTACAGTAAAATCGTGTTTCTGGACAAGGGAGGCATAAGTGCGCTGCGCTCCTAAGCTATCTCTCTGCGAGACACACTGCCAAAGCTTTTCGCTATGATGCAGTCTAGTGCAGACGCACACTACGGCTCTCCGGAGCTGTCCGAAGCCAAGCGCCGGTGGCCGGCGTCTTTCGGCTGAAGCAGCGCTTCGGAGCGTACGGCTGCCGCTCCGCTGTTGTGTGCGCGAAGCAGCCGCTTCTCCTGCTCCGGGAGCCGGACAGAGCGGTAGCTTGTACGGGGGCGAAGAACGAAGCCGCAGAGCACCGGGCTTTTGCGCACACCCTAAGGACTGCTAGAGGACGGTGGTGGCCGCTCGCCTGCCTCTTCAATTCCCTTCTAGCATCCTAATGGAAGGTGTTCCAGACAAATTCCCTGAGTTTTGAATTCCTCCTGATGCAGCCCCTCCTGGGAAACTCGTGCTCGTCCTCTGAGTCTCCGACATGCAGAGACCTCGATGGCAGCTGCAGAAATGAAGGGCTGCGTTGAGTTGTCGAGAAGCAAGAACATAGCCAGCGCCTTGTGTTTGGGAGTCAGCAGCTGCTGGACTTTTGCGATTGCTTTCACTGTGCACTGAATGCCAGGACGGCATGTGCACGTTAAAACAAAGAGCTGGGCAAGAGTAATCGAAAGATCACGGCCGTCAGAAAACAGCTTATATATTGCCTTGGAAAGAGCAATGTTTTTGGAGTTTGCAATAAAATCGTGTTTCTGGACAAGGGAGGCATAAGTGCGCTGCGCTCCTAAGCTATCTCTCTGCGAGACACACTGCCAAAGCTTTTCGCTAGGATGCAGTCTAGTGCAGACGCACACTACGGCTCTCCGGAGCTGTCCGAAGCCAAGCGCCGGTGGCCGGCGTCTTTCGGCTGAAGCAGCGCTTCGGAGCGTAGGGCTGCCGCTCCGCTGTTGTGTGCGCGAAGCAGCCGCTTCTCCTGCTCCGGGAGCCGGACAGAGCGGTAGCTTGTACGAGGGCGAAGAACGAAGCCGCAGAGCACCGGGCTTCTGCGCGCACCCTAAGGACTGCTAGAGGACCGTAGTGGCCGCACGCCTGCCTCTTCAATTCTCTTCTAGCATCCTAATGGAAAGTTTTCCAGGACATATTTCTGGAGTTTTGAATTCCTCCTGATGCAGCCCCTCCTGGGAAACTCGTGCTCGTCCTCTGAGTCTCCGACATGCAGAGACCTCGATGGCAGCTGCAGAAATGAAGGGCTGCGTTGAGTTGTCGAGAAGCAAGAACATAGCCAGCGCCTTGTGTTTGGGAGTCAGCAGCTGCTGGACTTTTGCGATTGCTTTCACTGTGCACTGAATGCCAGGACGGCATGTGCACGTTAAAACAACGAGCTGGGCAAGAGTAATCGAAAGATCACGGCCGTCAGAAAACAGCTTATATATTGCCCTGGAAAGAGCAATGTTTTTGGAGTTTGCAATAAAATCGTGTTTCTGGACAAGGGAGGCATAAGTGCGCTGCGCTCCTAAGCTATCTCCTTGCGAGACACACTGCCAAAGCTTTTCGCTATGATGCAGTCTAGTTGCAGACGCACACTACGGCTCTCCGGAGCTGTCCGAAGCCAAGCGCCGGTGGCCGGCGTCTTTCGGCTGAAGCAGCGCTTCGGAGCGTAGGGCTGCCGCTCCGCTGTTGTGTGCGCGAAGCAGCCGCTTCTCCTGCTCCGGGAGCCGGACAGAGCGGTAGCTTGTACGAGGGCGAAGAACGAAGCCGCAGAGCACCGGGCTTCTGCGCGCACCCTAAGGACTGCTAGAGGACGGTGGTGGCCGCTCGCTTGCCTCTTCAATTCCCTTCTAGCATCCTTATGGAAGGTGTTCCAGGACAAATTCCCTGAGTTTTGAATTCCTCCTGATGCAGCCCCTCCTGGGAAACTCGTGCTCGTCCTCTGAGTCTCCGACATGCAGAGACCTCGATGGCAACTGCAGAAATGAAGGGCTGCGTTGAGTTGTCGAGAAGCAAGAACATAGCCAGCGCCTTGTGTTTGGGAGTCAGCAGCTGCTGGACTTTTGCGATTGCTTTCACTGTGCACTGAATGCCAGGACGGCATGTGCACGTTAAAACAACGAGCTGGGCAAGAGTAATCGAAAGATCACGGCCGTCAGAAAGCAGCTTATATATTGCCCTGGGAAGAGTACTGTTTTTGGAGTGTGCAGTAAAATCGTGTTTCTGGGCAAGGGAGGCATAAGTGCGCTGCGCTCCTAAGCTATCTCTCTGCGAGACACACTGCCAAAGCTTTTCGCTATGATGCAGTCTAGTGCAGACGCACACTACGGCTCTCCGGAGCTGTCCGAAGCCAAGCGCCGGTGGCCGGCGTCTTTCGGCTGAAGCAGCGCTTCGGAGCGTACGGCTGCCGCTCCGCTGCTGTGTGCGCGAAGCAGCCGCTTCTCCTGCTCCGGGAGCCGGACAGAGCGGTAGCTTGTACGAGGGCGAAGAACGTTGCCGCAGGGAGACGACATTGTGTGCACAGCCTTGCGACTGCTAGAGGACGGTGGCTAAAGCTCCCTGCCTTTTCAATGCACTGCTGGCATGCTTTATTGAAGGTGTTCCGAGACAACTTTCCTGGGTTTTGACTTCGTCCTGATGCAGCCCCTCCTGGGAAATTGGTGCTCGTCCCAGAAGGCTCGAGATGCAGAAAACTCGATGGCAGCTGCAGAAATGAAGGACTCTGTTGAAGTGTGGAGAAGCAAGAACGTAGACAAGCGCCTTGTGTTTGGGAGTCAGCAGCTGCTGGACTTTTGCGATTGCTTTCACTGTGCACTGAATGCCAGGACGGCACGTGCACGCTGAAACAACGAGCTGGGCAAGAGTAATCGAAAGATCACGGCCGTCAGAAAACAGCTTATATATTGCCTTGGAAAGAGCAATGTTTCTGGAGTTTGCAATAAAATCGTGTTTCTGGACAAGGGAGGCATAAGTGCGCTGCGCTCCTAAGCTATCTCTCTGCGAGACACACTGTCAAAGCTTTTCGCTAGGATGCAGTCTAGTGCAGACGCACACTACGGCTCTCCGGAGCTGTTCGAAGCCAAGCGCCGGTGGCCGGCGTCTTTCGGCTGAAGCAGCGCTTCGGAGCGTACGGCTGCCGCTCCGCTGTTGTGTGCGCGAAGCAGCCGCTTCTCCTGCTCCGGGAGCCGGACAGAGCGGTAGCTTGTACGGGGGCGAAGAACGAAGCCGCAGAGCACCGGGCTTTTGCGCACACCCTAAGGACTGCTAGAGGACGGTGGTGGCCGCTCGCCTGCCTCTTCAATTCCCTTCTAGCATCCTAATGGAAGGTGTTCCAGTACAAATTCCCTGAGTTTTGAATTCCTCCTGATGCAGCCTCTCCTGGGAAACTCGTGCTCGTCCTCTGAGTCTCCGACATGCAGAGACCTCGATGGCAGCTGCAGAAATGAAGGGCTGCGTTGAGTTGTCGAGAAGCAAGAACATAGCCAGCGCCTTGTGTTTGGGAGTCAGCAGCTGCTGGACTTTTGCGATTGCTTTCACTGTGCACTGAATGCCAGGACGGCATGTGCACGTTAAAACAACGAGCTGGGCAAGAGTAATCGAAAGATCACGGCCGTCAGAAAACAGCTTATATATTGCCCTGGAAAGAGCAATGTTTTTGGAGTTTGCAATAAAATCGTGTTTCTGGACAAGGGAGGCATAAGTGCGCTGCGCTCCTAAGCTATCTCCTTGCGAGACACACTGCCAAAGCTTTTCGCTATGATGCAGTCTAGTTGCAGACGCACACTACGGCTCTCCGGAGCTGTCCGAAGCCAAGCGCCGGTGGCCGGCGTCTTTCGGCTGAAGCAGCGCTTCGGAGCGTAGGGCTGCCGCTCCGCTGTTGTGTGCGCGAAGCAGCCGCTTCTCCTGCTCCGGGAGCCGGACAGAGCGGTAGCTTGTACGGGGGCGAAGAACGAAGCCGCAGAGCACCGGGCTTCTGCGCGCACCCTAAGGACTGCTAGAGGACGGTGGTGGCCGCTCGCTTGCCTCTTCAATTCCCTTCTAGCATCCTTATGGAAGGTGTTCCAGGACAAATTCCCTGAGTTTTGAATTCCTCCTGATGCAGCCCCTCCTGGGAAACTCGTGCTCGTCCTCTGAGTCTCCGACATGCAGAGACCTCGATGGCAACTGCAGAAATGAAGGGCTGCGTTGAGTTGTCGAGAAGCAAGAACATAGCCAGCGCCTTGTGTTTGGGAGTCAGCAGCTGCTGGACTTTTGCGATTGCTTTCACTGTGCACTGAATGCCAGGACGGCATGTGCACGTTAAAACAACGAGCTGGGCAAGAGTAATCGAAAGATCACGGCCGTCAGAAAGCAGCTTATATATTGCCCTGGGAAGAGTACTGTTTTTGGAGTGTGCAGTAAAATCGTGTTTCTGGGCAAGGGAGGCATAAGTGCGCTGCGCTCCTAAGCTATCTCTCTGCGAGACACACTGCCAAAGCTTTTCGCTATGATGCAGTCTAGTGCAGACGCACACTACGGCTCTCCGGAGCTGTCCGAAGCCAAGCGCCGGTGGCCGGCGTCTTTCGGCTGAAGCAGCGCTTCGGAGCGTACGGCTGCCGCTCCGCTGCTGTGTGCGCGAAGCAGCCGCTTCTCCTGCTCCGGGAGCCGGACAGAGCGGTAGCTTGTACGAGGGCGAAGAACGTTGCCGCAGGGAGACGACATTGTGTGCACAGCCTTGCGACTGCTAGAGGACGGTGGCTAAAGCTCCCTGCCTTTTCAATGCACTGCTGGCATGCTTTATTGAAGGTGTTCCGAGACAACTTTCCTGGGTTTTGACTTCGTCCTGATGCAGCCCCTCCTGGGAAATTGGTGCTCGTCCCAGAAGGCTCGAGATGCAGAAAACTCGATGGCAGCTGCAGAAATGAAGGACTCTGTTGAAGTGTGGAGAAGCAAGAACGTAGACAAGCGCCTTGTGTTTGGGAGTCAGCAGCTGCTGGACTTTTGCGATTGCTTTCACTGTGCACTGAATGCCAGGAAGGCACGTGCACGCTGCAACAACCAGCTGGGCAAGAGTGGGCAGAAGAGAACGGGCGTCAGACAGCAGCTTACATAGTACCATGGAAAGAGCAGTGTTTTTGGAGTGTGCAGCAAATCCGTGTTTCTGGACAAGGGAGGCATAAGTGCGCTGCGCTCCTAAGGTATCTCTCTGCGAGACACACTGTCAAAGCTTTTCGCTAGGATGCAGTCTAGTGCAGACGCACACTACGGCTCTCCGGAGCTGTCCGAAGCCAAGCGCCGGTGGCCGGCGTCTTTCGGCTGAAGCAGCGCTTCGGAGCGTACGTCTGCCGCTCCGCAGTTGTGTGCGCGAAGCAGCCGCTTCTCCTGCTCCGGGAGCCGGACAGAGCGGTAGCTTGTACGAGGGCGAAGAACGAAGCCGAAGAGCACCGGGCTTCTGCGCGCACCCTAAGGACTGCTAGAGGACCGTGGTGGCCGCACGCCTGCCTCTTCAATTCCCTTCTAGCATCCTTATGGAAGGTGTTCCAGGACATATTTCTGGGGTTTTGAATTCCTCCTGATGCAGCCCCTCGTGGGAAACTCGTGCTCGTCCTCTGAGTCTCCGACATGCAGAGACCTCGATGGCAACTGCAGAAATGAAGGGCTGCGTTGAGTTGTCGAGAAGCAAGAACATAGCCAGCGCCTTGTGTTTGGGAGTCAGCAGCTGCTGGACTTTTGCGATTGCTTTCACTGTGCACTGAATGCCAGGACGGCATGTGCACGTTAAAACAACGAGCTGGGCAAGAGTAATCGAAAGATCACGGCCGTCAGAAAGCAGCTTATATATTGCCCTGGGAAGAGTACTGTTTTTGGAGTGTGCAGTAAAATCGTGTTTCTGGGCAAGGGAGGCATAAGTGCGCTGCGCTCCTAAGCTATCTCCCTGCGAGACACACTGTCAAAGCTTTTCGCTATGATGCAGTCTAGTGCAGACGCACACTACGGCTCTCCGGAGCTGTCCGAAGCCAAGCGCCGGTGGCCGGCGTCTTTCGGCTGAAGCAGCGCTTCGGAGCGTACGGCTGCCGCTCCGCTGTTGTGTGCGCGAAGCAGCCGCTTCTCCTGCTCCGGGAGCCGGACAGAGCGGTAGCTTGTACGAGGGCGAAGAACGTTGCCGCAGGGAGACGACATTGTGTGCACAGCCTTGCGACTGCTAGAGGACGGTGGCTAAAGCTACCTGCCTTTTCAATGCACTGCTGGCATGCTTTATTGAAGGTGTTCCGAGACAACTTTCCTGGGTTTTGACTTCGTCCTGATGCAGCCCCTCCTGGGAAATTGGTGCTCGTCCCAGAAGGCTCGAGATGCAGAAAACTCGATGGCAGCTGCAGAAATGAAGGACTCTGTTGAAGTGTGGAGAAGCAAGAACGTAGACAAGCGCCTTGTGTTTGGGAGTCAGCAGCTGCTGGACTTTTGCGATTGCTTTCACTGTGCACTGAATGCCAGGACGGCACGTGCACGCTGAAACAACGAGCTGGGCAAGAGTAATCGAAAGATCACGGCCGTCAGAAAACAGCTTATATATTGCCCTGGGAAGAGTACTGTTTTTGGAGTGTACAGTAAAATCGTGTTTCTGGACAAGGGAGGCATAAGTGCGCTGCGCTCCTAAGCTATCTCTCTGCGAGACACACTGCCAAAGCTTTTCGCTATGATGCAGTCTAGTGCAGACGCACACTACGGCTCTCCGGAGCTGTCCGAAGCCAAGCGCCGGTGGCCGGCGTCTTTCGGCTGAAGCAGCGCTTCGGAGCGTACGGCTGCCGCTCCGCTGTTGTGTGCGCGAAGCAGCCGCTTCTCCTGCTCCGGGAGCCGGACAGAGCGGTAGCTTGTACGGGGGCGAAGAACGAAGCCGCAGAGCACCGGGCTTTTGCGCACACCCTAAGGACTGCTAGAGGACGGTGGTGGCCGCTCGCCTGCCTCTTCAATTCCCTTCTAGCATCCTAATGGAAGGTGTTCCAGACAAATTCCCTGAGTTTTGAATTCCTCCTGATGCAGCCTCTCCTGGGAAACTCGTGCTCGTCCTCTGAGTCTCCGACATGCAGAGACCTCGATGGCAGCTGCAGAAATGAAGGGCTGCGTTGAGTTGTCGAGAAGCAAGAACATAGCCAGCGCCTTGTGTTTGGGAGTCAGCAGCTGCTGGACTTTTGCGATTGCTTTCACTGTGCACTGAATGCCAGGACGGCATGTGCACGTTAAAACAAAGAGCTGGGCAAGAGTAATCGAAAGATCACGGCCGTCAGAAAACAGCTTATATATTGCCTTGGAAAGAGCAATGTTTTTGGAGTTTGCAATAAAATCGTGTTTCTGGACAAGGGAGGCATAAGTGCGCTGCGCTCCTAAGCTATCTCTCTGCGAGACACACTGCCAAAGCTTTTCGCTAGGATGCAGTCTAGTGCAGACGCACACTACGGCTCTCCGGAGCTGTCCGAAGCCAAGCGCCGGTGGCCGGCGTCTTTCGGCTGAAGCAGCGCTTCGGAGCGTAGGGCTGCCGCTCCGCTGTTGTGTGCGCGAAGCAGCCGCTTCTCCTGCTCCGGGAGCCGGACAGAGCGGTAGCTTGTACGAGGGCGAAGAACGAAGCCGCAGAGCACCGGGCTTCTGCGCGCACCCTAAGGACTGCTAGAGGACCGTAGTGGCCGCACGCCTGCCTCTTCAATTCTCTTCTAGCATCCTAATGGAAAGTTTTCCAGGACATATTTCTGGAGTTTTGAATTCCTCCTGATGCAGCCCCTCCTGGGAAACTCGTGCTCGTCCTCTGAGTCTCCGACATGCAGAGACCTCGATGGCAGCTGCAGAAATGAAGGGCTGCGTTGAGTTGTCGAGAAGCAAGAACATAGCCAGCGCCTTGTGTTTGGGAGTCAGCAGCTGCTGGACTTTTGCGATTGCTTTCACTGTGCACTGAATGCCAGGACGGCATGTGCACGTTAAAACAACGAGCTGGGCAAGAGTAATCGAAAGATCACGGCCGTCAGAAAACAGCTTATATATTGCCCTGGAAAGAGCAATGTTTTTGGAGTTTGCAATAAAATCGTGTTTCTGGACAAGGGAGGCATAAGTGCGCTGCGCTCCTAAGCTATCTCCTTGCGAGACACACTGCCAAAGCTTTTCGCTATGATGCAGTCTAGTTGCAGACGCACACTACGGCTCTCCGGAGCTGTCCGAAGCCAAGCGCCGGTGGCCGGCGTCTTTCGGCTGAAGCAGCGCTTCGGAGCGTAGGGCTGCCGCTCCGCTGTTGTGTGCGCGAAGCAGCCGCTTCTCCTGCTCCGGGAGCCGGACAGAGCGGTAGCTTGTACGAGGGCGAAGAACGAAGCCGCAGAGCACCGGGCTTCTGCGCGCACCCTAAGGACTGCTAGAGGACGGTGGTGGCCGCTCGCTTGCCTCTTCAATTCCCTTCTAGCATCCTTATGGAAGGTGTTCCAGGACAAATTCCCTGAGTTTTGAATTCCTCCTGATGCAGCCCCTCCTGGGAAACTCGTGCTCGTCCTCTGAGTCTCCGACATGCAGAGACCTCGATGGCAACTGCAGAAATGAAGGGCTGCGTTGAGTTGTCGAGAAGCAAGAACATAGCCAGCGCCTTGTGTTTGGGAGTCAGCAGCTGCTGGACTTTTGCGATTGCTTTCACTGTGCACTGAATGCCAGGACGGCATGTGCACGTTAAAACAACGAGCTGGGCAAGAGTAATCGAAAGATCACGGCCGTCAGAAAGCAGCTTATATATTGCCCTGGGAAGAGTACTGTTTTTGGAGTGTGCAGTAAAATCGTGTTTCTGGGCAAGGGAGGCATAAGTGCGCTGCGCTCCTAAGCTATCTCTCTGCGAGACACACTGCCAAAGCTTTTCGCTATGATGCAGTCTAGTGCAGACGCACACTACGGCTCTCCGGAGCTGTCCGAAGCCAAGCGCCGGTGGCCGGCGTCTTTCGGCTGAAGCAGCGCTTCGGAGCGTACGGCTGCCGCTCCGCTGCTGTGTGCGCGAAGCAGCCGCTTCTCCTGCTCCGGGAGCCGGACAGAGCGGTAGCTTGTACGAGGGCGAAGAACGTTGCCGCAGGGAGACGACATTGTGTGCACAGCCTTGCGACTGCTAGAGGACGGTGGCTAAAGCTCCCTGCCTTTTCAATGCACTGCTGGCATGCTTTATTGAAGGTGTTCCGAGACAACTTTCCTGGGTTTTGACTTCGTCCTGATGCAGCCCCTCCTGGGAAATTGGTGCTCGTCCCAGAAGGCTCGAGATGCAGAAAACTCGATGGCAGCTGCAGAAATGAAGGACTCTGTTGAAGTGTGGAGAAGCAAGAACGTAGACAAGCGCCTTGTGTTTGGGAGTCAGCAGCTGCTGGACTTTTGCGATTGCTTTCACTGTGCACTGAATGCCAGGACGGCACGTGCACGCTGAAACAACGAGCTGGGCAAGAGTAATCGAAAGATCACGGCCGTCAGAAAACAGCTTATATATTGCCCTGGGAAGAGTACTGTTTTTGGAGTGTACAGTAAAATCGTGTTTCTGGGCAAGGGAGGCATAAGTTCTCTGCGCTCCTAAGCTATCTCCCTGCGAGACACACTGCCAAAGCTTTTCGCTAGGATGCAGTCTAGTGCAGACGCACACTACGGCTCTCCGGAGCTGTCCGAAGCCAAGCGCCGGTGGCCGGCGTCTTTCGGCTGAAGCAGCGCTTCGGAGCGTACGGCTGCCGCTCCGCTGTTGTGTGCGCGAAGCAGCCGCTTCTCCTGCTCCGGGAGTCGGAGAGAGCGGTAGCTTGTACGAGGGCGAAGAACGAAGCCGCAGAGCACCGGGCTTTTGCGCACACCCTAAGGACTGCTAGAGGACGGTGGTGGCCGCTCGCTTGCCTCTTCAATTCCCTTCTAGCATCCTAATAGAAGGTGTTCCAGGACAAATTCCCTGAGTTTTGAATTCCTCCTGATGCAGCCTCTCCTGGGAAACTCGTGCTCGTCCTCTGAGTCTCCGACATGCAGAGACCTCGATGGCAGCTGCAGAAATGAAGGGCTGCGTTGAGTTGTCGAGAAGCAAGAACATAGCCAGCGCCTTGTGTTTGGGAGTCAGCAGCTGCTGGACTTTTGCGATTGCTTTCACTGTGCACTGAATGCCAGGACGGCATGTGCACGTTAAAACAACGAGCTGGGCAAGAGTAATCGAAAGATCACGGCCGTCAGAAAACAGCTTATATATTGCCTTGGAAAGAGCAATGTTTCTGGAGTTTGCAATAAAATCGTGTTTCTGGACAAGGGAGGCATAAGTGCGCTGCGCTCCTAAGCTATCTCTCTGCGAGACACACTGTCAAAGCTTTTCGCTAGGATGCAGTCTAGTGCAGACGCACACTACGGCTCTCCGGAGCTGTTCGAAGCCAAGCGCCGGTGGCCGGCGTCTTTCGGCTGAAGCAGCGCTTCGGAGCGTACGGCTGCCGCTCCGCTGTTGTGTGCGCGAAGCAGCCGCTTCTCCTGCTCCGGGAGCCGGACAGAGCGGTAGCTTGTACGGGGGCGAAGAACGAAGCCGCAGAGCACCGGGCTTTTGCGCACACCCTAAGGACTGCTAGAGGACGGTGGTGGCCGCTCGCCTGCCTCTTCAATTCCCTTCTAGCATCCTAATGGAAGGTGTTCCAGTACAAATTCCCTGAGTTTTGAATTCCTCCTGATGCAGCCTCTCCTGGGAAACTCGTGCTCGTCCTCTGAGTCTCCGACATGCAGAGACCTCGATGGCAGCTGCAGAAATGAAGGGCTGCGTTGAGTTGTCGAGAAGCAAGAACATAGCCAGCGCCTTGTGTTTGGGAGTCAGCAGCTGCTGGACTTTTGCGATTGCTTTCACTGTGCACTGAATGCCAGGACGGCATGTGCACGTTACAACAACGAGCTGGGCAAGAGTAATCGAAAGATCACGGCCGTCAGAAAGCAGCTTATATATTGCCTTGGAAAGAGCAATGTTTTTGGAGTGTACAGTAAAATCGTGTTTCTCGACAAGGGAGGCATAAGTGCGCTGCGCTCCTAAGCTATCTCTCTGCGAGACACACTGCCAAAGCTTTTCGCTAGGATGCAGTCTAGTGCAGACGCACACTACGGCTCTCCGGAGCTGTCCGAAGCCAAGCGCCGCTGGCCGGCGTCTTTCGGCTGAAGCAGCGCTTCGGAGCGTAGGGCTGCCGCTCCGCTGTTGTGTGCGCGAAGCAGCCGCTTCTCCTGCTCCGGGAGCCGGACAGAGCGGTAGCTTGTACGAGGGCGAAGAACGAAGCCGCAGAGCACCGGGCTTCTGCGCGCACCCTAAGGACTGCTAGAGGACCGTAGTGGCCGCACGCCTGCCTCTTCAATTCTCTTCTAGCATCCTAATGGAAGGTTTTCCAGGACATATTTCTGGAGTTTTGAATTCCTCCTGATGCAGCCCCTCCTGGGAAACTCGTGCTCGTCCTCTGAGTCTCCGACATGCAGAGACCTCGATGGCAGCTGCAGAAATGAAGGGCTGCGTTGAGTTGTCGAGAAGCAAGAACATAGCCAGCGCCTTGTGTTTGGGAGTCAGCAGCTGCTGGACTTTTGCGATTGCTTTCACTGTGCACTGAATGCCAGGACGGCATGTGCACGTTAAAACAACGAGCTGGGCAAGAGTAATCGAAAGATCACGGCCGTCAGAAAACAGCTTATATATTGCCCTGGAAAGAGCAATGTTTTTGGAGTTTGCAATAAAATCGTGTTTCTGGACAAGGGAGGCATAAGTGCGCTGCGCTCCTAAGCTATCTCCCTGCGAGACACACTGCCAAAGCTTTTCGCTATGATGCAGTCTAGTGCAGACGCACACTACGGCTCTCCGGAGCTGTCCGAAGCCAAGCGCCGGTGGCCGGCGTCTTTCGGCTGAAGCAGCGCTTCGGAGCGTAGGGCTGCCGCTCCGCTGTTGTGTGCGCGAAGCAGCCGCTTCTCCTGCTCCGGGAGCCGGACAGAGCGGTAGCTTGTACGAGGGCGAAGAACGTTGCCGCAGGGAGACGACATTGTGTGCACAGCCTTGCGACTGCTAGAGGACGGTGGCTAAAGCTCCCTGCCTTTTCAATGCACTGCTGGCATGCTTTATTGAAGGTGTTCCGAGACAACTTTCCTGGGTTTTGACTTCGTCCTGATGCAGCCCCTCCTGGGAAACTCGTGCTCGTCCCAGAAGGCTCGAGATACAGAAAACTCGATGGCAGCTGCAGAAATGAAGGACTCTGTTGAAGTGTGGAGAAGCAAGAACATAGCCAGCGCCTTGTGTTTGGGAGTCAGCAGCTGCTGGACTTTTGCGATTGCTTTCACTGTGCACTGAATGCCAGGACGGCACGTGCACGCTGAAACAACGAGCTGGGCAAGGGTAATCGAAAGATCACGGCCGTCAGAAAGCAGCTTATATGTTGCCCTGGGAAGAGTACTGTTTTTGGAGTGTACAGTAAAATCGTGTTTCTGGACAAGGGAGGCATAAGTGCGCTGCGCTCCTAAGCTATCTCCCTGCGAGACACACTGCCAAAGCTTTTCGCTATGATGCAGTCTAGTTGCAGACGCACACTACGGCTCTCCGGAGCTGTCCGAAGCCAAGCGCCGGTGGCCGGCGTCTTTCGGCTGAAGCAGCGCTTCGGAGCGTACGGCTGCCGCTCCGCTGCTGTGTGCGCGAAGCAGCCGCTTCTCCTGCTCCGGGAGCCGGACAGAGCGGTAGCTTGTACGAGGGCGAAGAACGTTGCCGCAGGGAGACGACATTGTGTGCACAGCCTTGCGACTGCTAGAGGACGGTGGCTAAAGCTCCCTGCCTTTTCAATGCACTGCTGGCATGCTTTATTGAAGGTGTTCCGAGACAACTTTCCTGGGTTTTGACTTCGTCCTGATGCAGCCCCTCCTGGGAAATTGGTGCTCGTCCCAGAAGGCTCGAGATGCAGAAAACTCGATGGCAGCTGCAGAAATGAAGGACTCTGTTGAAGTGTGGAGAAGCAAGAACGTAGACAAGCGCCTTGTGTTTGGGAGTCAGCAGCTGCTGGACTTTTGCGATTGCTTTCACTGTGCACTGAATGCCAGGAAGGCACGTGCACGCTGCAACAACCAGCTGGGCAAGAGTGGGCAGAAGAGAACGGGCGTCAGACAGCAGCTTACATAGTACCATGGAAAGAGCAGTGTTTTTGGAGTGTGCAGCAAATCCGTGTTTCTGGACAAGGGAGGCATAAGTGCGCTGCGCTCCTAAGGTATCTCTCTGCGAGACACACTGTCAAAGCTTTTCGCTAGGATGCAGTCTAGTGCAGACGCACACTACGGCTCTCCGGAGCTGTCCGAAGCCAAGCGCCGGTGGCCGGCGTCTTTCGGCTGAAGCAGCGCTTCGGAGCGTACGTCTGCCGCTCCGCTGTTGTGTGCGCGAAGCAGCCGCTTCTCCTGCTCCGGGAGCCGGACAGAGCGGTAGCTTGTACGAGGGCGAAGAACGAAGCCGAAGAGCACCGGGCTTCTGCGCGCACCCTAAGGACTGCTAGAGGACCGTGGTGGCCGCACGCCTGCCTCTTCAATTCCCTTCTAGCATCCTTATGGAAGGTGTTCCAGGACATATTTCTGGGGTTTTGAATTCCTCCTGATGCAGCCCCTCGTGGGAAACTCGTGCTCGTCCTCTGAGTCTCCGACATGCAGAGACCTCGATGGCAGCTGCAGAAATGAAGGGCTGCGTTGAGTTGTCGAGAAGCAAGAACATAGCCAGCGCCTTGTGTTTGGGAGTCAGCAGCTGCTGGACTTTTGCGATTGCTTTCACTGTGCACTGAATGCCAGGACGGCATGTGCACGTTAAAACAACGAGCTGGGCAAGAGTAATCGAAAGATCACGGCCGTCAGAAAGCAGCTTATATATTGCCCTGGGAAGAGTACTGTTTTTGGAGTGTGCAGTAAAATCGTGTTTCTGGGCAAGGGAGGCATAAGTGCGCTGCGCTCCTAAGCTATCTCCCTGCGAGACACACTGTCAAAGCTTTTCGCTATGATGCAGTCTAGTGCAGACGCACACTACGGCTCTCCGGAGCTGTCCGAAGCCAAGCGCCGGTGGCCGGCGTCTTTCGGCTGAAGCAGCGCTTCGGAGCGTACGGCTGCCGCTCCGCTGCTGTGTGCGCGAAGCAGCCGCTTCTCCTGCTCCGGGAGCCGGACAGAGCGGTAGCTTGTACGAGGGCGAAGAACGTTGCCGCAGGGAGACGACATTGTGTGCACAGCCTTGCGACTGCTAGAGGACGGTGGCTAAAGCTCCCTGCCTTTTCAATGCACTGCTGGCATGCTTTATTGAAGGTGTTCCGAGACAACTTTCCTGGGTTTTGACTTCGTCCTGATGCAGCCCCTCCTGGGAAATTGGTGCTCGTCCCAGAAGGCTCGAGATGCAGAAAACTCGATGGCAGCTGCAGAAATGAAGGACTCTGTTGAAGTGTGGAGAAGCAAGAACGTAGACAAGCGCCTTGTGTTTGGGAGTCAGCAGCTGCTGGACTTTTGCGATTGCTTTCACTGTGCACTGAATGCCAGGACGGCACGTGCACGCTGAAACAACGAGCTGGGCAAGAGTAATCGAAAGATCACGGCCGTCAGAAAACAGCTTATATATTGCCCTGGGAAGAGTACTGTTTTTGGAGTGTACAGTAAAATCGTGTTTCTGGACAAGGGAGGCATAAGTGCGCTGCGCTCCTAAGCTATCTCTCTGCGAGACACACTGCCAAAGCTTTTCGCTAGGATGCAGTCTAGTGCAGACGCACACTACGGCTCTCCGGAGCTGTCCGAAGCCAAGCGCCGGTGGCCGGCGTCTTTCGGCTGAAGCAGCGCTTCGGAGCGTACGGCTGCCGCTCCGCTGTTGTGTGCGCGAAGCAGCCGCTTCTCCTGCTCCGGGAGCCGGACAGAGCGGTAGCTTGTACGGGGGCGAAGAACGAAGCCGCAGAGCACCGGGCTTTTGCGCACACCCTAAGGACTGCTAGAGGACGGTGGTGGCCGCTCGCCTGCCTCTTCAATTCCCTTCTAGCATCCTAATGGAAGGTGTTCCAGACAAATTCCCTGAGTTTTGAATTCCTCCTGATGCAGCCTCTCCTGGGAAACTCGTGCTCGTCCTCTGAGTCTCCGACATGCAGAGACCTCGATGGCAGCTGCAGAAATGAAGGGCTGCGTTGAGTTGTCGAGAAGCAAGAACATAGCCAGCGCCTTGTGTTTGGGAGTCAGCAGCTGCTGGACTTTTGCGATTGCTTTCACTGTGCACTGAATGCCAGGACGGCATGTGCACGTTAAAACAACGAGCTGGGCAAGAGTAATCGAAAGATCACGGCCGTCAGAAAACAGCTTATATATTGCCTTGGAAAGAGCAATGTTTTTGGAGTTTGCAATAAAATCGTGTTTCTGGACAAGGGAGGCATAAGTGCGCTGCGCTCCTAAGCTATCTCTCTGCGAGACACACTGCCAAAGCTTTTCGCTAGGATGCAGTCTAGTGCAGACGCACACTACGGCTCTCCGGAGCTGTCCGAAGCCAAGCGCCGGTGGCCGGCGTCTTTCGGCTGAAGCAGCGCTTCGGAGCGTACGGCTGCCGCTCCGCTGCTGTGTGCGCGAAGCAGCCGCTTCTCCTGCTCCGGGAGCCGGACAGAGCGGTAGCTTGTACGAGGGCGAAGAACGTTGCCGCAGGGAGACGACATTGTGTGCACAGCCTTGCGACTGCTAGAGGACGGTGGCTAAAGCTCCCTGCCTTTTCAATGCACTGCTGGCATGCTTTATTGAAGGTGTTCCGAGACAACTTTCCTGGGTTTTGACTTCGTCCTGATGCAGCCCCTCCTGGGAAATTGGTGCTCGTCCCAGAAGGCTCGAGATGCAGAAAACTCGATGGCAGCTGCAGAAATGAAGGACTCTGTTGAAGTGTGGAGAAGCAAGAACGTAGACAAGCGCCTTGTGTTTGGGAGTCAGCAGCTGCTGGACTTTTGCGATTGCTTTCACTGTGCACTGAATGCCAGGAAGGCACGTGCACGCTGCAACAACCAGCTGGGCAAGAGTGGGCAGAAGAGAACGGGCGTCAGACAGCAGCTTACATAGTACCATGGAAAGAGCAGTGTTTTTGGAGTGTGCAGCAAATCCGTGTTTCTGGACAAGGGAGGCATAAGTGCGCTGCGCTCCTAAGGTATCTCTCTGCGAGACACACTGTCAAAGCTTTTCGCTAGGATGCAGTCTAGTGCAGACGCACACTACGGCTCTCCGGAGCTGTCCGAAGCCAAGCGCCGGTGGCCGGCGTCTTTCGGCTGAAGCAGCGCTTCGGAGCGTACGTCTGCCGCTCCGCTGTTGTGTGCGCGAAGCAGCCGCTTCTCCTGCTCCGGGAGCCGGACAGAGCGGTAGCTTGTACGAGGGCGAAGAACGAAGCCGAAGAGCACCGGGCTTCTGCGCGCACCCTAAGGACTGCTAGAGGACCGTAGTGGCCGCACGCCTGCCTCTTCAATTCCCTTCTAGCATCCTTATGGAAGGTGTTCCAGGACATATTTCTGGGGTTTTGAATTCCTCCTGATGCAGCCCCTCGTGGGAAACTCGTGCTCGTCCTCTGAGTCTCCGACATGCAGAGACCTCGATGGCAGCTGCAGAAATGAAGGGCTGCGTTGAGTTGTCGAGAAGCAAGAACATAGCCAGCGCCTTGTGTTTGGGAGTCAGCAGCTGCTGGACTTTTGCGATTGCTTTCACTGTGCACTGAATGCCAGGACGGCATGTGCACGTTAAAACAACGAGCTGGGCAAGAGTAATCGAAAGATCACGGCCGTCAGAAAGCAGCTTATATATTGCCCTGGGAAGAGTACTGTTTTTGGAGTGTGCAGTAAAATCGTGTTTCTGGGCAAGGGAGGCATAAGTGCGCTGCGCTCCTAAGCTATCTCCCTGCGAGACACACTGTCAAAGCTTTTCGCTATGATGCAGTCTAGTGCAGACGCACACTACGGCTCTCCGGAGCTGTCCGAAGCCAAGCGCCGGTGGCCGGCGTCTTTCGGCTGAAGCAGCGCTTCGGAGCGTACGGCTGCCGCTCCGCTGCTGTGTGCGCGAAGCAGCCGCTTCTCCTGCTCCGGGAGCCGGACAGAGCGGTAGCTTGTACGAGGGCGAAGAACGTTGCCGCAGGGAGACGACATTGTGTGCACAGCCTTGCGACTGCTAGAGGACGGTGGCTAAAGCTCCCTGCCTTTTCAATGCACTGCTGGCATGCTTTATTGAAGGTGTTCCGAGACAACTTTCCTGGGTTTTGACTTCGTCCTGATGCAGCCCCTCCTGGGAAATTGGTGCTCGTCCCAGAAGGCTCGAGATGCAGAAAACTCGATGGCAGCTGCAGAAATGAAGGACTCTGTTGAAGTGTGGAGAAGCAAGAACGTAGACAAGCGCCTTGTGTTTGGGAGTCAGCAGCTGCTGGACTTTTGCGATTGCTTTCACTGTGCACTGAATGCCAGGACGGCACGTGCACGCTGAAACAACGAGCTGGGCAAGAGTAATCGAAAGATCACGGCCGTCAGAAAACAGCTTATATATTGCCCTGGGAAGAGTACTGTTTTTGGAGTGTACAGTAAAATCGTGTTTCTGGACAAGGGAGGCATAAGTGCGCTGCGCTCCTAAGCTATCTCTCTGCGAGACACACTGCCAAAGCTTTTCGCTAGGATGCAGTCTAGTGCAGACGCACACTACGGCTCTCCGGAGCTGTCCGAAGCCAAGCGCCGGTGGCCGGCGTCTTTCGGCTGAAGCAGCGCTTCGGAGCGTACGGCTGCCGCTCCGCTGTTGTGTGCGCGAAGCAGCCGCTTCTCCTGCTCCGGGAGCCGGACAGAGCGGTAGCTTGTACGGGGGCGAAGAACGAAGCCGCAGAGCACCGGGCTTTTGCGCACACCCTAAGGACTGCTAGAGGACGGTGGTGGCCGCTCGCCTGCCTCTTCAATTCCCTTCTAGCATCCTAATGGAAGGTGTTCCAGACAAATTCCCTGAGTTTTGAATTCCTCCTGATGCAGCCTCTCCTGGGAAACTCGTGCTCGTCCTCTGAGTCTCCGACATGCAGAGACCTCGATGGCAGCTGCAGAAATGAAGGGCTGCGTTGAGTTGTCGAGAAGCAAGAACATAGCCAGCGCCTTGTGTTTGGGAGTCAGCAGCTGCTGGACTTTTGCGATTGCTTTCACTGTGCACTGAATGCCAGGACGGCATGTGCACGTTAAAACAACGAGCTGGGCAAGAGTAATCGAAAGATCACGGCCGTCAGAAAACAGCTTATATATTGCCTTGGAAAGAGCAATGTTTTTGGAGTTTGCAATAAAATCGTGTTTCTGGACAAGGGAGGCATAAGTGCGCTGCGCTCCTAAGCTATCTCTCTGCGAGACACACTGCCAAAGCTTTTCGCTAGGATGCAGTCTAGTGCAGACGCACACTACGGCTCTCCGGAGCTGTCCGAAGCCAAGCGCCGGTGGCCGGCGTCTTTCGGCTGAAGCAGCGCTTCGGAGCGTACGGCTGCCGCTCCGCTGCTGTGTGCGCGAAGCAGCCGCTTCTCCTGCTCCGGGAGCCGGACAGAGCGGTAGCTTGTACGAGGGCGAAGAACGTTGCCGCAGGGAGACGACATTGTGTGCACAGCCTTGCGACTGCTAGAGGACGGTGGCTAAAGCTCCCTGCCTTTTCAATGCACTGCTGGCATGCTTTATTGAAGGTGTTCCGAGACAACTTTCCTGGGTTTTGACTTCGTCCTGATGCAGCCCCTCCTGGGAAATTGGTGCTCGTCCCAGAAGGCTCGAGATGCAGAAAACTCGATGGCAGCTGCAGAAATGAAGGACTCTGTTGAAGTGTGGAGAAGCAAGAACGTAGACAAGCGCCTTGTGTTTGGGAGTCAGCAGCTGCTGGACTTTTGCGATTGCTTTCACTGTGCACTGAATGCCAGGAAGGCACGTGCACGCTGCAACAACCAGCTGGGCAAGAGTGGGCAGAAGAGAACGGGCGTCAGACAGCAGCTTACATAGTACCATGGAAAGAGCAGTGTTTTTGGAGTGTGCAGCAAATCCGTGTTTCTGGACAAGGGAGGCATAAGTGCGCTGCGCTCCTAAGGTATCTCTCTGCGAGACACACTGTCAAAGCTTTTCGCTAGGATGCAGTCTAGTGCAGACGCACACTACGGCTCTCCGGAGCTGTCCGAAGCCAAGCGCCGGTGGCCGGCGTCTTTCGGCTGAAGCAGCGCTTCGGAGCGTACGTCTGCCGCTCCGCTGTTGTGTGCGCGAAGCAGCCGCTTCTCCTGCTCCGGGAGCCGGACAGAGCGGTAGCTTGTACGAGGGCGAAGAACGAAGCCGAAGAGCACCGGGCTTCTGCGCGCACCCTAAGGACTGCTAGAGGACCGTAGTGGCCGCACGCCTGCCTCTTCAATTCCCTTCTAGCATCCTTATGGAAGGTGTTCCAGGACATATTTCTGGGGTTTTGAATTCCTCCTGATGCAGCCCCTCGTGGGAAACTCGTGCTCGTCCTCTGAGTCTCCGACATGCAGAGACCTCGATGGCAGCTGCAGAAATGAAGGGCTGCGTTGAGTTGTCGAGAAGCAAGAACATAGCCAGCGCCTTGTGTTTGGGAGTCAGCAGCTGCTGGACTTTTGCGATTGCTTTCACTGTGCACTGAATGCCAGGACGGCATGTGCACGTTAAAACAACGAGCTGGGCAAGAGTAATCGAAAGATCACGGCCGTCAGAAAGCAGCTTATATATTGCCCTGGGAAGAGTACTGTTTTTGGAGTGTGCAGTAAAATCGTGTTTCTGGGCAAGGGAGGCATAAGTGCGCTGCGCTCCTAAGCTATCTCCCTGCGAGACACACTGTCAAAGCTTTTCGCTATGATGCAGTCTAGTGCAGACGCACACTACGGCTCTCCGGAGCTGTCCGAAGCCAAGCGCCGGTGGCCGGCGTCTTTCGGCTGAAGCAGCGCTTCGGAGCGTACGGCTGCCGCTCCGCTGCTGTGTGCGCGAAGCAGCCGCTTCTCCTGCTCCGGGAGCCGGACAGAGCGGTAGCTTGTACGAGGGCGAAGAACGTTGCCGCAGGGAGACGACATTGTGTGCACAGCCTTGCGACTGCTAGAGGACGGTGGCTAAAGCTCCCTGCCTTTTCAATGCACTGCTGGCATGCTTTATTGAAGGTGTTCCGAGACAACTTTCCTGGGTTTTGACTTCGTCCTGATGCAGCCCCTCCTGGGAAATTGGTGCTCGTCCCAGAAGGCTCGAGATGCAGAAAACTCGATGGCAGCTGCAGAAATGAAGGACTCTGTTGAAGTGTGGAGAAGCAAGAACGTAGACAAGCGCCTTGTGTTTGGGAGTCAGCAGCTGCTGGACTTTTGCGATTGCTTTCACTGTGCACTGAATGCCAGGACGGCACGTGCACGCTGAAACAACGAGCTGGGCAAGAGTAATCGAAAGATCACGGCCGTCAGAAAACAGCTTATATATTGCCCTGGGAAGAGTACTGTTTTTGGAGTGTACAGTAAAATCGTGTTTCTGGACAAGGGAGGCATAAGTGCGCTGCGCTCCTAAGCTATCTCTCTGCGAGACACACTGCCAAAGCTTTTCGCTAGGATGCAGTCTAGTGCAGACGCACACTACGGCTCTCCGGAGCTGTCCGAAGCCAAGCGCCGGTGGCCGGCGTCTTTCGGCTGAAGCAGCGCTTCGGAGCGTACGGCTGCCGCTCCGCTGTTGTGTGCGCGAAGCAGCCGCTTCTCCTGCTCCGGGAGCCGGACAGAGCGGTAGCTTGTACGAGGGCGAAGAACGAAGCCGCAGAGCACCGGGCTTTTGCGCACACCCTAAGGACTGCTAGAGGACGGTGGTGGCCGCTCGCCTGCCTCTTCAATTCCCTTCTAGCATCCTAATGGAAGGTGTTCCAGACAAATTCCCTGAGTTTTGAATTCCTCCTGATGCAGCCTCTCCTGGGAAACTCGTGCTCGTCCTCTGAGTCTCCGACATGCAGAGACCTCGATGGCAGCTGCAGAAATGAAGGGCTGCGTTGAGTTGTCGAGAAGCAAGAACATAGCCAGCGCCTTGTGTTTGGGAGTCAGCAGCTGCTGGACTTTTGCGATTGCTTTCACTGTGCACTGAATGCCAGGACGGCATGTGCACGTTAAAACAACGAGCTGGGCAAGAGTAATCGAAAGATCACGGCCGTCAGAAAACAGCTTATATATTGCCTTGGAAAGAGCAATGTTTTTGGAGTTTGCAATAAAATCGTGTTTCTGGACAAGGGAGGCATAAGTGCGCTGCGCTCCTAAGCTATCTCTCTGCGAGACACACTGCCAAAGCTTTTCGCTAGGATGCAGTCTAGTGCAGACGCACACTACGGCTCTCCGGAGCTGTCCGAAGCCAAGCGCCGGTGGCTGGCGTCTTTCGGCTGAAGCAGCGCTTCGGAGCGTAGGGCTGCCGCTCCGCTGTTGTGTGCGCGAAGCAGCCGCTTCTCCTGCTCCGGGAGCCGGACAGAGCGGTAGCTTGTACGAGGGCGAAGAACGAAGCCGCAGAGCACCGGGCTTCTGCGCGCACCCTAAGGACTGCTAGAGGACCGTGGTGGCCGCACGCCTGCCTCTTCAATTCTCTTCTAGCATCCTAATGGAAAGTTTTCCAGGACATATTTCTGGAGTTTTGAATTCCTCCTGATGCAGCCCCTCCTGGGAAACTCGTGCTCGTCCTCTGAGTCTCCGACATGCAGAGACCTCGATGGCAGCTGCAGAAATGAAGGGCTGCGTTGAGTTGTCGAGAAGCAAGAACATAGCCAGCGCCTTGTGTTTGGGAGTCAGCAGCTGCTGGACTTTTGCGATTGCTTTCACTGTGCACTGAATGCCAGGACGGCATGTGCACGTTAAAACAACGAGCTGGGCAAGAGTAATCGAAAGATCACGGCCGTCAGAAAACAGCTTATATATTGCCCTGGAAAGAGCAATGTTTTTGGAGTTTGCAATAAAATCGTGTTTCTGGACAAGGGAGGCATAAGTGCGCTGCGCTCCTAAGCTATCTCCTTGCGAGACACACTGCCAAAGCTTTTCGCTATGATGCAGTCTAGTTGCAGACGCACACTACGGCTCTCCGGAGCTGTCCGAAGCCAAGCGCCGGTGGCCGGCGTCTTTCGGCTGAAGCAGCGCTTCGGAGCGTAGGGCTGCCGCTCCGCTGTTGTGTGCGCGAAGCAGCCGCTTCTCCTGCTCCGGGAGCCGGACAGAGCGGTAGCTTGTACGAGGGCGAAGAACGAAGCCGCAGAGCACCGGGCTTCTGCGCGCACCCTAAGGACTGCTAGAGGACGGTGGTGGCCGCTCGCTTGCCTCTTCAATTCCCTTCTAGCATCCTTATGGAAGGTGTTCCAGGACAAATTTTCTGAGTTTTGAATTCCTCCTGATGCAGCCCCTCCTGGGAAACTCGTGCTCGTCCTCTGAGTCTCCGACATGCAGAGACCTCGATGGCAACTGCAGAAATGAAGGGCTGCGTTGAGTTGTCGAGAAGCAAGAACATAGCCAGCGCCTTGTGTTTGGGAGTCAGCAGCTGCTGGACTTTTGCGATTGCTTTCACTGTGCACTGAATGCCAGGACGGCATGTGCACGTTAAAACAACGAGCTGGGCAAGAGTAATCGAAAGATCACGGCCGTCAGAAAACAGCTTATATATTGCCTTGGAAAGAGCAATGTTTCTGGAGTTTGCAATAAAATCGTGTTTCTGGACAAGGGAGGCATAAGTGCGCTGCGCTCCTAAGCTATCTCTCTGCGAGACACACTGTCAAAGCTTTTCGCTAGGATGCAGTCTAGTGCAGACGCACACTACGGCTCTCCGGAGCTGTTCGAAGCCAAGCGCCGGTGGCCGGCGTCTTTCGGCTGAAGCAGCGCTTCGGAGCGTACGGCTGCCGCTCCGCTGTTGTGTGCGCGAAGCAGCCGCTTCTCCTGCTCCGGGAGCCGGACAGAGCGGTAGCTTGTACGGGGGCGAAGAACGAAGCCGCAGAGCACCGGGCTTTTGCGCACACCCTAAGGACTGCTAGAGGACGGTGGTGGCCGCTCGCCTGCCTCTTCAATTCCCTTCTAGCATCCTAATGGAAGGTGTTCCAGTACAAATTCCCTGAGTTTTGAATTCCTCCTGATGCAGCCTCTCCTGGGAAACTCGTGCTCGTCCTCTGAGTCTCCGACATGCAGAGACCTCGATGGCAGCTGCAGAAATGAAGGGCTGCGTTGAGTTGTCGAGAAGCAAGAACATAGCCAGCGCCTTGTGTTTGGGAGTCAGCAGCTGCTGGACTTTTGCGATTGCTTTCACTGTGCACTGAATGCCAGGACGGCATGCGCACGTTACAACAACGAGCTGGGCAAGAGTAATCGAAAGATCACGGCCGTCAGAAAGCAGCTTATATATTGCCTTGGAAAGAGCAATGTTTTTGGAGTGTACAGTAAAATCGTGTTTCTCGACAAGGGAGGCATAAGTGCGCTGCGCTCCTAAGCTATCTCTCTGCGAGACACACTGCCAAAGCTTTTCGCTAGGATGCAGTCTAGTGCAGACGCACACTACGGCTCTCCGGAGCTGTCCGAAGCCAAGCGCCGCTGGCCGGCGTCTTTCGGCTGAAGCAGCGCTTCGGAGCGTAGGGCTGCCGCTCCGCTGTTGTGTGCGCGAAGCAGCCGCTTCTCCTGCTCCGGGAGCCGGACAGAGCGGTAGCTTGTACGAGGGCGAAGAACGAAGCCGCAGAGCACCGGGCTTCTGCGCGCACCCTAAGGACTGCTAGAGGACCGTAGTGGCCGCACGCCTGCCTCTTCAATTCTCTTCTAGCATCCTAATGGAAGGTTTTCCAGGACATATTTCTGGAGTTTTGAATTCCTCCTGATGCAGCCCCTCCTGGGAAACTCGTGCTCGTCCTCTGAGTCTCCGACATGCAGAGACCTCGATGGCAGCTGCAGAAATGAAGGGCTGCGTTGAGTTGTCGAGAAGCAAGAACATAGCCAGCGCCTTGTGTTTGGGAGTCAGCAGCTGCTGGACTTTTGCGATTGCTTTCACTGTGCACTGAATGCCAGGACGGCATGTGCACGTTAAAACAACGAGCTGGGCAAGAGTAATCGAAAGATCACGGCCGTCAGGAAACAGCTTATATATTGCCCTGGAAAGAGCAATGTTTTTGGAGTTTGCAATAAAATCGTGTTTCTGGACAAGGGAGGCATAAGTGCGCTGCGCTCCTAAGCTATCTCCCTGCGAGACACACTGCCAAAGCTTTTCGCTATGATGCAGTCTAGTGCATACCCACTCTACGACTCTCCGGAGCTGTCCGAAGCGAAGCGCCGGTGGCCGGCGTCTTTCGGCTGAAGCAGCGCTTCGGAGCGTACGGCTGCCGCTCCGCTGTTGTGTGCGCGAAGCAGCCGCTTCTCCTGCTCCGGGAGCCGGACAGAGCGGTAGCTTGTACGAGGGCGAAGAACGTTGCCGCAGGGAGACGACATTGTGTGCACAGCCTTGCGACTGCTAGAGGACGGTGGCTAAAGCTCCCTGCCTTTTCAATGCACTGCTGGCATGCTTTATTGAAGGTGTTCCGAGACAACTTTCCTGGGTTTTGACTTCGTCCTGATGCAGCCCCTCCTGGGAAACTCGTGCTCGTCCCAGAAGGCTCGAGATACAGAAAACTCGATGGCAGCTGCAGAAATGAAGGACTCTGTTGAAGTGTGGAGAAGCAAGAACATAGCCAGCGCCTTGTGTTTGGGAGTCAGCAGCTGCTGGACTTTTGCGATTGCTTTCACTGTGCACTGAATGCCAGGACGGCACGTGCACGCTGAAACAACGAGCTGGGCAAGGGTAATCGAAAGATCACGGCCGTCAGAAAGCAGCTTATATGTTGCCCTGGGAAGAGTACTGTTTTTGGAGTGTACAGTAAAATCGTGTTTCTGGACAAGGGAGGCATAAGTGCGCTGCGCTCCTAAGCTATCTCCCTGCGAGACACACTGCCAAAGCTTTTCGCTATGATGCAGTCTAGTTGCAGACGCACACTACGGCTCTCCGGAGCTGTCCGAAGCCAAGCGCCGGTGGCCGGCGTCTTTCGGCTGAAGCAGCGCTTCGGAGCGTACGGCTGCCGCTCCGCTGCTGTGTGCGCGAAGCAGCCGCTTCTCCTGCTCCGGGAGCCGGACAGAGCGGTAGCTTGTACGAGGGCGAAGAACGTTGCCGCAGGGAGACGACATTGTGTGCACAGCCTTGCGACTGCTAGAGGACGGTGGCTAAAGCTCCCTGCCTTTTCAATGCACTGCTGGCATGCTTTATTGAAGGTGTTCCGAGACAACTTTCCTGGGTTTTGACTTCGTCCTGATGCAGCCCCTCCTGGGAAATTGGTGCTCGTCCCAGAAGGCTCGAGATGCAGAAAACTCGATGGCAGCTGCAGAAATGAAGGACTCTGTTGAAGTGTGGAGAAGCAAGAACGTAGACAAGCGCCTTGTGTTTGGGAGTCAGCAGCTGCTGGACTTTTGCGATTGCTTTCACTGTGCACTGAATGCCAGGAAGGCACGTGCACGCTGCAACAACCAGCTGGGCAAGAGTGGGCAGAAGAGAACGGGCGTCAGACAGCAGCTTACATAGTACCATGGAAAGAGCAGTGTTTTTGGAGTGTGCAGCAAATCCGTGTTTCTGGACAAGGGAGGCATAAGTGCGCTGCGCTCCTAAGGTATCTCTCTGCGAGACACACTGTCAAAGCTTTTCGCTAGGATGCAGTCTAGTGCAGACGCACACTACGGCTCTCCGGAGCTGTCCGAAGCCAAGCGCCGGTGGCCGGCGTCTTTCGGCTGAAGCAGCGCTTCGGAGCGTACGTCTGCCGCTCCGCTGTTGTGTGCGCGAAGCAGCCGCTTCTCCTGCTCCGGGAGCCGGACAGAGCGGTAGCTTGTACGAGGGCGAAGAACGAAGCCGAAGAGCACCGGGCTTCTGCGCGCACCCTAAGGACTGCTAGAGGACCGTGGTGGCCGCACGCCTGCCTCTTCAATTCCCTTCTAGCATCCTTATGGAAGGTGTTCCAGGACATATTTCTGGGGTTTTGAATTCCTCCTGATGCAGCCCCTCGTGGGAAACTCGTGCTCGTCCTCTGAGTCTCCGACATGCAGAGACCTCGATGGCAGCTGCAGAAATGAAGGGCTGCGTTGAGTTGTCGAGAAGCAAGAACATAGCCAGCGCCTTGTGTTTGGGAGTCAGCAGCTGCTGGACTTTTGCGATTGCTTTCACTGTGCACTGAATGCCAGGACGGCATGTGCACGTTAAAACAACGAGCTGGGCAAGAGTAATCGAAAGATCACGGCCGTCAGAAAGCAGCTTATATATTGCCCTGGGAAGAGTACTGTTTTTGGAGTGTGCAGTAAAATCGTGTTTCTGGGCAAGGGAGGCATAAGTGCGCTGCGCTCCTAAGCTATCTCCCTGCGAGACACACTGTCAAAGCTTTTCGCTATGATGCAGTCTAGTGCAGACGCACACTACGGCTCTCCGGAGCTGTCCGAAGCCAAGCGCCGGTGGCCGGCGTCTTTCGGCTGAAGCAGCGCTTCGGAGCGTACGGCTGCCGCTCCGCTGCTGTGTGCGCGAAGCAGCCGCTTCTCCTGCTCCGGGAGCCGGACAGAGCGGTAGCTTGTACGAGGGCGAAGAACGTTGCCGCAGGGAGACGACATTGTGTGCACAGCCTTGCGACTGCTAGAGGACGGTGGCTAAAGCTCCCTGCCTTTTCAATGCACTGCTGGCATGCTTTATTGAAGGTGTTCCGAGACAACTTTCCTGGGTTTTGACTTCGTCCTGATGCAGCCCCTCCTGGGAAATTGGTGCTCGTCCCAGAAGGCTCGAGATGCAGAAAACTCGATGGCAGCTGCAGAAATGAAGGACTCTGTTGAAGTGTGGAGAAGCAAGAACGTAGACAAGCGCCTTGTGTTTGGGAGTCAGCAGCTGCTGGACTTTTGCGATTGCTTTCACTGTGCACTGAATGCCAGGACGGCACGTGCACGCTGAAACAACGAGCTGGGCAAGAGTAATCGAAAGATCACGGCCGTCAGAAAACAGCTTATATATTGCCCTGGGAAGAGTACTGTTTTTGGAGTGTACAGTAAAATCGTGTTTCTGGACAAGGGAGGCATAAGTGCGCTGCGCTCCTAAGCTATCTCTCTGCGAGACACACTGCCAAAGCTTTTCGCTAGGATGCAGTCTAGTGCAGACGCACACTACGGCTCTCCGGAGCTGTCCGAAGCCAAGCGCCGCTGGCCGGCGTCTTTCGGCTGAAGCAGCGCTTCGGAGCGTACGGCTGCCGCTCCGCTGTTGTGTGCGCGAAGCAGCCGCTTCTCCTGCTCCGGGAGCCGGACAGAGCGGTAGCTTGTACGGGGGCGAAGAACGAAGCCGCAGAGCACCGGGCTTTTGCGCACACCCTAAGGACTGCTAGAGGACGGTGGTGGCCGCTCGCCTGCCTCTTCAATTCCCTTCTAGCATCCTAATGGAAGGTGTTCCAGACAAATTCCCTGAGTTTTGAATTCCTCCTGATGCAGCCTCTCCTGGGAAACTCGTGCTCGTCCTCTGAGTCTCCGACATGCAGAGACCTCGATGGCAGCTGCAGAAATGAAGGGCTGCGTTGAGTTGTCGAGAAGCAAGAACATAGCCAGCGCCTTGTGTTTGGGAGTCAGCAGCTGCTGGACTTTTGCGATTGCTTTCACTGTGCACTGAATGCCAGGACGGCATGTGCACGTTAAAACAACGAGCTGGGCAAGAGTAATCGAAAGATCACGGCCGTCAGAAAACAGCTTATATATTGCCTTGGAAAGAGCAATGTTTTTGGAGTTTGCAATAAAATCGTGTTTCTGGACAAGGGAGGCATAAGTGCGCTGCGCTCCTAAGCTATCTCTCTGCGAGACACACTGCCAAAGCTTTTCGCTAGGATGCAGTCTAGTGCAGACGCACACTACGGCTCTCCGGAGCTGTCCGAAGCCAAGCGCCGGTGGCCGGCGTCTTTCGGCTGAAGCAGCGCTTCGGAGCGTACGGCTGCCGCTCCGCTGCTGTGTGCGCGAAGCAGCCGCTTCTCCTGCTCCGGGAGCCGGACAGAGCGGTAGCTTGTACGAGGGCGAAGAACGTTGCCGCAGGGAGACGACATTGTGTGCACAGCCTTGCGACTGCTAGAGGACGGTGGCTAAAGCTCCCTGCCTTTTCAATGCACTGCTGGCATGCTTTATTGAAGGTGTTCCGAGACAACTTTCCTGGGTTTTGACTTCGTCCTGATGCAGCCCCTCCTGGGAAATTGGTGCTCGTCCCAGAAGGCTCGAGATGCAGAAAACTCGATGGCAGCTGCAGAAATGAAGGACTCTGTTGAAGTGTGGAGAAGCAAGAACGTAGACAAGCGCCTTGTGTTTGGGAGTCAGCAGCTGCTGGACTTTTGCGATTGCTTTCACTGTGCACTGAATGCCAGGAAGGCACGTGCACGCTGCAACAACCAGCTGGGCAAGAGTGGGCAGAAGAGAACGGGCGTCAGACAGCAGCTTACATAGTACCATGGAAAGAGCAGTGTTTTTGGAGTGTGCAGCAAATCCGTGTTTCTGGACAAGGGAGGCATAAGTGCGCTGCGCTCCTAAGGTATCTCTCTGCGAGACACACTGTCAAAGCTTTTCGCTAGGATGCAGTCTAGTGCAGACGCACACTACGGCTCTCCGGAGCTGTCCGAAGCCAAGCGCCGGTGGCCGGCGTCTTTCGGCTGAAGCAGCGCTTCGGAGCGTACGTCTGCCGCTCCGCTGTTGTGTGCGCGAAGCAGCCGCTTCTCCTGCTCCGGGAGCCGGACAGAGCGGTAGCTTGTACGAGGGCGAAGAACGAAGCCGAAGAGCACCGGGCTTCTGCGCGCACCCTAAGGACTGCTAGAGGACCGTAGTGGCCGCACGCCTGCCTCTTCAATTCCCTTCTAGCATCCTTATGGAAGGTGTTCCAGGACATATTTCTGGGGTTTTGAATTCCTCCTGATGCAGCCCCTCGTGGGAAACTCGTGCTCGTCCTCTGAGTCTCCGACATGCAGAGACCTCGATGGCAGCTGCAGAAATGAAGGGCTGCGTTGAGTTGTCGAGAAGCAAGAACATAGCCAGCGCCTTGTGTTTGGGAGTCAGCAGCTGCTGGACTTTTGCGATTGCTTTCACTGTGCACTGAATGCCAGGACGGCATGTGCACGTTAAAACAACGAGCTGGGCAAGAGTAATCGAAAGATCACGGCCGTCAGAAAGCAGCTTATATATTGCCCTGGGAAGAGTACTGTTTTTGGAGTGTGCAGTAAAATCGTGTTTCTGGGCAAGGGAGGCATAAGTGCGCTGCGCTCCTAAGCTATCTCCCTGCGAGACACACTGTCAAAGCTTTTCGCTATGATGCAGTCTAGTGCAGACGCACACTACGGCTCTCCGGAGCTGTCCGAAGCCAAGCGCCGGTGGCCGGCGTCTTTCGGCTGAAGCAGCGCTTCGGAGCGTACGGCTGCCGCTCCGCTGCTGTGTGCGCGAAGCAGCCGCTTCTCCTGCTCCGGGAGCCGGACAGAGCGGTAGCTTGTACGAGGGCGAAGAACGTTGCCGCAGGGAGACGACATTGTGTGCACAGCCTTGCGACTGCTAGAGGACGGTGGCTAAAGCTCCCTGCCTTTTCAATGCACTGCTGGCATGCTTTATTGAAGGTGTTCCGAGACAACTTTCCTGGGTTTTGACTTCGTCCTGATGCAGCCCCTCCTGGGAAATTGGTGCTCGTCCCAGAAGGCTCGAGATGCAGAAAACTCGATGGCAGCTGCAGAAATGAAGGACTCTGTTGAAGTGTGGAGAAGCAAGAACGTAGACAAGCGCCTTGTGTTTGGGAGTCAGCAGCTGCTGGACTTTTGCGATTGCTTTCACTGTGCACTGAATGCCAGGACGGCACGTGCACGCTGAAACAACGAGCTGGGCAAGAGTAATCGAAAGATCACGGCCGTCAGAAAACAGCTTATATATTGCCCTGGGAAGAGTACTGTTTTTGGAGTGTACAGTAAAATCGTGTTTCTGGACAAGGGAGGCATAAGTGCGCTGCGCTCCTAAGCTATCTCTCTGCGAGACACACTGCCAAAGCTTTTCGCTAGGATGCAGTCTAGTGCAGACGCACACTACGGCTCTCCGGAGCTGTCCGAAGCCAAGCGCCGGTGGCCGGCGTCTTTCGGCTGAAGCAGCGCTTCGGAGCGTACGGCTGCCGCTCCGCTGTTGTGTGCGCGAAGCAGCCGCTTCTCCTGCTCCGGGAGCCGGACAGAGCGGTAGCTTGTACGGGGGCGAAGAACGAAGCCGCAGAGCACCGGGCTTTTGCGCACACCCTAAGGACTGCTAGAGGACGGTGGTGGCCGCTCGCCTGCCTCTTCAATTCCCTTCTAGCATCCTAATGGAAGGTGTTCCAGTACAAATTCCCTGAGTTTTGAATTCCTCCTGATGCAGCCTCTCCTGGGAAACTCGTGCTCGTCCTCTGAGTCTCCGACATGCAGAGACCTCGATGGCAGCTGCAGAAATGAAGGGCTGCGTTGAGTTGTCGAGAAGCAAGAACATAGCCAGCGCCTTGTGTTTGGGAGTCAGCAGCTGCTGGACTTTTGCGATTGCTTTCACTGTGCACTGAATGCCAGGACGGCATGTGCACGTTAAAACAACGAGCTGGGCAAGAGTAATCGAAAGATCACGGCCGTCAGAAAACAGCTTATATATTGCCTTGGAAAGAGCAATGTTTTTGGAGTTTGCAATAAAATCGTGTTTCTGGACAAGGGAGGCATAAGTGCGCTGCGCTCCTAAGCTATCTCTCTGCGAGACACACTGCCAAAGCTTTTCGCTAGGATGCAGTCTAGTGCAGACGCACACTACGGCTCTCCGGAGCTGTCCGAAGCCAAGCGCCGGTGGCTGGCGTCTTTCGGCTGAAGCAGCGCTTCGGAGCGGACGGCTGCCGCTCCGCTGTTGTGTGCGCGAAGCAGCCGCTTCTCCTGCTCCGGGAGCCGGACAGAGCGGTAGCTTGTACGAGGGCGAAGAACGAAGCCGCAGAGCACCGGGCTTCTGCGCGCACCCTAAGGACTGCTAGAGGACCGTGGTGGCCGCACGCCTGCCTCTTCAATTCTCTTCTAGCATCCTAATGGAAAGTTTTCCAGGACATATTTCTGGAGTTTTGAATTCCTCCTGATGCAGCCCCTCCTGGGAAACTCGTGCTCGTCCTCTGAGTCTCCGACATGCAGAGACCTCGATGGCAGCTGCAGAAATGAAGGGCTGCGTTGAGTTGTCGAGAAGCAAGAACATAGCCAGCGCCTTGTGTTTGGGAGTCAGCAGCTGCTGGACTTTTGCGATTGCTTTCACTGTGCACTGAATGCCAGGACGGCATGTGCACGTTAAAACAACGAGCTGGGCAAGAGTAATCGAAAGATCACGGCCGTCAGAAAACAGCTTATATATTGCCCTGGAAAGAGCAATGTTTTTGGAGTTTGCAATAAAATCGTGTTTCTGGACAAGGGAGGCATAAGTGCGCTGCGCTCCTAAGCTATCTCCTTGCGAGACACACTGCCAAAGCTTTTCGCTATGATGCAGTCTAGTTGCAGACGCACACTACGGCTCTCCGGAGCTGTCCGAAGCCAAGCGCCGGTGGCCGGCGTCTTTCGGCTGAAGCAGCGCTTCGGAGCGTAGGGCTGCCGCTCCGCTGTTGTGTGCGCGAAGCAGCCGCTTCTCCTGCTCCGGGAGCCGGACAGAGCGGTAGCTTGTACGAGGGCGAAGAACGAAGCCGCAGAGCACCGGGCTTCTGCGCGCACCCTAAGGACTGCTAGAGGACGGTGGTGGCCGCTCGCTTGCCTCTTCAATTCCCTTCTAGCATCCTTATGGAAGGTGTTCCAGGACAAATTTTCTGAGTTTTGAATTCCTCCTGATGCAGCCCCTCCTGGGAAACTCGTGCTCGTCCTCTGAGTCTCCGACATGCAGAGACCTCGATGGCAACTGCAGAAATGAAGGGCTGCGTTGAGTTGTCGAGAAGCAAGAACATAGCCAGCGCCTTGTGTTTGGGAGTCAGCAGCTGCTGGACTTTTGCGATTGCTTTCACTGTGCACTGAATGCCAGGACGGCATGTGCACGTTAAAACAACGAGCTGGGCAAGAGTAATCGAAAGATCACGGCCGTCAGAAAACAGCTTATATATTGCCTTGGAAAGAGCAATGTTTCTGGAGTTTGCAATAAAATCGTGTTTCTGGACAAGGGAGGCATAAGTGCGCTGCGCTCCTAAGCTATCTCTCTGCGAGACACACTGTCAAAGCTTTTCGCTAGGATGCAGTCTAGTGCAGACGCACACTACGGCTCTCCGGAGCTGTTCGAAGCCAAGCGCCGGTGGCCGGCGTCTTTCGGCTGAAGCAGCGCTTCGGAGCGTACGGCTGCCGCTCCGCTGTTGTGTGCGCGAAGCAGCCGCTTCTCCTGCTCCGGGAGCCGGACAGAGCGGTAGCTTGTACGGGGGCGAAGAACGAAGCCGCAGAGCACCGGGCTTTTGCGCACACCCTAAGGACTGCTAGAGGACGGTGGTGGCCGCTCGCCTGCCTCTTCAATTCCCTTCTAGCATCCTAATGGAAGGTGTTCCAGTACAAATTCCCTGAGTTTTGAATTCCTCCTGATGCAGCCTCTCCTGGGAAACTCGTGCTCGTCCTCTGAGTCTCCGACATGCAGAGACCTCGATGGCAGCTGCAGAAATGAAGGGCTGCGTTGAGTTGTCGAGAAGCAAGAACATAGCCAGCGCCTTGTGTTTGGGAGTCAGCAGCTGCTGGACTTTTGCGATTGCTTTCACTGTGCACTGAATGCCAGGACGGCATGCGCACGTTACAACAACGAGCTGGGCAAGAGTAATCGAAAGATCACGGCCGTCAGAAAGCAGCTTATATATTGCCTTGGAAAGAGCAATGTTTTTGGAGTGTACAGTAAAATCGTGTTTCTCGACAAGGGAGGCATAAGTGCGCTGCGCTCCTAAGCTATCTCTCTGCGAGACACACTGCCAAAGCTTTTCGCTAGGATGCAGTCTAGTGCAGACGCACACTACGGCTCTCCGGAGCTGTCCGAAGCCAAGCGCCGCTGGCCGGCGTCTTTCGGCTGAAGCAGCGCTTCGGAGCGTAGGGCTGCCGCTCCGCTGTTGTGTGCGCGAAGCAGCCGCTTCTCCTGCTCCGGGAGCCGGACAGAGCGGTAGCTTGTACGAGGGCGAAGAACGAAGCCGCAGAGCACCGGGCTTCTGCGCGCACCCTAAGGACTGCTAGAGGACCGTAGTGGCCGCACGCCTGCCTCTTCAATTCTCTTCTAGCATCCTAATGGAAGGTTTTCCAGGACATATTTCTGGAGTTTTGAATTCCTCCTGATGCAGCCCCTCCTGGGAAACTCGTGCTCGTCCTCTGAGTCTCCGACATGCAGAGACCTCGATGGCAGCTGCAGAAATGAAGGGCTGCGTTGAGTTGTCGAGAAGCAAGAACATAGCCAGCGCCTTGTGTTTGGGAGTCAGCAGCTGCTGGACTTTTGCGATTGCTTTCACTGTGCACTGAATGCCAGGACGGCATGTGCACGTTAAAACAACGAGCTGGGCAAGAGTAATCGAAAGATCACGGCCGTCAGAAAACAGCTTATATATTGCCCTGGAAAGAGCAATGTTTTTGGAGTTTGCAATAAAATCGTGTTTCTGGACAAGGGAGGCATAAGTGCGCTGCGCTCCTAAGCTATCTCCCTGCGAGACACACTGCCAAAGCTTTTCGCTATGATGCAGTCTAGTGCATACCCACTCTACGACTCTCCGGAGCTGTCCGAAGCGAAGCGCCGGTGGCCGGCGTCTTTCGGCTGAAGCAGCGCTTCGGAGCGTACGGCTGCCGCTCCGCTGCTGTGTGCGCGAAGCAGCCGCTTCTCCTGCTCCGGGAGCCGGACAGAGCGGTAGCTTGTACGAGGGCGAAGAACGTTGCCGCAGGGAGACGACATTGTGTGCACAGCCTTGCGACTGCTAGAGGACGGTGGCTAAAGCTCCCTGCCTTTTCAATGCACTGCTGGCATGCTTTATTGAAGGTGTTCCGAGACAACTTTCCTGGGTTTTGACTTCGTCCTGATGCAGCCCCTCCTGGGAAACTCGTGCTCGTCCCAGAAGGCTCGAGATACAGAAAACTCGATGGCAGCTGCAGAAATGAAGGACTCTGTTGAAGTGTGGAGAAGCAAGAACATAGCCAGCGCCTTGTGTTTGGGAGTCAGCAGCTGCTGGACTTTTGCGATTGCTTTCACTGTGCACTGAATGCCAGGACGGCACGTGCACGCTGAAACAACGAGCTGGGCAAGGGTAATCGAAAGATCACGGCCGTCAGAAAGCAGCTTATATGTTGCCCTGGGAAGAGTACTGTTTTTGGAGTGTACAGTAAAATCGTGTTTCTGGACAAGGGAGGCATAAGTGCGCTGCGCTCCTAAGCTATCTCCCTGCGAGACACACTGCCAAAGCTTTTCGCTATGATGCAGTCTAGTTGCAGACGCACACTACGGCTCTCCGGAGCTGTCCGAAGCCAAGCGCCGGTGGCCGGCGTCTTTCGGCTGAAGCAGCGCTTCGGAGCGTACGGCTGCCGCTCCGCTGCTGTGTGCGCGAAGCAGCCGCTTCTCCTGCTCCGGGAGCCGGACAGAGCGGTAGCTTGTACGAGGGCGAAGAACGTTGCCGCAGGGAGACGACATTGTGTGCACAGCCTTGCGACTGCTAGAGGACGGTGGCTAAAGCTCCCTGCCTTTTCAATGCACTGCTGGCATGCTTTATTGAAGGTGTTCCGAGACAACTTTCCTGGGTTTTGACTTCGTCCTGATGCAGCCCCTCCTGGGAAATTGGTGCTCGTCCCAGAAGGCTCGAGATGCAGAAAACTCGATGGCAGCTGCAGAAATGAAGGACTCTGTTGAAGTGTGGAGAAGCAAGAACGTAGACAAGCGCCTTGTGTTTGGGAGTCAGCAGCTGCTGGACTTTTGCGATTGCTTTCACTGTGCACTGAATGCCAGGAAGGCACGTGCACGCTGCAACAACCAGCTGGGCAAGAGTGGGCAGAAGAGAACGGGCGTCAGACAGCAGCTTACATAGTACCATGGAAAGAGCAGTGTTTTTGGAGTGTGCAGCAAATCCGTGTTTCTGGACAAGGGAGGCATAAGTGCGCTGCGCTCCTAAGGTATCTCTCTGCGAGACACACTGTCAAAGCTTTTCGCTAGGATGCAGTCTAGTGCAGACGCACACTACGGCTCTCCGGAGCTGTCCGAAGCCAAGCGCCGGTGGCCGGCGTCTTTCGGCTGAAGCAGCGCTTCGGAGCGTACGTCTGCCGCTCCGCTGTTGTGTGCGCGAAGCAGCCGCTTCTCCTGCTCCGGGAGCCGGACAGAGCGGTAGCTTGTACGAGGGCGAAGAACGAAGCCGAAGAGCACCGGGCTTCTGCGCGCACCCTAAGGACTGCTAGAGGACCGTGGTGGCCGCACGCCTGCCTCTTCAATTCCCTTCTAGCATCCTTATGGAAGGTGTTCCAGGACATATTTCTGGGGTTTTGAATTCCTCCTGATGCAGCCCCTCGTGGGAAACTCGTGCTCGTCCTCTGAGTCTCCGACATGCAGAGACCTCGATGGCAGCTGCAGAAATGAAGGGCTGCGTTGAGTTGTCGAGAAGCAAGAACATAGCCAGCGCCTTGTGTTTGGGAGTCAGCAGCTGCTGGACTTTTGCGATTGCTTTCACTGTGCACTGAATGCCAGGACGGCATGTGCACGTTAAAACAACGAGCTGGGCAAGAGTAATCGAAAGATCACGGCCGTCAGAAAGCAGCTTATATATTGCCCTGGGAAGAGTACTGTTTTTGGAGTGTGCAGTAAAATCGTGTTTCTGGGCAAGGGAGGCATAAGTGCGCTGCGCTCCTAAGCTATCTCCCTGCGAGACACACTGTCAAAGCTTTTCGCTATGATGCAGTCTAGTGCAGACGCACACTACGGCTCTCCGGAGCTGTCCGAAGCCAAGCGCCGGTGGCCGGCGTCTTTCGGCTGAAGCAGCGCTTCGGAGCGTACGGCTGCCGCTCCGCTGCTGTGTGCGCGAAGCAGCCGCTTCTCCTGCTCCGGGAGCCGGACAGAGCGGTAGCTTGTACGAGGGCGAAGAACGTTGCCGCAGGGAGACGACATTGTGTGCACAGCCTTGCGACTGCTAGAGGACGGTGGCTAAAGCTCCCTGCCTTTTCAATGCACTGCTGGCATGCTTTATTGAAGGTGTTCCGAGACAACTTTCCTGGGTTTTGACTTCGTCCTGATGCAGCCCCTCCTGGGAAATTGGTGCTCGTCCCAGAAGGCTCGAGATGCAGAAAACTCGATGGCAGCTGCAGAAATGAAGGACTCTGTTGAAGTGTGGAGAAGCAAGAACGTAGACAAGCGCCTTGTGTTTGGGAGTCAGCAGCTGCTGGACTTTTGCGATTGCTTTCACTGTGCACTGAATGCCAGGACGGCACGTGCACGCTGAAACAACGAGCTGGGCAAGAGTAATCGAAAGATCACGGCCGTCAGAAAACAGCTTATATATTGCCCTGGGAAGAGTACTGTTTTTGGAGTGTACAGTAAAATCGTGTTTCTGGGCAAGGGAGGCATAAGTTCTCTGCGCTCCTAAGCTATCTCCCTGCGAGACACACTGCCAAAGCTTTTCGCTAGGATGCAGTCTAGTGCAGACGCACACTACGGCTCTCCGGAGCTGTCCGAAGCCAAGCGCCGGTGGCCGGCGTCTTTCGGCTGAAGCAGCGCTTCGGAGCGTACGGCTGCCGCTCCGCTGTTGTGTGCGCGAAGCAGCCGCTTCTCCTGCTCCGGGAGTCGGAGAGAGCGGTAGCTTGTACGAGGGCGAAGAACGAAGCCGCAGAGCACCGGGCTTTTGCGCACACCCTAAGGACTGCTAGAGGACGGTGGTGGCCGCTCGCTTGCCTCTTCAATTCCCTTCTAGCATCCTAATAGAAGGTGTTCCAGGACAAATTCCCTGAGTTTTGAATTCCTCCTGATGCAGCCTCTCCTGGGAAACTCGTGCTCGTCCTCTGAGTCTCCGACATGCAGAGACCTCGATGGCAGCTGCAGAAATGAAGGGCTGCGTTGAGTTGTCGAGAAGCAAGAACATAGCCAGCGCCTTGTGTTTGGGAGTCAGCAGCTGCTGGACTTTTGCGATTGCTTTCACTGTGCACTGAATGCCAGGACGGCATGTGCACGTTAAAACAACGAGCTGGGCAAGAGTAATCGAAAGATCACGGCCGTCAGAAAACAGCTTATATATTGCCTTGGAAAGAGCAATGTTTCTGGAGTTTGCAATAAAATCGTGTTTCTGGACAAGGGAGGCATAAGTGCGCTGCGCTCCTAAGCTATCTCTCTGCGAGACACACTGTCAAAGCTTTTCGCTAGGATGCAGTCTAGTGCAGACGCACACTACGGCTCTCCGGAGCTGTTCGAAGCCAAGCGCCGGTGGCCGGCGTCTTTCGGCTGAAGCAGCGCTTCGGAGCGTACGGCTGCCGCTCCGCTGTTGTGTGCGCGAAGCAGCCGCTTCTCCTGCTCCGGGAGCCGGACAGAGCGGTAGCTTGTACGGGGGCGAAGAACGAAGCCGCAGAGCACCGGGCTTTTGCGCACACCCTAAGGACTGCTAGAGGACGGTGGTGGCCGCTCGCCTGCCTCTTCAATTCCCTTCTAGCATCCTAATGGAAGGTGTTCCAGTACAAATTCCCTGAGTTTTGAATTCCTCCTGATGCAGCCTCTCCTGGGAAACTCGTGCTCGTCCTCTGAGTCTCCGACATGCAGAGACCTCGATGGCAACTGCAGAAATGAAGGGCTGCGTTGAGTTGTCGAGAAGCAAGAACATAGCCAGCGCCTTGTGTTTGGGAGTCAGCAGCTGCTGGACTTTTGCGATTGCTTTCACTGTGCACTGAATGCCAGGACGGCATGTGCACGTTACAACAACGAGCTGGGCAAGAGTAATCGAAAGATCACGGCCGTCAGAAAGCAGCTTATATATTGCCTTGGAAAGAGCAATGTTTTTGGAGTGTACAGTAAAATCGTGTTTCTCGACAAGGGAGGCATAAGTGCGCTGCGCTCCTAAGCTATCTCTCTGCGAGACACACTGCCAAAGCTTTTCGCTAGGATGCAGTCTAGTGCAGACGCACACTACGGCTCTCCGGAGCTGTCCGAAGCCAAGCGCCGCTGGCCGGCGTCTTTCGGCTGAAGCAGCGCTTCGGAGCGTAGGGCTGCCGCTCCGCTGTTGTGTGCGCGAAGCAGCCGCTTCTCCTGCTCCGGGAGCCGGACAGAGCGGTAGCTTGTACGAGGGCGAAGAACGAAGCCGCAGAGCACCGGGCTTCTGCGCGCACCCTAAGGACTGCTAGAGGACCGTAGTGGCCGCACGCCTGCCTCTTCAATTCTCTTCTAGCATCCTAATGGAAGGTTTTCCAGGACATATTTCTGGAGTTTTGAATTCCTCCTGATGCAGCCCCTCCTGGGAAACTCGTGCTCGTCCTCTGAGTCTCCGACATGCAGAGACCTCGATGGCAGCTGCAGAAATGAAGGGCTGCGTTGAGTTGTCGAGAAGCAAGAACATAGCCAGCGCCTTGTGTTTGGGAGTCAGCAGCTGCTGGACTTTTGCGATTGCTTTCACTGTGCACTGAATGCCAGGACGGCATGTGCACGTTAAAACAACGAGCTGGGCAAGAGTAATCGAAAGATCACGGCCGTCAGAAAACAGCTTATATATTGCCCTGGAAAGAGCAATGTTTTTGGAGTTTGCAATAAAATCGTGTTTCTGGACAAGGGAGGCATAAGTGCGCTGCGCTCCTAAGCTATCTCCCTGCGAGACACACTGCCAAAGCTTTTCGCTATGATGCAGTCTAGTGCAGACGCACACTACGGCTCTCCGGAGCTGTCCGAAGCCAAGCGCCGGTGGCCGGCGTCTTTCGGCTGAAGCAGCGCTTCGGAGCGTAGGGCTGCCGCTCCGCTGTTGTGTGCGCGAAGCAGCCGCTTCTCCTGCTCCGGGAGCCGGACAGAGCGGTAGCTTGTACGAGGGCGAAGAACGTTGCCGCAGGGAGACGACATTGTGTGCACAGCCTTGCGACTGCTAGAGGACGGTGGCTAAAGCTCCCTGCCTTTTCAATGCACTGCTGGCATGCTTTATTGAAGGTGTTCCGAGACAACTTTCCTGGGTTTTGACTTCGTCCTGATGCAGCCCCTCCTGGGAAACTCGTGCTCGTCCCAGAAGGCTCGAGATACAGAAAACTCGATGGCAGCTGCAGAAATGAAGGACTCTGTTGAAGTGTGGAGAAGCAAGAACATAGCCAGCGCCTTGTGTTTGGGAGTCAGCAGCTGCTGGACTTTTGCGATTGCTTTCACTGTGCACTGAATGCCAGGACGGCACGTGCACGCTGAAACAACGAGCTGGGCAAGGGTAATCGAAAGATCACGGCCGTCAGAAAGCAGCTTATATGTTGCCCTGGGAAGAGTACTGTTTTTGGAGTGTACAGTAAAATCGTGTTTCTGGACAAGGGAGGCATAAGTGCGCTGCGCTCCTAAGCTATCTCCCTGCGAGACACACTGCCAAAGCTTTTCGCTATGATGCAGTCTAGTTGCAGACGCACACTACGGCTCTCCGGAGCTGTCCGAAGCCAAGCGCCGGTGGCCGGCGTCTTTCGGCTGAAGCAGCGCTTCGGAGCGTACGGCTGCCGCTCCGCTGCTGTGTGCGCGAAGCAGCCGCTTCTCCTGCTCCGGGAGCCGGACAGAGCGGTAGCTTGTACGAGGGCGAAGAACGTTGCCGCAGGGAGACGACATTGTGTGCACAGCCTTGCGACTGCTAGAGGACGGTGGCTAAAGCTCCCTGCCTTTTCAATGCACTGCTGGCATGCTTTATTGAAGGTGTTCCGAGACAACTTTCCTGGGTTTTGACTTCGTCCTGATGCAGCCCCTCCTGGGAAATTGGTGCTCGTCCCAGAAGGCTCGAGATGCAGAAAACTCGATGGCAGCTGCAGAAATGAAGGACTCTGTTGAAGTGTGGAGAAGCAAGAACGTAGACAAGCGCCTTGTGTTTGGGAGTCAGCAGCTGCTGGACTTTTGCGATTGCTTTCACTGTGCACTGAATGCCAGGAAGGCACGTGCACGCTGCAACAACCAGCTGGGCAAGAGTGGGCAGAAGAGAACGGGCGTCAGACAGCAGCTTACATAGTACCATGGAAAGAGCAGTGTTTTTGGAGTGTGCAGCAAATCCGTGTTTCTGGACAAGGGAGGCATAAGTGCGCTGCGCTCCTAAGGTATCTCTCTGCGAGACACACTGTCAAAGCTTTTCGCTAGGATGCAGTCTAGTGCAGACGCACACTACGGCTCTCCGGAGCTGTCCGAAGCCAAGCGCCGGTGGCCGGCGTCTTTCGGCTGAAGCAGCGCTTCGGAGCGTAGGGCTGCCGCTCCGCTGTTGTGTGCGCGAAGCAGCCGCTTCTCCTGCTCCGGGAGCCGGACAGAGCGGTAGCTTGTACGAGGGCGAAGAACGAAGCCGAAGAGCACCGGGCTTCTGCGCGCACCCTAAGGACTGCTAGAGGACCGTGGTGGCCGCACGCCTGCCTCTTCAATTCCCTTCTAGCATCCTTATGGAAGGTGTTCCAGGACATATTTCTGGGGTTTTGAATTCCTCCTGATGCAGCCCCTCGTGGGAAACTCGTGCTCGTCCTCTGAGTCTCCGACATGCAGAGACCTCGATGGCAGCTGCAGAAATGAAGGGCTGCGTTGAGTTGTCGAGAAGCAAGAACATAGCCAGCGCCTTGTGTTTGGGAGTCAGCAGCTGCTGGACTTTTGCGATTGCTTTCACTGTGCACTGAATGCCAGGACGGCATGTGCACGTTAAAACAACGAGCTGGGCAAGAGTAATCGAAAGATCACGGCCGTCAGAAAGCAGCTTATATATTGCCCTGGGAAGAGTACTGTTTTTGGAGTGTGCAGTAAAATCGTGTTTCTGGGCAAGGGAGGCATAAGTGCGCTGCGCTCCTAAGCTATCTCCCTGCGAGACACACTGTCAAAGCTTTTCGCTATGATGCAGTCTAGTGCAGACGCACACTACGGCTCTCCGGAGCTGTCCGAAGCCAAGCGCCGGTGGCCGGCGTCTTTCGGCTGAAGCAGCGCTTCGGAGCGTACGGCTGCCGCTCCGCTGCTGTGTGCGCGAAGCAGCCGCTTCTCCTGCTCCGGGAGCCGGACAGAGCGGTAGCTTGTACGAGGGCGAAGAACGTTGCCGCAGGGAGACGACATTGTGTGCACAGCCTTGCGACTGCTAGAGGACGGTGGCTAAAGCTCCCTGCCTTTTCAATGCACTGCTGGCATGCTTTATTGAAGGTGTTCCGAGACAACTTTCCTGGGTTTTGACTTCGTCCTGATGCAGCCCCTCCTGGGAAATTGGTGCTCGTCCCAGAAGGCTCGAGATGCAGAAAACTCGATGGCAGCTGCAGAAATGAAGGACTCTGTTGAAGTGTGGAGAAGCAAGAACGTAGACAAGCGCCTTGTGTTTGGGAGTCAGCAGCTGCTGGACTTTTGCGATTGCTTTCACTGTGCACTGAATGCCAGGACGGCACGTGCACGCTGAAACAACGAGCTGGGCAAGAGTAATCGAAAGATCACGGCCGTCAGAAAACAGCTTATATATTGCCCTGGGAAGAGTACTGTTTTTGGAGTGTACAGTAAAATCGTGTTTCTGGACAAGGGAGGCATAAGTGCGCTGCGCTCCTAAGCTATCTCTCTGCGAGACACACTGCCAAAGCTTTTCGCTAGGATGCAGTCTAGTGCAGACGCACACTACGGCTCTCCGGAGCTGTCCGAAGCCAAGCGCCGGTGGCCGGCGTCTTTCGGCTGAAGCAGCGCTTCGGAGCGTACGGCTGCCGCTCCGCTGTTGTGTGCGCGAAGCAGCCGCTTCTCCTGCTCCGGGAGCCGGACAGAGCGGTAGCTTGTACGGGGGCGAAGAACGAAGCCGCAGAGCACCGGGCTTTTGCGCACACCCTAAGGACTGCTAGAGGACGGTGGTGGCCGCTCGCCTGCCTCTTCAATTCCCTTCTAGCATCCTAATGGAAGGTCTTCCAGACAAATTCCCTGAGTTTTGAATTCCTCCTGATGCAGCCTCTCCTGGGAAACTCGTGCTCGTCCTCTGAGTCTCCGACATGCAGAGACCTCGATGGCAGCTGCAGAAATGAAGGGCTGCGTTGAGTTGTCGAGAAGCAAGAACATAGCCAGCGCCTTGTGTTTGGGAGTCAGCAGCTGCTGGACTTTTGCGATTGCTTTCACTGTGCACTGAATGCCAGGACGGCATGTGCACGTTAAAACAACGAGCTGGGCAAGAGTAATCGAAAGATCACGGCCGTCAGAAAACAGCTTATATATTGCCTTGGAAAGAGCAATGTTTTTGGAGTTTGCAATAAAATCGTGTTTCTGGACAAGGGAGGCATAAGTGCGCTGCGCTCCTAAGCTATCTCTCTGCGAGACACACTGCCAAAGCTTTTCGCTAGGATGCAGTCTAGTGCAGACGCACACTACGGCTCTCCGGAGCTGTCCGAAGCCAAGCGCCGGTGGCTGGCGTCTTTCGGCTGAAGCAGCGCTTCGGAGCGTAGGGCTGCCGCTCCGCTGTTGTGTGCGCGAAGCAGCCGCTTCTCCTGCTCCGGGAGCCGGACAGAGCGGTAGCTTGTACGAGGGCGAAGAACGAAGCCGCAGAGCACCGGGCTTCTGCGCGCACCCTAAGGACTGCTAGAGGACCGTAGTGGCCGCACGCCTGCCTCTTCAATTCTCTTCTAGCATCCTAATGGAAAGTTTTCCAGGACATATTTCTGGAGTTTTGAATTCCTCCTGATGCAGCCCCTCCTGGGAAACTCGTGCTCGTCCTCTGAGTCTCCGACATGCAGAGACCTCGATGGCAGCTGCAGAAATGAAGGGCTGCGTTGAGTTGTCGAGAAGCAAGAACATAGCCAGCGCCTTGTGTTTGGGAGTCAGCAGCTGCTGGACTTTTGCGATTGCTTTCACTGTGCACTGAATGCCAGGACGGCATGTGCACGTTAAAACAACGAGCTGGGCAAGAGTAATCGAAAGATCACGGCCGTCAGAAAACAGCTTATATATTGCCCTGGAAAGAGCAATGTTTTTGGAGTTTGCAATAAAATCGTGTTTCTGGACAAGGGAGGCATAAGTGCGCTGCGCTCCTAAGCTATCTCCTTGCGAGACACACTGCCAAAGCTTTTCGCTATGATGCAGTCTAGTTGCAGACGCACACTACGGCTCTCCGGAGCTGTCCGAAGCCAAGCGCCGGTGGCCGGCGTCTTTCGGCTGAAGCAGCGCTTCGGAGCGTAGGGCTGCCGCTCCGCTGTTGTGTGCGCGAAGCAGCCGCTTCTCCTGCTCCGGGAGCCGGACAGAGCGGTAGCTTGTACGAGGGCGAAGAACGAAGCCGCAGAGCACCGGGCTTCTGCGCGCACCCTAAGGACTGCTAGAGGACGGTGGTGGCCGCTCGCTTGCCTCTTCAATTCCCTTCTAGCATCCTTATGGAAGGTGTTCCAGGACAAATTCCCTGAGTTTTGAATTCCTCCTGATGCAGCCCCTCCTGGGAAACTCGTGCTCGTCCTCTGAGTCTCCGACATGCAGAGACCTCGATGGCAACTGCAGAAATGAAGGGCTGCGTTGAGTTGTCGAGAAGCAAGAACATAGCCAGCGCCTTGTGTTTGGGAGTCAGCAGCTGCTGGACTTTTGCGATTGCTTTCACTGTGCACTGAATGCCAGGACGGCATGTGCACGTTAAAACAACGAGCTGGGCAAGAGTAATCGAAAGATCACGGCCGTCAGAAAGCAGCTTATATATTGCCCTGGGAAGAGTACTGTTTTTGGAGTGTGCAGTAAAATCGTGTTTCTGGGCAAGGGAGGCATAAGTGCGCTGCGCTCCTAAGCTATCTCTCTGCGAGACACACTGCCAAAGCTTTTCGCTATGATGCAGTCTAGTGCAGACGCACACTACGGCTCTCCGGAGCTGTCCGAAGCCAAGCGCCGGTGGCCGGCGTCTTTCGGCTGAAGCAGCGCTTCGGAGCGTACGGCTGCCGCTCCGCTGCTGTGTGCGCGAAGCAGCCGCTTCTCCTGCTCCGGGAGCCGGACAGAGCGGTAGCTTGTACGAGGGCGAAGAACGTTGCCGCAGGGAGACGACATTGTGTGCACAGCCTTGCGACTGCTAGAGGACGGTGGCTAAAGCTCCCTGCCTTTTCAATGCACTGCTGGCATGCTTTATTGAAGGTGTTCCGAGACAACTTTCCTGGGTTTTGACTTCGTCCTGATGCAGCCCCTCCTGGGAAATTGGTGCTCGTCCCAGAAGGCTCGAGATGCAGAAAACTCGATGGCAGCTGCAGAAATGAAGGACTCTGTTGAAGTGTGGAGAAGCAAGAACGTAGACAAGCGCCTTGTGTTTGGGAGTCAGCAGCTGCTGGACTTTTGCGATTGCTTTCACTGTGCACTGAATGCCAGGACGGCACGTGCACGCTGAAACAACGAGCTGGGCAAGAGTAATCGAAAGATCACGGCCGTCAGAAAACAGCTTATATATTGCCCTGGGAAGAGTACTGTTTTTGGAGTGTGCAGTAAAATCGTGTTTCTGGGCAAGGGAGGCATAAGTGCGCTGCGCTCCTAAGCTATCTCCCTGCGAGACACACTGCCAAAGCTTTTCGCTAGGATGCAGTCTAGTGCAGACGCACACTACGGCTCTCCGGAGCTGTCCGAAGCCAAGCGCCGGTGGCCGGCGTCTTTCGGCTGAAGCAGCGCTTCGGAGCGTACGGCTGCCGCTCCGCTGTTGTGTGCGCGAAGCAGCCGCTTCTCCTGCTCCGGGAGTCGGAGAGAGCGGTAGCTTGTACGAGGGCGAAGAACGAAGCCGCAGAGCACCGGGCTTTTGCGCACACCCTAAGGACTGCTAGAGGACGGTGGTGGCCGCTCGCTTGCCTCTTCAATTCCCTTCTAGCATCCTAATAGAAGGTGTTCCAGGACAAATTCCCTGAGTTTTGAATTCCTCCTGATGCAGCCTCTCCTGGGAAACTCGTGCTCGTCCTCTGAGTCTCCGACATGCAGAGACCTCGATGGCAGCTGCAGAAATGAAGGGCTGCGTTGAGTTGTCGAGAAGCAAGAACATAGCCAGCGCCTTGTGTTTGGGAGTCAGCAGCTGCTGGACTTTTGCGATTGCTTTCACTGTGCACTGAATGCCAGGACGGCATGTGCACGTTAAAACAACGAGCTGGGCAAGAGTAATCGAAAGATCACGGCCGTCAGAAAACAGCTTATATATTGCCTTGGAAAGAGCAATGTTTCTGGAGTTTGCAATAAAATCGTGTTTCTGGACAAGGGAGGCATAAGTGCGCTGCGCTCCTAAGCTATCTCTCTGCGAGACACACTGTCAAAGCTTTTCGCTAGGATGCAGTCTAGTGCAGACGCACACTACGGCTCTCCGGAGCTGTTCGAAGCCAAGCGCCGGTGGCCGGCGTCTTTCGGCTGAAGCAGCGCTTCGGAGCGTACGGCTGCCGCTCCGCTGTTGTGTGCGCGAAGCAGCCGCTTCTCCTGCTCCGGGAGCCGGACAGAGCGGTAGCTTGTACGGGGGCGAAGAACGAAGCCGCAGAGCACCGGGCTTTTGCGCACACCCTAAGGACTGCTAGAGGACGGTGGTGGCCGCTCGCCTGCCTCTTCAATTCCCTTCTAGCATCCTAATGGAAGGTGTTCCAGTACAAATTCCCTGAGTTTTGAAATCCTCCTGATGCAGCCTCTCCTGGGAAACTCGTGCTCGTCCTCTGAGTCTCCGACATGCAGAGACCTCGATGGCAGCTGCAGAAATGAAGGGCTGCGTTGAGTTGTCGAGAAGCAAGAACATAGCCAGCGCCTTGTGTTTGGGAGTCAGCAGCTGCTGGACTTTTGCGATTGCTTTCACTGTGCACTGAATGCCAGGACGGCATGTGCACGTTACAACAACGAGCTGGGCAAGAGTAATCGAAAGATCACGGCCGTCAGAAAGCAGCTTATATATTGCCTTGGAAAGAGCAATGTTTTTGGAGTGTACAGTAAAATCGTGTTTCTCGACAAGGGAGGCATAAGTGCGCTGCGCTCCTAAGCTATCTCTCTGCGAGACACACTGCCAAAGCTTTTCGCTAGGATGCAGTCTAGTGCAGACGCACACTACGGCTCTCCGGAGCTGTCCGAAGCCAAGCGCCGCTGGCCGGCGTCTTTCGGCTGAAGCAGCGCTTCGGAGCGTAGGGCTGCCGCTCCGCTGTTGTGTGCGCGAAGCAGCCGCTTCTCCTGCTCCGGGAGCCGGACAGAGCGGTAGCTTGTACGAGGGCGAAGAACGAAGCCGCAGAGCACCGGGCTTCTGCGCGCACCCTAAGGACTGCTAGAGGACCGTGGTGGCCGCACGCCTGCCTCTTCAATTCCCTTCTAGCATCCTTATGGAAGGTGTTCCAGGACATATTTCTGGAGTTTTGAATTCCTCCTGATGCAGCCCCTCCTGGGAAACTCGTGCTCGTCCTCTGAGTCTCCGACATGCAGAGACCTCGATGGCAGCTGCAGAAATGAAGGGCTGCGTTGAGTTGTCGAGAAGCAAGAACATAGCCAGCGCCTTGTGTTTGGGAGTCAGCAGCTGCTGGACTTTTGCGATTGCTTTCACTGTGCACTGAATGCCAGGACGGCATGTGCACGTTAAAACAACGAGCTGGGCAAGAGTAATCGAAAGATCACGGCCGTCAGAAAGCAGCTTATATATTGCCCTGGGAAGAGTACTGTTTTTGGAGTGTGCAGTAAAATCGTGTTTCTGGGCAAGGGAGGCATAAGTGCGCTGCGCTCCTAAGCTATCTCCCTGCGAGACACACTGTCAAAGCTTTTCGCTATGATGCAGTCTAGTGCAGACGCACACTACGGCTCTCCGGAGCTGTCCGAAGCCAAGCGCCGGTGGCCGGCGTCTTTCGGCTGAAGCAGCGCTTCGGAGCGTACGGCTGCCGCTCCGCTGCTGTGTGCGCGAAGCAGCCGCTTCTCCTGCTCCGGGAGCCGGACAGAGCGGTAGCTTGTACGAGGGCGAAGAACGTTGCCGCAGGGAGACGACATTGTGTGCACAGCCTTGCGACTGCTAGAGGACGGTGGCTAAAGCTCCCTGCCTTTTCAATGCACTGCTGGCATGCTTTATTGAAGGTGTTCCGAGACAACTTTCCTGGGTTTTGACTTCGTCCTGATGCAGCCCCTCCTGGGAAATTGGTGCTCGTCCCAGAAGGCTCGAGATGCAGAAAACTCGATGGCAGCTGCAGAAATGAAGGACTCTGTTGAAGTGTGGAGAAGCAAGAACGTAGACAAGCGCCTTGTGTTTGGGAGTCAGCAGCTGCTGGACTTTTGCGATTGCTTTCACTGTGCACTGAATGCCAGGACGGCACGTGCACGCTGAAACAACGAGCTGGGCAAGAGTAATCGAAAGATCACGGCCGTCAGAAAACAGCTTATATATTGCCCTGGGAAGAGTACTGTTTTTGGAGTGTGCAGTAAAATCGTGTTTCTGGGCAAGGGAGGCATAAGTGCGCTGCGCTCCTAAGCTATCTCCCTGCGAGACACACTGTCAAAGCTTTTCGCTATGATGCAGTCTAGTGCAGACGCACACTACGGCTCTCCGGAGCTGTCCGAAGCCAAGCGCCGGTGGCCGGCGTCTTTCGGCTGAAGCAGCGCTTCGGAGCGTACGGCTGCCGCTCCGCTGTTGTGTGCGCGAAGCAGCCGCTTCTCCTGCTCCGGGAGCCGGACAGAGCGGTAGCTTGTACGGGGGCGAAGAACGAAGCCGCAGAGCACCGGGCTTTTGCGCACACCCTAAGGACTGCTAGAGGACGGTGGTGGCCGCTCGCCTGCCTCTTCAATTCCCTTCTAGCATCCTAATGGAAGGTGTTCCAGACAAATTCCCTGAGTTTTGAATTCCTCCTGATGCAGCCTCTCCTGGGAAACTCGTGCTCGTCCTCTGAGTCTCCGACATGCAGAGACCTCGATGGCAGCTGCAGAAATGAAGGGCTGCGTTGAGTTGTCGAGAAGCAAGAACATAGCCAGCGCCTTGTGTTTGGGAGTCAGCAGCTGCTGGACTTTTGCGATTGCTTTCACTGTGCACTGAATGCCAGGACGGCATGTGCACGTTAAAACAAAGAGCTGGGCAAGAGTAATCGAAAGATCACGGCCGTCAGAAAACAGCTTATATATTGCCTTGGAAGGAGCAATGTTTTTGGAGTTTGCAATAAAATCGTGTTTCTGGACAAGGGAGGCATAAGTGCGCTGCGCTCCTAAGCTATCTCTCTGCGAGACACACTGCAAAAGCTTTTCGCTAGGATGCAGTCTAGTGCAGACGCACACTACGGCTCTCCGGAGCTGTCCGAAGCCAAGCGCCGGTGGCCGGCGTCTTTCGGCTGAAGCAGCGCTTCGGAGCGTAGGGCTGCCGCTCCGCTGTTGTGTGCGCGAAGCAGCCGCTTCTCCTGCTCCGGGAGCCGGACAGAGCGGTAGCTTGTACGAGGGCGAAGAACGAAGCCGCAGAGCACCGGGCTTCTGCGCGCACCCTAAGGACTGCTAGAGGACCGTAGTGGCCGCACGCCTGCCTCTTCAATTCTCTTCTAGCATCCTAATGGAAAGTTTTCCAGGACATATTTCTGGAGTTTTGAATTCCTCCTGATGCAGCCCCTCCTGGGAAACTCGTGCTCGTCCTCTGAGTCTCCGACATGCAGAGACCTCGATGGCAGCTGCAGAAATGAAGGGCTGCGTTGAGTTGTCGAGAAGCAAGAACATAGCCAGCGCCTTGTGTTTGGGAGTCAGCAGCTGCTGGACTTTTGCGATTGCTTTCACTGTGCACTGAATGCCAGGACGGCATGTGCACGTTAAAACAACGAGCTGGGCAAGAGTAATCGAAAGATCACGGCCGTCAGAAAACAGCTTATATATTGCCCTGGAAAGAGCAATGTTTTTGGAGTTTGCAATAAAATCGTGTTTCTGGACAAGGGAGGCATAAGTGCGCTGCGCTCCTAAGCTATCTCCTTGCGAGACACACTGCCAAAGCTTTTCGCTATGATGCAGTCTAGTTGCAGACGCACACTACGGCTCTCCGGAGCTGTCCGAAGCCAAGCGCCGGTGGCCGGCGTCTTTCGGCTGAAGCAGCGCTTCGGAGCGTAGGGCTGCCGCTCCGCTGTTGTGTGCGCGAAGCAGCCGCTTCTCCTGCTCCGGGAGCCGGACAGAGCGGTAGCTTGTACGAGGGCGAAGAACGAAGCCGCAGAGCACCGGGCTTCTGCGCGCACCCTAAGGACTGCTAGAGGACGGTGGTGGCCGCTCGCTTGCCTCTTCAATTCCCTTCTAGCATCCTTATGGAAGGTGTTCCAGGACAAATTCCCTGAGTTTTGAATTCCTCCTGATGCAGCCCCTCCTGGGAAACTCGTGCTCGTCCTCTGAGTCTCCGACATGCAGAGACCTCGATGGCAGCTGCAGAAATGAAGGGCTGCGTTGAGTTGTCGAGAAGCAAGAACATAGCCAGCGCCTTGTGTTTGGGAGTCAGCAGCTGCTGGACTTTTGCGATTGCTTTCACTGTGCACTGAATGCCAGGACGGCATGTGCACGTTAAAACAACGAGCTGGGCAAGAGTAATCGAAAGATCACGGCCGTCAGAAAGCAGCTTATATATTGCCCTGGGAAGAGTACTGTTTTTGGAGTGTGCAGTAAAATCGTGTTTCTGGGCAAGGGAGGCATAAGTGCGCTGCGCTCCTAAGCTATCTCTCTGCGAGACACACTGCCAAAGCTTTTCGCTATGATGCAGTCTAGTGCAGACGCACACTACGGCTCTCCGGAGCTGTCCGAAGCCAAGCGCCGGAGGCCGGCGTCTTTCGGCTGAAGCAGCGCTTCGGAGCGTACGGCTGCCGCTCCGCTGCTGTGTGCGCGAAGCAGCCGCTTCTCCTGCTCCGGGAGCCGGACAGAGCGGTAGCTTGTACGAGGGCGAAGAACGTTGCCGCAGGGAGACGACATTGTGTGCACAGCCTTGCGACTGCTAGAGGACGGTGGCTAAAGCTCCCTGCCTTTTCAATGCACTGCTGGCATGCTTTATTGAAGGTGTTCCGAGACAACTTTCCTGGGTTTTGACTTCGTCCTGATGCAGCCCCTCCTGGGAAATTGGTGCTCGTCCCAGAAGGCTCGAGATGCAGAAAACTCGATGGCAGCTGCAGAAATGAAGGACTCTGTTGAAGTGTGGAGAAGCAAGAACGTAGACAAGCGCCTTGTGTTTGGGAGTCAGCAGCTGCTGGACTTTTGCGATTGCTTTCACTGTGCACTGAATGCCAGGACGGCACGTGCACGCTGAAACAACGAGCTGGGCAAGAGTAATCGAAAGATCACGGCCGTCAGAAAACAGCTTATATATTGCCCTGGGAAGAGTACTGTTTTTGGAGTGTGCAGTAAAATCGTGTTTCTGGGCAAGGGAGGCATAAGTTCTCTGCGCTCCTAAGCTATCTCCCTGCGAGACACACTGCCAAAGCTTTTCGCTAGGATGCAGTCTAGTGCAGACGCACACTACGGCTCTCCGGAGCTGTCCGAAGCCAAGCGCCGGTGGCCGGCGTCTTTCGGCTGAAGCAGCGCTTCGGAGCGTACGGCTGCCGCTCCGCTGTTGTGTGCGCGAAGCAGCCGCTTCTCCTGCTCCGGGAGTCGGAGAGAGCGGTAGCTTGTACGAGGGCGAAGAACGAAGCCGCAGAGCACCGGGCTTTTGCGCACACCCTAAGGACTGCTAGAGGACGGTGGTGGCCGCTCGCTTGCCTCTTCAATTCCCTTCTAGCATCCTAATAGAAGGTGTTCCAGGACAAATTCCCTGAGTTTTGAATTCCTCCTGATGCAGCCTCTCCTGGGAAACTCGTGCTCGTCCTCTGAGTCTCCGACATGCAGAGACCTCGATGGCAGCTGCAGAAATGAAGGGCTGCGTTGAGTTGTCGAGAAGCAAGAACATAGCCAGCGCCTTGTGTTTGGGAGTCAGCAGCTGCTGGACTTTTGCGATTGCTTTCACTGTGCACTGAATGCCAGGACGGCATGTGCACGTTAAAACAACGAGCTGGGCAAGAGTAATCGAAAGATCACGGCCGTCAGAAAACAGCTTATATATTGCCTTGGAAAGAGCAATGTTTCTGGAGTTTGCAATAAAATCGTGTTTCTGGACAAGGGAGGCATAAGTGCGCTGCGCTCCTAAGCTATCTCTCTGCGAGACACACTGTCAAAGCTTTTCGCTAGGATGCAGTCTAGTGCAGACGCACACTACGGCTCTCCGGAGCTGTTCGAAGCCAAGCGCCGGTGGCCGGCGTCTTTCGGCTGAAGCAGCGCTTCGGAGCGTACGGCTGCCGCTCCGCTGTTGTGTGCGCGAAGCAGCCGCTTCTCCTGCTCCGGGAGCCGGACAGAGCGGTAGCTTGTACGGGGGCGAAGAACGAAGCCGCAGAGCACCGGGCTTTTGCGCACACCCTAAGGACTGCTAGAGGACGGTGGTGGCCGCTCGCCTGCCTCTTCAATTCCCTTCTAGCATCCTAATGGAAGGTGTTCCAGTACAAATTCCCTGAGTTTTGAATTCCTCCTGATGCAGCCTCTCCTGGGAAACTCGTGCTCGTCCTCTGAGTCTCCGACATGCAGAGACCTCGATGGCAGCTGCAGAAATGAAGGGCTGCGTTGAGTTGTCGAGAAGCAAGAACATAGCCAGCGCCTTGTGTTTGGGAGTCAGCAGCTGCTGGACTTTTGCGATTGCTTTCACTGTGCACTGAATGCCAGGACGGCATGTGCACGTTAAAACAACGAGCTGGGCAAGAGTAATCGAAAGATCACGGCCGTCAGAAAACAGCTTATATATTGCCCTGGAAAGAGCAATGTTTTTGGAGTTTGCAATAAAATCGTGTTTCTGGACAAGGGAGGCATAAGTGCGCTGCGCTCCTAAGCTATCTCCTTGCGAGACACACTGCCAAAGCTTTTCGCTATGATGCAGTCTAGTTGCAGACGCACACTACGGCTCTCCGGAGCTGTCCGAAGCCAAGCGCCGGTGGCCGGCGTCTTTCGGCTGAAGCAGCGCTTCGGAGCGTAGGGCTGCCGCTCCGCTGTTGTGTGCGCGAAGCAGCCGCTTCTCCTGCTCCGGGAGCCGGACAGAGCGGTAGCTTGTACGAGGGCGAAGAACGAAGCCGCAGAGCACCGGGCTTCTGCGCGCACCCTAAGGACTGCTAGAGGACGGTGGTGGCCGCTCGCTTGCCTCTTCAATTCCCTTCTAGCATCCTTATGGAAGGTGTTCCAGGACAAATTCCCTGAGTTTTGAATTCCTCCTGATGCAGCCCCTCCTGGGAAACTCGTGCTCGTCCTCTGAGTCTCCGACATGCAGAGACCTCGATGGCAACTGCAGAAATGAAGGGCTGCGTTGAGTTGTCGAGAAGCAAGAACATAGCCAGCGCCTTGTGTTTGGGAGTCAGCAGCTGCTGGACTTTTGCGATTGCTTTCACTGTGCACTGAATGCCAGGACGGCATGTGCACGTTAAAACAACGAGCTGGGCAAGAGTAATCGAAAGATCACGGCCGTCAGAAAGCAGCTTATATATTGCCCTGGGAAGAGTACTGTTTTTGGAGTGTGCAGTAAAATCGTGTTTCTGGGCAAGGGAGGCATAAGTGCGCTGCGCTCCTAAGCTATCTCCCTGCGAGACACACTGTCAAAGCTTTTCGCTATGATGCAGTCTAGTGCAGACGCACACTACGGCTCTCCGGAGCTGTCCGAAGCCAAGCGCCGGTGGCCGGCGTCTTTCGGCTGAAGCAGCGCTTCGGAGCGTACGGCTGCCGCTCCGCTGCTGTGTGCGCGAAGCAGCCGCTTCTCCTGCTCCGGGAGCCGGACAGAGCGGTAGCTTGTACGAGGGCGAAGAACGTTGCCGCAGGGAGACGACATTGTGTGCACAGCCTTGCGACTGCTAGAGGACGGTGGCTAAAGCTCCCTGCCTTTTCAATGCACTGCTGGCATGCTTTATTGAAGGTGTTCCGAGACAACTTTCCTGGGTTTTGACTTCGTCCTGATGCAGCCCCTCCTGGGAAATTGGTGCTCGTCCCAGAAGGCTCGAGATGCAGAAAACTCGATGGCAGCTGCAGAAATGAAGGACTCTGTTGAAGTGTGGAGAAGCAAGAACGTAGACAAGCGCCTTGTGTTTGGGAGTCAGCAGCTGCTGGACTTTTGCGATTGCTTTCACTGTGCACTGAATGCCAGGACGGCACGTGCACGCTGAAACAACGAGCTGGGCAAGAGTAATCGAAAGATCACGGCCGTCAGAAAACAGCTTATATATTGCCCTGGGAAGAGTACTGTTTTTGGAGTGTACAGTAAAATCGTGTTTCTGGGCAAGGGAGGCATAAGTTCTCTGCGCTCCTAAGCTATCTCCCTGCGAGACACACTGCCAAAGCTTTTCGCTAGGATGCAGTCTAGTGCAGACGCACACTACGGCTCTCCGGAGCTGTCCGAAGCCAAGCGCCGGTGGCCGGCGTCTTTCGGCTGAAGCAGCGCTTCGGAGCGTACGGCTGCCGCTCCGCTGTTGTGTGCGCGAAGCAGCCGCTTCTCCTGCTCCGGGAGCCGGACAGAGCGGTAGCTTGTACGGGGGCGAAGAACGAAGCCGCAGAGCACCGGGCTTTTGCGCACACCCTAAGGACTGCTAGAGGACGGTGGTGGCCGCTCGCCTGCCTCTTCAATTCCCTTCTAGCATCCTAATGGAAGGTGTTCCAGACAAATTCCCTGAGTTTTGAATTCCTCCTGATGCAGCCTCTCCTGGGAAACTCGTGCTCGTCCTCTGAGTCTCCGACATGCAGAGACCTCGATGGCAGCTGCAGAAATGAAGGGCTGCGTTGAGTTGTCGAGAAGCAAGAACATAGCCAGCGCCTTGTGTTTGGGAGTCAGCAGCTGCTGGACTTTTGCGATTGCTTTCACTGTGCACTGAATGCCAGGACGGCATGTGCACGTTAAAACAAAGAGCTGGGCAAGAGTAATCGAAAGATCACGGCCGTCAGAAAACAGCTTATATATTGCCTTGGAAAGAGCAATGTTTTTGGAGTTTGCAATAAAATCGTGTTTCTGGACAAGGGAGGCATAAGTGCGCTGCGCTCCTAAGCTATCTCTCTGCGAGACACACTGCCAAAGCTTTTCGCTAGGATGCAGTCTAGTGCAGACGCACACTACGGCTCTCCGGAGCTGTCCGAAGCCAAGCGCCGGTGGCCGGCGTCTTTCGGCTGAAGCAGCGCTTCGGAGCGTAGGGCTGCCGCTCCGCTGTTGTGTGCGCGAAGCAGCCGCTTCTCCTGCTCCGGGAGCCGGACAGAGCGGTAGCTTGTACGAGGGCGAAGAACGTTGCCGCAGGGAGACGACATTGTGTGCACAGCCTTGCGACTGCTAGAGGACGGTGGCTAAAGCTCCCTGCCTTTTCAATGCACTGCTGGCATGCTTTATTGAAGGTGTTCCGAGACAACTTTCCTGGGTTTTGACTTCGTCCTGATGCAGCCCCTCCTGGGAAATTGGTGCTCGTCCCAGAAGGCTCGAGATGCAGAAAACTCGATGGCAGCTGCAGAAATGAAGGACTCTGTTGAAGTGTGGAGAAGCAAGAACGTAGACAAGCGCCTTGTGTTTGGGAGTCAGCAGCTGCTGGACTTTTGCGATTGCTTTCACTGTGCACTGAATGCCAGGACGGCACGTGCACGCTGAAACAACGAGCTGGGCAAGAGTAATCGAAAGATCACGGCCGTCAGAAAACAGCTTATATATTGCCCTGGGAAGAGTACTGTTTTTGGAGTGTACAGTAAAATCGTGTTTCTGGGCAAGGGAGGCATAAGTTCTCTGCGCTCCTAAGCTATCTCCCTGCGAGACACACTGCCAAAGCTTTTCGCTAGGATGCAGTCTAGTGCAGACGCACACTACGGCTCTCCGGAGCTCTCCGAAGCCAAGCGCCGGTGGCCGGCGTCTTTCGGCTGAAGCAGCGCTTCGGAGCGTACGGCTGCCGCTCCGCTGTTGTGTGCGCGAAGCAGCCGCTTCTCCTGCTCCGGGAGTCGGAGAGAGCGGTAGCTTGTACGAGGGCGAAGAACGAAGCCGCAGAGCACCGGGCTTTTGCGCACACCCTAAGGACTGCTAGAGGACGGTGGTGGCCGCTCGCTTGCCTCTTCAATTCCCTTCTAGCATCCTAATAGAAGGTGTTCCAGGACAAATTCCCTGAGTTTTGAATTCCTCCTGATGCAGCCTCTCCTGGGAAACTCGTGCTCGTCCTCTGAGTCTCCGACATGCAGAGACCTCGATGGCAGCTGCAGAAATGAAGGGCTGCGTTGAGTTGTCGAGAAGCAAGAACATAGCCAGCGCCTTGTGTTTGGGAGTCAGCAGCTGCTGGACTTTTGCGATTGCTTTCACTGTGCACTGAATGCCAGGACGGCATGTGCACGTTAAAACAACGAGCTGGGCAAGAGTAATCGAAAGATCACGGCCGTCAGAAAACAGCTTATATATTGCCTTGGAAAGAGCAATGTTTCTGGAGTTTGCAATAAAATCGTGTTTCTGGACAAGGGAGGCATAAGTGCGCTGCGCTCCTAAGCTATCTCTCTGCGAGACACACTGTCAAAGCTTTTCGCTAGGATGCAGTCTAGTGCAGACGCACACTACGGCTCTCCGGAGCTGTTCGAAGCCAAGCGCCGGTGGCCGGCGTCTTTCGGCTGAAGCAGCGCTTCGGAGCGTACGGCTGCCGCTCCGCTGTTGTGTGCGCGAAGCAGCCGCTTCTCCTGCTCCGGGAGCCGGACAGAGCGGTAGCTTGTACGGGGGCGAAGAACGAAGCCGCAGAGCACCGGGCTTTTGCGCACACCCTAAGGACTGCTAGAGGACGGTGGTGGCCGCTCGCCTGCCTCTTCAATTCCCTTCTAGCATCCTAATGGAAGGTGTTCCAGTACAAATTCCCTGAGTTTTGAATTCCTCCTGATGCAGCCTCTCCTGGGAAACTCGTGCTCGTCCTCTGAGTCTCCGACATGCAGAGACCTCGATGGCAGCTGCAGAAATGAAGGGCTGCGTTGAGTTGTCGAGAAGCAAGAACATAGCCAGCGCCTTGTGTTTGGGAGTCAGCAGCTGCTGGACTTTTGCGATTGCTTTCACTGTGCACTGAATGCCAGGACGGCATGTGCACGTTAAAACAACGAGCTGGGCAAGAGTAATCGAAAGATCACGGCCGTCAGAAAACAGCTTATATATTGCCCTGGAAAGAGCAATGTTTTTGGAGTTTGCAATAAAATCGTGTTTCTGGACAAGGGAGGCATAAGTGCGCTGCGCTCCTAAGCTATCTCCTTGCGAGACACACTGCCAAAGCTTTTCGCTATGATGCAGTCTAGTTGCAGACGCACACTACGGCTCTCCGGAGCTGTCCGAAGCCAAGCGCCGGTGGCCGGCGTCTTTCGGCTGAAGCAGCGCTTCGGAGCGTACGGCTGCCGCTCCGCTGTTGTGTGCGCGAAGCAGCCGCTTCTCCTGCTCCGGGAGCCGGACAGAGCGGTAGCTTGTACGAGGGCGAAGAACGAAGCCGCAGAGCACCGGGCTTCTGCGCGCACCCTAAGGACTGCTAGAGGACGGTGGTGGCCGCTCGCTTGCCTCTTCAATTCCCTTCTAGCATCCTTATGGAAGGTGTTCCAGGACAAATTCCCTGAGTTTTGAATTCCTCCTGATGCAGCCCCTCCTGGGAAACTCGTGCTCGTCCTCTGAGTCTCCGACATGCAGAGACCTCGATGGCAACTGCAGAAATGAAGGGCTGCGTTGAGTTGTCGAGAAGCAAGAACATAGCCAGCGCCTTGTGTTTGGGAGTCAGCAGCTGCTGGACTTTTGCGATTGCTTTCACTGTGCACTGAATGCCAGGACGGCATGTGCACGTTAAAACAACGAGCTGGGCAAGAGTAATCGAAAGATCACGGCCGTCAGAAAGCAGCTTATATATTGCCCTGGGAAGAGTACTGTTTTTGGAGTGTGCAGTAAAATCGTGTTTCTGGGCAAGGGAGGCATAAGTGCGCTGCGCTCCTAAGCTATCTCTCTGCGAGACACACTGCCAAAGCTTTTCGCTATGATGCAGTCTAGTGCAGACGCACACTACGGCTCTCCGGAGCTGTCCGAAGCCAAGCGCCGGTGGCCGGCGTCTTTCGGCTGAAGCAGCGCTTCGGAGCGTACGGCTGCCGCTCCGCTGCTGTGTGCGCGAAGCAGCCGCTTCTCCTGCTCCGGGAGCCGGACAGAGCGGTAGCTTGTACGAGGGCGAAGAACGTTGCCGCAGGGAGACGACATTGTGTGCACAGCCTTGCGACTGCTAGAGGACGGTGGCTAAAGCTCCCTGCCTTTTCAATGCACTGCTGGCATGCTTTATTGAAGGTGTTCCGAGACAACTTTCCTGGGTTTTGACTTCGTCCTGATGCAGCCCCTCCTGGGAAATTGGTGCTCGTCCCAGAAGGCTCGAGATGCAGAAAACTCGATGGCAGCTGCAGAAATGAAGGACTCTGTTGAAGTGTGGAGAAGCAAGAACGTAGACAAGCGCCTTGTGTTTGGGAGTCAGCAGCTGCTGGACTTTTGCGATTGCTTTCACTGTGCACTGAATGCCAGGACGGCACGTGCACGCTGAAACAACGAGCTGGGCAAGAGTAATCGAAAGATCACGGCCGTCAGAAAACAGCTTATATATTGCCCTGGGAAGAGTACTGTTTTTGGAGTGTACAGTAAAATCGTGTTTCTGGGCAAGGGAGGCATAAGTTCTCTGCGCTCCTAAGCTATCTCCCTGCGAGACACACTGCCAAAGCTTTTCGCTAGGATGCAGTCTAGTGCAGACGCACACTACGGCTCTCCGGAGCTGTCCGAAGCCAAGCGCCGGTGGCCGGCGTCTTTCGGCTGAAGCAGCGCTTCGGAGCGTACGGCTGCCGCTCCGCTGTTGTGTGCGCGAAGCAGCCGCTTCTCCTGCTCCGGGAGTCGGAGAGAGCGGTAGCTTGTACGAGGGCGAAGAACGAAGCCGCAGAGCACCGGGCTTTTGCGCACACCCTAAGGACTGCTAGAGGACGGTGGTGGCCGCTCGCTTGCCTCTTCAATTCCCTTCTAGCATCCTAATAGAAGGTGTTCCAGGACAAATTCCCTGAGTTTTGAATTCGTCCTGATGCAGCCTCTCCTGGGAAACTCGTGCTCGTCCTCTGAGTCTCCGACATGCAGAGACCTCGATGGCAGCTGCAGAAATGAAGGGCTGCGTTGAGTTGTCGAGAAGCAAGAACATAGCCAGCGCCTTGTGTTTGGGAGTCAGCAGCTGCTGGACTTTTGCGATTGCTTTCACTGTGCACTGAATGCCAGGACGGCATGTGCACGTTAAAACAACGAGCTGGGCAAGAGTAATCGAAAGATCACGGCCGTCAGAAAACAGCTTATATATTGCCTTGGAAAGAGCAATGTTTCTGGAGTTTGCAATAAAATCGTGTTTCTGGACAAGGGAGGCATAAGTGCGCTGCGCTCCTAAGCTATCTCTCTGCGAGACACACTGTCAAAGCTTTTCGCTAGGATGCAGTCTAGTGCAGACGCACACTACGGCTCTCCGGAGCTGTTCGAAGCCAAGCGCCGGTGGCCGGCGTCTTTCGGCTGAAGCAGCGCTTCGGAGCGTACGGCTGCCGCTCCGCTGTTGTGTGCGCGAAGCAGCCGCTTCTCCTGCTCCGGGAGCCGGACAGAGCGGTAGCTTGTACGGGGGCGAAGAACGAAGCCGCAGAGCACCGGGCTTTTGCGCACACCCTAAGGACTGCTAGAGGACGGTGGTGGCCGCTCGCCTGCCTCTTCAATTCCCTTCTAGCATCCTAATGGAAGGTGTTCCAGTACAAATTCCCTGAGTTTTGAATTCCTCCTGATGCAGCCTCTCCTGGGAAACTCGTGCTCGTCCTCTGAGTCTCCGACATGCAGAGACCTCGATGGCAGCTGCAGAAATGAAGGGCTGCGTTGAGTTGTCGAGAAGCAAGAACATAGCCAGCGCCTTGTGTTTGGGAGTCAGCAGCTGCTGGACTTTTGCGATTGCTTTCACTGTGCACTGAATGCCAGGACGGCATGTGCACGTTAAAACAACGAGCTGGGCAAGAGTAATCGAAAGATCACGGCCGTCAGAAAACAGCTTATATATTGCCCTGGAAAGAGCAATGTTTTTGGAGTTTGCAATAAAATCGTGTTTCTGGACAAGGGAGGCATAAGTGCGCTGCGCTCCTAAGCTATCTCCTTGCGAGACACACTGCCAAAGCTTTTCGCTATGATGCAGTCTAGTTGCAGACGCACACTACGGCTCTCCGGAGCTGTCCGAAGCCAAGCGCCGGTGGCCGGCGTCTTTCGGCTGAAGCAGCGCTTCGGAGCGTACGGCTGCCGCTCCGCTGTTGTGTGCGCGAAGCAGCCGCTTCTCCTGCTCCGGGAGCCGGACAGAGCGGTAGCTTGTACGAGGGCGAAGAACGAAGCCGCAGAGCACCGGGCTTCTGCGCGCACCCTAAGGACTGCTAGAGGACGGTGGTGGCCGCTCGCTTGCCTCTTCAATTCCCTTCTAGCATCCTTATGGAAGGTGTTCCAGGACAAATTCCCTGAGTTTTGAATTCCTCCTGATGCAGCCCCTCCTGGGAAACTCGTGCTCGTCCTCTGAGTCTCCGACATGCAGAGACCTCGATGGCAACTGCAGAAATGAAGGGCTGCGTTGAGTTGTCGAGAAGCAAGAACATAGCCAGCGCCTTGTGTTTGGGAGTCAGCAGCTGCTGGACTTTTGCGATTGCTTTCACTGTGCACTGAATGCCAGGACGGCATGTGCACGTTAAAACAACGAGCTGGGCAAGAGTAATCGAAAGATCACGGCCGTCAGAAAGCAGCTTATATATTGCCCTGGGAAGAGTACTGTTTTTGGAGTGTGCAGTAAAATCGTGTTTCTGGGCAAGGGAGGCATAAGTGCGCTGCGCTCCTAAGCTATCTCCCTGCGAGACACACTGTCAAAGCTTTTCGCTATGATGCAGTCTAGTGCAGACGCACACTACGGCTCTCCGGAGCTGTCCGAAGCCAAGCGCCGGTGGCCGGCGTCTTTCGGCTGAAGCAGCGCTTCGGAGCGTACGGCTGCCGCTCCGCTGCTGTGTGCGCGAAGCAGCCGCTTCTCCTGCTCCGGGAGCCGGACAGAGCGGTAGCTTGTACGAGGGCGAAGAACGTTGCCGCAGGGAGACGACATTGTGTGCACAGCCTTGCGACTGCTAGAGGACGGTGGCTAAAGCTCCCTGCCTTTTCAATGCACTGCTGGCATGCTTTATTGAAGGTGTTCCGAGACAACTTTCCTGGGTTTTGACTTCGTCCTGATGCAGCCCCTCCTGGGAAATTGGTGCTCGTCCCAGAAGGCTCGAGATGCAGAAAACTCGATGGCAGCTGCAGAAATGAAGGACTCTGTTGAAGTGTGGAGAAGCAAGAACATAGCCAGCGCCTTGTGTTTGGGAGTCAGCAGCTGCTGGACTTTTGCGATTGCTTTCACTGTGCACTGAATGCCAGGACGGCACGTGCACGCTGAAACAACGAGCTGGGCAAGAGTAATCGAAAGATCACGGCCGTCAGAAAGCAGCTTATATATTGCCCTGTGAAGAGTACTGTTTTTGGAGTGTACAGTAAAATCGTGTTTCTGGACAAGGGAGGCATAAGTGCGCTGCGCTCCTAAGCTATCTCCCTGCGAGACACACTGTCAAAGCTTTTCGCTATGATGCAGTCTAGTTGCAGACGCACACTACGGATCTCCGGAGCTGTCCGAAGCCAAGCGCCGGTGGCCGGCGTCTTTCGGCTGAAGCAGCGCTTCGGAGCGTACGGCTGCCGCTCCGCTGCTGTGTGCGCGAAGCAGCCGCTTCTCCTGCTCCGGGAGCCGGACAGAGCGGTAGCTTGTACGAGGGCGAAGAACGTTGCCGCAGGGAGACGACATTGTGTGCACAGCCTTGCGACTGCTAGAGGACGGTGGCTAAAGCTCCCTGCCTTTTCAATGCACTGCTGGCATGCTTTATTGAAGGTGTTCCGAGACAACTTTCCTGGGTTTTGACTTCGTCCTGATGCAGCCCCTCCTGGGAAATTGGTGCTCGTCCCAGAAGGCTCGAGATGCAGAAAACTCGATGGCAGCTGCAGAAATGAAGGACTCTGTTGAAGTGTGGAGAAGCAAGAACGTAGACAAGCGCCTTGTGTTTGGGAGTCAGCAGCTGCTGGACTTTTGCGATTGCTTTCACTGTGCACTGAATGCCAGGAAGGCACGTGCACGCTGCAACAACCAGCTGGGCAAGAGTGGGCAGAAGAGAACGGGCGTCAGACAGCAGCTTACATAGTACCATGGAAAGAGCAGTGTTTTTGGAGTGTGCAGCAAATCCGTGTTTCTGGACAAGGGAGGCATAAGTGCGCTGCGCTCCTAAGGTATCTCTCTGCGAGACACACTGTCAAAGCTTTTCGCTAGGATGCAGTCTAGTGCAGACGCACACTACGGCTCTCCGGAGCTGTCCGAAGCCAAGCGCCGGTGGCCGGCGTCTTTCGGCTGAAGCAGCGCTTCGGAGCGTACGTCTGCCGCTCCGCTGTTGTGTGCGCGAAGCAGCCGCTTCTCCTGCTCCGGGAGCCGGACAGAGCGGTAGCTTGTACGAGGGCGAAGAACGAAGCCGAAGAGCACCGGGCTTCTGCGCGCACCCTAAGGACTGCTAGAGGACCGTGGTGGCCGCACGCCTGCCTCTTCAATTCCCTTCTAGCATCCTTATGGAAGGTGTTCCAGGACATATTTCTGGGGTTTTGAATTCCTCCTGATGCAGCCCCTCGTGGGAAACTCGTGCTCGTCCTCTGAGTCTCCGACATGCAGAGACCTCGATGGCAACTGCAGAAATGAAGGGCTGCGTTGAGTTGTCGAGAAGCAAGAACATAGCCAGCGCCTTGTGTTTGGGAGTCAGCAGCTGCTGGACTTTTGCGATTGCTTTCACTGTGCACTGAATGCCAGGACGGCATGTGCACGTTAAAACAAAGAGCTGGGCAAGAGTAATCGAAAGATCACGGCCGTCAGAAAACAGCTTATATATTGCCTTGGAAAGAGCAATGTTTTTGGAGTTTGCAATAAAATCGTGTTTCTGGACAAGGGAGGCATAAGTGCGCTGCGCTCCTAAGCTATCTCCCTGCGAGACACACTGCCAAAGCTTTTCGCTAGGATGCAGTCTAGTGCAGACGCACACTACGGCTCTCCGGAGCTGTCCGAAGCCAAGCGCCGGTGGCCGGCGTCTTTCGGCTGAAGCAGCGCTTCGGAGCGTAGGGCTGCCGCTCCGCTGCTGTGTGCGCGAAGCAGCCGCTTCTCCTGCTCCGGGAGCCGGACAGAGCGGTAGCTTGTACGAGGTCGAAGAACGTTGCCGCAGGGAGACGACATTGTGTGCACAGCCTTGCGACTGCTAGAGGACGGTGGCTAAAGCTACCTGCCTTTTCAATGCACTGCTGGCATGCTTTATTGAAGGTGTTCCGAGACAACTTTCCTGGGTTTTGACTTCGTCCTGATGCAGCCCCTCTTGGGAAATTGGAGCTCATCCCAGAAGGCTCGAGATGCAGAAAACTCGATGGCAGCTGCAGAAATGAAGGGCTGCGTTGAGTTGTCGAGAAGCAAGAACGTAGACAAGCGCCTTTTGTTTGGGAGTCAGCAGCTGCTGGACTTTTGCGATTGCTTTCACTGTGCACTGAATGCCAGGAAGGCACGAGCACGCTGCAACAACGAGCTGCGCAGGAGTGGGCAGAAGAGAACGGGCATCAGACAGCAGCTTACATAGTACCATGGAAAGAGCAGTGTTTTTGGAGTGTGCAGCAAATCCGTGTTTCTGGGCAAGGGAGGCATAAGTGCGCTGCGCTCCTAAGCTATCTCCCTGCGAGACACACTGCCAAAGCTTTTCGCTATGATGCAGTCTAGTGCAGACGCACACTGCGGCTCTCCGGAGCTGTCCGAAGCCAAGCGCCGGTGGCCGGCGTCTTTCGGCTGAAGCAGCGCTTCGGAGCGTACGGCTGCCGCTCCGCTGTTGTGTGCGCGAAGCAGCCGCTTCTCCTGCTCCGGGAGCCGGACAGAGCGCTAGCTTGTAGGAGGGCGAAGAACGAAGCCGCAGAGCACCGGGCTTCTGCGCGCACCCTAAGGACTGCTAGAGGACCGTGGTGGCCGCACGCCTGCCTTTTCAATTCTCTTCTAGCATCCTTATGGAAGGTGTTCCAGGACAAATTCCCGGAGTTTTGAATTCCTCGTGATGCAGCCCCTCGTGGGAAACTCGTGCTCTTCCTCTGAGTCTCCGACATGCAGAGACCTCGATGACAACTGCAGAAATGAAGGGCTGCGTTGAGTTGTCGAGAAGCAAGAACATAGCCAGCGCCTTGTGTTTGGGAGTCAGCAGCTGCTGGACTTTTGCGATTGCTTTCACTGTGCACTGAATGCCAGGACGGCATGTGCACGTTAAAGCAACGAGCTGGGCAAGAGTAATCGAAAGATCACGGCCATCAGAGAGCATCTGGCATCTTGCCCTGGAAAGGGCAGTGTTTTTAGAGTGTGCAGTAAAATCGTGTTTCTGGGCAAGGGAGGCATAAGTGCGCTGCGCTCCTAAGCTATCTCCCTGCGAGACACACTGCCAAAGCTTTTCGCTATGATGCAGTCTAGTGCAGACGCACACTACGGCTCTCCGGAGCTGTCCGAAGCCAAGCGCCGGTGGCCGGCGTCTTTCGGCTGAAGCAGCGCTTCGAAGCGGACGGCTGCCGCTCCGCTGTTGTGAGCGCGAAGCAGCCGCTTCTCCTGCTCCGGGAGCCGGACAGAGCGGTAGCTTGTACGAGGGCGAAGAACGTTGCCGCAGGGAGACGACATTGTGTGCACAGCCTTGCGACTGCTAGAGGACGGTGGCTAAAGCTACCTGCCTTTTCAATGCACTGCTGACATGCTTTATTGAAGGTGTTCCGAGACAACTTTCCTGGGTTTTGACTTCGTCCTGATGCAGCCCCTCCTGGGAAATTGGTGCTCATCCCAGAAGGCTCGAGATGCAGAAAACTCGATGGCAGCTGCAGAAATGAAGGACTCTGTTGAAGTGTGGAGAAGCAAGAACATAGCCAGCGCCTTGTGTTTGGGAGTCAGCAGCTGCTGGACTTTTGCGATTGCTTTCACTGTGCACTGAATGCCAGGACGGCATGTGCACGTTAAAACAACGAGCTGGGCAAGAGTAATCGAAAGATCACGGCCGTCAGAAAGCAGCTTATATATTGCCCTGGGAAGAGTACTGTTTTTGGAGTGTACAGTAAAATCGTGTTTCTGGACAAGGGAGGCATAAGTGCGCTGCGCTCCTAAGCTATCTCCCTGCGCGACACACTGCCAAAGCTTTTCGCTAGGATGCAGTCTAGTGCAGACGCACACTACGGCTCTCCGGAGCTGTCCGAAGCCAAGCGCCGGTGGCCGGCGTCTTTCGGCTGAAGCAGCGCTCCGGGAGCGGACGGCTGCCGCTCCGCTGTTGCGTGCGCGAAGCAGCCGCTTCTCCTCCTCCGGGAGCCGGACAGAGCGGTAGCTTGTACGAGGGCGAAGAACGTTGCCGCAGGGAGACGACATTGTGTGCACAGCCTTGCGACTGCTAGAGGACGGTGGCTAAAGCTCCCTGCCTTTTCAATGCACTGCTGGCATGCTTTATTGAAGGTGTTCCGAGACAACTTTCCTGGGTTTTGACTTCGTCCTGATGCAGCCCCTCCTGGGAAATTGGTGCTCGTCCCAGAAGGCTCGAGATGCAGAAAACTCGATGGCAGCTGCAGAAATGAAGGACTCTGTTGAAGTGTGGAGAAGCAAGAACGTAGACAAGCGCCTTGTGTTTGGGAGTCAGCAGGTGCTGGACTTTTGCGATTGCTTTCACTGTGCACTGAATGCCAGAATGGCACGTGCACGCTGAAACAACGAGCTGGGCAAGAGTAATCGAAAGATCACGGCCGTCAGAAAACAGTTTATATATTGCCCTGGGAAGAGTACTGTTTTTGGAGTGTACAGTAAAATCGTGTTTCTGGGCAAGGGAGGCATAAGTTCTCTGCGCTCCTAAGCTATCTCTCTGCGAGACACACTGCCAAAGCTTTTCGCTAGGATGCAGTCTAGTGCAGACGCACACTACGGCTCTCCGGAGCTGTCCGAAGCCAAGCGCCGCTGGCCGGCGTCTTTCGGCTGAAGCAGCGCTTCGGAGCGTACGGCTGCCGCTCCGCTGTTGCGTGCGCGAAGCAGCCGCTTCTCCTGCTCCGGGAGCCGGACAGAGCGGTAGCTTGTACGAGGGCGAAGAACGAAGCCGCAGAGCACCGGGCTTTTGCGCACACCCTAAGGACTGCTAGAGGACCGTGGTGGCCGCTCGCTTGCCTCTTCAATTCCCTTCTAGCATCCTAATAGAAGGTGTTCCAGGACAAATTCCCTGAGTTTTGAATTCCTCCTGATGCAGCCTCTCCTGGGAAACTCGTGCTCGTCCTCTGAGTCTCCGACATGCAGAGACCTCGATGGCAGCTGCAGAAATGAAGGGCTGCGTTGAGTTGTCGAGAAGCAAGAACATAGCCAGCGCCTTGTGTTTGGGAGTCAGCAGCTGGACTTTTGCGATTGCTTTCACTGTGCACTGAATGCCAGGACGGCATGTGCACGTTACAACAACGAGCTGGGCAAGAGTAATCGAAAGATCACGGCCGTCAGAAAACAGCTTATATATTGCCTTGGAAAGAGCAATGTTTCTGGAGTTTGCAATAAAATCGTGTTTCTGGACAAGGGAGGCATAAGTGCGCTGCGCTCCTAAGCTATCTCCCTGCGAGACACACTGCCAAAGCTTTTCGCTATGATGCAGTCTAGTGCAGACGCACACTACGGCTCTCCGGAGCTGTTCGAAGCCAAGCGCCGGTGGCCGGCGTCTTTCGGCTGAAGCAGCGCTTCGGAGCGTAGGGCTGCCGCTCCGCTGTTGTGTGCGCGAAGCAGCCGCTTCTCCTGCTCCGGGAGCCGGACAGAGCGGTAGCTTGTACGGGGGCGAAGAACGAAGCCGCAGAGCACCGGGCTTTTGCGCACACCCTAAGGACTGCTAGAGGACGGTGGTGGCCGCTCGCCTGCCTCTTCAATTCCCTTCTAGCATCCTAATGGAAGGTGTTCCAGGACAAATTCCCTGAGTTTTGAATTCCTCCTGATGCAGCCTCTCCTGGGAAACTCGTGCTCGTCCTCTGAGTCTCCGACATGCAGAGACCTCGATGGCAGCTGCAGAAATGAAGGGCTGCGTTGAGTTGTCGAGAAGCAAGAACATAGCCAGCGCCTTGTGTTTGGGAGTCAGCAGCTGCTGGACTTTTGCGATTGCTTTCACTGTGCACTGAATGCCAGGACGGCATGTGCACGTTACAACAACGAGCTGGGCAAGAGTAATCGAAAGATCACGGCCGTCAGAAAACAGATTATATATTGCCTTGGAAAGAGCAATGTTTTTGGAGTGTACAGTAAAATCGTGTTTCTCGACAAGGGAGGCATAAGTGCGCTGCGCTCCTAAGCTATCTCTCTGCGAGACACACTGCCAAAGCTTTTCGCTAGGATGCAGTCTAGTGCAGACGCACACTACGGCTCTCCGGAGCTGTCCGAAGCCAAGCGCCGGTGGCCGGCGTCTTTCGGCTGAAGCAGCGCTTCGGAGCGTAGGGCTGCCGCTCCGCTGTTGTGTGCGCGAAGCAGCCGCTTCTCCTGCTCCGGGAGCCGGACAGAGCGGTAGCTTGTACGAGGGCGAAGAACGAAGCCGCAGAGCACCGGGCTTCTGCGCGCACCCTAAGGACTGCTAGAGGACCGTAGTGGCCGCACGCCTGCCTCTTCAATTCTCTTCTAGCATCCTAATGGAAGGTTTTCCAGGACATATTTCTGGAGTTTTGAATTCCTCCTGATGCAGCCCCTCCTGGGAAACTCGTGCTCGTCCTCTGAGTCTCCGACATGCAGAGACCTCGATGGCAGCTGCAGAAATGAAGGGCTGCGTTGAGTTGTCGAGAAGCAAGAACATAGCCAGCGCCTTGTGTTTGGGAGTCAGCAGCTGCTGGACTTTTGCGATTGCTTTCACTGTGCACTGAATGCCAGGACGGCATGTGCACGTTACAACAACGAGCTGGGCAAGAGTAATCGAAAGATCACGGCCGTCAGAAAACAGCTTATATATTGCCCTGGAAAGAGCAATGTTTTTGGAGTTTGCAATAAAATCGTGTTTCTGGACAAGGGAGGCATAAGTGCGCTGCGCTCCTAAGCTATCTCCCTGCGAGACACACTGCCAAAGCTTTTCGCTATGATGCAGTCTAGTGCAGACGCACACTACGGCTCTCCGGAGCTGTCCGAAGCCAAGCGCCGGTGGCCGGCGTCTTTCGGCTGAAGCAGCGCTTCGGAGCGTAGGGCTGCCGCTCCGCTGTTGTGTGCGCGAAGCAGCCGCTTCTCCTGCTCCGGGAGCCGGACAGAGCGGTAGCTTGTACGAGGGCGAAGAACGTTGCCGCAGGGAGACGACATTGTGTGCACAGCCTTGCGACTGCTAGAGGACGGTGGCTAAAGCTCCCTGCCTTTTCAATGCACTGCTGGCATGCTTTATTGAAGGTGTTCCGAGACAACTTTCCTGGGTTTTGACTTCGTCCTGATGCAGCCCCTCCTGGGAAACTCGTGCTCGTCCCAGAAGGCTCGAGATACAGAAAACTCGATGGCAGCTGCAGAAATGAAGGACTCTGTTGAAGTGTGGAGAAGCAAGAACGTAGACAAGCGCCTTGTGTTTGGGAGTCAGCAGCTGCTGGACTTTTGCGATTGCTTTCACTGTGCACTGAATGCCAGGATGGCACGTGCACGCTGAAACAACGAGCTGGGCAAGAGTAATCGAAAGATCACGGCCGTCAGAAAGCAGCTTATATATTGCCCTGGGAAGAGTACTGTTTTTGGAGTGTACAGTAAAATCGTGTTTCTGGACAAGGGAGGCATAAGTGCGCTGCGCTCCTAAGCTATCTCCCTGCGAGACACACTGCCAAAGCTTTTCGCTAGGATGCAGTCTAGTGCAGACGCACACTACGGCTCTCCGGAGCTCTCCGAAGCCAAGCGCCGGTGGCCGGCGTCTTTCGGCTGAAGCAGCGCTTCGGAGCGTACGGCTGCCGCTCCGCTGTTGTGTGCGCGAAGCAGCCGCTTCTCCTGCTCCGGGAGCCGGACAGAGCGGTAGCTTGTACGGGGGCGAAGAACGAAGCCGCAGAGCACCGGGCTTTTGCGCACACCCTAAGGACTGCTAGAGGACGGTGGTGGCCGCTCGCTTGCCTCTTCAATTCCCTTCTAGCATCCTAATAGAAGGTGTTCCAGGACAAATTCCCTGAGTTTTGAATTCCTCCTGATGCAGCCTCTCCTGGGAAACTCGTGCTCGTCCTCTGAGTCTCCGACATGCAGAGACCTCGATGGCAGCTGCAGAAATGAAGGGCTGCGTTGAGTTGTCGAGAAGCAAGAACATAGCCAGCGCCTTGTGTTTGGGAGTCAGCAGCTGCTGGACTTTTGCGATTGCTTTCACTGTGCACTGAATGCCAGGACGGCATGTGCACGTTAAAACAACGAGCTGGGCAAGAGTAATCGAAAGATCACGGCCGTCAGAAAACAGCTTATATATTGCCTTGGAAAGAGCAATGTTTTTGGAGTGTACAGTAAAATCGTGTTTCTGGACAAGGGAGGCATAAGTGCGCTGCGCTCCTAAGCTATCTCTCTGCGAGACACACTGCCAAAGCTTTTCGCTAGGATGCAGTCTAGTGCAGACGCACACTACGGCTCTCCGGAGCTGTCCGAAGCCAAGCGCCGGTGGCCGGCGTCTTTCGGCTGAAGCAGCGCTTCGGAGCGTAGGGCTGCCGCTCCGCTGTTGTGTGCGCGAAGCAGCCGCTTCTCCTGCTCCGGGAGCCGGACAGAGCGGTAGCTTGTACGAGGGCGAAGAACGAAGCCGCAGAGCACCGGGCTTCTGCGCGCACCCTAAGGACTGCTAGAGGACCGTGGTGGCCGCTCGCTTGCCTCTTCAATTCCCTTCTAGCATCCTTATGGAAGGTGTTCCAGGACAAATTCCCTGAGTTTTGAATTCCTCCTGATGCAGCCCCTCCTGGGAAACTCGTGCTCGTCCTCTGAGTCTCCGACATGCAGAGACCTCGATGGCAACTGCAGAAATGAAGGGCTGCGTTGAGTTGTCGAGAAGCAAGAACATAGCCAGCGCCTTGTGTTTGGGAGTCAGCAGCTGCTGGACTTTTGCGATTGCTTTCACTGTGCACTGAATGCCAGGACGGCATGTGCACGTTAAAACAACGAGCTGGGCAAGAGTAATCGAAAGATCACGGCCGTCAGAAAGCAGCTTATATATTGCCCTGGGAAGAGTACTGTTTTTGGAGTGTGCAGTAAAATCGTGTTTCTGGACAAGGGAGGCATAAGTGCGCTGCGCTCCTAAGCTATCTCCCTGCGAGACACACTGCCAAAGCTTTTCGCTAGGATGCAGTCTAGTGCAGACGCACACTACGGCTCTCCGGAGCTGTCCAAAGCCAAGCGCCGGTGGCCGGCGTCTTTCGGCTGAAGCAGCGCTTCGGAGCGTACGGCTGCCGCTCCGCTGCTGTGTGCGCGAAGCAGCCGCTTCTCCTCCTCCGGGAGCCGGACAGAGCGGTAGCTTGTACGAGGGCGAAGAACGTTGCCGCAGGGAGACGACATTGTGTGCACAGCCTTGCGACTGCTAGAGGACGGTGGCTAAAGCTCCCTGCCTTTTCAATGCACTGCTGGCATGCTTTATTGAAGGTGTTCCGAGACAACTTTCCTGGGTTTTGACTTCGTCCTGATGCAGCCCCTCCTGGGAAATTGGTGCTCGTCCCAGAAGGCTCGAGATGCAGAAAACTCGATGGCAGCTGCAGAAATGAAGGACTCTGTTGAAGTGTGGAGAAGCAAGAACGTAGACAAGCGCCTTGTGTTTGGGAGTCAGCAGCTGCTGGACTTTTGCGATTGCTTTCACTGTGCACTGAATGCCAGGACGGCACGTGCACGCTGAAACAACGAGCTGGGCAAGAGTAATCGAAAGATCACGGCCGTCAGAAAACAGCTTATATATTGCCCTGGGAAGAGTACTGTTTTTGGAGTGTACAGTAAAATCGTGTTTCTGGGCAAGGGAGGCATAAGTTCTCTGCGCTCCTAAGCTATCTCCCTGCGAGACACACTGCCAAAGCTTTTCGCTAGGATGCAGTCTAGTGCAGACGCACACTACGGCTCTCCGGAGCTGTCCGAAGCCAAGCGCCGGTGGCCGGCGTCTTTCGGCTGAAGCAGCGCTTCGGAGCGTAGGGCTGCCGCTCCGCTGTTGTGTGCGCGAAGCAGCCGCTTCTCCTGCTCCGGGAGTCGGAGAGAGCGGTAGCTTGTACGAGGGCGAAGAACGAAGCCGCAGAGCACCGGGCTTTTGCGCACACCCTAAGGACTGCTAGAGGACGGTGGTGGCCGCTCGCTTGCCTCTTCAATTCCCTTCTAGCATCCTAATAGAAGGTGTTCCAGGACAAATTCCCTGAGTTTTGAATTCCTCCTGATGCAGCCTCTCCTGGGAAACTCGTGCTCGTCCTCTGAGTCTCCGACATGCAGAGACCTCGATGGCAGCTGCAGAAATGAAGGGCTGCGTTGAGTTGTCGAGAAGCAAGAACATAGCCAGCGCCTTGTGTTTGGGAGTCAGCAGCTGCTGGACTTTTGCGATTGCTTTCACTGTGCACTGAATGCCAGGACGGCATGTGCACGTTAAAACAACGAGCTGGGCAAGAGTAATCGAAAGATCACGGCCGTCAGAAAACAGCTTATATATTGCCTTGGAAAGAGCAATGTTTCTGGAGTTTGCAATAAAATCGTGTTTCTGGACAAGGGAGGCATAAGTGCGCTGCGCTCCTAAGCTATCTCTCTGCGAGACACACTGTCAAAGCTTTTCGCTAGGATGCAGTCTAGTGCAGACGCACACTACGGCTCTCCGGAGCTGTTCGAAGCCAAGCGCCGGTGGCCGGCGTCTTTCGGCTGAAGCAGCGCTTCGGAGCGTAGGGCTGCCGCTCCGCTGTTGTGTGCGCGAAGCAGCCGCTTCTCCTGCTCCGGGAGCCGGACAGAGCGGTAGCTTGTACGGGGGCGAAGAACGAAGCCGCAGAGCACCGGGCTTTTGCGCACACCCTAAGGACTGCTAGAGGACGGTGGTGGCCGCTCGCCTGCCTCTTCAATTCCCTTCTAGCATCCTAATGGAAGGTGTTCCAGGAAAAATTCCCTGAGTTTTGAATTCCTCCTGATGCAGCCTCTCCTGGGAAACTCGTGCTCGTCCTCTGAGTCTCCGACATGCAGAGACCTCGATGGCAGCTGCAGAAATGAAGGGCTGCGTTGAGTTGTCGAGAAGCAAGAACATAGCCAGCGCCTTGTGTTTGGGAGTCAGCAGCTGCTGGACTTTTGCGATTGCTTTCACTGTGCACTGAATGCCAGGACGGCATGTGCACGTTACAACAACGAGCTGGGCAAGAGTAATCGAAAGATCACGGCCGTCAGAAAACAGCTTATATATTGCCTTGGAAAGAGCAATGTTTTTGGAGTGTACAGTAAAATCGTGTTTCTCGACAAGGGAGGCATAAGTGCGCTGCGCTCCTAAGCTATCTCCCTGCGAGACACACTGCCAAAGCTTTTCGCTAGGATGCAGTCTAGTGCAGACGCACACTACGGCTCTCCGGAGCTGTCCGAAGCCAAGCGCCGCTGGCCGGCGTCTTTCGGCTGAAGCAGCGCTTCGGAGCGTACGGCTGCCGCTCCGCTGTTGTGTGCGCGAAGCAGCCGCTTCTCCTGCTCCGGGAGCCGGACAGAGCGGTAGCTTGTACGAGGGCGAAGAACGTTGCCGCAGGGAGACGACATTGTGTGCACAGCCTTGCGACTGCTAGAGGACGGTGGCTAAAGCTCCCTGCCTTTTCAATGCACTGCTGGCATGCTTTATTGAAGGTGTTCCGAGACAACTTTCCTGGGTTTTGACTTCGTCCTGATGCAGCCCCTCCTGGGAAACTCGTGCTCGTCCCAGAAGGCTCGAGATACAGAAAACTCGATGGCAGCTGCAGAAATGAAGGACTCTGTTGAAGTGTGGAGAAGCAAGAACATAGCCAGCGCCTTGTGTTTGGGAGTCAGCAGCTGCTGGACTTTTGCGATTGCTTTCACTGTGCACTGAATGCCAGGACGGCACGTGCACGCTGAAACAACGAGCTGGGCAAGAGTAATCGAAAGATCACGGCCGTCAGAAAGCAGCTTATATATTGCCCTGGGAAGAGTACTGTTTTTGGAGTGTACAGTAAAATCGTGTTTCTGGACAAGGGAGGCATAAGTGCGCTGCGCTCCTAAGCTATCTCCCTGCGAGACACACTGCCAAAGCTTTTCGCTATGATGCAGTCTAGTTGCAGACGCACACTACGGCTCTCCGGAGCTGTCCGAAGCCAAGCGCCGGTGGCCGGCGTCTTTCGGCTGAAGCAGCGCTTCGGAGCGTACGGCTGCCGCTCCGCTGCTGTGTGCGCGAAGCAGCCGCTTCTCCTGCTCCGGGAGCCGGACAGAGCGGTAGCTTGTACGAGGGCGAAGAACGTTGCCGCAGGGAGACGACATTGTGTGCACAGCCTTGCGACTGCTAGAGGACGGTGGCTAAAGCTCCCTGCCTTTTCAATGCACTGCTGGCATGCTTTATTGAAGGTGTTCCGAGACAACTTTCCTGGGTTTTGACTTCGTCCTGATGCAGCCCCTCCTGGGAAATTGGTGCTCGTCCCAGAAGGCTCGAGATGCAGAAAACTCGATGGCAGCTGCAGAAATGAAGGACTCTGTTGAAGTGTGGAGAAGCAAGAACGTAGACAAGCGCCTTGTGTTTGGGAGTCAGCAGCTGCTGGACTTTTGCGATTGCTTTCACTGTGCACTGAATGCCAGGACGGCACGTGCACGCTGCAACAACCAGCTGGGCAAGAGTGGGCAGAAGAGAACGGGCGTCAGACAGCAGCTTACATAGTACCATGGAAAGAGCAGTGTTTTTGGAGTGTGCAGCAAATCCGTGTTTCTGGACAAGGGAGGCATAAGTGCGCTGCGCTCCTAAGGTATCTCTCTGCGAGACACACTGTCAAAGCTTTTCGCTAGGATGCAGTCTAGTGCAGACGCACACTACGGCTCTCCGGAGCTGTCCGAAGCCAAGCGCCGGTGGCCGGCGTCTTTCGGCTGAAGCAGCGCTTCGGAGCGTAGGGCTGCCGCTCCGCTGTTGTGTGCGCGAAGCAGCCGCTTCTCCTGCTCCGGGAGCCGGACAGAGCGGTAGCTTGTACGAGGGCGAAGAACGAAGCCGAAGAGCACCGGGCTTCTGCGCGCACCCTAAGGACTGCTAGAGGACCGTGGTGGCCGCACGCCTGCCTCTTCAATTCCCTTCTAGCATCCTTATGGAAGGTGTTCCAGGACATATTTCTGGGGTTTTGAATTCCTCCTGATGCAGCCCCTCGTGGGAAACTCGTGCTCGTCCTCTGAGTCTCCGACATGCAGAGACCTCGATGGCAACTGCAGAAATGAAGGGCTGCGTTGAGTTGTCGAGAAGCAAGAACATAGCCAGCGCCTTGTGTTTGGGAGTCAGCAGCTGCTGGACTTTTGCGATTGCTTTCACTGTGCACTGAATGCCAGGACGGCATGTGCACGTTAAAACAAAGAGCTGGGCAAGAGTAATCGAAAGATCACGGCCGTCAGAAAACAGCTTATATATTGCCTTGGAAAGAGCAATGTTTTTGGAGTTTGCAATAAAATCGTGTTTCTGGACAAGGGAGGCATAAGTGCGCTGCGCTCCTAAGCTATCTCCCTGCGAGACACACTGCCAAAGCTTTTCGCTAGGATGCAGTCTAGTGCAGACGCACACTACGGCTCTCCGGAGCTGTCCGAAGCCAAGCGCCGGTGGCCGGCGTCTTTCGGCTGAAGCAGCGCTTCGGAGCGTAGGGCTGCCGCTCCGCTGTTGTGTGCGCGAAGCAGCCGCTTCTCCTGCTCCGGGAGCCGGACAGAGCGGTAGCTTGTACGAGGTCGAAGAACGTTGCCGCAGGGAGACGACATTGTGTGCACAGCCTTGCGACTGCTAGAGGACGGTGGCTAAAGCTACCTGCCTTTTCAATGCACTGCTGACATGCTTTATTGAAGGTGTTCCGAGACAACTTTCCTGAGTTTCGACTTCGTCCTGATGCAGCCCCTCCTGGGAAACTCGTGCTCGTCCCAGAAGGCTCGAGATACAGAAAACTCGATGGCAGCTGCAGAAATGAAGGACTCTGTTGAAGTGTGGAGAAGCAAGAACGTAGCCAGCGCCTTGTGTTTGGGAGTCAGCAGCTGCTGGACTTTTGCGATTGCTTTCACTGTGCACTGAATGCCAGGACGGCACGTGCACGCTGAAACAACGAGCTGGGCAAGAGCAGGGAGGGAGCACGGCCATCAGAGAGCATCTGGCATCTTGCCCTGGAAAGGGCAGTGTTTTTAGAGTGTGCAGTAAAATCGTGTTTCTGGACAAGGGAGGCATAAGTGCGCTGCGCTCCTAAGCTATCTCCCTGCGAGACACACTGCCAAAGCTTTTCGCTAGGATGCAGTCTAGTGCAGACGCACACTACGGCTCTCCGGAGCTGTCCGAAGCCAAGCGCCGCTGGCCGGCGTCTTTCGGCTGAAGCAGCGCTTCGAAGCGGACGGCTGCCGCTCCGCTGTTGTGTGCGCGAAGCAGCCGCTTCTCCTGCTCCGGGAACCGGACAGAGCGGTAGCTTGTACGAGGGCGAAGAACGTTGCCGCAGGGAGACGACATTGTGTGCACAGCCTTGCGACTGCTAGAGGACGGTGGCTAAAGCTCCCTGCCTTTTCAATGCACTGCTGGCATGCTTTATTGAAGGTGTTCCGAGACAACTTTCCTGGGTTTTGACTTCGTCCTGATGCAGCCCCTCTTGGGAAATTGGAGCTCATCCCAGAAGGCTCGAGATGCAGAAAACTCGATGGCAGCTGCAGAAATGAAGGGCTGCGTTGAGTTGTCGAGAAGCAAGAACGTAGACAAGCGCCTTTTGTTTGGGAGTCAGCAGCTGCTGGACTTTTGCGATTGCTTTCACTGTGCACTGAATGCCAGGAAGGCACGAGCACGCTGCAACAACGAGCTGCGCAGGAGTGGGCAGAAGAGAACGGGCATCAGACAGCAGCTTACATAGTACCATGGAAAGAGCAGTGTTTTTGGAGTGTGCAGCAAATCCGTGTTTCTGGGCAAGGGAGGCATAAGTGCGCTGCGCTCCTAAGCTATCTCCCTGCGAGACACACTGCCAAAGCTTTTCGCTATGATGCAGTCTAGTGCAGACGCACACTACGGCTCTCCGGAGCTGTCCGAAGCCAAGCGCCGGTGGCCGGCGTCTTTCGGCTGAAGCAGCGCTTCGGAGCGTACGGCTGCCGCTCCGCTGTTGTGTGCGCGAAGCAGCCGCTTCTCCTGCTCCGGGAGCCGGACAGAGCGGTAGCTTGTAGGAGGGCGAAGAACGAAGCCGCAGAGCACCGGGCTTCTGCGCGCACCCTAAGGACTGCTAGAGGACCGTGGTGGCCGCACGCCTGCCTTTTCAATTCCCTTCTAGCATCCTTATGGAAGGTGTTCCAGGACAAATTCCCGGAGTTTTGAATTCCTCGTGATGCAGCCCCTCGTGGGAAACTCGTGCTCTTCCTCTGAGTCTCCGACATGCAGAGACCTCGATGACAACTGCAGAAATGAAGGGCTGCGTTGAGTTGTCGAGAAGCAAGAACATAGCCAGCGCCTTGTGTTTGGGAGTCAGCAGCTGCTGGACTTTTGCGATTGCTTTCACTGTGCACTGAATGCCAGGACGGCATGTGCACGTTAAAGCAACGAGCTGGGCAAGAGTAATCGAAAGATCACGGCCATCAGAGAGCATCTGGCATCTTGCCCTGGAAAGGGCAGTGTTTTTAGAGTGTGCAGTAAAATCGTGTTTCTGGGCAAGGGAGGCATAAGTGCGCTGCGCTCCTAAGCTATCTCCCTGCGAGACACACTGCCAAAGCTTTTCGCTATGATGCAGTCTAGTGCAGACGCACACTACGGCTCTCCGGAGCTGTCCGAAGCCAAGCGCCGGTGGCCGGCGTCTTTCGGCTGAAGCAGCGCTTCGAAGCGGACGGCTGCCGCTCCGCTGTTGTGAGCGCGAAGCAGCCGCTTCTCCTGCTCCGGGAGCCGGACAGAGCGGTAGCTTGTACGAGGGCGAAGAACGTTGCCGCAGGGAGACGACATTGTGTGCACAGCCTTGCGACTGCTAGAGGACGGTGGCTAAAGCTCCCTGCCTTTTCAATGCACTGCTGACATGCTTTATTGAAGGTGTTCCGAGACAACTTTCCTGGGTTTTGACTTCGTCCTGATGCAGCCCCTCCTGGGAAATTGGTGCTCATCCCAGAAGGCTCGAGATGCAGAAAACTCGATGGCAGCTGCAGAAATGAAGGACTCTGTTGAAGTGTGGAGAAGCAAGAACATAGCCAGCGCCTTGTGTTTGGGAGTCAGCAGCTGCTGGACTTTTGCGATTGCTTTCACTGTGCACTGAATGCCAGGACGGCATGTGCACGTTAAAACAACGAGCTGGGCAAGAGTAATCGAAAGATCACGGCCGTCAGAAAGCAGCTTATATATTGCCCTGGGAAGAGTACTGTTTTTAGAGTGTGCAGTAAAATCGTGTTTCTGGACAAGGGAGGCATAAGTGCGCTGCGCTCCTAAGCTATCTCCCTGCGCGACACACTGCCAAAGCTTTTCGCTAGGATGCAGTCTAGTGCAGACGCACACTACGGCTCTCCGGAGCTGTCCGAAGCCAAGCGCCGCTGGCCGGCGTCTTTCGGCTGAAGCAGCGCTTCGGAGCGGACGGCTGCCGCTCCGCTGCTGTGTGCGCGAAGCAGCCGCTTCTCCTGCTCCGGGAGCCGGACAGAGCGGTAGCTTGTACGAGGGCGAAGAACGTTGCCGCAGGGAGACGACATTGTGTGCACAGCCTTGCGACTGCTAGAGGACGGTGGCTAAAGCTCCCTGCCTTTTCAATGCACTGCTGGCATGCTTTATTGAAGGTGTTCCGAGACAACTTTCCTGGGTTTTGACTTCGTCCTGATGCAGCCCCTCCTGGGAAATTGGTGCTCGTCCCAGAAGGCTCGAGATGCAGAAAACTCGATGGCAGCTGCAGAAATGAAGGACTCTGTTGAAGTGTGGAGAAGCAAGAACGTAGACAAGCGCCTTGTGTTTGGGAGTCAGCAGCTGCTGGACTTTTGCGATTGCTTTCACTGTGCACTGAATGCCAGGACGGCACGTGCACGCTGAAACAACGAGCTGGGCAAGAGTAATCGAAAGATCACGGCCGTCAGAAAACAGCTTATATATTGCCCTGGGAAGAGTACTGTTTTTGGAGTGTACAGTAAAATCGTGTTTCTGGGCAAGGGAGGCATAAGTTCTCTGCGCTCCTAAGCTATCTCCCTGCGAGACACACTGCCAAAGCTTTTCGCTAGGATGCAGTCTAGTGCAGACGCACACTACGGCTCTCCGGAGCTCTCCGAAGCCAAGCGCCGGTGGCCGGCGTCTTTCGGCTGAAGCAGCGCTTCGGAGCGTACGGCTGCCGCTCCGCTGTTGTGTGCGCGAAGCAGCCGCTTCTCCTGCTCCGGGAGCCGGACAGAGCGGTAGCTTGTACGGGGGCGAAGAACGAAGCCGCAGAGCACCGGGCTTTTGCGCACACCCTAAGGACTGCTAGAGGACGGTGGTGGCCGCTCGCCTGCCTCTTCAATTCCCTTCTAGCATCCTAATGGAAGGTGTTCCAGACAAATTCCCTGAGTTTTGAATTCCTCCTGATGCAGCCTCTCCTGGGAAACTCGTGCTCGTCCTCTGAGTCTCCGACATGCAGAGACCTCGATGGCAGCTGCAGAAATGAAGGGCTGCGTTGAGTTGTCGAGAAGCAAGAACATAGCCAGCGCCTTGTGTTTGGGAGTCAGCAGCTGCTGGACTTTTGCGATTGCTTTCACTGTGCACTGAATGCCAGGACGGCATGTGCACGTTAAAACAAAGAGCTGGGCAAGAGTAATCGAAAGATCACGGCCGTCAGAAAACAGCTTATATATTGCCTTGGAAAGAGCAATGTTTTTGGAGTTTGCAATAAAATCGTGTTTCTGGACAAGGGAGGCATAAGTGCGCTGCGCTCCTAAGCTATCTCTCTGCGAGACACACTGCCAAAGCTTTTCGCTAGGATGCAGTCTAGTGCAGACGCACACTACGGCTCTCCGGAGCTGTCCGAAGCCAAGCGCCGGTGGCCGGCGTCTTTCGGCTGAAGCAGCGCTTCGGAGCGTAGGGCTGCCGCTCCGCTGTTGTGTGCGCGAAGCAGCCGCTTCTCCTGCTCCGGGAGCCGGACAAAGCGGTAGCTTGTACGAGGGCGAAGAACGTTGCCGCAGGGAGACGACATTGTGTGCACAGCCTTGCGACTGCTAGAGGACGGTGGCTAAAGCTCCCTGCCTTTTCAATGCACTGCTGGCATGCTTTATTGAAGGTGTTCCGAGACAACTTTCCTGGGTTTTGACTTCGTCCTGATGCAGCCCCTCCTGGGAAATTGGTGCTCGTCCCAGAAGGCTCGAGATGCAGAAAACTCGATGGCAGCTGCAGAAATGAAGGACTCTGTTGAAGTGTGGAGAAGCAAGAACGTAGACAAGCGCCTTGTGTTTGGGAGTCAGCAGCTGCTGGACTTTTGCGATTGCTTTCACTGTGCACTGAATGCCAGGACGGCACGTGCACGCTGAAACAACGAGCTGGGCAAGAGTAATCGAAAGATCACGGCCGTCAGAAAACAGCTTATATATTGCCCTGGGAAGAGTACTGTTTTTGGAGTGTACAGTAAAATCGTGTTTCTGGGCAAGGGAGGCATAAGTTCTCTGCGCTCCTAAGCTATCTCCCTGCGAGACACACTGCCAAAGCTTTTCGCTAGGATGCAGTCTAGTGCAGACGCACACTACGGCTCTCCGGAGCTCTCCGAAGCCAAGCGCCGGTGGCCGGCGTCTTTCGGCTGAAGCAGCGCTTCGGAGCGTACGGCTGCCGCTCCGCTGTTGTGTGCGCGAAGCAGCCGCTTCTCCTGCTCCGGGAGTCGGAGAGAGCGGTAGCTTGTACGAGGGCGAAGAACGAAGCCGCAGAGCACCGGGCTTTTGCGCACACCCTAAGGACTGCTAGAGGACGGTGGTGGCCGCTCGCTTGCCTCTTCAATTCCCTTCTAGCATCCTAATAGAAGGTGTTCCAGGACAAATTCCCTGAGTTTTGAATTCCTCCTGATGCAGCCTCTCCTGGGAAACTCGTGCTCGTCCTCTGAGTCTCCGACATGCAGAGACCTCGATGGCAGCTGCAGAAATGAAGGGCTGCGTTGAGTTGTCGAGAAGCAAGAACATAGCCAGCGCCTTGTGTTTGGGAGTCAGCAGCTGCTGGACTTTTGCGATTGCTTTCACTGTGCACTGAATGCCAGGACGGCATGTGCACGTTAAAACAACGAGCTGGGCAAGAGTAATCGAAAGATCACGGCCGTCAGAAAACAGCTTATATATTGCCTTGGAAAGAGCAATGTTTCTGGAGTTTGCAATAAAATCGTGTTTCTGGACAAGGGAGGCATAAGTGCGCTGCGCTCCTAAGCTATCTCTCTGCGAGACACACTGTCAAAGCTTTTCGCTAGGATGCAGTCTAGTGCAGACGCACACTACGGCTCTCCGGAGCTGTTCGAAGCCAAGCGCCGGTGGCCGGCATCTTTCGGCTGAAGCAGCGCTTCGGAGCGTACGGCTGCCGCTCCGCTGTTGTGTGCGCGAAGCAGCCGCTTCTCCTGCTCCGGGAGCCGGACAGAGCGGTAGCTTGTACGAGGGCGAAGAACGAAGCCGCAGAGCACCGGGCTTCTGCGCGCACCCTAAGGACTGCTAGAGGACGGTGGTGGCCGCTCGCTTGCCTCTTCAATTCCCTTCTAGCATCCTTATGGAAGGTGTTCCAGGACAAATTCCCTGAGTTTTGAATTCCTCCTGATGCAGCCCCTCCTGGGAAACTCGTGCTCGTCCTCTGAGTCTCCGACATGCAGAGACCTCGATGGCAACTGCAGAAATGAAGGGCTGCGTTGAGTTGTCGAGAAGCAAGAACATAGCCAGCGCCTTGTGTTTGGGAGTCAGCAGCTGCTGGACTTTTGCGATTGCTTTCACTGTGCACTGAATGCCAGGACGGCACGTGCACGCTGAAACAACGAGCTGGGCAAGAGCAGGGAGGGAGCACGGCCATCAGAGAGCATCTGGCATCTTGCCCTGGAAAGGGCAGTGTTTTTAGAGTGTGCAGTAAAATCGTGTTTCTGGACAAGGGAGGCATAAGTGCGCTGCGCTCCTAAGCTATCTCCCTGCGAGACACACTGCCAAAGCTTTTCGCTAGGATGCAGTCTAGTGCAGACGCACACTACGGCTCTCCGGAGCTGTCCGAAGCCAAGCGCCGCTGGCCGGCGTCTTTCGGCTGAAGCAGCGCTTCGAAGCGGACGGCTGCCGCTCCGCTGTTGTGTGCGCGAAGCAGCCGCTTCTCCTGCTCCGGGAACCGGACAGAGCGGTAGCTTGTACGAGGGCGAAGAACGTTGCCGCAGGGAGACGACATTGTGTGCACAGCCTTGCGACTGCTAGAGGACGGTGGCTAAAGCTCCCTGCCTTTTCAATGCACTGCTGGCATGCTTTATTGAAGGTGTTCCGAGACAACTTTCCTGGGTTTTGACTTCGTCCTGATGCAGCCCCTCTTGGGAAATTGGAGCTCATCCCAGAAGGCTCGAGATGCAGAAAACTCGATGGCAGCTGCAGAAATGAAGGGCTGCGTTGAGTTGTCGAGAAGCAAGAACGTAGACAAGCGCCTTTTGTTTGGGAGTCAGCAGCTGCTGGACTTTTGCGATTGCTTTCACTGTGCACTGAATGCCAGGAAGGCACGAGCACGCTGCAACAACGAGCTGCGCAGGAGTGGGCAGAAGAGAACGGGCATCAGACAGCAGCTTACATAGTACCATGGAAAGAGCAGTGTTTTTGGAGTGTGCAGCAAATCCGTGTTTCTGGGCAAGGGAGGCATAAGTGCGCTGCGCTCCTAAGCTATCTCCCTGCGAGACACACTGCCAAAGCTTTTCGCTATGATGCAGTCTAGTGCAGACGCACACTACGGCTCTCCGGAGCTGTCCGAAGCCAAGCGCCGGTGGCCGGCGTCTTTCGGCTGAAGCAGCGCTTCGGAGCGTACGGCTGCCGCTCCGCTGCTGTGTGCGCGAAGCAGCCGCTTCTCCTGCTCCGGGAGCCGGACAGAGCGGTAGCTTGTAGGAGGGCGAAGAACGAAGCCGCAGAGCACCGGGCTTCTGCGCGCACCCTAAGGACTGCTAGAGGACCGTGGTGGCCGCACGCCTGCCTTTTCAATTCCCTTCTAGCATCCTTATGGAAGGTGTTCCAGGACAAATTCCCGGAGTTTTGAATTCCTCGTGATGCAGCCCCTCGTGGGAAACTCGTGCTCTTCCTCTGAGTCTCCGACATGCAGAGACCTCGATGACAACTGCAGAAATGAAGGGCTGCGTTGAGTTGTCGAGAAGCAAGAACATAGCCAGCGCCTTGTGTTTGGGAGTCAGCAGCTGCTGGACTTTTGCGATTGCTTTCACTGTGCACTGAATGCCAGGACGGCATGTGCACGTTAAAGCAACGAGCTGGGCAAGAGTAATCGAAAGATCACGGCCATCAGAGAGCATCTGGCATCTTGCCCTGGAAAGGGCAGTGTTTTTAGAGTGTGCAGTAAAATCGTGTTTCTGGGCAAGGGAGGCATAAGTGCGCTGCGCTCCTAAGCTATCTCCCTGCGAGACACACTGCCAAAGCTTTTCGCTATGATGCAGTCTAGTGCAGACGCACACTACGGCTCTCCGGAGCTGTCCGAAGCCAAGCGCCGGTGGCCGGCGTCTTTCGGCTGAAGCAGCGCTTCGAAGCGGACGGCTGCCGCTCCGCTGTTGTGAGCGCGAAGCAGCCGCTTCTCCTGCTCCGGGAGCCGGACAGAGCGGTAGCTTGTACGAGGGCGAAGAACGTTGCCGCAGGGAGACGACATTGTGTGCACAGCCTTGCGACTGCTAGAGGACGGTGGCTAAAGCTACCTGCCTTTTCAATGCACTGCTGACATGCTTTATTGAAGGTGTTCCGAGACAACTTTCCTGGGTTTTGACTTCGTCCTGATGCAGCCCCTCCTGGGAAATTGGTGCTCATCCCAGAAGGCTCGAGATGCAGAAAACTCGATGGCAGCTGCAGAAATGAAGGACTCTGTTGAAGTGTGGAGAAGCAAGAACATAGCCAGCGCCTTGTGTTTGGGAGTCAGCAGCTGCTGGACTTTTGCGATTGCTTTCACTGTGCACTGAATGCCAGGACGGCATGTGCACGTTAAAACAACGAGCTGGGCAAGAGTAATCGAAAGATCACGGCCGTCAGAAAGCAGCTTATATATTGCCCTGGGAAGAGTACTGTTTTTAGAGTGTGCAGTAAAATCGTGTTTCTGGACAAGGGAGGCATAAGTGCGCTGCGCTCCTAAGCTATCTCCCTGCGCGACACACTGCCAAAGCTTTTCGCTAGGATGCAGTCTAGTGCAGACGCACACTACGGCTCTCCGGAGCTGTCCGAAGCCAAGCGCCGCTGGCCGGCGTCTTTCGGCTGAAGCAGCGCTTCGGAGCGGACGGCTGCCGCTCCGCTGCTGTGTGCGCGAAGCAGCCGCTTCTCCTGCTCCGGGAGCCGGACAGAGCGGTAGCTTGTACGAGGGCGAAGAACGTTGCCGCAGGGAGACGACATTGTGTGCACAGCCTTGCGACTGCTAGAGGACGGTGGCTAAAGCTCCCTGCCTTTTCAATGCACTGCTGGCATGCTTTATTGAAGGTGTTCCGAGACAACTTTCCTGGGTTTTGACTTCGTCCTGATGCAGCCCCTCCTGGGAAATTGGTGCTCGTCCCAGAAGGCTCGAGATGCAGAAAACTCGATGGCAGCTGCAGAAATGAAGGACTCTGTTGAAGTGTGGAGAAGCAAGAACGTAGACAAGCGCCTTGTGTTTGGGAGTCAGCAGCTGCTGGACTTTTGCGATTGCTTTCACTGTGCACTGAATGCCAGGACGGCACGTGCACGCTGAAACAACGAGCTGGGCAAGAGTAATCGAAAGATCACGGCCGTCAGAAAACAGCTTATATATTGCCCTGGGAAGAGTACTGTTTTTGGAGTGTACAGTAAAATCGTGTTTCTGGGCAAGGGAGGCATAAGTTCTCTGCGCTCCTAAGCTATCTCCCTGCGAGACACACTGCCAAAGCTTTTCGCTAGGATGCAGTCTAGTGCAGACGCACACTACGGCTCTCCGGAGCTGTCCGAAGCCAAGCGCCGGTGGCCGGCGTCTTTCGGCTGAAGCAGCGCTTCGGAGCGTACGGCTGCCGCTCCGCTGTTGTGTGCGCGAAGCAGCCGCTTCTCCTGCTCCGGGAGCCGGACAGAGCGGTAGCTTGTACGGGGGCGAAGAACGAAGCCGCAGAGCACCGGGCTTTTGCGCACACCCTAAGGACTGCTAGAGGACGGTGGTGGCCGCTCGCCTGCCTCTTCAATTCCCTTCTAGCATCCTAATGGAAGGTGTTCCAGACAAATTCCCTGAGTTTTGAATTCCTCCTGATGCAGCCTCTCCTGGGAAACTCGTGCTCGTCCTCTGAGTCTCCGACATGCAGAGACCTCGATGGCAGCTGCAGAAATGAAGGGCTGCGTTGAGTTGTCGAGAAGCAAGAACATAGCCAGCGCCTTGTGTTTGGGAGTCAGCAGCTGCTGGACTTTTGCGATTGCTTTCACTGTGCACTGAATGCCAGGACGGCATGTGCACGTTAAAACAAAGAGCTGGGCAAGAGTAATCGAAAGATCACGGCCGTCAGAAAACAGCTTATATATTGCCTTGGAAAGAGCAATGTTTTTGGAGTTTGCAATAAAATCGTGTTTCTGGACAAGGGAGGCATAAGTGCGCTGCGCTCCTAAGCTATCTCTCTGCGAGACACACTGCCAAAGCTTTTCGCTAGGATGCAGTCTAGTGCAGACGCACACTACGGCTCTCCGGAGCTGTCCGAAGCCAAGCGCCGGTGGCCGGCGTCTTTCGGCTGAAGCAGCGCTTCGGAGCGTAGGGCTGCCGCTCCGCTGTTGTGTGCGCGAAGCAGCCGCTTCTCCTGCTCCGGGAGCCGGACAAAGCGGTAGCTTGTACGAGGGCGAAGAACGTTGCCGCAGGGAGACGACATTGTGTGCACAGCCTTGCGACTGCTAGAGGACGGTGGCTAAAGCTCCCTGCCTTTTCAATGCACTGCTGGCATGCTTTATTGAAGGTGTTCCGAGACAACTTTCCTGGGTTTTGACTTCGTCCTGATGCAGCCCCTCCTGGGAAATTGGTGCTCGTCCCAGAAGGCTCGAGATGCAGAAAACTCGATGGCAGCTGCAGAAATGAAGGACTCTGTTGAAGTGTGGAGAAGCAAGAACGTAGACAAGCGCCTTGTGTTTGGGAGTCAGCAGCTGCTGGACTTTTGCGATTGCTTTCACTGTGCACTGAATGCCAGGACGGCACGTGCACGCTGAAACAACGAGCTGGGCAAGAGTAATCGAAAGATCACGGCCGTCAGAAAACAGCTTATATATTGCCCTGGGAAGAGTACTGTTTTTGGAGTGTACAGTAAAATCGTGTTTCTGGGCAAGGGAGGCATAAGTTCTCTGCGCTCCTAAGCTATCTCCCTGCGAGACACACTGCCAAAGCTTTTCGCTAGGATGCAGTCTAGTGCAGACGCACACTACGGCTCTCCGGAGCTCTCCGAAGCCAAGCGCCGGTGGCCGGCGTCTTTCGGCTGAAGCAGCGCTTCGGAGCGTACGGCTGCCGCTCCGCTGTTGTGTGCGCGAAGCAGCCGCTTCTCCTGCTCCGGGAGTCGGAGAGAGCGGTAGCTTGTACGAGGGCGAAGAACGAAGCCGCAGAGCACCGGGCTTTTGCGCACACCCTAAGGACTGCTAGAGGACGGTGGTGGCCGCTCGCTTGCCTCTTCAATTCCCTTCTAGCATCCTAATAGAAGGTGTTCCAGGACAAATTCCCTGAGTTTTGAATTCCTCCTGATGCAGCCTCTCCTGGGAAACTCGTGCTCGTCCTCTGAGTCTCCGACATGCAGAGACCTCGATGGCAGCTGCAGAAATGAAGGGCTGCGTTGAGTTGTCGAGAAGCAAGAACATAGCCAGCGCCTTGTGTTTGGGAGTCAGCAGCTGCTGGACTTTTGCGATTGCTTTCACTGTGCACTGAATGCCAGGACGGCATGTGCACGTTAAAACAACGAGCTGGGCAAGAGTAATCGAAAGATCACGGCCGTCAGAAAACAGCTTATATATTGCCTTGGAAAGAGCAATGTTTCTGGAGTTTGCAATAAAATCGTGTTTCTGGACAAGGGAGGCATAAGTGCGCTGCGCTCCTAAGCTATCTCTCTGCGAGACACACTGTCAAAGCTTTTCGCTAGGATGCAGTCTAGTGCAGACGCACACTACGGCTCTCCGGAGCTGTTCGAAGCCAAGCGCCGGTGGCCGGCGTCTTTCGGCTGAAGCAGCGCTTCGGAGCGTACGGCTGCCGCTCCGCTGTTGTGTGCGCGAAGCAGCCGCTTCTCCTGCTCCGGGAGCCGGACAGAGCGGTAGCTTGTACGGGGGCGAAGAACGAAGCCGCAGAGCACCGGGCTTTTGCGCACACCCTAAGGACTGCTAGAGGACGGTGGTGGCCGCTCGCCTGCCTCTTCAATTCCCTTCTAGCATCCTAATGGAAGGTGTTCCAGTACAAATTCCCTGAGTTTTGAATTCCTCCTGATGCAGCCTCTCCTGGGAAACTCGTGCTCGTCCTCTGAGTCTCCGACATGCAGAGACCTCGATGGCAGCTGCAGAAATGAAGGGCTGCGTTGAGTTGTCGAGAAGCAAGAACATAGCCAGCGCCTTGTGTTTGGGAGTCAGCAGCTGCTGGACTTTTGCGATTGCTTTCACTGTGCACTGAATGCCAGGACGGCATGTGCACGTTAAAACAACGAGCTGGGCAAGAGTAATCGAAAGATCACGGCCGTCAGAAAACAGCTTATATATTGCCCTGGAAAGAGCAATGTTTTTGGAGTTTGCAATAAAATCGTGTTTCTGGACAAGGGAGGCATAAGTGCGCTGCGCTCCTAAGCTATCTCCTTGCGAGACACACTGCCAAAGCTTTTCGCTATGATGCAGTCTAGTTGCAGACGCACACTACGGCTCTCCGGAGCTGTCCGAAGCCAAGCGCCGGTGGCCGGCGTCTTTCGGCTGAAGCAGCGCTTCGGAGCGTAGGGCTGCCGCTCCGCTGTTGTGTGCGCGAAGCAGCCGCTTCTCCTGCTCCGGGAGCCGGACAGAGCGGTAGCTTGTACGGGGGCGAAGAACGAAGCCGCAGAGCACCGGGCTTCTGCGCGCACCCTAAGGACTGCTAGAGGACGGTGGTGGCCGCTCGCTTGCCTCTTCAATTCCCTTCTAGCATCCTAATAGAAGGTGTTCCAGGACAAATTCCCTGAGTTTTGAATTCCTCCTGATGCAGCCTCTCCTGGGAAACTCGTGCTCGTCCTCTGAGTCTCCGACATGCAGAGACCTCGATGGCAGCTGCAGAAATGAAGGGCTGCGTTGAGTTGTCGAGAAGCAAGAACATAGCCAGCGCCTTGTGTTTGGGAGTCAGCAGCTGCTGGACTTTTGCGATTGCTTTCACTGTGCACTGAATGCCAGGACGGCATGTGCACGTTAAAACAACGAGCTGGGCAAGAGTAATCGAAAGATCACGGCCGTCAGAAAACAGCTTATATATTGCCTTGGAAAGAGCAATGTTTCTGGAGTTTGCAATAAAATCGTGTTTCTGGACAAGGGAGGCATAAGTGCGCTGCGCTCCTAAGCTATCTCTCTGCGAGACACACTGTCAAAGCTTTTCGCTAGGATGCAGTCTAGTGCAGACGCACACTACGGCTCTCCGGAGCTGTCCGAAGCCAAGCGCCGGTGGCCGGCGTCTTTCGGCTGAAGCAGCGCTTCGGAGCGTACGGCTGCCGCTCCGCTGCTGTGTGCGCGAAGCAGCCGCTTCTCCTGCTCCGGGAGCCGGACAGAGCGGTAGCTTGTACGAGGGCGAAGAACGTTGCCGCAGGGAGACGACATTGTGTGCACAGCCTTGCGACTGCTAGAGGACGGTGGCTAAAGCTCCCTGCCTTTTCAATGCACTGCTGGCATGCTTTATTGAAGGTGTTCCGAGACAACTTTCCTGGGTTTTGACTTCGTCCTGATGCAGCCCCTCCTGGGAAATTGGTGCTCGTCCCAGAAGGCTCGAGATGCAGAAAACTCGATGGCAGCTGCAGAAATGAAGGACTCTGTTGAAGTGTGGAGAAGCAAGAACGTAGACAAGCGCCTTGTGTTTGGGAGTCAGCAGCTGCTGGACTTTTGCGATTGCTTTCACTGTGCACTGAATGCCAGGACGGCACGTGCACGCTGAAACAACGAGCTGGGCAAGAGTAATCGAAAGATCACGGCCGTCAGAAAACAGCTTATATATTGCCCTGGGAAGAGTACTGTTTTTGGAGTGTACAGTAAAATCGTGTTTCTGGGCAAGGGAGGCATAAGTTCTCTGCGCTCCTAAGCTATCTCCCTGCGAGACACACTGCCAAAGCTTTTCGCTAGGATGCAGTCTAGTGCAGACGCACACTACGGCTCTCCGGAGCTCTCCGAAGCCAAGCGCCGGTGGCCGGCGTCTTTCGGCTGAAGCAGCGCTTCGGAGCGTACGGCTGCCGCTCCGCTGTTGTGTGCGCGAAGCAGCCGCTTCTCCTGCTCCGGGAGTCGGAGAGAGCGGTAGCTTGTACGAGGGCGAAGAACGAAGCCGCAGAGCACCGGGCTTTTGCGCACACCCTAAGGACTGCTAGAGGACGGTGGTGGCCGCTCGCTTGCCTCTTCAATTCCCTTCTAGCATCCTAATAGAAGGTGTTCCAGGACAAATTCCCTGAGTTTTGAATTCCTCCTGATGCAGCCTCTCCTGGGAAACTCGTGCTCGTCCTCTGAGTCTCCGACATGCAGAGACCTCGATGGCAGCTGCAGAAATGAAGGGCTGCGTTGAGTTGTCGAGAAGCAAGAACATAGCCAGCGCCTTGTGTTTGGGAGTCAGCAGCTGCTGGACTTTTGCGATTGCTTTCACTGTGCACTGAATGCCAGGACGGCATGTGCACGTTAAAACAACGAGCTGGGCAAGAGTAATCGAAAGATCACGGCCGTCAGAAAACAGCTTATATATTGCCTTGGAAAGAGCAATGTTTCTGGAGTTTGCAATAAAATCGTGTTTCTGGACAAGGGAGGCATAAGTGCGCTGCGCTCCTAAGCTATCTCTCTGCGAGACACACTGTCAAAGCTTTTCGCTAGGATGCAGTCTAGTGCAGACGCACACTACGGCTCTCCGGAGCTGTTCGAAGCCAAGCGCCGGTGGCCGGCGTCTTTCGGCTGAAGCAGCGCTTCGGAGCGTACGGCTGCCGCTCCGCTGTTGTGTGCGCGAAGCAGCCGCTTCTCCTGCTCCGGGAGCCGGACAGAGCGGTAGCTTGTACGGGGGCGAAGAACGAAGCCGCAGAGCACCGGGCTTTTGCGCACACCCTAAGGACTGCTAGAGGACGGTGGTGGCCGCTCGCCTGCCTCTTCAATTCCCTTCTAGCATCCTAATGGAAGGTGTTCCAGTACAAATTCCCTGAGTTTTGAATTCCTCCTGATGCAGCCTCTCCTGGGAAACTCGTGCTCGTCCTCTGAGTCTCCGACATGCAGAGACCTCGATGGCAGCTGCAGAAATGAAGGGCTGCGTTGAGTTGTCGAGAAGCAAGAACATAGCCAGCGCCTTGTGTTTGGGAGTCAGCAGCTGCTGGACTTTTGCGATTGCTTTCACTGTGCACTGAATGCCAGGACGGCATGTGCACGTTAAAACAACGAGCTGGGCAAGAGTAATCGAAAGATCACGGCCGTCAGAAAACAGCTTATATATTGCCCTGGAAAGAGCAATGTTTTTGGAGTTTGCAATAAAATCGTGTTTCTGGACAAGGGAGGCATAAGTGCGCTGCGCTCCTAAGCTATCTCCTTGCGAGACACACTGCCAAAGCTTTTCGCTATGATGCAGTCTAGTTGCAGACGCACACTACGGCTCTCCGGAGCTGTCCGAAGCCAAGCGCCGGTGGCCGGCGTCTTTCGGCTGAAGCAGCGCTTCGGAGCGTAGGGCTGCCGCTCCGCTGTTGTGTGCGCGAAGCAGCCGCTTCTCCTGCTCCGGGAGCCGGACAGAGCGGTAGCTTGTACGGGGGCGAAGAACGAAGCCGCAGAGCACCGGGCTTCTGCGCGCACCCTAAGGACTGCTAGAGGACGGTGGTGGCCGCTCGCTTGCCTCTTCAATTCCCTTCTAGCATCCTAATAGAAGGTGTTCCAGGACAAATTCCCTGAGTTTTGAATTCCTCCTGATGCAGCCTCTCCTGGGAAACTCGTGCTCGTCCTCTGAGTCTCCGACATGCAGAGACCTCGATGGCAGCTGCAGAAATGAAGGGCTGCGTTGAGTTGTCGAGAAGCAAGAACATAGCCAGCGCCTTGTGTTTGGGAGTCAGCAGCTGCTGGACTTTTGCGATTGCTTTCACTGTGCACTGAATGCCAGGACGGCATGTGCACGTTAAAACAACGAGCTGGGCAAGAGTAATCGAAAGATCACGGCCGTCAGAAAACAGCTTATATATTGCCTTGGAAAGAGCAATGTTTCTGGAGTTTGCAATAAAATCGTGTTTCTGGACAAGGGAGGCATAAGTGCGCTGCGCTCCTAAGCTATCTCTCTGCGAGACACACTGTCAAAGCTTTTCGCTAGGATGCAGTCTAGTGCAGACGCACACTACGGCTCTCCGGAGCTGTCCGAAGCCAAGCGCCGGTGGCCGGCGTCTTTCGGCTGAAGCAGCGCTTCGGAGCGTACGGCTGCCGCTCCGCTGCTGTGTGCGCGAAGCAGCCGCTTCTCCTGCTCCGGGAGCCGGACAGAGCGGTAGCTTGTACGAGGGCGAAGAACGTTGCCGCAGGGAGACGACATTGTGTGCACAGCCTTGCGACTGCTAGAGGACGGTGGCTAAAGCTCCCTGCCTTTTCAATGCACTGCTGGCATGCTTTATTGAAGGTGTTCCGAGACAACTTTCCTGGGTTTTGACTTCGTCCTGATGCAGCCCCTCCTGGGAAATTGGTGCTCGTCCCAGAAGGCTCGAGATGCAGAAAACTCGATGGCAGCTGCAGAAATGAAGGACTCTGTTGAAGTGTGGAGAAGCAAGAACGTAGACAAGCGCCTTGTGTTTGGGAGTCAGCAGCTGCTGGACTTTTGCGATTGCTTTCACTGTGCACTGAATGCCAGGACGGCACGTGCACGCTGAAACAACGAGCTGGGCAAGAGTAATCGAAAGATCACGGCCGTCAGAAAACAGCTTATATATTGCCCTGGGAAGAGTACTGTTTTTGGAGTGTACAGTAAAATCGTGTTTCTGGGCAAGGGAGGCATAAGTTCTCTGCGCTCCTAAGCTATCTCCCTGCGAGACACACTGCCAAAGCTTTTCGCTAGGATGCAGTCTAGTGCAGACGCACACTACGGCTCTCCGGAGCTCTCCGAAGCCAAGCGCCGGTGGCCGGCGTCTTTCGGCTGAAGCAGCGCTTCGGAGCGTACGGCTGCCGCTCCGCTGTTGTGTGCGCGAAGCAGCCGCTTCTCCTGCTCCGGGAGTCGGAGAGAGCGGTAGCTTGTACGAGGGCGAAGAACGAAGCCGCAGAGCACCGGGCTTTTGCGCACACCCTAAGGACTGCTAGAGGACGGTGGTGGCCGCTCGCTTGCCTCTTCAATTCCCTTCTAGCATCCTAATAGAAGGTGTTCCAGGACAAATTCCCTGAGTTTTGAATTCCTCCTGATGCAGCCTCTCCTGGGAAACTCGTGCTCGTCCTCTGAGTCTCCGACATGCAGAGACCTCGATGGCAGCTGCAGAAATGAAGGGCTGCGTTGAGTTGTCGAGAAGCAAGAACATAGCCAGCGCCTTGTGTTTGGGAGTCAGCAGCTGCTGGACTTTTGCGATTGCTTTCACTGTGCACTGAATGCCAGGACGGCATGTGCACGTTAAAACAACGAGCTGGGCAAGAGTAATCGAAAGATCACGGCCGTCAGAAAACAGCTTATATATTGCCTTGGAAAGAGCAATGTTTCTGGAGTTTGCAATAAAATCGTGTTTCTGGACAAGGGAGGCATAAGTGCGCTGCGCTCCTAAGCTATCTCTCTGCGAGACACACTGTCAAAGCTTTTCGCTAGGATGCAGTCTAGTGCAGACGCACACTACGGCTCTCCGGAGCTGTTCGAAGCCAAGCGCCGGTGGCCGGCGTCTTTCGGCTGAAGCAGCGCTTCGGAGCGTACGGCTGCCGCTCCGCTGTTGTGTGCGCGAAGCAGCCGCTTCTCCTGCTCCGGGAGCCGGACAGAGCGGTAGCTTGTACGGGGGCGAAGAACGAAGCCGCAGAGCACCGGGCTTTTGCGCACACCCTAAGGACTGCTAGAGGACGGTGGTGGCCGCTCGCCTGCCTCTTCAATTCCCTTCTAGCATCCTAATGGAAGGTGTTCCAGTACAAATTCCCTGAGTTTTGAATTCCTCCTGATGCAGCCTCTCCTGGGAAACTCGTGCTCGTCCTCTGAGTCTCCGACATGCAGAGACCTCGATGGCAGCTGCAGAAATGAAGGGCTGCGTTGAGTTGTCGAGAAGCAAGAACATAGCCAGCGCCTTGTGTTTGGGAGTCAGCAGCTGCTGGACTTTTGCGATTGCTTTCACTGTGCACTGAATGCCAGGACGGCATGTGCACGTTAAAACAACGAGCTGGGCAAGAGTAATCGAAAGATCACGGCCGTCAGAAAACAGCTTATATATTGCCCTGGAAAGAGCAATGTTTTTGGAGTTTGCAATAAAATCGTGTTTCTGGACAAGGGAGGCATAAGTGCGCTGCGCTCCTAAGCTATCTCCTTGCGAGACACACTGCCAAAGCTTTTCGCTATGATGCAGTCTAGTTGCAGACGCACACTACGGCTCTCCGGAGCTGTCCGAAGCCAAGCGCCGGTGGCCGGCGTCTTTCGGCTGAAGCAGCGCTTCGGAGCGTAGGGCTGCCGCTCCGCTGTTGTGTGCGCGAAGCAGCCGCTTCTCCTGCTCCGGGAGCCGGACAGAGCGGTAGCTTGTACGAGGGCGAAGAACGAAGCCGCAGAGCACCGGGCTTCTGCGCGCACCCTAAGGACTGCTAGAGGACGGTGGTGGCCGCTCGCTTGCCTCTTCAATTCCCTTCTAGCATCCTTATGGAAGGTGTTCCAGGACAAATTCCCTGAGTTTTGAATTCCTCCTGATGCAGCCCCTCCTGGGAAACTCGTGCTCGTCCTCTGAGTCTCCGACATGCAGAGACCTCGATGGCAACTGCAGAAATGAAGGGCTGCGTTGAGTTGTCGAGAAGCAAGAACATAGCCAGCGCCTTGTGTTTGGGAGTCAGCAGCTGCTGGACTTTTGCGATTGCTTTCACTGTGCACTGAATGCCAGGACGGCATGTGCACGTTAAAACAACGAGCTGGGCAAGAGTAATCGAAAGATCACGGCCGTCAGAAAGCAGCTTATATATTGCCCTGGGAAGAGTACTGTTTTTGGAGTGTGCAGTAAAATCGTGTTTCTGGGCAAGGGAGGCATAAGTGCGCTGCGCTCCTAAGCTATCTCTCTGCGAGACACACTGCCAAAGCTTTTCGCTATGATGCAGTCTAGTGCAGACGCACACTACGGCTCTCCGGAGCTGTCCGAAGCCAAGCGCCGGTGGCCGGCGTCTTTCGGCTGAAGCAGCGCTTCGGAGCGTACGGCTGCCGCTCCGCTGCTGTGTGCGCGAAGCAGCCGCTTCTCCTGCTCCGGGAGCCGGACAGAGCGGTAGCTTGTACGAGGGCGAAGAACGTTGCCGCAGGGAGACGACATTGTGTGCACAGCCTTGCGACTGCTAGAGGACGGTGGCTAAAGCTCCCTGCCTTTTCAATGCACTGCTGGCATGCTTTATTGAAGGTGTTCCGAGACAACTTTCCTGGGTTTTGACTTCGTCCTGATGCAGCCCCTCCTGGGAAATTGGTGCTCGTCCCAGAAGGCTCGAGATGCAGAAAACTCGATGGCAGCTGCAGAAATGAAGGACTCTGTTGAAGTGTGGAGAAGCAAGAACATAGCCAGCGCCTTGTGTTTGGGAGTCAGCAGCTGCTGGACTTTTGCGATTGCTTTCACTGTGCACTGAATGCCAGGACGGCACGTGCACGCTGAAACAACGAGCTGGGCAAGAGTAATCGAAAGATCACGGCCGTCAGAAAGCAGCTTATATATTGCCCTGTGAAGAGTACTGTTTTTGGAGTGTACAGTAAAATCGTGTTTCTGGACAAGGGAGGCATAAGTGCGCTGCGCTCCTAAGCTATCTCCCTGCGAGACACACTGCCAAAGCTTTTCGCTATGATGCAGTCTAGTTGCAGACGCACACTACGGCTCTCCGGAGCTGTCCGAAGCCAAGCGCCGGTGGCCGGCGTCTTTCGGCTGAAGCAGCGCTTCGGAGCGTACGGCTGCCGCTCCGCTGCTGTGTGCGCGAAGCAGCCGCTTCTCCTGCTCCGGGAGCCGGACAGAGCGGTAGCTTGTACGAGGGCGAAGAACGTTGCCGCAGGGAGACGACATTGTGTGCACAGCCTTGCGACTGCTAGAGGACGGTGGCTAAAGCTCCCTGCCTTTTCAATGCACTGCTGGCATGCTTTATTGAAGGTGTTCCGAGACAACTTTCCTGGGTTTTGACTTCGTCCTGATGCAGCCCCTCCTGGGAAATTGGTGCTCGTCCCAGAAGGCTCGAGATGCAGAAAACTCGATGGCAGCTGCAGAAATGAAGGACTCTGTTGAAGTGTGGAGAAGCAAGAACGTAGACAAGCGCCTTGTGTTTGGGAGTCAGCAGCTGCTGGACTTTTGCGATTGCTTTCACTGTGCACTGAATGCCAGGAAGGCACGTGCACGCTGCAACAACCAGCTGGGCAAGAGTGGGCAGAAGAGAACGGGCGTCAGACAGCAGCTTACATAGTACCATGGAAAGAGCAGTGTTTTTGGAGTGTGCAGCAAATCCGTGTTTCTGGACAAGGGAGGCATAAGTGCGCTGCGCTCCTAAGGTATCTCTCTGCGAGACACACTGTCAAAGCTTTTCGCTAGGATGCAGTCTAGTGCAGACGCACACTACGGCTCTCCGGAGCTGTCCGAAGCCAAGCGCCGGTGGCCGGCGTCTTTCGGCTGAAGCAGCGCTTCGGAGCGTACGTCTGCCGCTCCGCTGTTGTGTGCGCGAAGCAGCCGCTTCTCCTGCTCCGGGAGCCGGACAGAGCGGTAGCTTGTACGAGGGCGAAGAACGAAGCCGAAGAGCACCGGGCTTCTGCGCGCACCCTAAGGACTGCTAGAGGACCGTGGTGGCCGCACGCCTGCCTCTTCAATTCCCTTCTAGCATCCTTATGGAAGGTGTTCCAGGACATATTTCTGGGGTTTTGAATTCCTCCTGATGCAGCCCCTCGTGGGAAACTCGTGCTCGTCCTCTGAGTCTCCGACATGCAGAGACCTCGATGGCAACTGCAGAAATGAAGGGCTGCGTTGAGTTGTCGAGAAGCAAGAACATAGCCAGCGCCTTGTGTTTGGGAGTCAGCAGCTGCTGGACTTTTGCGATTGCTTTCACTGTGCACTGAATGCCAGGACGGCATGTGCACGTTAAAACAAAGAGCTGGGCAAGAGTAATCGAAAGATCACGGCCGTCAGAAAACAGCTTATATATTGCCTTGGAAAGAGCAATGTTTTTGGAGTTTGCAATAAAATCGTGTTTCTGGACAAGGGAGGCATAAGTGCGCTGCGCTCCTAAGCTATCTCCCTGCGAGACACACTGCCAAAGCTTTTCGCTAGGATGCAGTCTAGTGCAGACGCACACTACGGCTCTCCGGAGCTGTCCGAAGCCAAGCGCCGGTGGCCGGCGTCTTTCGGCTGAAGCAGCGCTTCGGAGCGTACGGCTGCCGCTCCGCTGCTGTGTGCGCGAAGCAGCCGCTTCTCCTGCTCCGGGAGCCGGACAGAGCGGTAGCTTGTACGAGGTCGAAGAACGTTGCCGCAGGGAGACGACATTGTGTGCACAGCCTTGCGACTGCTAGAGGACGGTGGCTAAAGCTACCTGCCTTTTCAATGCACTGCTGACATGCTTTATTGAAGGTGTTCCGAGACAACTTTCCTGAGTTTCGACTTCGTCCTGATGCAGCCCCTCCTGGGAAATTGGTGCTCGTCCCAGAAGGCTCGAGATGCAGAAAACTCGATGGCAGCTGCAGAAATGAAGGACTCTGTTGAAGTGTGGAGAAGCAAGAACGTAGCCAGCGCCTTGTGTTTGGGAGTCAGCAGCTGCTGGACTTTTGCGATTGCTTTCACTGTGCACTGAATGCCAGGACGGCACGTGCACGCTGAAACAACGAGCTGGGCAAGAGCAGGGAGGGAGCACGGCCATCAGAGAGCATCTGGCATCTTGCCCTGGAAAGGGCAGTGTTTTTAGAGTGTGCAGTAAAATCGTGTTTCTGGACAAGGGAGGCATAAGTGCGCTGCGCTCCTAAGCTATCTCCCTGCGAGACACACTGCCAAAGCTTTTCGCTATGATGCAGTCTAGTGCAGACGCACACTACGGCTCTCCGGAGCTGTCCGAAGCCAAGCGCCGGTGGCCGGCGTCTTTCGGCTGAAGCAGCGCTTCGGAGCGTAGGGCTGCCGCTCCGCTGTTGTGTGCGCGAAGCAGCCGCTTCTCCTGCTCCGGGAACCGGACAGAGCGGTAGCTTGTACGAGGGCGAAGAACGTTGCCGCAGGGAGACGACATTGTGTGCACAGCCTTGCGACTGCTAGAGGACGGTGGCTAAAGCTCCCTGCCTTTTCAATGCACTGCTGGCATGCTTTATTGAAGGTGTTCCGAGACAACTTTCCTGGGTTTTGACTTCGTCCTGATGCAGCCCCTCTTGGGAAATTGGAGCTCATCCCAGAAGGCTCGAGATGCAGAAAACTCGATGGCAGCTGCAGAAATGAAGGGCTGCGTTGAGTTGTCGAGAAGCAAGAACGTAGACAAGCGCCTTTTGTTTGGGAGTCAGCAGCTGCTGGACTTTTGCGATTGCTTTCACTGTGCACTGAATGCCAGGAAGGCACGAGCACGCTGCAACAACGAGCTGCGCAGGAGTGGGCAGAAGAGAACGGGCATCAGACAGCAGCTTACATAGTACCATGGAAAGAGCAGTGTTTTTGGAGTGTGCAGCAAATCCGTGTTTCTGGGCAAGGGAGGCATAAGTGCGCTGCGCTCCTAAGCTATCTCCCTGCGAGACACACTGCCAAAGCTTTTCGCTATGATGCAGTCTAGTGCAGACGCACACTGCGGCTCTCCGGAGCTGTCCGAAGCCAAGCGCCGGTGGCCGGCGTCTTTCGGCTGAAGCAGCGCTTCGGAGCGTAGGGCTGCCGCTCCGCTGTTGTGTGCGCGAAGCAGCCGCTTCTCCTGCTCCGGGAGCCGGACAGAGCGCTAGCTTGTAGGAGGGCGAAGAACGAAGCCGCAGAGCACCGGGCTTCTGCGCGCACCCTAAGGACTGCTAGAGGACCGTGGTGGCCGCACGCCTGCCTTTTCAATTCTCTTCTAGCATCCTTATGGAAGGTGTTCCAGGACAAATTCCCGGAGTTTTGAATTCCTCGTGATGCAGCCCCTCGTGGGAAACTCGTGCTCTTCCTCTGAGTCTCCGACATGCAGAGACCTCGATGACAACTGCAGAAATGAAGGGCTGCGTTGAGTTGTCGAGAAGCAAGAACATAGCCAGCGCCTTGTGTTTGGGAGTCAGCAGCTGCTGGACTTTTGCGATTGCTTTCACTGTGCACTGAATGCCAGGACGGCATGTGCACGTTAAAGCAACGAGCTGGGCAAGAGTAATCGAAAGATCACGGCCATCAGAGAGCATCTGGCATCTTGCCCTGGAAAGGGCAGTGTTTTTAGAGTGTGCAGTAAAATCGTGTTTCTGGGCAAGGGAGGCATAAGTGCGCTGCGCTCCTAAGCTATCTCCCTGCGAGACACACTGCCAAAGCTTTTCGCTATGATGCAGTCTAGTGCAGACGCACACTACGGCTCTCCGGAGCTGTCCGAAGCCAAGCGCCGGTGGCCGGCGTCTTTCGGCTGAAGCAGCGCTTCGAAGCGGACGGCTGCCGCTCCGCTGTTGTGAGCGCGAAGCAGCCGCTTCTCCTGCTCCGGGAGCCGGACAGAGCGGTAGCTTGTACGAGGGCGAAGAACGTTGCCGCAGGGAGACGACATTGTGTGCACAGCCTTGCGACTGCTAGAGGACGGTGGCTAAAGCTACCTGCCTTTTCAATGCACTGCTGACATGCTTTATTGAAGGTGTTCCGAGACAACTTTCCTGGGTTTTGACTTCGTCCTGATGCAGCCCCTCCTGGGAAATTGGTGCTCATCCCAGAAGGCTCGAGATGCAGAAAACTCGATGGCAGCTGCAGAAATGAAGGACTCTGTTGAAGTGTGGAGAAGCAAGAACATAGCCAGCGCCTTGTGTTTGGGAGTCAGCAGCTGCTGGACTTTTGCGATTGCTTTCACTGTGCACTGAATGCCAGGACGGCATGTGCACGTTAAAACAACGAGCTGGGCAAGAGTAATCGAAAGATCACGGCCGTCAGAAAGCAGCTTATATATTGCCCTGGGAAGAGTACTGTTTTTAGAGTGTGCAGTAAAATCGTGTTTCTGGACAAGGGAGGCATAAGTGCGCTGCGCTCCTAAGCTATCTCCCTGCGCGACACACTGCCAAAGCTTTTCGCTAGGATGCAGTCTAGTGCAGACGCACACTACGGCTCTCCGGAGCTGTCCGAAGCCAAGCGCCGCTGGCCGGCGTCTTTCGGCTGAAGCAGCGCTTCGGAGCGGACGGCTGCCGCTCCGCTGTTGCGTGCGCGAAGCAGCCGCTTCTCCTGCTCCGGGAGCCGGACAGAGCGGTAGCTTGTACGAGGGCGAAGAACGTTGCCGCAGGGAGACGACATTGTGTGCACAGCCTTGCGACTGCTAGAGGACGGTGGCTAAAGCTCCCTGCCTTTTCAATGCACTGCTGGCATGCTTTATTGAAGGTGTTCCGAGACAACTTTCCTGGGTTTTGACTTCGTCCTGATGCAGCCCCTCCTGGGAAATTGGTGCTCGTCCCAGAAGGCTCGAGATGCAGAAAACTCGATGGCAGCTGCAGAAATGAAGGACTCTGTTGAAGTGTGGAGAAGCAAGAACGTAGACAAGCGCCTTGTGTTTGGGAGTCAGCAGCTGCTGGACTTTTGCGATTGCTTTCACTGTGCACTGAATGCCAGGAAGGCACGTGCACGCTGCAACAACCAGCTGGGCAAGAGTGGGCAGAAGAGAACGGGCGTCAGACAGCAGCTTACATAGTACCATGGAAAGAGCAGTGTTTTTGGAGTGTGCAGCAAATCCGTGTTTCTGGACAAGGGAGGCATAAGTGCGCTGCGCTCCTAAGGTATCTCTCTGCGAGACACACTGTCAAAGCTTTTCGCTAGGATGCAGTCTAGTGCAGACGCACACTACGGCTCTCCGGAGCTGTCCGAAGCCAAGCGCCGGTGGCCGGCGTCTTTCGGCTGAAGCAGCGCTTCGGAGCGTACGTCTGCCGCTCCGCTGTTGTGTGCGCGAAGCAGCCGCTTCTCCTGCTCCGGGAGCCGGACAGAGCGGTAGCTTGTACGAGGGCGAAGAACGAAGCCGAAGAGCACCGGGCTTCTGCGCGCACCCTAAGGACTGCTAGAGGACCGTGGTGGCCGCACGCCTGCCTCTTCAATTCCCTTCTAGCATCCTTATGGAAGGTGTTCCAGGACATATTTCTGGGGTTTTGAATTCCTCCTGATGCAGCCCCTCGTGGGAAACTCGTGCTCGTCCTCTGAGTCTCCGACATGCAGAGACCTCGATGGCAACTGCAGAAATGAAGGGCTGCGTTGAGTTGTCGAGAAGCAAGAACATAGCCAGCGCCTTGTGTTTGGGAGTCAGCAGCTGCTGGACTTTTGCGATTGCTTTCACTGTGCACTGAATGCCAGGACGGCATGTGCACGTTAAAACAAAGAGCTGGGCAAGAGTAATCGAAAGATCACGGCCGTCAGAAAACAGCTTATATATTGCCTTGGAAAGAGCAATGTTTTTGGAGTTTGCAATAAAATCGTGTTTCTGGACAAGGGAGGCATAAGTGCGCTGCGCTCCTAAGCTATCTCCCTGCGAGACACACTGCCAAAGCTTTTCGCTAGGATGCAGTCTAGTGCAGACGCACACTACGGCTCTCCGGAGCTGTCCGAAGCCAAGCGCCGGTGGCCGGCGTCTTTCGGCTGAAGCAGCGCTTCGGAGCGTACGGCTGCCGCTCCGCTGCTGTGTGCGCGAAGCAGCCGCTTCTCCTGCTCCGGGAGCCGGACAGAGCGGTAGCTTGTACGAGGTCGAAGAACGTTGCCGCAGGGAGACGACATTGTGTGCACAGCCTTGCGACTGCTAGAGGACGGTGGCTAAAGCTACCTGCCTTTTCAATGCACTGCTGACATGCTTTATTGAAGGTGTTCCGAGACAACTTTCCTGAGTTTCGACTTCGTCCTGATGCAGCCCCTCCTGGGAAATTGGTGCTCGTCCCAGAAGGCTCGAGATGCAGAAAACTCGATGGCAGCTGCAGAAATGAAGGACTCTGTTGAAGTGTGGAGAAGCAAGAACGTAGCCAGCGCCTTGTGTTTGGGAGTCAGCAGCTGCTGGACTTTTGCGATTGCTTTCACTGTGCACTGAATGCCAGGACGGCACGTGCACGCTGAAACAACGAGCTGGGCAAGAGCAGGGAGGGAGCACGGCCATCAGAGAGCATCTGGCATCTTGCCCTGGAAAGGGCAGTGTTTTTAGAGTGTGCAGTAAAATCGTGTTTCTGGACAAGGGAGGCATAAGTGCGCTGCGCTCCTAAGCTATCTCCCTGCGAGACACACTGCCAAAGCTTTTCGCTAGGATGCAGTCTAGTGCAGACGCACACTACGGCTCTCCGGAGCTGTCCGAAGCCAAGCGCCGCTGGCCGGCGTCTTTCGGCTGAAGCAGCGCTTCGAAGCGGACGGCTGCCGCTCCGCTGTTGTGTGCGCGAAGCAGCCGCTTCTCCTGCTCCGGGAACCGGACAGAGCGGTAGCTTGTACGAGGGCGAAGAACGTTGCCGCAGGGAGACGACATTGTGTGCACAGCCTTGCGACTGCTAGAGGACGGTGGCTAAAGCTCCCTGCCTTTTCAATGCACTGCTGGCATGCTTTATTGAAGGTGTTCCGAGACAACTTTCCTGGGTTTTGACTTCGTCCTGATGCAGCCCCTCTTGGGAAATTGGAGCTCATCCCAGAAGGCTCGAGATGCAGAAAACTCGATGGCAGCTGCAGAAATGAAGGGCTGCGTTGAGTTGTCGAGAAGCAAGAACGTAGACAAGCGCCTTTTGTTTGGGAGTCAGCAGCTGCTGGACTTTTGCGATTGCTTTCACTGTGCACTGAATGCCAGGAAGGCACGAGCACGCTGCAACAACGAGCTGCGCAGGAGTGGGCAGAAGAGAACGGGCATCAGACAGCAGCTTACATAGTACCATGGAAAGAGCAGTGTTTTTGGAGTGTGCAGCAAATCCGTGTTTCTGGGCAAGGGAGGCATAAGTGCGCTGCGCTCCTAAGCTATCTCCCTGCGAGACACACTGCCAAAGCTTTTCGCTATGATGCAGTCTAGTGCAGACGCACACTACGGCTCTCCGGAGCTGTCCGAAGCCAAGCGCCGGTGGCCGGCGTCTTTCGGCTGAAGCAGCGCTTCGGAGCGTACGGCTGCCGCTCCGCTGTTGTGTGCGCGAAGCAGCCGCTTCTCCTGCTCCGGGAGCCGGACAGAGCGGTAGCTTGTAGGAGGGCGAAGAACGAAGCCGCAGAGCACCGGGCTTCTGCGCGCACCCTAAGGACTGCTAGAGGACCGTGGTGGCCGCACGCCTGCCTTTTCAATTCCCTTCTAGCATCCTTATGGAAGGTGTTCCAGGACAAATTCCCGGAGTTTTGAATTCCTCGTGATGCAGCCCCTCGTGGGAAACTCGTGCTCTTCCTCTGAGTCTCCGACATGCAGAGACCTCGATGACAACTGCAGAAATGAAGGGCTGCGTTGAGTTGTCGAGAAGCAAGAACATAGCCAGCGCCTTGTGTTTGGGAGTCAGCAGCTGCTGGACTTTTGCGATTGCTTTCACTGTGCACTGAATGCCAGGACGGCATGTGCACGTTAAAGCAACGAGCTGGGCAAGAGTAATCGAAAGATCACGGCCATCAGAGAGCATCTGGCATCTTGCCCTGGAAAGGGCAGTGTTTTTAGAGTGTGCAGTAAAATCGTGTTTCTGGGCAAGGGAGGCATAAGTGCGCTGCGCTCCTAAGCTATCTCCCTGCGAGACACACTGCCAAAGCTTTTCGCTATGATGCAGTCTAGTGCAGACGCACACTACGGCTCTCCGGAGCTGTCCGAAGCCAAGCGCCGGTGGCCGGCGTCTTTCGGCTGAAGCAGCGCTTCGAAGCGGACGGCTGCCGCTCCGCTGTTGTGAGCGCGAAGCAGCCGCTTCTCCTGCTCCGGGAGCCGGACAGAGCGGTAGCTTGTACGAGGGCGAAGAACGTTGCCGCAGGGAGACGACATTGTGTGCACAGCCTTGCGACTGCTAGAGGACGGTGGCTAAAGCTACCTGCCTTTTCAATGCACTGCTGACATGCTTTATTGAAGGTGTTCCGAGACAACTTTCCTGGGTTTTGACTTCGTCCTGATGCAGCCCCTCCTGGGAAATTGGTGCTCATCCCAGAAGGCTCGAGATGCAGAAAACTCGATGGCAGCTGCAGAAATGAAGGACTCTGTTGAAGTGTGGAGAAGCAAGAACATAGCCAGCGCCTTGTGTTTGGGAGTCAGCAGCTGCTGGACTTTTGCGATTGCTTTCACTGTGCACTGAATGCCAGGACGGCATGTGCACGTTAAAACAACGAGCTGGGCAAGAGTAATCGAAAGATCACGGCCGTCAGAAAGCAGCTTATATATTGCCCTGGGAAGAGTACTGTTTTTAGAGTGTGCAGCAAATCCGTGTTTCTGGACAAGGGAGGCATAAGTGCGCTGCGCTCCTAAGCTATCTCTCTGCGAGACACACTGTCAAAGCTTTTCGCTAGGATGCAGTCTAGTGCAGACGCACACTACGGCTCTCCGGAGCTGTCCGAAGCCAAGCGCCGGTGGCCGGCGTCTTTCGGCTGAAGCAGCGCTTCGGAGCGTACGTCTGCCGCTCCGCTGTTGTGTGCGCGAAGCAGCCGCTTCTCCTGCTCCGGGAGCCGGACAGAGCGGTAGCTTGTACGAGGGCGAAGAACGAAGCCGAAGAGCACCGGGCTTCTGCGCGCACCCTAAGGACTGCTAGAGGACCGTGGTGGCCGCACGCCTGCCTCTTCAATTCCCTTCTAGCATCCTTATGGAAGGTGTTCCAGGACATATTTCTGGGGTTTTGAATTCCTCCTGATGCAGCCCCTCGTGGGAAACTCGTGCTCGTCCTCTGAGTCTCCGACATGCAGAGACCTCGATGGCAACTGCAGAAATGAAGGGCTGCGTTGAGTTGTCGAGAAGCAAGAACATAGCCAGCGCCTTGTGTTTGGGAGTCAGCAGCTGCTGGACTTTTGCGATTGCTTTCACTGTGCACTGAATGCCAGGACGGCATGTGCACGTTAAAACAAAGAGCTGGGCAAGAGTAATCGAAAGATCACGGCCGTCAGAAAACAGCTTATATATTGCCTTGGAAAGAGCAATGTTTTTGGAGTTTGCAATAAAATCGTGTTTCTGGACAAGGGAGGCATAAGTGCGCTGCGCTCCTAAGCTATCTCCCTGCGAGACACACTGCCAAAGCTTTTCGCTAGGATGCAGTCTAGTGCAGACGCACACTACGGCTCTCCGGAGCTGTCCGAAGCCAAGCGCCGGTGGCCGGCGTCTTTCGGCTGAAGCAGCGCTTCGGAGCGTACGGCTGCCGCTCCGCTGCTGTGTGCGCGAAGCAGCCGCTTCTCCTGCTCCGGGAGCCGGACAGAGCGGTAGCTTGTACGAGGTCGAAGAACGTTGCCGCAGGGAGACGACATTGTGTGCACAGCCTTGCGACTGCTAGAGGACGGTGGCTAAAGCTACCTGCCTTTTCAATGCACTGCTGACATGCTTTATTGAAGGTGTTCCGAGACAACTTTCCTGAGTTTCGACTTCGTCCTGATGCAGCCCCTCCTGGGAAATTGGTGCTCGTCCCAGAAGGCTCGAGATGCAGAAAACTCGATGGCAGCTGCAGAAATGAAGGACTCTGTTGAAGTGTGGAGAAGCAAGAACGTAGCCAGCGCCTTGTGTTTGGGAGTCAGCAGCTGCTGGACTTTTGCGATTGCTTTCACTGTGCACTGAATGCCAGGACGGCACGTGCACGCTGAAACAACGAGCTGGGCAAGAGCAGGGAGGGAGCACGGCCATCAGAGAGCATCTGGCATCTTGCCCTGGAAAGGGCAGTGTTTTTAGAGTGTGCAGTAAAATCGTGTTTCTGGACAAGGGAGGCATAAGTGCGCTGCGCTCCTAAGCTATCTCCCTGCGAGACACACTGCCAAAGCTTTTCGCTAGGATGCAGTCTAGTGCAGACGCACACTACGGCTCTCCGGAGCTGTCCGAAGCCAAGCGCCGCTGGCCGGCGTCTTTCGGCTGAAGCAGCGCTTCGAAGCGGACGGCTGCCGCTCCGCTGTTGTGTGCGCGAAGCAGCCGCTTCTCCTGCTCCGGGAACCGGACAGAGCGGTAGCTTGTACGAGGGCGAAGAACGTTGCCGCAGGGAGACGACATTGTGTGCACAGCCTTGCGACTGCTAGAGGACGGTGGCTAAAGCTACCTGCCTTTTCAATGCACTGCTGGCATGCTTTATTGAAGGTGTTCCGAGACAACTTTCCTGGGTTTTGACTTCGTCCTGATGCAGCCCCTCTTGGGAAATTGGAGCTCATCCCAGAAGGCTCGAGATGCAGAAAACTCGATGGCAGCTGCAGAAATGAAGGACTCTGTTGAAGTGTGGAGAAGCAAGAACGTAGACAAGCGCCTTGTGTTTGGGAGTCAGCAGCTGCTGGACTTTTGCGATTGCTTTCACTGTGCACTGAATGCCAGGAAGGCACGTGCACGCTGCAACAACCAGCTGGGCAAGAGTGGGCAGAAGAGAACGGGCGTCAGACAGCAGCTTACATAGTACCATGGAAAGAGCAGTGTTTTTGGAGTGTGCAGCAAATCCGTGTTTCTGGACAAGGGAGGCATAAGTGCGCTGCGCTCCTAAGGTATCTCTCTGCGAGACACACTGTCAAAGCTTTTCGCTAGGATGCAGTCTAGTGCAGACGCACACTACGGCTCTCCGGAGCTGTCCGAAGCCAAGCGCCGCTGGCCGGCGTCTTTCGGCTGAAGCAGCGCTTCGGAGCGTACGTCTGCCGCTCCGCTGTTGTGTGCGCGAAGCAGCCGCTTCTCCTGCTCCGGGAGCCGGACAGAGCGGTAGCTTGTACGAGGGCGAAGAACGAAGCCGAAGAGCACCGGGCTTCTGCGCGCACCCTAAGGACTGCTAGAGGACCGTGGTGGCCGCACGCCTGCCTCTTCAATTCCCTTCTAGCATCCTTATGGAAGGTGTTCCAGGACATATTTCTGGGGTTTTGAATTCCTCCTGATGCAGCCCCTCGTGGGAAACTCGTGCTCGTCCTCTGAGTCTCCGACATGCAGAGACCTCGATGGCAACTGCAGAAATGAAGGGCTGCGTTGAGTTGTCGAGAAGCAAGAACATAGCCAGCGCCTTGTGTTTGGGAGTCAGCAGCTGCTGGACTTTTGCGATTGCTTTCACTGTGCACTGAATGCCAGGACGGCATGTGCACGTTAAAACAAAGAGCTGGGCAAGAGTAATCGAAAGATCACGGCCGTCAGAAAACAGCTTATATATTGCCTTGGAAAGAGCAATGTTTTTGGAGTTTGCAATAAAATCGTGTTTCTGGACAAGGGAGGCATAAGTGCGCTGCGCTCCTAAGCTATCTCCCTGCGAGACACACTGCCAAAGCTTTTCGCTAGGATGCAGTCTAGTGCAGACGCACACTACGGCTCTCCGGAGCTGTCCGAAGCCAAGCGCCGGTGGCCGGCGTCTTTCGGCTGAAGCAGCGCTTCGGAGCGTACGGCTGCCGCTCCGCTGCTGTGTGCGCGAAGCAGCCGCTTCTCCTGCTCCGGGAGCCGGACAGAGCGGTAGCTTGTACGAGGTCGAAGAACGTTGCCGCAGGGAGACGACATTGTGTGCACAGCCTTGCGACTGCTAGAGGACGGTGGCTAAAGCTACCTGCCTTTTCAATGCACTGCTGACATGCTTTATTGAAGGTGTTCCGAGACAACTTTCCTGAGTTTCGACTTCGTCCTGATGCAGCCCCTCCTGGGAAATTGGTGCTCGTCCCAGAAGGCTCGAGATGCAGAAAACTCGATGGCAGCTGCAGAAATGAAGGACTCTGTTGAAGTGTGGAGAAGCAAGAACGTAGCCAGCGCCTTGTGTTTGGGAGTCAGCAGCTGCTGGACTTTTGCGATTGCTTTCACTGTGCACTGAATGCCAGGACGGCACGTGCACGCTGAAACAACGAGCTGGGCAAGAGCAGGGAGGGAGCACGGCCATCAGAGAGCATCTGGCATCTTGCCCTGGAAAGGGCAGTGTTTTTAGAGTGTGCAGTAAAATCGTGTTTCTGGACAAGGGAGGCATAAGTGCGCTGCGCTCCTAAGCTATCTCCCTGCGAGACACACTGCCAAAGCTTTTCGCTAGGATGCAGTCTAGTGCAGACGCACACTACGGCTCTCCGGAGCTGTCCGAAGCCAAGCGCCGCTGGCCGGCGTCTTTCGGCTGAAGCAGCGCTTCGAAGCGGACGGCTGCCGCTCCGCTGTTGTGTGCGCGAAGCAGCCGCTTCTCCTGCTCCGGGAACCGGACAGAGCGGTAGCTTGTACGAGGGCGAAGAACGTTGCCGCAGGGAGACGACATTGTGTGCACAGCCTTGCGACTGCTAGAGGACGGTGGCTAAAGCTACCTGCCTTTTCAATGCACTGCTGGCATGCTTTATTGAAGGTGTTCCGAGACAACTTTCCTGGGTTTTGACTTCGTCCTGATGCAGCCCCTCTTGGGAAATTGGAGCTCATCCCAGAAGGCTCGAGATGCAGAAAACTCGATGGCAGCTGCAGAAATGAAGGGCTGCGTTGAGTTGTCGAGAAGCAAGAACGTAGACAAGCGCCTTTTGTTTGGGAGTCAGCAGCTGCTGGACTTTTGCGATTGCTTTCACTGTGCACTGAATGCCAGGAAGGCACGAGCACGCTGCAACAACGAGCTGCGCAGGAGTGGGCAGAAGAGAACGGGCATCAGACAGCAGCTTACATAGTACCATGGAAAGAGCAGTGTTTTTGGAGTGTGCAGCAAATCCGTGTTTCTGGGCAAGGGAGGCATAAGTGCGCTGCGCTCCTAAGCTATCTCCCTGCGAGACACACTGCCAAAGCTTTTCGCTATGATGCAGTCTAGTGCAGACGCACACTACGGCTCTCCGGAGCTGTCCGAAGCCAAGCGCCGGTGGCCGGCGTCTTTCGGCTGAAGCAGCGCTTCGGAGCGTACGGCTGCCGCTCCGCTGTTGTGTGCGCGAAGCAGCCGCTTCTCCTGCTCCGGGAGCCGGACAGAGCGGTAGCTTGTAGGAGGGCGAAGAACGAAGCCGCAGAGCACCGGGCTTCTGCGCGCACCCTAAGGACTGCTAGAGGACCGTGGTGGCCGCACGCCTGCCTTTTCAATTCCCTTCTAGCATCCTTATGGAAGGTGTTCCAGGACAAATTCCCGGAGTTTTGAATTCCTCGTGATGCAGCCCCTCGTGGGAAACTCGTGCTCTTCCTCTGAGTCTCCGACATGCAGAGACCTCGATGACAACTGCAGAAATGAAGGGCTGCGTTGAGTTGTCGAGAAGCAAGAACATAGCCAGCGCCTTGTGTTTGGGAGTCAGCAGCTGCTGGACTTTTGCGATTGCTTTCACTGTGCACTGAATGCCAGGACGGCATGTGCACGTTAAAGCAACGAGCTGGGCAAGAGTAATCGAAAGATCACGGCCATCAGAGAGCATCTGGCATCTTGCCCTGGAAAGGGCAGTGTTTTTAGAGTGTGCAGTAAAATCGTGTTTCTGGGCAAGGGAGGCATAAGTGCGCTGCGCTCCTAAGCTATCTCCCTGCGAGACACACTGCCAAAGCTTTTCGCTATGATGCAGTCTAGTGCAGACGCACACTACGGCTCTCCGGAGCTGTCCGAAGCCAAGCGCCGGTGGCCGGCGTCTTTCGGCTGAAGCAGCGCTTCGAAGCGGACGGCTGCCGCTCCGCTGTTGTGAGCGCGAAGCAGCCGCTTCTCCTGCTCCGGGAGCCGGACAGAGCGGTAGCTTGTACGAGGGCGAAGAACGTTGCCGCAGGGAGACGACATTGTGTGCACAGCCTTGCGACTGCTAGAGGACGGTGGCTAAAGCTACCTGCCTTTTCAATGCACTGCTGACATGCTTTATTGAAGGTGTTCCGAGACAACTTTCCTGGGTTTTGACTTCGTCCTGATGCAGCCCCTCCTGGGAAATTGGTGCTCATCCCAGAAGGCTCGAGATGCAGAAAACTCGATGGCAGCTGCAGAAATGAAGGACTCTGTTGAAGTGTGGAGAAGCAAGAACATAGCCAGCGCCTTGTGTTTGGGAGTCAGCAGCTGCTGGACTTTTGCGATTGCTTTCACTGTGCACTGAATGCCAGGACGGCATGTGCACGTTAAAACAACGAGCTGGGCAAGAGTAATCGAAAGATCACGGCCGTCAGAAAGCAGCTTATATATTGCCCTGGGAAGAGTACTGTTTTTAGAGTGTGCAGCAAATCCGTGTTTCTGGACAAGGGAGGCATAAGTGCGCTGCGCTCCTAAGCTATCTCTCTGCGAGACACACTGTCAAAGCTTTTCGCTAGGATGCAGTCTAGTGCAGACGCACACTACGGCTCTCCGGAGCTGTCCGAAGCCAAGCGCCGGTGGCCGGCGTCTTTCGGCTGAAGCAGCGCTTCGGAGCGTACGTCTGCCGCTCCGCTGTTGTGTGCGCGAAGCAGCCGCTTCTCCTGCTCCGGGAGCCGGACAGAGCGGTAGCTTGTACGAGGGCGAAGAACGAAGCCGAAGAGCACCGGGCTTCTGCGCGCACCCTAAGGACTGCTAGAGGACCGTGGTGGCCGCACGCCTGCCTCTTCAATTCCCTTCTAGCATCCTTATGGAAGGTGTTCCAGGACATATTTCTGGGGTTTTGAATTCCTCCTGATGCAGCCCCTCGTGGGAAACTCGTGCTCGTCCTCTGAGTCTCCGACATGCAGAGACCTCGATGGCAACTGCAGAAATGAAGGGCTGCGTTGAGTTGTCGAGAAGCAAGAACATAGCCAGCGCCTTGTGTTTGGGAGTCAGCAGCTGCTGGACTTTTGCGATTGCTTTCACTGTGCACTGAATGCCAGGACGGCATGTGCACGTTAAAACAAAGAGCTGGGCAAGAGTAATCGAAAGATCACGGCCGTCAGAAAACAGCTTATATATTGCCTTGGAAAGAGCAATGTTTTTGGAGTTTGCAATAAAATCGTGTTTCTGGACAAGGGAGGCATAAGTGCGCTGCGCTCCTAAGCTATCTCCCTGCGAGACACACTGCCAAAGCTTTTCGCTAGGATGCAGTCTAGTGCAGACGCACACTACGGCTCTCCGGAGCTGTCCGAAGCCAAGCGCCGGTGGCCGGCGTCTTTCGGCTGAAGCAGCGCTTCGGAGCGTACGGCTGCCGCTCCGCTGCTGTGTGCGCGAAGCAGCCGCTTCTCCTGCTCCGGGAGCCGGACAGAGCGGTAGCTTGTACGAGGTCGAAGAACGTTGCCGCAGGGAGACGACATTGTGTGCACAGCCTTGCGACTGCTAGAGGACGGTGGCTAAAGCTACCTGCCTTTTCAATGCACTGCTGACATGCTTTATTGAAGGTGTTCCGAGACAACTTTCCTGAGTTTCGACTTCGTCCTGATGCAGCCCCTCCTGGGAAATTGGTGCTCGTCCCAGAAGGCTCGAGATGCAGAAAACTCGATGGCAGCTGCAGAAATGAAGGACTCTGTTGAAGTGTGGAGAAGCAAGAACGTAGCCAGCGCCTTGTGTTTGGGAGTCAGCAGCTGCTGGACTTTTGCGATTGCTTTCACTGTGCACTGAATGCCAGGACGGCACGTGCACGCTGAAACAACGAGCTGGGCAAGAGCAGGGAGGGAGCACGGCCATCAGAGAGCATCTGGCATCTTGCCCTGGAAAGGGCAGTGTTTTTAGAGTGTGCAGTAAAATCGTGTTTCTGGACAAGGGAGGCATAAGTGCGCTGCGCTCCTAAGCTATCTCCCTGCGAGACACACTGCCAAAGCTTTTCGCTAGGATGCAGTCTAGTGCAGACGCACACTACGGCTCTCCGGAGCTGTCCGAAGCCAAGCGCCGCTGGCCGGCGTCTTTCGGCTGAAGCAGCGCTTCGAAGCGGACGGCTGCCGCTCCGCTGTTGTGTGCGCGAAGCAGCCGCTTCTCCTGCTCCGGGAACCGGACAGAGCGGTAGCTTGTACGAGGGCGAAGAACGTTGCCGCAGGGAGACGACATTGTGTGCACAGCCTTGCGACTGCTAGAGGACGGTGGCTAAAGCTACCTGCCTTTTCAATGCACTGCTGGCATGCTTTATTGAAGGTGTTCCGAGACAACTTTCCTGGGTTTTGACTTCGTCCTGATGCAGCCCCTCTTGGGAAATTGGAGCTCATCCCAGAAGGCTCGAGATGCAGAAAACTCGATGGCAGCTGCAGAAATGAAGGACTCTGTTGAAGTGTGGAGAAGCAAGAACGTAGACAAGCGCCTTGTGTTTGGGAGTCAGCAGCTGCTGGACTTTTGCGATTGCTTTCACTGTGCACTGAATGCCAGGAAGGCACGTGCACGCTGCAACAACCAGCTGGGCAAGAGTGGGCAGAAGAGAACGGGCGTCAGACAGCAGCTTACATAGTACCATGGAAAGAGCAGTGTTTTTGGAGTGTGCAGCAAATCCGTGTTTCTGGACAAGGGAGGCATAAGTGCGCTGCGCTCCTAAGGTATCTCTCTGCGAGACACACTGTCAAAGCTTTTCGCTAGGATGCAGTCTAGTGCAGACGCACACTACGGCTCTCCGGAGCTGTCCGAAGCCAAGCGCCGCTGGCCGGCGTCTTTCGGCTGAAGCAGCGCTTCGGAGCGTACGTCTGCCGCTCCGCTGTTGTGTGCGCGAAGCAGCCGCTTCTCCTGCTCCGGGAGCCGGACAGAGCGGTAGCTTGTACGAGGGCGAAGAACGAAGCCGAAGAGCACCGGGCTTCTGCGCGCACCCTAAGGACTGCTAGAGGACCGTGGTGGCCGCACGCCTGCCTCTTCAATTCCCTTCTAGCATCCTTATGGAAGGTGTTCCAGGACATATTTCTGGGGTTTTGAATTCCTCCTGATGCAGCCCCTCGTGGGAAACTCGTGCTCGTCCTCTGAGTCTCCGACATGCAGAGACCTCGATGGCAACTGCAGAAATGAAGGGCTGCGTTGAGTTGTCGAGAAGCAAGAACATAGCCAGCGCCTTGTGTTTGGGAGTCAGCAGCTGCTGGACTTTTGCGATTGCTTTCACTGTGCACTGAATGCCAGGACGGCATGTGCACGTTAAAACAAAGAGCTGGGCAAGAGTAATCGAAAGATCACGGCCGTCAGAAAACAGCTTATATATTGCCTTGGAAAGAGCAATGTTTTTGGAGTTTGCAATAAAATCGTGTTTCTGGACAAGGGAGGCATAAGTGCGCTGCGCTCCTAAGCTATCTCCCTGCGAGACACACTGCCAAAGCTTTTCGCTAGGATGCAGTCTAGTGCAGACGCACACTACGGCTCTCCGGAGCTGTCCGAAGCCAAGCGCCGGTGGCCGGCGTCTTTCGGCTGAAGCAGCGCTTCGGAGCGTACGGCTGCCGCTCCGCTGCTGTGTGCGCGAAGCAGCCGCTTCTCCTGCTCCGGGAGCCGGACAGAGCGGTAGCTTGTACGAGGTCGAAGAACGTTGCCGCAGGGAGACGACATTGTGTGCACAGCCTTGCGACTGCTAGAGGACGGTGGCTAAAGCTACCTGCCTTTTCAATGCACTGCTGACATGCTTTATTGAAGGTGTTCCGAGACAACTTTCCTGAGTTTCGACTTCGTCCTGATGCAGCCCCTCCTGGGAAATTGGTGCTCGTCCCAGAAGGCTCGAGATGCAGAAAACTCGATGGCAGCTGCAGAAATGAAGGACTCTGTTGAAGTGTGGAGAAGCAAGAACGTAGCCAGCGCCTTGTGTTTGGGAGTCAGCAGCTGCTGGACTTTTGCGATTGCTTTCACTGTGCACTGAATGCCAGGACGGCACGTGCACGCTGAAACAACGAGCTGGGCAAGAGCAGGGAGGGAGCACGGCCATCAGAGAGCATCTGGCATCTTGCCCTGGAAAGGGCAGTGTTTTTAGAGTGTGCAGTAAAATCGTGTTTCTGGACAAGGGAGGCATAAGTGCGCTGCGCTCCTAAGCTATCTCCCTGCGAGACACACTGCCAAAGCTTTTCGCTAGGATGCAGTCTAGTGCAGACGCACACTACGGCTCTCCGGAGCTGTCCGAAGCCAAGCGCCGCTGGCCGGCGTCTTTCGGCTGAAGCAGCGCTTCGAAGCGGACGGCTGCCGCTCCGCTGTTGTGTGCGCGAAGCAGCCGCTTCTCCTGCTCCGGGAACCGGACAGAGCGGTAGCTTGTACGAGGGCGAAGAACGTTGCCGCAGGGAGACGACATTGTGTGCACAGCCTTGCGACTGCTAGAGGACGGTGGCTAAAGCTACCTGCCTTTTCAATGCACTGCTGGCATGCTTTATTGAAGGTGTTCCGAGACAACTTTCCTGGGTTTTGACTTCGTCCTGATGCAGCCCCTCTTGGGAAATTGGAGCTCATCCCAGAAGGCTCGAGATGCAGAAAACTCGATGGCAGCTGCAGAAATGAAGGGCTGCGTTGAGTTGTCGAGAAGCAAGAACGTAGACAAGCGCCTTTTGTTTGGGAGTCAGCAGCTGCTGGACTTTTGCGATTGCTTTCACTGTGCACTGAATGCCAGGAAGGCACGAGCACGCTGCAACAACGAGCTGCGCAGGAGTGGGCAGAAGAGAACGGGCATCAGACAGCAGCTTACATAGTACCATGGAAAGAGCAGTGTTTTTGGAGTGTGCAGCAAATCCGTGTTTCTGGGCAAGGGAGGCATAAGTGCGCTGCGCTCCTAAGCTATCTCCCTGCGAGACACACTGCCAAAGCTTTTCGCTATGATGCAGTCTAGTGCAGACGCACACTACGGCTCTCCGGAGCTGTCCGAAGCCAAGCGCCGGTGGCCGGCGTCTTTCGGCTGAAGCAGCGCTTCGGAGCGTACGGCTGCCGCTCCGCTGTTGTGTGCGCGAAGCAGCCGCTTCTCCTGCTCCGGGAGCCGGACAGAGCGGTAGCTTGTAGGAGGGCGAAGAACGAAGCCGCAGAGCACCGGGCTTCTGCGCGCACCCTAAGGACTGCTAGAGGACCGTGGTGGCCGCACGCCTGCCTTTTCAATTCCCTTCTAGCATCCTTATGGAAGGTGTTCCAGGACAAATTCCCGGAGTTTTGAATTCCTCGTGATGCAGCCCCTCGTGGGAAACTCGTGCTCTTCCTCTGAGTCTCCGACATGCAGAGACCTCGATGACAACTGCAGAAATGAAGGGCTGCGTTGAGTTGTCGAGAAGCAAGAACATAGCCAGCGCCTTGTGTTTGGGAGTCAGCAGCTGCTGGACTTTTGCGATTGCTTTCACTGTGCACTGAATGCCAGGACGGCATGTGCACGTTAAAACAACGAGCTGGGCAAGAGTAATCGAAAGATCACGGCCGTCAGAAAGCAGCTTATATATTGCCCTGGGAAGAGTACTGTTTTTAGAGTGTGCAGTAAAATCGTGTTTCTGGACAAGGGAGGCATAAGTGCGCTGCGCTCCTAAGCTATCTCCCTGCGCGACACACTGCCAAAGCTTTTCGCTAGGATGCAGTCTAGTGCAGACGCACACTACGGCTCTCCGGAGCTGTCCGAAGCCAAGCGCCGCTGGCCGGCGTCTTTCGGCTGAAGCAGCGCTTCGGAGCGGACGGCTGCCGCTCCGCTGTTGCGTGCGCGAAGCAGCCGCTTCTCCTGCTCCGGGAGCCGGACAGAGCGGTAGCTTGTACGAGGGCGAAGAACGTTGCCGCAGGGAGACGACATTGTGTGCACAGCCTTGCGACTGCTAGAGGACGGTGGCTAAAGCTCCCTGCCTTTTCAATGCACTGCTGGCATGCTTTATTGAAGGTGTTCCGAGACAACTTTCCTGGGTTTTGACTTCGTCCTGATGCAGCCCCTCCTGGGAAATTGGTGCTCGTCCCAGAAGGCTCGAGATGCAGAAAACTCGATGGCAGCTGCAGAAATGAAGGACTCTGTTGAAGTGTGGAGAAGCAAGAACGTAGACAAGCGCCTTGTGTTTGGGAGTCAGCAGCTGCTGGACTTTTGCGATTGCTTTCACTGTGCACTGAATGCCAGGACGGCACGTGCACGCTGCAACAACCAGCTGGGCAAGAGTGGGCAGAAGAGAACGGGCGTCAGACAGCAGCTTACATAGTACCATGGAAAGAGCAGTGTTTTTGGAGTGTGCAGCAAATCCGTGTTTCTGGACAAGGGAGGCATAAGTGCGCTGCGCTCATAAGGTATCTCTCTGCGAGACACACTGTCAAAGCTTTTCGCTAGGATGCAGTCTAGTGCAGACGCACACTACGGCTCTCCGGAGCTGTCCGAAGCCAAGCGCCGCTGGCCGGCGTCTTTCGGCTGAAGCAGCGCTTCGGAGCGGACGGCTGCCGCTCCGCTGTTGCGTGCGCGAAGCAGCCGCTTCTCCTGCTCCGGGAGCCGGACAGAGCGGTAGCTTGTACGAGGGCGAAGAACGAAGCCGCAGAGCACCGGGCTTCTGCGCGCACCCTAAGGACTGCTAGAGGACCGTGGTGGCCGCACGCCTGCCTCTTCAATTCCCTTCTAGCATCCTTATGGAAGGTGTTCCAGGACATATTTCTGGGGTTTTGAATTCCTCCTGATGCAGCCCCTCCTGGGAAACTCGTGCTCGTCCTCTGAGTCTCCGACATGCAGAGACCTCGATGGCAACTGCAGAAATGAAGGGCTGCGTTGAGTTGTCGAGAAGCAAGAACATAGCCAGCGCCTTGTGTTTGGGAGTCAGCAGCTGCTGGACTTTTGCGATTGCTTTCACTGTGCACTGAATGCCAGGACGGCATGTGCACGTTAAAACAAAGAGCTGGGCAAGAGTAATCGAAAGATCACGGCCGTCAGAAAACAGCTTATATATTGCCTTGGAAAGAGCAATGTTTTTGGAGTTTGCAATAAAATCGTGTTTCTGGACAAGGGAGGCATAAGTGCGCTGCGCTCCTAAGCTATCTCCCTGCGAGACACACTGCCAAAGCTTATCGCTAAGATGCAGTCTAGTGCAGACGCACACTACGGCTCTCCGGAGCTGTCCGAAGCCAAGCGCCGCTGGCCGGCGTCTTTCGGCTGAAGCAGCGCTTCGGAGCGTAGGGCTGCCGCTCCGCTGCTGTGTGCGCGAAGCAGCCGCTTCTCCTGCTCCGGGAGCCGGACAGAGCGGTAGCTTGTACGAGGTCGAAGAACGTTGCCGCAGGGAGACGACATTGTGTGCACAGCCTTGCGACTGCTAGAGGACGGTGGCTAAAGCTACCTGCCTTTTCAATGCACTGCTGACATGCTTTATTGAAGGTGTTCCGAGACAACTTTCCTGAGTTTCGACTTCGTCCTGATGCAGCCCCTCCTGGGAAATTGGTGCTCGTCCCAGAAGGCTCGAGATGCAGAAAACTCGATGGCAGCTGCAGAAATGAAGGACTCTGTTGAAGTGTGGAGAAGCAAGAACGTAGCCAGCGCCTTGTGTTTGGGAGTCAGCAGCTGCTGGACTTTTGCGATTGCTTTCACTGTGCACTGAATGCCAGGACGGCACGTGCACGCTGAAACAACGAGCTGGGCAAGAGCAGGGAGGGAGCACGGCCATCAGAGAGCATCTGGCATCTTGCCCTGGAAAGGGCAGTGTTTTTAGAGTGTGCAGTAAAATCGTGTTTCTGGACAAGGGAGGCATAAGTGCGCTGCGCTCCTAAGCTATCTCCCTGCGAGACACACTGCCAAAGCTTTTCGCTAGGATGCAGTCTAGTGCAGACGCACACTACGGCTCTCCGGAGCTGTCCGAAGCCAAGCGCCGCTGGCCGGCGTCTTTCGGCTGAAGCAGCGCTTCGAAGCGGACGGCTGCCGCTCCGCTGTTGTGTGCGCGAAGCAGCCGCTTCTCCTGCTCCGGGAACCGGACAGAGCGGTAGCTTGTACGAGGGCGAAGAACGTTGCCGCAGGGAGACGACATTGTGTGCACAGCCTTGCGACTGCTAGAGGACGGTGGCTAAAGCTACCTGCCTTTTCAATGCACTGCTGGCATGCTTTATTGAAGGTGTTCCGAGACAACTTTCCTGGGTTTTGACTTCGTCCTGATGCAGCCCCTCTTGGGAAATTGGAGCTCATCCCAGAAGGCTCGAGATGCAGAAAACTCGATGGCAGCTGCAGAAATGAAGGGCTGCGTTGAGTTGTCGAGAAGCAAGAACGTAGACAAGCGCCTTTTGTTTGGGAGTCAGCAGCTGCTGGACTTTTGCGATTGCTTTCACTGTGCACTGAATGCCAGGAAGGCACGAGCACGCTGCAACAACGAGCTGCGCAGGAGTGGGCAGAAGAGAACGGGCATCAGACAGCAGCTTACATAGTACCATGGAAAGAGTGTTTTTGGAGTGTGCAGCAAATCCGTGTTTCTGGGCAAGGGAGGCATAAGTGCGCTGCGCTCCTAAGCTATCTCCCTGCGAGACACACTGCCAAAGCTTTTCGCTATGATGCAGTCTAGTGCAGACGCACACTACGGCTCTCCGGAGCTGTCCGAAGCCAAGCGCCGGTGGCCGGCGTCTTTCGGCTGAAGCAGCGCTTCGGAGCGTACGGCTGCCGCTCCGCTGTTGTGTGCGCGAAGCAGCCGCTTCTCCTGCTCCGGGAGCCGGACAGAGCGGTAGCTTGTAGGAGGGCGAAGAACGAAGCCGCAGAGCACCGGGCTTCTGCGCGCACCCTAAGGACTGCTAGAGGACCGTGGTGGCCGCACGCCTGCCTTTTCAATTCCCTTCTAGCATCCTTATGGAAGGTGTTCCAGGACAAATTCCCGGAGTTTTGAATTCCTCGTGATGCAGCCCCTCGTGGGAAACTCGTGCTCTTCCTCTGAGTCTCCGACATGCAGAGACCTCGATGACAACTGCAGAAATGAAGGGCTGCGTTGAGTTGTCGAGAAGCAAGAACATAGCCAGCGCCTTGTGTTTGGGAGTCAGCAGCTGCTGGACTTTTGCGATTGCTTTCACTGTGCACTGAATGCCAGGACGGCACGTGCACGTTAAAGCAACGAGCTGGGCAAGAGTAATCGAAAGATCACGGCCGTCAGAAAACAGCTTATATATTGCCTTGGAAAGAGCAATGTTTTTGGAGTGTACAGTAAAATCGTGTTTCTGGGCAAGGGAGGCATAAGTGCGCTGCGCTCCTAAGCTATCTCCCTGCGAGACACACTGCCAAAGCTTTTCGCTATGATGCAGTCTAGTGCAGACGCACACTACGGCTCTCCGGAGCTGTCCGAAGCCAAGCGCCGCTGGCCGGCGTCTTTCGGCTGAAGCAGCGCTTCGAAGCGGACGGCTGCCGCTCCGCTGTTGTGAGCGCGAAGCAGCCGCTTCTCCTGCTCCGGGAGCCAGACAGAGCGGTAGCTTGTACGAGGGCGAAGAACGTTGCCGCAGGGAGACGACATTGTGTGCACAGCCTTGCGACTGCTAGAGGACGGTCGCTAAAGCTCCCTGCCTTTTCAATGCACTGCTGACATGCTTTATTGAAGGTGTTCCGAGACAACTTTCCTGGGTTTTGACTTCGTCCTGATGCAGCCCCTCCTGGGAAATTGGTGCTCATCCCAGAAGGCTCGAGATGCAGAAAACTCGATGGCAGCTGCAGAAATGAAGGACTCTGTTGAAGTGTGGAGAAGCAAGAACATAGCCAGCGCCTTGTGTTTGGGAGTCAGCAGCTGCTGGACTTTTGCGATTGCTTTCACTGTGCACTGAATGCCAGGACGGCATGTGCACGTTAAAACAACGAGCTGGGCAAGAGTAATCGAAAGATCACGGCCGTCAGAAAGCAGCTTATATATTGCCCTGGGAAGAGTACTGTTTTTAGAGTGTGCAGTAAAATCGTGTTTCTGGACAAGGGAGGCATAAGTGCGCTGCGCTCCTAAGCTATCTCCCTGCGCGACACACTGCCAAAGCTTTTCGCTAGGATGCAGTCTAGTGCAGACGCACACTACGGCTCTCCGGAGCTGTCCGAAGCCAAGCGCCGCTGGCCGGCGTCTTTCGGCTGAAGCAGCGCTTCGGAGCGGACGGCTGCCGCTCCGCTGTTGCGTGCGCGAAGCAGCCGCTTCTCCTGCTCCGGGAGCCGGACAGAGCGGTAGCTTGTACGAGGGCGAAGAACGTTGCCGCAGGGAGACGACATTGTGTGCACAGCCTTGCGACTGCTAGAGGACGGTGGCTAAAGCTCCCTGCCTTTTCAATGCACTGCTGGCATGCTTTATTGAAGGTGTTCCGAGACAACTTTCCTGGGTTTTGACTTCGTCCTGATGCAGCCCCTCCTGGGAAATTGGTGCTCGTCCCAGAAGGCTCGAGATGCAGAAAACTCGATGGCAGCTGCAGAAATGAAGGACTCTGTTGAAGTGTGGAGAAGCAAGAACGTAGACAAGCGCCTTGTGTTTGGGAGTCAGCAGCTGCTGGACTTTTGCGATTGCTTTCACTGTGCACTGAATGCCAGGATGGCACGTGCACGCTGAAACAACGAGCTGGGCAAGAGTAATCGAAAGATCACGGCCGTCAGAAAACAGCTTATATATTGCCCTGGGAAGAGTACTGTTTTTGGAGTGTACAGTAAAATCGTGTTTCTGGACAAGGGAGGCATAAGTGCGCTGCGCTCCTAAGCTATCTCTCTGCGCGACACACTGCCAAAGCTTTTCGCTAGGATGCAGTCTAGTGCAGACGCACACTACGGCTCTCCGGAGCTGTCCGAAGCCAAGCGCCGGTGGCCGGCGTCTTTCGGCTGAAGCAGCGCTTCGGAGCGGACGGCTGCCGCTCCGCTGTTGCGTGCGCGAAGCAGCCGCTTCTCCTGCTCCGGGAGCCGGACAGAGCGGTAGCTTGTACGAGGGCGAAGAACGTTGCCGCAGGGAGACGACATTGTGTGCACAGCCTTGCGACTGCTAGAGGACGGTGGCTAAAGCTCCCTGCCTTTTCAATGCACTGCTGGCATGCTTTATTGAAGGTGTTCCGAGACAACTTTCCTGGGTTTTGACTTCGTCCTGATGCAGCCCCTCCTGGGAAATTGGTGCTCGTCCCAGAAGGCTCGAGATGCAGAAAACTCGATGGCAGCTGCAGAAATGAAGGACTCTGTTGAAGTGTGGAGAAGCAAGAACGTAGACAAGCGCCTTGTGTTTGGGAGTCAGCAGCTGCTGGACTTTTGCGATTGCTTTCACTGTGCACTGAATGCCAGGATGGCACGTGCACGCTGAAACAACGAGCTGGGCAAGAGTAATCGAAAGATCACGGCCGTCAGAAAACAGCTTATATATTGCCCTGGGAAGAGTACTGTTTTTGGAGTGTACAGTAAAATCGTGTTTCTGGGCAAGGGAGGCATAAGTTCTCTGCGCTCCTAAGCTATCTCTCTGCGAGACACACTGCCAAAGCTTTTCGCTAGGATGCAGTCTAGTGCAGACGCACACTACGGCTCTCCGGAGCTGTCCGAAGCCAAGCGCCGCTGGCCGGCGTCTTTCGGCTGAAGCAGCGCTTCGGAGCGTACGGCTGCCGCTCCGCTGTTGTGTGCGCGAAGCAGCCGCTTCTCCTGCTCCGGGAGTCGGAGAGAGCGGTAGCTTGTACGAGGGCGAAGAACGAAGCCGCAGAGCACCGGGCTTTTGCGCACACCCTAAGGACTGCTAGAGGACGGTGGTGGCCGCTCGCTTGCCTCTTCAATTCCCTTCTAGCATCCTAATAGAAGGTGTTCCAGGACAAATTCCCGGAGTTTTGAATTCCTCCTGATGCAGCCTCTCCTGGGAAACTCGTGCTCGTCCTCTGAGTCTCCGACATGCAGAGACCTCGATGGCAGCTGCAGAAATGAAGGGCTGCGTTGAGTTGTCGAGAAGCAAGAACATAGCCAGCGCCTTGTGTTTGGGAGTCAGCAGCTGGACTTTTGCGATTGCTTTCACTGTGCACTGAATGCCAGGACGGCATGTGCACGTTACAACAACGAGCTGGGCAAGAGTAATCGAAAGATCACGGCCGTCAGAAAACAGCTTATATATTGCCTTGGAAAGAGCAATGTTTCTGGAGTTTGCAATAAAATCGTGTTTCTGGACAAGGGAGGCATAAGTGCGCTGCGCTCCTAAGCTATCTCCCTGCGAGACACACTGCCAAAGCTTTTCGCTATGATGCAGTCTAGTGCAGACGCACACTACGGCTCTCCGGAGCTGTTCGAAGCCAAGCGCCGGTGGCCGGCGTCTTTCGGCTGAAGCAGCGCTTCGGAGCGTACGGCTGCCGCTCCGCTGTTGTGTGCGCGAAGCAGCCGCTTCTCCTGCTCCGGGAGCCGGAGAGAGCGGTAGCTTGTACGAGGGCGAAGAACGAAGCCGCAGAGCACCGGGCTTTTGCGCACACCCTAAGGACTGCTAGAGGACGGTGGTGGCCGCTCGCCTGCCTCTTCAATTCCCTTCTAGCATCCTAATGGAAGGTGTTCCAGTACAAATTCCCTGAGTTTTGAATTCGTCCTGATGCAGCCTCTCCTGGGAAACTCGTGCTCGTCCTCTGAGTCTCCGACATGCAGAGACCTCGATGGCAGCTGCAGAAATGAAGGGCTGCGTTGAGTTGTCGAGAAGCAAGAACATAGCCAGCGCCTTGTGTTTGGGAGTCAGCAGCTGCTGGACTTTTGCGATTGCTTTCACTGTGCACTGAATGCCAGGACGGCATGTGCACGTTAAAACAACGAGCTGGGCAAGAGTAATCGAAAGATCACGGCCGTCAGAAAACAGCTTATATATTGCCTTGGAAAGAGCAATGTTTTTGGAGTGTACAGTAAAATCGTGTTTCTCGACAAGGGAGGCATAAGTGCGCTGCGCTCCTAAGCTATCTCTCTGCGAGACACACTGCCAAAGCTTTTCGCTAGGATGCAGTCTAGTGCAGACGCACACTACGGCTCTCCGGAGCTGTCCGAAGCCAAGCGCCGGTGGCCGGCGTCTTTCGGCTGAAGCAGCGCTTCGGAGCGTAGGGCTGCCGCTCCGCTGTTGTGTGCGCGAAGCAGCCGCTTCTCCTGCTCCGGGAGCCGGACAGAGCGGTAGCTTGTACGAGGGCGAAGAACGTTGCCGCAGGGAGACGACATTGTGTGCACAGCCTTGCGACTGCTAGAGGACGGTGGCTAAAGCTCCCTGCCTTTTCAATGCACTGCTGGCATGCTTTATTGAAGGTGTTCCGAGACAACTTTCCTGGGTTTTGACTTCGTCCTGATGCAGCCCCTCCTGGGAAATTGGTGCTCGTCCCAGAAGGCTCGAGATGCAGAAAACTCGATGGCAGCTGCAGAAATGAAGGACTCTGTTGAAGTGTGGAGAAGCAAGAACGTAGACAAGCGCCTTGTGTTTGGGAGTCAGCAGCTGCTGGACTTTTGCGATTGCTTTCACTGTGCACTGAATGCCAGGATGGCACGTGCACGCTGAAACAACGAGCTGGGCAAGAGTAATCGAAAGATCACGGCCGTCAGAAAACAGCTTATATATTGCCCTGGGAAGAGTACTGTTTTTGGAGTGTACAGTAAAATCGTGTTTCTGGGCAAGGGAGGCATAAGTTCTCTGCGCTCCTAAGCTATCTCTCTGCGAGACACACTGCCAAAGCTTTTCGCTAGGATGCAGTCTAGTGCAGACGCACACTACGGCTCTCCGGAGCTGTCCGAAGCCAAGCGCCGCTGGCCGGCGTCTTTCGGCTGAAGCAGCGCTTCGGAGCGTACGGCTGCCGCTCCGCTGTTGTGTGCGCGAAGCAGCCGCTTCTCCTGCTCCGGGAGTCGGAGAGAGCGGTAGCTTGTACGAGGGCGAAGAACGAAGCCGCAGAGCACCGGGCTTTTGCGCACACCCTAAGGACTGCTAGAGGACGGTGGTGGCCGCTCGCTTGCCTCTTCAATTCCCTTCTAGCATCCTAATAGAAGGTGTTCCAGGACAAATTCCCGGAGTTTTGAATTCCTCCTGATGCAGCCTCTCCTGGGAAACTCGTGCTCGTCCTCTGAGTCTCCGACATGCAGAGACCTCGATGGCAGCTGCAGAAATGAAGGGCTGCGTTGAGTTGTCGAGAAGCAAGAACATAGCCAGCGCCTTGTGTTTGGGAGTCAGCAGCTGGACTTTTGCGATTGCTTTCACTGTGCACTGAATGCCAGGACGGCATGTGCACGTTACAACAACGAGCTGGGCAAGAGTAATCGAAAGATCACGGCCGTCAGAAAACAGCTTATATATTGCCTTGGAAAGAGCAATGTTTCTGGAGTTTGCAATAAAATCGTGTTTCTGGACAAGGGAGGCATAAGTGCGCTGCGCTCCTAAGCTATCTCCCTGCGAGACACACTGCCAAAGCTTTTCGCTATGATGCAGTCTAGTGCAGACGCACACTACGGCTCTCCGGAGCTGTTCGAAGCCAAGCGCCGGTGGCCGGCGTCTTTCGGCTGAAGCAGCGCTTCGGAGCGTACGGCTGCCGCTCCGCTGTTGTGTGCGCGAAGCAGCCGCTTCTCCTGCTCCGGGAGCCGGAGAGAGCGGTAGCTTGTACGAGGGCGAAGAACGAAGCCGCAGAGCACCGGGCTTTTGCGCACACCCTAAGGACTGCTAGAGGACGGTGGTGGCCGCTCGCCTGCCTCTTCAATTCCCTTCTAGCATCCTAATGGAAGGTGTTCCAGTACAAATTCCCTGAGTTTTGAATTCGTCCTGATGCAGCCTCTCCTGGGAAACTCGTGCTCGTCCTCTGAGTCTCCGACATGCAGAGACCTCGATGGCAGCTGCAGAAATGAAGGGCTGCGTTGAGTTGTCGAGAAGCAAGAACATAGCCAGCGCCTTGTGTTTGGGAGTCAGCAGCTGCTGGACTTTTGCGATTGCTTTCACTGTGCACTGAATGCCAGGACGGCATGTGCACGTTAAAACAACGAGCTGGGCAAGAGTAATCGAAAGATCACGGCCGTCAGAAAACAGCTTATATATTGCCTTGGAAAGAGCAATGTTTTTGGAGTGTACAGTAAAATCGTGTTTCTCGACAAGGGAGGCATAAGTGCGCTGCGCTCCTAAGCTATCTCTCTGCGAGACACACTGCCAAAGCTTTTCGCTAGGATGCAGTCTAGTGCAGACGCACACTACGGCTCTCCGGAGCTGTCCGAAGCCAAGCGCCGGTGGCCGGCGTCTTTCGGCTGAAGCAGCGCTTCGGAGCGTAGGGCTGCCGCTCCGCTGTTGTGTGCGCGAAGCAGCCGCTTCTCCTGCTCCGGGAGCCGGACAGAGCGGTAGCTTGTACGAGGGCGAAGAACGAAGCCGCAGAGCACCGGCCTTCTGCGCGCACCCTAAGGACTGCTAGAGGACCGTAGTGGCCGCACGCCTGCCTCTTCAATTCTCTTCTAGCATCCTAATGGAAGGTTTTCCAGGACATATTTCTGGAGTTTTGAATTCCTCCTGATGCAGCCCCTCCTGGGAAACTCGTGCTCGTCCTCTGAGTCTCCGACATGCAGAGACCTCGATGGCAGCTGCAGAAATGAAGGGCTGCGTTGAGTTGTCGAGAAGCAAGAACATAGCCAGCGCCTTGTGTTTGGGAGTCAGCAGCTGCTGGACTTTTGCGATTGCTTTCACTGTGCACTGAATGCCAGGACGGCATGTGCACGTTAAAACAACGAGCTGGGCAAGAGTAATCGAAAGATCACGGCCGTCAGAAAACAGCTTATATATTGCCCTGGAAAGAGCAATGTTTTTGGAGTTTGCAATAAAATCGTGTTTCTGGACAAGGGAGGCATAAGTGCGCTGCGCTCCTAAGCTATCTCCCTGCGAGACACACTGCCAAAGCTTTTCGCTATGATGCAGTCTAGTGCAGACGCACACTACGGCTCTCCGGAGCTGTCCGAAGCCAAGCGCCGGTGGCCGGCGTCTTTCGGCTGAAGCAGCGCTTCGGAGCGTAGGGCTGCCGCTCCGCTGTTGTGTGCGCGAAGCAGCCGCTTCTCCGGCTCCGGGAGCCGGACAGAGCGGTAGCTTGTACGAGGGCGAAGAACGTTGCCGCAGGGAGACGACATTGTGTGCACAGCCTTGCGACTGCTAGAGGACGGTGGCTAAAGCTCCCTGCCTTTTCAATGCACTGCTGGCATGCTTTATTGAAGGTGTTCCGAGACAACTTTCCTGGGTTTTGACTTCGTCCTGATGCAGCCCCTCCTGGGAAATTGGTGCTCGTCCCAGAAGGCTCGAGATACAGAAAACTCGATGGCAGCTGCAGAAATGAAGGACTCTGTTGAAGTGTGGAGAAGCAAGAACGTAGACAAGCGCCTTGTGTTTGGGAGTCAGCAGCTGCTGGACTTTTGCGATTGCTTTCACTGTGCACTGAATGCCAGGATGGCACGTGCACGCTGAAACAACGAGCTGGGCAAGAGTAATCGAAAGATCACGGCCGTCAGAAAGCAGCTTATATATTGCCCTGGGAAGAGTACTGTTTTTGGAGTGTACAGTAAAATCGTGTTTCTGGACAAGGGAGGCATAAGTGCGCTGCGCTCCTAAGCTATCTCCCTGCGAGACACACTGCCAAAGCTTTTCGCTAGGATGCAGTCTAGTGCAGACGCACACTACGGCTCTCCGGAGCTCTCCGAAGCCAAGCGCCGCTGGCCGGCGTCTTTCGGCTGAAGCAGCGCTTCGGAGCGTACGGCTGCCGCTCCGCTGTTGTGTGCGCGAAGCAGCCGCTTCTCCTGCTCCGGGAGCCGGACAGAGCGGTAGCTTGTACGGGGGCGAAGAACGAAGCCGCAGAGCACCGGGCTTTTGCGCACACCCTAAGGACTGCTAGAGGACGGTGGTGGCCGCTCGCCTGCCTCTTCAATTCCCTTCTAGCATCCTAATAGAAGGTGTTCCAGGACAAATTCCCTGAGTTTTGAATTCCTCCTGATGCAGCCTCTCCTGGGAAACTCGTGCTCGTCCTCTGAGTCTCCGACATGCAGAGACCTCGATGGCAGCTGCAGAAATGAAGGGCTGCGTTGAGTTGTCGAGAAGCAAGAACATAGCCAGCGCCTTGTGTTTGGGAGTCAGCAGCTGCTGGACTTTTGCGATTGCTTTCACTGTGCACTGAATGCCAGGACGGCATGTGCACGTTACAACAACGAGCTGGGCAAGAGTAATCGAAAGATCACGGCCGTCAGAAAACAGCTTATATATTGCCTTGGAAAGAGCAATGTTTTTGGAGTGTACAGTAAAATCGTGTTTCTCGACAAGGGAGGCATAAGTGCGCTGCGCTCCTAAGCTATCTCTCTGCGAGACACACTGCCAAAGCTTTTCGCTAGGATGCAGTCTAGTGCAGACGCACACTACGGCTCTCCGGAGCTGTCCGAAGCCAAGCGCCGGTGGCCGGCGTCTTTCGGCTGAAGCAGCGCTTCGGAGCGTAGGGCTGCCGCTCCGCTGTTGTGTGCGCGAAGCAGCCGCTTCTCCTGCTCCGGGAGCCGGACAGAGCGGTAGCTTGTAGGAGGGCGAAGAACGAAGCCGCAGAGCACCGGGCTTCTGCGCGCACCCTAAGGACTGCTAGAGGACCGTAGTGGCCGCACGCCTGCCTCTTCAATTCTCTTCTAGCATCCTAATGGAAGGTTTTCCAGGACATATTTCTGGAGTTTTGAATTCCTCCTGATGCAGCCCCTCCTGGGAAACTCGTGCTCGTCCTCTGAGTCTCCGACATGCAGAGACCTCGATGGCAGCTGCAGAAATGAAGGGCTGCGTTGAGTTGTCGAGAAGCAAGAACATAGCCAGCGCCTTGTGTTTGGGAGTCAGCAGCTGCTGGACTTTTGCGATTGCTTTCACTGTGCACTGAATGCCAGGACGGCATGTGCACGTTACAACAACGAGCTGGGCAAGAGTAATCGAAAGATCACGGCCGTCAGAAAACAGCTTATATATTGCCCTGGAAAGAGCAATGTTTTTGGAGTTTGCAATAAAATCGTGTTTCTCGACAAGGGAGGCATAAGTGCGCTGCGCTCCTAAGCTATCTCCCTGCGAGACACACTGCCAAAGCTTTTCGCTAGGATGCAGTCTAGTGCAGACGCACACTACGGCTCTCCGGAGCTGTCCGAAGCCAAGCGCCGGTGGCCGGCGTCTTTCGGCTGAAGCAGCGCTTCGGAGCGTAGGGCTGCCGCTCCGCTGTTGTGTGCGCGAAGCAGCCGCTTCTCCTGCTCCGGGAGCCGGACAGAGCGGTAGCTTGTACGAGGGCGAAGAACGTTGCCGCAGGGAGACGACATTGTGTGCACAGCCTTGCGACTGCTAGAGGACGGTGGCTAAAGCTCCCTGCCTTTTCAATGCACTGCTGGCATGCTTTATTGAAGGTGTTCCGAGACAACTTTCCTGGGTTTTGACTTCGTCCTGATGCAGCCCCTCCTGGGAAATTGGTGCTCGTCCCAGAAGGCTCGAGATACAGAAAACTCGATGGCAGCTGCAGAAATGAAGGACTCTGTTGAAGTGTGGAGAAGCAAGAACGTAGACAAGCGCCTTGTGTTTGGGAGTCAGCAGCTGCTGGACTTTTGCGATTGCTTTCACTGTGCACTGAATGCCAGGATGGCACGTGCACGCTGAAACAACGAGCTGGGCAAGAGTAATCGAAAGATCACGGCCGTCAGAAAGCAGCTTATATATTGCCCTGGGAAGAGTACTGTTTTTGGAGTGTACAGTAAAATCGTGTTTCTGGACAAGGGAGGCATAAGTGCGCTGCGCTCCTAAGCTATCTCCCTGCGAGACACACTGCCAAAGCTTTTCGCTAGGATGCAGTCTAGTGCAGACGCACACTACGGCTCTCCGGAGCTCTCCGAAGCCAAGCGCCGCTGGCCGGCGTCTTTCGGCTGAAGCAGCGCTTCGGAGCGTACGGCTGCCGCTCCGCTGTTGTGTGCGCGAAGCAGCCGCTTCTCCTGCTCCGGGAGCCGGACAGAGCGGTAGCTTGTACGGGGGCGAAGAACGAAGCCGCAGAGCACCGGGCTTTTGCGCACACCCTAAGGACTGCTAGAGGACGGTGGTGGCCGCTCGCTTGCCTCTTCAATTCCCTTCTAGCATCCTAATAGAAGGTGTTCCAGGACAAATTCCCTGAGTTTTGAATTCCTCCTGATGCAGCCTCTCCTGGGAAACTCGTGCTCGTCCTCTGAGTCTCCGACATGCAGAGACCTCGATGGCAGCTGCAGAAATGAAGGGCTGCGTTGAGTTGTCGAGAAGCAAGAACATAGCCAGCGCCTTGTGTTTGGGAGTCAGCAGCTGCTGGACTTTTGCGATTGCTTTCACTGTGCACTGAATGCCAGGACGGCATGTGCACGTTAAAACAACGAGCTGGGCAAGAGTAATCGAAAGATCACGGCCGTCAGAAAACAGCTTATATATTGCCTTGGAAAGAGCAATGTTTTTGGAGTTTGCAATAAAATCGTGTTTCTGGACAAGGGAGGCATAAGTGCGCTGCGCTCCTAAGCTATCTCTCTGCGAGACACACTGCCAAAGCTTTTCGCTATGATGCAGTCTAGTGCAGACGCACACTACGGCTCTCCGGAGCTGTCCGAAGCCAAGCGCCGGTGGCCGGCGTCTTTCGGCTGAAGCAGCGCTTCGGAGCGTAGGGCTGCCGCTCCGCTGTTGTGTGCGCGAAGCAGCCGCTTCTCCTGCTCCGGGAGCCGGACAGAGCGGTAGCTTGTACGAGGGCGAAGAACGAAGCCGCAGAGCACCGGGCTTCTGCGCGCACCCTAAGGACTGCTAGAGGACGGTGGTGGCCGCTCGCTTGCCTCTTCAATTCCCTTCTAGCATCCTTATGGAAGGTGTTCCAGGACAAATTCCCTGAGTTTTGAATTCCTCCTGATGCAGCCCCTCCTGGGAAACTCGTGCTCGTCCTCTGAGTCTCCGACATGCAGAGACCTCGATGGCAACTGCAGAAATGAAGGGCTGCGTTGAGTTGTCGAGAAGCAAGAACATAGCCAGCGCCTTGTGTTTGGGAGTCAGCAGCTGCTGGACTTTTGCGATTGCTTTCACTGTGCACTGAATGCCAGGACGGCATGTGCACGTTAAAACAACGAGCTGGGCAAGAGTAATCGAAAGATCACGGCCGTCAGAAAACAGCTTATATATTGCCCTGGGAAGAGTACTGTTTTTGGAGTGTGCAGTAAAATCGTGTTTCTGGACAAGGGAGGCATAAGTGCGCTGCGCTCCTAAGCTATCTCTCTGCGAGACACACTGCCAAAGCTTTTCGCTATGATGCAGTCTAGTGCAGACGCACACTACGGCTCTCCGGAGCTGTCCGAAGCCAAGCGCCGGTGGCCGGCGTCTTTCGGCTGAAGCAGCGCTTCGGAGCGTACGGCTGCCGCTCCGCTGCTGTGTGCGCGAAGCAGCCGCTTCTCCTCCTCCGGGAGCCGGACAGAGCGGTAGCTTGTACGAGGGCGAAGAACGTTGCCGCAGGGAGACGACATTGTGTGCACAGCCTTGCGACTGATAGAGGACGGTGGCTAAAGCTCCCTGCCTTTTCAATGCACTGCTGGCATGCTTTATTGAAGGTGTTCCGAGACAACTTTCCTGGGTTTTGACTTCGTCCTGATGCAGCCCCTCCTGGGAAATTGGTGCTCGTCCCAGAAGGCTCGAGATGCAGAAAACTCGATGGCAGCTGCAGAAATGAAGGACTCTGTTGAAGTGTGGAGAAGCAAGAACGTAGACAAGCGCCTTGTGTTTGGGAGTCAGCAGCTGCTGGACTTTTGCGATTGCTTTCACTGTGCACTGAATGCCAGGACGGCACGTGCACGCTGAAACAACCAGCTGGGCAAGAGTAATCGAAAGATCACGGCCGTCAGAAAACAGCTTATATATTGCCCTGGGAAGAGTACTGTTTTTGGAGTGTACAGTAAAATCGTGTTTCTGGGCAAGGGAGGCATAAGTTCTCTGCGCTCCTAAGCTATCTCCCTGCGAGACACACTGCCAAAGCTTTTCGCTAGGATGCAGTCTAGTGCAGACGCACACTACGGCTCTCCGGAGCTGTCCGAAGCCAAGCGCCGGTGGCCGGCGTCTTTCGGCTGAAGCAGCGCTTCGGAGCGTAGGGCTGCCGCTCCGCTGTTGTGTGCGCGAAGCAGCCGCTTCTCCTGCTCCGGGAGTCGGAGAGAGCGGTAGCTTGTACGAGGGCGAAGAACGAAGCCGCAGAGCACCGGGCTTTTGCGCACACCCTAAGGACTGCTAGAGGACGGTGGTGGCCGCTCGCTTGCCTCTTCAATTCCCTTCTAGCATCCTAATAGAAGGTGTTCCAGGACAAATTCCCTGAGTTTTGAATTCCTCCTGATGCAGCCTCTCCTGGGAAACTCGTGCTCGTCCTCTGAGTCTCCGACATGCAGAGACCTCGATGGCAGCTGCAGAAATGAAGGGCTGCGTTGAGTTGTCGAGAAGCAAGAACATAGCCAGCGCCTTGTGTTTGGGAGTCAGCAGCTGCTGGACTTCTGCGATTGCTTTCACTGTGCACTGAATGCCAGGACGGCATGTGCACGTTAAAACAACGAGCTGGGCAAGAGTAATCGAAAGATCACGGCCGTCAGAAAACAGCTTATATATTGCCTTGGAAAGAGCAATGTTTCTGGAGTTTGCAATAAAATCGTGTTTCTGGACAAGGGAGGCATAAGTGCGCTGCGCTCCTAAGGTATCTCTCTGCGAGACACACTGTCAAAGCTTTTCGCTAGGATGCAGTCTAGTGCAGACGCACACTACGGCTCTCCGGAGCTGTTCGAAGCCAAGCGCCGGTGGCCGGCGTCTTTCGGCTGAAGCAGCGCTTCGGAGCGTACGGCTGCCGCTCCGCTGTTGTGTGCGCGAAGCAGCCGCTTCTCCTGCTCCGGGAGCCGGACAGAGCGGTAGCTTGTACGGGGGCGAAGAACGAAGCCGCAGAGCACCGGGCTTTTGCGCACACCCTAAGGACTGCTAGAGGACGGTGGTGGCCGCTCGCCTGCCTCTTCAATTCCCTTCTAGCATCCTAATGGAAGGTGTTCCAGGACAAATTCCCTGAGTTTTGAATTCCTCCTGATGCAGCCTCTCCTGGGAAACTCGTGCTCGTCCTCTGAGTCTCCGACATGCAGAGACCTCGATGGCAGCTGCAGAAATGAAGGGCTGCGTTGAGTTGTCGAGAAGCAAGAACATAGCCAGCGCCTTGTGTTTGGGAGTCAGCAGCTGCTGGACTTTTGCGATTGCTTTCACTGTGCACTGAATGCCAGGACGGCATGTGCACGTTACAACAACGAGCTGGGCAAGAGTAATCGAAAGATCACGGCCGTCAGAAAACAGCTTATATATTGCCTTGGAAAGAGCAATGTTTTTGGAGTGTACAGTAAAATCGTGTTTCTCGACAAGGGAGGCATAAGTGCGCTGCGCTCCTAAGCTATCTCCCTGCGAGACACACTGCCAAAGCTTTTCGCTAGGATGCAGTCTAGTGCAGACGCACACTACGGCTCTCCGGAGCTGTCCGAAGCCAAGCGCCGCTGGCCGGCGTCTTTCGGCTGAAGCAGCGCTTCGGAGCGTACGGCTGCCGCTCCGCTGTTGTGTGCGCGAAGCAGCCGCTTCTCCTGCTCCGGGAGCCGGACAGAGCGGTAGCTTGTACGAGGGCGAAGAACGTTGCCGCAGGGAGACGACATTGTGTGCACAGCCTTGCGACTGCTAGAGGACGGTGGCTAAAGCTCCCTGCCTTTTCAATGCACTGCTGGCATGCTTTATTGAAGGTGTTCCGAGACAACTTTCCTGGGTTTTGACTTCGTCCTGATGCAGCCCCTCCTGGGAAACTCGTGCTCGTCCCAGAAGGATCGAGATACAGAAAACTCGATGGCAGCTGCAGAAATGAAGGACTCTGTTGAAGTGTGGAGAAGCAAGAACATAGCCAGCGCCTTGTGTTTGGGAGTCAGCAGCTGCTGGACTTTTGCGATTGCTTTCACTGTGCACTGAATGCCAGGACGGCACGTGCACGCTGAAACAACGAGCTGGGCAAGAGTAATCGAAAGATCACGGCCGTCAGAAAGCAGCTTATATATTGCCCTGGGAAGAGTACTGTTTTTGGAGTGTACAGTAAAATCGTGTTTCTGGACAAGGGAGGCATAAGTGCGCTGCGCTCCTAAGCTATCTCCCTGCGAGACACACTGCCAAAGCTTTTCGCTATGATGCAGTCTAGTTGCAGACGCACACTACGGCTCTCCGGAGCTGTCCGAAGCCAAGCGCCGGTGGCCGGCGTCTTTCGGCTGAAGCAGCGCTTCGGAGCGGACGGCTGCCGCTCCGCTGCTGTGTGCGCGAAGCAGCCGCTTCTCCTGCTCCGGGAGCCGGACAGAGCGGTAGCTTGTACGAGGGCGAAGAACGTTGCCGCAGGGAGACGACATTGTGTGCACAGCCTTGCGACTGCTAGAGGACGGTGGCTAAAGCTCCCTGCCTTTTCAATGCACTGCTGGCATGCTTTATTGAAGGTGTTCCGAGACAACTTTCCTGGGTTTTGACTTCGTCCTGATGCAGCCCCTCCTGGGAAATTGGTGCTCGTCCCAGAAGGCTCGAGATGCAGAAAACTCGATGGCAGCTGCAGAAATGAAGGACTCTGTTGAAGTGTGGAGAAGCAAGAACGTAGACAAGCGCCTTGTGTTTGGGAGTCAGCAGCTGCTGGACTTTTGCGATTGCTTTCACTGTGCACTGAATGCCAGGAAGGCACGTGCACGCTGCAACAACCAGCTGGGCAAGAGTGGGCAGAAGAGAACGGGCGTCAGACAGCAGCTTACATAGTACCATGGAAAGAGCAGTGTTTTTGGAGTGTGCAGCAAATCCGTGTTTCTGGACAAGGGAGGCATAAGTGCGCTGCGCTCCTAAGGTATCTCTCTGCGAGACACACTGTCAAAGCTTTTCGCTAGGATGCAGTCTAGTGCAGACGCACACTACGGCTCTCCGGAGCTGTCCGAAGCCAAGCGCCGGTGGCCGGCGTCTTTCGGCTGAAGCAGCGCTTCGGAGCGTACGTCTGCCGCTCCGCTGTTGTGTGCGCGAAGCAGCCGCTTCTCCTGCTCCGGGAGCCGGACAGAGCGGTAGCTTGTACGAGGGCGAAGAACGAAGCCGCAGAGCACCGGGCTTCTGCGCGCACCCTAAGGACTGCTAGAGGACCGTGGTGGCCGCACGCCTGCCTCTTCAATTCCCTTCTAGCATCCTTATGGAAGGTGTTCCAGGACATATTTCTGGGGTTTTGAATTCCTCCTGATGCAGCCCCTCGTGGGAAACTCGTGCTCGTCCTCTGAGTCTCCGACATGCAGAGACCTCGATGGCAACTGCAGAAATGAAGGGCTGCGTTGAGTTGTCGAGAAGCAAGAACATAGCCAGCGCCTTGTGTTTGGGAGTCAGCAGCTGCTGGACTTTTGCGATTGCTTTCACTGTGCACTGAATGCCAGGACGGCATGTGCACGTTAAAACAACGAGCTGGGCAAGAGTAATCGAAAGATCACGGCCGTCAGAAAACAGCTTATATATTGCCTTGGAAAGAGCAATGTTTTTGGAGTGTTCAGTAAAATCGTGTTTCTGGACAAGGGAGGCATAAGTGCGCTGCGCTCCTAAGCTATCTCCCTGCGAGACACACTGCCAAAGCTTTTCGCTAGGATGCAGTCTAGTGCAGACGCACACTACGGCTCTCCGGAGCTGTCCGAAGCCAAGCGCCGGTGGCCGGCGTCTTTCGGCTGAAGCAGCGCTTCGGAGCGTACGGCTGCCGCTCCGCTGCTGTGTGCGCGAAGCAGCCGCTTCTCCTGCTCCGGGAGCCGGACAGAGCGGTAGCTTGTACGAGGTCGAAGAACGTTGCCGCAGGGAGACGACATTGTGTGCACAGCCTTGCGACTGCTAGAGGACGGTGGCTAAAGCTACCTGCCTTTTCAATGCACTGCTGACATGCTTTATTGAAGGTGTTCCGAGACAACTTTCCTGAGTTTCGACTTCGTCCTGATGCAGCCCCTCCTGGGAAATTGGTGCTCGTCCCAGAAGGCTCGAGATGCAGAAAACTCGATGGCAGCTGCAGAAATGAAGGACTCTGTTGAAGTGTGGAGAAGCAAGAACGTAGCCAGCGCCTTGTGTTTGGGAGTCAGCAGCTGCTGGACTTTTGCGATTGCTTTCACTGTGCACTGAATGCCAGGACGGCACGTGCACGCTGAAACAACGAGCTGGGCAAGAGCAGGGAGGGAGCACGGCCATCAGAGAGCATCTGGCATCTTGCCCTGGAAAGGGCAGTGTTTTTAGAGTGTGCAGTAAAATCGTGTTTCTGGACAAGGGAGGCATAAGTGCGCTGCGCTCCTAAGCTATCTCCCTGCGAGACACACTGCCAAAGCTTTTCGCTAGGATGCAGTCTAGTGCAGACGCACACTACGGCTCTCCGGAGCTGTCCGAAGCCAAGCGCCGCTGGCCGGCGTCTTTCGGCTGAAGCAGCGCTTCGAAGCGGACGGCTGCCGCTCCGCTGTTGTGTGCGCGAAGCAGCCGCTTCTCCTGCTCCGGGAACCGGACAGAGCGGTAGCTTGTACGAGGGCGAAGAACGTTGCCGCAGGGAGACGACATTGTGTGCACAGCCTTGCGACTGCTAGAGGACGGTGGCTAAAGCTACCTGCCTTTTCAATGCACTGCTGGCATGCTTTATTGAAGGTGTTCCGAGACAACTTTCCTGGGTTTTGACTTCGTCCTGATGCAGCCCCTCTTGGGAAATTGGAGCTCATCCCAGAAGGCTCGAGATGCAGAAAACTCGATGGCAGCTGCAGAAATGAAGGGCTGCGTTGAGTTGTCGAGAAGCAAGAACGTAGACAAGCGCCTTTTGTTTGGGAGTCAGCAGCTGCTGGACTTTTGCGATTGCTTTCACTGTGCACTGAATGCCAGGAAGGCACGTGCACGCTGCAACAACGAGCTGCGCAGGAGTGGGCAGAAGAGAACGGGCATCAGACAGCAGCTTACATAGTACCATGGAAAGAGCAGTGTTTTTGGAGTGTGCAGCAAATCCGTGTTTCTGGGCAAGGGAGGCATAAGTGCGCTGCGCTCCTAAGCTATCTCCCTGCGAGACACACTGCCAAAGCTTTTCGCTATGATGCAGTCTAGTGCAGACGCACACTACGGCTCACCGGAGCTGTCCGAAGCCAAGCGCCGGTGGCCGGCGTCTTTCGGCTGAAGCAGCGCTTCGGAGCGTAGGGCTGCCGCTCCGCTGTTGTGTGCGCGAAGCAGCCGCTTCTCCTGCTCCGGGAGCCGGACAGAGCGGTAGCTTGTAGGAGGGCGAAGAACGAAGCCGCAGAGCACCGGGCTTCTGCGCGCACCCTAAGGACTGCTAGAGGACCGTGGTGGCCGCACGCCTGCCTTTTCAATTCCCTTCTAGCATCCTTATGGAAGGTGTTCCAGGACAAATTCCCGGAGTTTTGAATTCCTCGTGATGCAGCCCCTCGTGGGAAACTCGTGCTCTTCCTCTGAGTCTCCGACATGCAGAGACCTCGATGACAACTGCAGAAATGAAGGGCTGCGTTGAGTTGTCGAGAAGCAAGAACATAGCCAGCGCCTTGTGTTTGGGAGTCAGCAGCTGCTGGACTTTTGCGATTGCTTTCACTGTGCACTGAATGCCAGGACGGCATGTGCACGTTAAAGCAACGAGCTGGGCAAGAGTAATCGAAAGATCACGGCCATCAGAGAGCATCTGGCATCTTGCCCTGGAAAGGGCAGTGTTTTTAGAGTGTGCAGTAAAATCGTGTTTCTGGGCAAGGGAGGCATAAGTGCGCTGCGCTCCTAAGCTATCTCCCTGCGAGACACACTGCCAAAGCTTTTCGCTATGATGCAGTCTAGTGCAGACGCACACTACGGCTCTCCGGAGCTGTCCGAAGCCAAGCGCCGGTGGCCGGCGTCTTTCGGCTGAAGCAGCGCTTCGAAGCGGACGGCTGCCGCTCCGCTGTTGTGAGCGCGAAGCAGCCGCTTCTCCTGCTCCGGGAGCCGGACAGAGCGGTAGCTTGTACGAGGGCGAAGAACGTTGCCGCAGGGAGACGACATTGTGTGCACAGCCTTGCGACTGCTAGAGGACGGTGGCTAAAGCTACCTGCCTTTTCAATGCACTGCTGACATGCTTTATTGAAGGTGTTCCGAGACAACTTTCCTGGGTTTTGACTTCGTCCTGATGCAGCCCCTCCTGGGAAATTGGTGCTCATCCCAGAAGGCTCGAGATGCAGAAAACTCGATGGCAGCTGCAGAAATGAAGGACTCTGTTGAAGTGTGGAGAAGCAAGAACATAGCCAGCGCCTTGTGTTTGGGAGTCAGCAGCTGCTGGACTTTTGCGATTGCTTTCACTGTGCACTGAATGCCAGGACGGCATGTGCACGTTAAAACAACGAGCTGGGCAAGAGTAATCGAAAGATCACGGCCGTCAGAAAGCAGCTTATATATTGCCCTGGGAAGAGTACTGTTTTTAGAGTGTGCAGTAAAATCGTGTTTCTGGACAAGGGAGGCATAAGTGCGCTGCGCTCCTAAGCTATCTCCCTGCGCGACACACTGCCAAAGCTTTTCGCTAGGATGCAGTCTAGTGCAGACGCACACTACGGCTCTCCGGAGCTGTCCGAAGCCAAGCGCCGCTGGCCGGCGTCTTTCGGCTGAAGCAGCGCTTCGGAGCGGACGGCTGCCGCTCCGCTGTTGCGTGCGCGAAGCAGCCGCTTCTCCTGCTCCGGGAGCCGGACAGAGCGGTAGCTTGTACGAGGGCGAAGAACGTTGCCGCAGGGAGACGACATTGTGTGCACAGCCTTGCGACTGCTAGAGGACGGTGGCTAAAGCTACCTGCCTTTTCAATGCACTGCTGGCATGCTTTATTGAAGGTGTTCCGAGACAACTTTCCTGGGTTTTGACTTCGTCCTGATGCAGCCCCTCTTGGGAAATTGGAGCTCATCCCAGAAGGCTCGAGATGCAGAAAACTCGATGGCAGCTGCAGAAATGAAGGGCTGCGTTGAGTTGTCGAGAAGCAAGAACGTAGACAAGCGCCTTTTGTTTGGGAGTCAGCAGCTGCTGGACTTTTGCGATTGCTTTCACTGTGCACTGAATGCCAGGAAGGCACGAGCACGCTGCAACAACGAGCTGCGCAGGAGTGGGCAGAAGAGAACGGGCATCAGACAGCAGCTTACATAGTACCATGGAAAGAGCAGTGTTTTTGGAGTGTGCAGCAAATCCGTGTTTCTGGGCAAGGGAGGCATAAGTGCGCTGCGCTCCTAAGCTATCTCCCTGCGAGACACACTGCCAAAGCTTTTCGCTATGATGCAGTCTAGTGCAGACGCACACTACGGCTCTCCGGAGCTGTCCGAAGCCAAGCGCCGGTGGCCGGCGTCTTTCGGCTGAAGCAGCGCTTCGGAGCGTACGGCTGCCGCTCCGCTGTTGTGTGCGCGAAGCAGCCGCTTCTCCTGCTCCGGGAGCCGGACAGAGCGGTAGCTTGTAGGAGGGCGAAGAACGAAGCCGCAGAGCACCGGGCTTCTGCGCGCACCCTAAGGACTGCTAGAGGACCGTGGTGGCCGCACGCCTGCCTTTTCAATTCCCTTCTAGCATCCTTATGGAAGGTGTTCCAGGACAAATTCCCGGAGTTTTGAATTCCTCGTGATGCAGCCCCTCGTGGGAAACTCGTGCTCTTCCTCTGAGTCTCCGACATGCAGAGACCTCGATGACAACTGCAGAAATGAAGGGCTGCGTTGAGTTGTCGAGAAGCAAGAACATAGCCAGCGCCTTGTGTTTGGGAGTCAGCAGCTGCTGGACTTTTGCGATTGCTTTCACTGTGCACTGAATGCCAGGACGGCACGTGCACGTTAAAGCAACGAGCTGGGCAAGAGTAATCGAAAGATCACGGCCATGAGAGAGCATCTGGCATCTTGCCCTGGAAAGGGCAGTGTTTTTAGAGTGTGCAGTAAAATCGTGTTTCTGGGCAAGGGAGGCATAAGTGCGCTGCGCTCCTAAGCTATCTCCCTGCGAGACACACTGCCAAAGCTTTTCGCTATGATGCAGTCTAGTGCAGACGCACACTACGGCTCTCCGGAGCTGTCCGAAGCCAAGCGCCGGTGGCCGGCGTCTTTCGGCTGAAGCAGCGCTTCGAAGCGGACGGCTGCCGCTCCGCTGTTGTGAGCGCGAAGCAGCCGCTTCTCCTGCTCCGGGAGCCGGACAGAGCGGTAGCTTGTACGAGGGCGAAGAACGTTGCCGCAGGGAGACGACATTGTGTGCACAGCCTTGCGACTGCTAGAGGACGGTGGCTAAAGCTCCCTGCCTTTTCAATGCACTGCTGACATGCTTTATTGAAGGTGTTCCGAGACAACTTTCCTGGGTTTTGACTTCGTCCTGATGCAGCCCCTCCTGGGAAATTGGTGCTCATCCCAGAAGGCTCGAGATGCAGAAAACTCGATGGCAGCTGCAGAAATGAAGGACTCTGTTGAAGTGTGGAGAAGCAAGAACGTAGACAAGCGCCTTGTGTTTGGGAGTCAGCAGCTGCTGGACTTTTGCGATTGCTTTCACTGTGCACTGAATGCCAGGATGGCACGTGCACGCTGAAACAACGAGCTGGGCAAGAGTAATCGAAAGATCACGGCCGTCAGAAAACAGCTTATATATTGCCCTGGGAAGAGTACTGTTTTTGGAGTGTACAGTAAAATCGTGTTTCTGGACAAGGGAGGCATAAGTGCGCTGCGCTCCTAAGCTATCTCTCTGCGCGACACACTGCCAAAGCTTTTCGCTAGGATGCAGTCTAGTGCAGACGCACACTACGGCTCTCCGGAGCTGTCCGAAGCCAAGCGCCGGTGGCCGGCGTCTTTCGGCTGAAGCAGCGCTTCGGAGCGGACGGCTGCCGCTCCGCTGTTGCGTGCGCGAAGCAGCCGCTTCTCCTGCTCCGGGAGCCGGACAGAGCGGTAGCTTGTACGAGGGCGAAGAACGTTGCCGCAGGGAGACGACATTGTGTGCACAGCCTTGCGACTGCTAGAGGACGGTGGCTAAAGCTCCCTGCCTTTTCAATGCACTGCTGGCATGCTTTATTGAAGGTGTTCCGAGACAACTTTCCTGGGTTTTGACTTCGTCCTGATGCAGCCCCTCCTGGGAAATTGGTGCTCGTCCCAGAAGGCTCGAGATGCAGAAAACTCGATGGCAGCTGCAGAAATGAAGGACTCTGTTGAAGTGTGGAGAAGCAAGAACGTAGACAAGCGCCTTGTGTTTGGGAGTCAGCAGCTGCTGGACTTTTGCGATTGCTTTCACTGTGCACTGAATGCCAGGATGGCACGTGCACGCTGAAACAACGAGCTGGGCAAGAGTAATCGAAAGATCACGGCCGTCAGAAAACAGCTTATATATTGCCCTGGGAAGAGTACTGTTTTTGGAGTGTACAGTAAAATCGTGTTTCTGGACAAGGGAGGCATAAGTGCGCTGCGCTCCTAAGCTATCTCTCTGCGAGACACACTGCCAAAGCTTTTCGCTAGGATGCAGTCTAGTGCAGACGCACACTACGGCTCTCCGGAGCTGTCCGAAGCCAAGCGCCGCTGGCCGGCGTCTTTCGGCTGAAGCAGCGCTTCGGAGCGTACGGCTGCCGCTCCGCTGTTGCGTGCGCGAAGCAGCCGCTTCTCCTGCTCCGGGAGTCGGAGAGAGCGGTAGCTTGTACGAGGGCGAAGAACGAAGCCGCAGAGCACCGGGCTTTTGCGCACACCCTAAGGACTGCTAGAGGACGGTGGTGGCCGCTCGCTTGCCTCTTCAATTCCCTTCTAGCATCCTAATAGAAGGTGTTCCAGGACAAATTCCCGGAGTTTTGAATTCCTCCTGATGCAGCCTCTCCTGGGAAACTCGTGCTCGTCCTCTGAGTCTCCGACATGCAGAGACCTCGATGGCAGCTGCAGAAATGAAGGGCTGCGTTGAGTTGTCGAGAAGCAAGAACATAGCCAGCGCCTTGTGTTTGGGAGTCAGCAGCTGGACTTTTGCGATTGCTTTCACTGTGCACTGAATGCCAGGACGGCATGTGCACGTTACAACAACGAGCTGGGCAAGAGTAATCGAAAGATCACGGCCGTCAGAAAGCAGCTTATATATTGCCCTGGGAAGAGTACTGTTTTTGGAGTGTACAGTAAAATCGTGTTTCTGGACAAGGGAGGCATAAGTGCGCTGCGCTCCTAAGCTATCTCCCTGCGAGACACACTGCCAAAGCTTTTCGCTATGATGCAGTCTAGTTGCAGACGCACACTACGGCTCTCCGGAGCTGTCCGAAGCCAAGCGCCGGTGGCCGGCGTCTTTCGGCTGAAGCAGCGCTTCGGAGCGTACGGCTGCCGCTCCGCTGCTGTGTGCGCGAAGCAGCCGCTTCTCCTGCTCCGGGAGCCGGACAGAGCGGTAGCTTGTACGAGGGCGAAGAACGTTGCCGCAGGGAGACGACATTGTGTGCACAGCCTTGCGACTGCTAGAGGACGGTGGCTAAAGCTCCCTGCCTTTTCAATGCACTGCTGGCATGCTTTATTGAAGGTGTTCCGAGACAACTTTCCTGGGTTTTGACTTCGTCCTGATGCAGCCCCTCCTGGGAAATTGGTGCTCGTCCCAGAAGGCTCGAGATGCAGAAAACTCGATGGCAGCTGCAGAAATGAAGGACTCTGTTGAAGTGTGGAGAAGCAAGAACGTAGACAAGCGCCTTGTGTTTGGGAGTCAGCAGCTGCTGGACTTTTGCGATTGCTTTCACTGTGCACTGAATGCCAGGAAGGCACGTGCATGCTGCAACAACCAGCTGGGCAAGAGTGGGCAGAAGAGAACGGGCGTCAGACAGCAGCTTACATAGTACCATGGAAAGAGCAGTGTTTTTGGAGTGTGCAGCAAATCCGTGTTTCTGGACAAGGGAGGCATAAGTGCGCTGCGCTCCTAAGGTATCTCTCTGCGAGACACACTGTCAAAGCTTTTCGCTAGGATGCAGTCTAGTGCAGACGCACACTACGGCTCTCCGGAGCTGTCCGAAGCCAAGCGCCGGTGGCCGGCGTCTTTCGGCTGAAGCAGCGCTTCGGAGCGTACGTCTGCCGCTCCGCTGTTGTGTGCGCGAAGCAGCCGCTTCTCCTGCTCCGGGAGCCGGACAGAGCGGTAGCTTGTACGAGGGCGAAGAACGAAGCCGAAGAGCACCGGGCTTCTGCGCGCACCCTAAGGACTGCTAGAGGACCGTGGTGGCCGCACGCCTGCCTCTTCAATTCCCTTCTAGCATCCTTATGGAAGGTGTTCCAGGACATATTTCTGGGGTTTTGAATTCCTCCTGATGCAGCCCCTCGTGGGAAACTCGTGCTCGTCCTCTGAGTCTCCGACATGCAGAGACCTCGATGGCAACTGCAGAAATGAAGGGCTGCGTTGAGTTGTCGAGAAGCAAGAACATAGCCAGCGCCTTGTGTTTGGGAGTCAGCAGCTGCTGGACTTTTGCGATTGCTTTCACTGTGCACTGAATGCCAGGACGGCATGTGCACGTTAAAACAACGAGCTGGGCAAGAGTAATCGAAAGATCACGGCCGTCAGAAAACAGCTTATATATTGCCTTGGAAAGAGCAATGTTTTTGGAGTGTTCAGTAAAATCGTGTTTCTGGACAAGGGAGGCATAAGTGCGCTGCGCTCCTAAGCTATCTCCCTGCGAGACACACTGCCAAAGCTTTTCGCTAGGATGCAGTCTAGTGCAGACGCACACTACGGCTCTCCGGAGCTGTCCGAAGCCAAGCGCCGGTGGCCGGCGTCTTTCGGCTGAAGCAGCGCTTCGGAGCGTACGGCTGCCGCTCCGCTGCTGTGTGCGCGAAGCAGCCGCTTCTCCTGCTCCGGGAGCCGGACAGAGCGGTAGCTTGTACGAGGTCGAAGAACGTTGCCGCAGGGAGACGACATTGTGTGCACAGCCTTGCGACTGCTAGAGGACGGTGGCTAAAGCTACCTGCCTTTTCAATGCACTGCTGACATGCTTTATTGAAGGTGTTCCGAGACAACTTTCCTGAGTTTCGACTTCGTCCTGATGCAGCCCCTCCTGGGAAATTGGTGCTCGTCCCAGAAGGCTCGAGATGCAGAAAACTCGATGGCAGCTGCAGAAATGAAGGACTCTGTTGAAGTGTGGAGAAGCAAGAACGTAGCCAGCGCCTTGTGTTTGGGAGTCAGCAGCTGCTGGACTTTTGCGATTGCTTTCACTGTGCACTGAATGCCAGGACGGCACGTGCACGCTGAAACAACGAGCTGGGCAAGAGCAGGGAGGGAGCACGGCCATCAGAGAGCATCTGGCATCTTGCCCTGGAAAGGGCAGTGTTTTTAGAGTGTGCAGTAAAATCGTGTTTCTGGACAAGGGAGGCATAAGTGCGCTGCGCTCCTAAGCTATCTCCCTGCGAGACACACTGCCAAAGCTTTTCGCTAGGATGCAGTCTAGTGCAGACGCACACTACGGCTCTCCGGAGCTGTCCGAAGCCAAGCGCCGCTGGCCGGCGTCTTTCGGCTGAAGCAGCGCTTCGAAGCGGACGGCTGCCGCTCCGCTGTTGTGTGCGCGAAGCAGCCGCTTCTCCTGCTCCGGGAACCGGACAGAGCGGTAGCTTGTACGAGGGCGAAGAACGTTGCCGCAGGGAGACGACATTGTGTGCACAGCCTTGCGACTGCTAGAGGACGGTGGCTAAAGCTACCTGCCTTTTCAATGCACTGCTGGCATGCTTTATTGAAGGTGTTCCGAGACAACTTTCCTGGGTTTTGACTTCGTCCTGATGCAGCCCCTCTTGGGAAATTGGAGCTCATCCCAGAAGGCTCGAGATGCAGAAAACTCGATGGCAGCTGCAGAAATGAAGGGCTGCGTTGAGTTGTCGAGAAGCAAGAACGTAGACAAGCGCCTTTTGTTTGGGAGTCAGCAGCTGCTGGACTTTTGCGATTGCTTTCACTGTGCACTGAATGCCAGGAAGGCACGAGCACGCTGCAACAACGAGCTGCGCAGGAGTGGGCAGAAGAGAACGGGCATCAGACAGCAGCTTACATAGTACCATGGAAAGAGCAGTGTTTTTGGAGTGTGCAGCAAATCCGTGTTTCTGGGCAAGGGAGGCATAAGTGCGCTGCGCTCCTAAGCTATCTCCCTGCGAGACACACTGCCAAAGCTTTTCGCTATGATGCAGTCTAGTGCAGACGCACACTACGGCTCTCCGGAGCTGTCCGAAGCCAAGCGCCGGTGGCCGGCGTCTTTCGGCTGAAGCAGCGCTTCGGAGCGTACGGCTGCCGCTCCGCTGTTGTGTGCGCGAAGCAGCCGCTTCTCCTGCTCCGGGAGCCGGACAGAGCGGTAGCTTGTAGGAGGGCGAAGAACGAAGCCGCAGAGCACCGGGCTTCTGCGCGCACCCTAAGGACTGCTAGAGGACCGTGGTGGCCGCACGCCTGCCTTTTCAATTCCCTTCTAGCATCCTTATGGAAGGTGTTCCAGGACAAATTCCCGGAGTTTTGAATTCCTCGTGATGCAGCCCCTCGTGGGAAACTCGTGCTCTTCCTCTGAGTCTCCGACATGCAGAGACCTCGATGACAACTGCAGAAATGAAGGGCTGCGTTGAGTTGTCGAGAAGCAAGAACATAGCCAGCGCCTTGTGTTTGGGAGTCAGCAGCTGCTGGACTTTTGCGATTGCTTTCACTGTGCACTGAATGCCAGGACGGCATGTGCACGTTAAAACAAAGAGCTGGGCAAGAGTAATCGAAAGATCACGGCCGTCAGAAAACAGCTTATATATTGCCTTGGAAAGAGCAATGTTTTTGGAGTGTTCAGTAAAATCGTGTTTCTGGACAAGGGAGGCATAAGTGCGCTGCGCTCCTAAGCTATCTCCCTGCGAGACACACTGCCAAAGCTTTTCGCTAGGATGCAGTCTAGTGCAGACGCACACTACGGCTCTCCGGAGCTGTCCGAAGCCAAGCGCCGGTGGCCGGCGTCTTTCGGCTGAAGCAGCGCTTCGGAGCGTACGGCTGCCGCTCCGCTGCTGTGTGCGCGAAGCAGCCGCTTCTCCTGCTCCGGGAGCCGGACAGAGCGGTAGCTTGTACGAGGTCGAAGAACGTTGCCGCAGGGAGACGACATTGTGTGCACAGCCTTGCGACTGCTAGAGGACGGTGGCTAAAGCTACCTGCCTTTTCAATGCACTGCTGACATGCTTTATTGAAGGTGTTCCGAGACAACTTTCCTGAGTTTCGACTTCGTCCTGATGCAGCCCCTCCTGGGAAATTGGTGCTCGTCCCAGAAGGCTCGAGATGCAGAAAACTCGATGGCAGCTGCAGAAATGAAGGACTCTGTTGAAGTGTGGAGAAGCAAGAACGTAGCCAGCGCCTTGTGTTTGGGAGTCAGCAGCTGCTGGACTTTTGCGATTGCTTTCACTGTGCACTGAATGCCAGGACGGCACGTGCACGCTGAAACAACGAGCTGGGCAAGAGCAGGGAGGGAGCACGGCCATCAGAGAGCATCTGGCATCTTGCCCTGGAAAGGGCAGTGTTTTTAGAGTGTGCAGTAAAATCGTGTTTCTGGACAAGGGAGGCATAAGTGCGCTGCGCTCCTAAGCTATCTCCCTGCGAGACACACTGCCAAAGCTTTTCGCTAGGATGCAGTCTAGTGCAGACGCACACTACGGCTCTCCGGAGCTGTCCGAAGCCAAGCGCCGCTGGCCGGCGTCTTTCGGCTGAAGCAGCGCTTCGAAGCGGACGGCTGCCGCTCCGCTGTTGTGTGCGCGAAGCAGCCGCTTCTCCTGCTCCGGGAACCGGACAGAGCGGTAGCTTGTACGAGGGCGAAGAACGTTGCCGCAGGGAGACGACATTGTGTGCACAGCCTTGCGACTGCTAGAGGACGGTGGCTAAAGCTCCCTGCCTTTTCAATGCACTGCTGGCATGCTTTATTGAAGGTGTTCCGAGACAACTTTCCTGGGTTTTGACTTCGTCCTGATGCAGCCCCTCTTGGGAAATTGGAGCTCATCCCAGAAGGCTCGAGATGCAGAAAACTCGATGGCAGCTGCAGAAATGAAGGGCTGCGTTGAGTTGTCGAGAAGCAAGAACGTAGACAAGCGCCTTTTGTTTGGGAGTCAGCAGCTGCTGGACTTTTGCGATTGCTTTCACTGTGCACTGAATGCCAGGAAGGCACGAGCACGCTGCAACAACGAGCTGCGCAGGAGTGGGCAGAAGAGAACGGGCATCAGACAGCAGCTTACATAGTACCATGGAAAGAGCAGTGTTTTTGGAGTGTGCAGCAAATCCGTGTTTCTGGGCAAGGGAGGCATAAGTGCGCTGCGCTCCTAAGCTATCTCCCTGCGAGACACACTGCCAAAGCTTTTCGCTATGATGCAGTCTAGTGCAGACGCACACTACGGCTCTCCGGAGCTGTCCGAAGCCAAGCGCCGGTGGCCGGCGTCTTTCGGCTGAAGCAGCGCTTCGGAGCGTACGGCTGCCGCTCCGCTGTTGTGTGCGCGAAGCAGCCGCTTCTCCTGCTCCGGGAGCCGGACAGAGCGGTAGCTTGTAGGAGGGCGAAGAACGAAGCCGCAGAGCACCGGGCTTCTGCGCGCACCCTAAGGACTGCTAGAGGACCGTGGTGGCCGCACGCCTGCCTTTTCAATTCCCTTCTAGCATCCTTATGGAAGGTGTTCCAGGACAAATTCCCGGAGTTTTGAATTCCTCGTGATGCAGCCCCTCGTGGGAAACTCGTGCTCTTCCTCTGAGTCTCCGACATGCAGAGACCTCGATGACAACTGCAGAAATGAAGGGCTGCGTTGAGTTGTCGAGAAGCAAGAACATAGCCAGCGCCTTGTGTTTGGGAGTCAGCAGCTGCTGGACTTTTGCGATTGCTTTCACTGTGCACTGAATGCCAGGACGGCATGTGCACGTTAAAGCAACGAGCTGGGCAAGAGTAATCGAAAGATCACGGCCATCAGAGAGCATCTGGCATCTTGCCCTGGAAAGGGCAGTGTTTTTAGAGTGTGCAGTAAAATCGTGTTTCTGGGCAAGGGAGGCATAAGTGCGCTGCGCTCCTAAGCTATCTCCCTGCGAGACACACTGCCAAAGCTTTTCGCTATGATGCAGTCTAGTGCAGACGCACACTACGGCTCTCCGGAGCTGTCCGAAGCCAAGCGCCGGTGGCCGGCGTCTTTCGGCTGAAGCAGCGCTTCGAAGCGGACGGCTGCCGCTCCGCTGTTGTGAGCGCGAAGCAGCCGCTTCTCCTGCTCCGGGAGCCGGACAGAGCGGTAGCTTGTACGAGGGCGAAGAACGTTGCCGCAGGGAGACGACATTGTGTGCACAGCCTTGCGACTGCTAGAGGACGGTGGCTAAAGCTACCTGCCTTTTCAATGCACTGCTGACATGCTTTATTGAAGGTGTTCCGAGACAACTTTCCTGGGTTTTGACTTCGTCCTGATGCAGCCCCTCCTGGGAAATTGGTGCTCATCCCAGAAGGCTCGAGATGCAGAAAACTCGATGGCAGCTGCAGAAATGAAGGACTCTGTTGAAGTGTGGAGAAGCAAGAACATAGCCAGCGCCTTGTGTTTGGGAGTCAGCAGCTGCTGGACTTTTGCGATTGCTTTCACTGTGCACTGAATGCCAGGACGGCATGTGCACGTTAAAACAACGAGCTGGGCAAGAGTAATCGAAAGATCACGGCCGTCAGAAAGCAGCTTATATATTGCCCTGGGAAGAGTACTGTTTTTAGAGTGTGCAGTAAAATCGTGTTTCTGGACAAGGGAGGCATAAGTGCGCTGCGCTCCTAAGCTATCTCCCTGCGCGACACACTGCCAAAGCTTTTCGCTAGGATGCAGTCTAGTGCAGACGCACACTACGGCTCTCCGGAGCTGTCCGAAGCCAAGCGCCGCTGGCCGGCGTCTTTCGGCTGAAGCAGCGCTTCGGAGCGGACGGCTGCCGCTCCGCTGTTGCGTGCGCGAAGCAGCCGCTTCTCCTGCTCCGGGAGCCGGACAGAGCGGTAGCTTGTACGAGGGCGAAGAACGTTGCCGCAGGGAGACGACATTGTGTGCACAGCCTTGCGACTGCTAGAGGACGGTGGCTAAAGCTACCTGCCTTTTCAATGCACTGCTGGCATGCTTTATTGAAGGTGTTCCGAGACAACTTTCCTGGGTTTTGACTTCGTCCTGATGCAGCCCCTCTTGGGAAATTGGAGCTCATCCCAGAAGGCTCGAGATGCAGAAAACTCGATGGCAGCTGCAGAAATGAAGGGCTGCGTTGAGTTGTCGAGAAGCAAGAACGTAGACAAGCGCCTTTTGTTTGGGAGTCAGCAGCTGCTGGACTTTTGCGATTGCTTTCACTGTGCACTGAATGCCAGGAAGGCACGAGCACGCTGCAACAACGAGCTGCGCAGGAGTGGGCAGAAGAGAACGGGCATCAGACAGCAGCTTACATAGTACCATGGAAAGAGCAGTGTTTTTGGAGTGTGCAGCAAATCCGTGTTTCTGGGCAAGGGAGGCATAAGTGCGCTGCGCTCCTAAGCTATCTCCCTGCGAGACACACTGCCAAAGCTTTTCGCTATGATGCAGTCTAGTGCAGACGCACACTACGGCTCTCCGGAGCTGTCCGAAGCCAAGCGCCGGTGGCCGGCGTCTTTCGGCTGAAGCAGCGCTTCGGAGCGTACGGCTGCCGCTCCGCTGTTGTGTGCGCGAAGCAGCCGCTTCTCCTGCTCCGGGAGCCGGACAGAGCGGTAGCTTGTAGGAGGGCGAAGAACGAAGCCGCAGAGCACCGGGCTTCTGCGCGCACCCTAAGGACTGCTAGAGGACCGTGGTGGCCGCACGCCTGCCTTTTCAATTCCCTTCTAGCATCCTTATGGAAGGTGTTCCAGGACAAATTCCCGGAGTTTTGAATTCCTCGTGATGCAGCCCCTCGTGGGAAACTCGTGCTCTTCCTCTGAGTCTCCGACATGCAGAGACCTCGATGACAACTGCAGAAATGAAGGGCTGCGTTGAGTTGTCGAGAAGCAAGAACATAGCCAGCGCCTTGTGTTTGGGAGTCAGCAGCTGCTGGACTTTTGCGATTGCTTTCACTGTGCACTGAATGCCAGGACGGCACGTGCACGTTAAAGCAACGAGCTGGGCAAGAGTAATCGAAAGATCACGGCCATGAGAGAGCATCTGGCATCTTGCCCTGGAAAGGGCAGTGTTTTTAGAGTGTGCAGTAAAATCGTGTTTCTGGGCAAGGGAGGCATAAGTGCGCTGCGCTCCTAAGCTATCTCCCTGCGAGACACACTGCCAAAGCTTTTCGCTATGATGCAGTCTAGTGCAGACGCACACTACGGCTCTCCGGAGCTGTCCGAAGCCAAGCGCCGGTGGCCGGCGTCTTTCGGCTGAAGCAGCGCTTCGAAGCGGACGGCTGCCGCTCCGCTGTTGTGAGCGCGAAGCAGCCGCTTCTCCTGCTCCGGGAGCCGGACAGAGCGGTAGCTTGTACGAGGGCGAAGAACGTTGCCGCAGGGAGACGACATTGTGTGCACAGCCTTGCGACTGCTAGAGGACGGTGGCTAAAGCTACCTGCCTTTTCAATGCACTGCTGACATGCTTTATTGAAGGTGTTCCGAGACAACTTTCCTGGGTTTTGACTTCGTCCTGATGCAGCCCCTCCTGGGAAATTGGTGCTCATCCCAGAAGGCTCGAGATGCAGAAAACTCGATGGCAGCTGCAGAAATGAAGGACTCTGTTGAAGTGTGGAGAAGCAAGAACATAGCCAGCGCCTTGTGTTTGGGAGTCAGCAGCTGCTGGACTTTTGCGATTGCTTTCACTGTGCACTGAATGCCAGGACGGCATGTGCACGTTAAAACAACGAGCTGGGCAAGAGTAATCGAAAGATCACGGCCGTCAGAAAGCAGCTTATATATTGCCCTGGGAAGAGTACTGTTTTTAGAGTGTGCAGTAAAATCGTGTTTCTGGACAAGGGAGGCATAAGTGCGCTGCGCTCCTAAGCTATCTCCCTGCGCGACACACTGCCAAAGCTTTTCGCTAGGATGCAGTCTAGTGCAGACGCACACTACGGCTCTCCGGAGCTGTCCGAAGCCAAGCGCCGCTGGCCGGCGTCTTTCGGCTGAAGCAGCGCTTCGGAGCGGACGGCTGCCGCTCCGCTGTTGCGTGCGCGAAGCAGCCGCTTCTCCTGCTCCGGGAGCCGGACAGAGCGGTAGCTTGTACGAGGGCGAAGAACGTTGCCGCAGGGAGACGACATTGTGTGCACAGCCTTGCGACTGCTAGAGGACGGTGGCTAAAGCTCCCTGCCTTTTCAATGCACTGCTGGCATGCTTTATTGAAGGTGTTCCGAGACAACTTTCCTGGGTTTTGACTTCGTCCTGATGCAGCCCCTCCTGGGAAATTGGTGCTCGTCCCAGAAGGCTCGAGATGCAGAAAACTCGATGGCAGCTGCAGAAATGAAGGACTCTGTTGAAGTGTGGAGAAGCAAGAACGTAGACAAGCGCCTTGTGTTTGGGAGTCAGCAGCTGCTGGACTTTTGCGATTGCTTTCACTGTGCACTGAATGCCAGGATGGCACGTGCACGCTGAAACAACGAGCTGGGCAAGAGTAATCGAAAGATCACGGCCGTCAGAAAACAGCTTATATATTGCCCTGGGAAGAGTACTGTTTTTGGAGTGTACAGTAAAATCGTGTTTCTGGACAAGGGAACAATAAGTGCGCTGCGCTCCTAAGCTATCTCTCTGCGCGACACACTGCCAAAGCTTTTCGCTAGGATGCAGTCTAGTGCAGACGCACACTACGGCTCTCCGGAGCTGTCCGAAGCCAAGCGCCGGTGGCCGGCGTCTTTCGGCTGAAGCAGCGCTTCGGAGCGGACGGCTGCCGCTCCGCTGTTGCGTGCGCGAAGCAGCCGCTTCTCCTGCTCCGGGAGCCGGACAGAGCGGTAGCTTGTACGAGGGCGAAGAACGTTGCCGCAGGGAGACGACATTGTGTGCACAGCCTTGCGACTGCTAGAGGACGGTGGCTAAAGCTCCCTGCCTTTTCAATGCACTGCTGACATGCTTTATTGAAGGTGTTCCGAGACAACTTTCCTGGGTTTTGACTTCGTCCTGATGCAGCCCCTCCTGGGAAATTGGTGCTCGTTCCAGAAGGCTCGAGATGCAGAAAACTCGATGGCAGCTGCAGAAATGAAGGACTCTGTTGAAGTGTGGAGAAGCAAGAACGTAGACAAGCGCCTTGTGTTTGGTAGTCAGCAGCTGCTGGACTTTTGCGATTGCTTTCACTGTGCACTGAATGCCAGGATGGCACGTGCACGCTGAAACAACGAGCTGGGCAAGAGTAATCGAAAGATCACGGCCGTCAGAAAACAGCTTATATATTGCCCTGGGAAGAGTACTGTTTTTGGAGTGTACAGTAAAATCGTGTTTCTGGGCAAGGGAGGCATAAGTTCTCTGCGCTCCTAAGCTATCTCTCTGCGAGACACACTGCCAAAGCTTTTCGCTAGGATGCAGTCTAGTGCAGACGCACACTACGGCTCTCCGGAGCTGTCCGAAGCCAAGCGCCGCTGGCCGGCGTCTTTCGGCTGAAGCAGCGCTTCGGAGCGTACGGCTGCCGCTCCGCTGTTGTGTGCGCGAAGCAGCCGCTTCTCCTGCTCCGGGAGTCGGAGAGAGCGGTAGCTTGTACGAGGGCGAAGAACGAAGCCGCAGAGCACCGGGCTTTTGCGCACACCCTAAGGACTGCTAGAGGACGGTGGTGGCCGCTCGCTTGCCTCTTCAATTCCCTTCTAGCATCCTAATAGAAGGTGTTCCAGGACAAATTCCCTGAGTTTTGAATTCCTCCTGATGCAGCCTCTCCTGGGAAACTCGTGCTCGTCCTCTGAGTCTCCGACATGCAGAGACCTCGATGGCAGCTGCAGAAATGAAGGGCTGCGTTGAGTTGTCGAGAAGCAAGAACATAGCCAGCGCCTTGTGTTTGGGAGTCAGCAGCTGGACTTTTGCGATTGCTTTCACTGTGCACTGAATGCCAGGACGGCATGTGCACGTTACAACAACGAGCTGGGCAAGAGTAATCGAAAGATCACGGCCGTCAGAAAACAGCTTATATATTGCCTTGGAAAGAGCAATGTTTCTGGAGTTTGCAATAAAATCGTGTTTCTGGACAAGGGAGGCATAAGTGCGCTGCGCTCCTAAGCTATCTCCCTGCGCGACACACTGCCAAAGCTTTTCGCTAGGATGCAGTCTAGTGCAGACGCACACTACGGCTCTCCGGAGCTGTCCGAAGCCAAGCGCCGCTGGCCGGCGTCTTTCGGCTGAAGCAGCGCTTCGGAGCGGACGGCTGCCGCTCCGCTGTTGCGTGCGCGAAGCAGCCGCTTCTCCTGCTCCGGGAGCCGGACAGAGCGGTAGCTTGTACGAGGGCGAAGAACGTTGCCGCAGGGAGACGACATTGTGTGCACAGCCTTGCGACTGCTAGAGGACGGTGGCTAAAGCTACCTGCCTTTTCAATGCACTGCTGGCATGCTTTATTGAAGGTGTTCCGAGACAACTTTCCTGGGTTTTGACTTCGTCCTGATGCAGCCCCTCTTGGGAAATTGGAGCTCATCCCAGAAGGCTCGAGATGCAGAAAACTCGATGGCAGCTGCAGAAATGAAGGGCTGCGTTGAGTTGTCGAGAAGCAAGAACGTAGACAAGCGCCTTTTGTTTGGGAGTCAGCAGCTGCTGGACTTTTGCGATTGCTTTCACTGTGCACTGAATGCCAGGAAGGCACGAGCACGCTGCAACAACGAGCTGCGCAGGAGTGGGCAGAAGAGAACGGGCATCAGACAGCAGCTTACATAGTACCATGGAAAGAGCACTGTTTTTGGAGTGTGCAGCAAATCCGTGTTTCTGGGCAAGGGAGGCATAAGTGCGCTGCGCTCCTAAGCTATCTCCCTGCGAGACACACTGCCAAAGCTTTTCGCTATGATGCAGTCTAGTGCAGACGCACACTACGGCTCTCCGGAGCTGTCCGAAGCCAAGCGCCGGTGGCCGGCGTCTTTCGGCTGAAGCAGCGCTTCGGAGCGTACGGCTGCCGCTCCGCTGTTGTGTGCGCGAAGCAGCCGCTTCTCCTGCTCCGGGAGCCGGACAGAGCGGTAGCTTGTAGGAGGGCGAAGAACGAAGCCGCAGAGCACCGGGCTTCTGCGCGCACCCTAAGGACTGCTAGAGGACCGTGGTGGCCGCACGCCTGCCTTTTCAATTCCCTTCTAGCATCCTTATGGAAGGTGTTCCAGGACAAATTCCCGGAGTTTTGAATTCCTCGTGATGCAGCCCCTCGTGGGAAACTCGTGCTCTTCCTCTGAGTCTCCGACATGCAGAGACCTCGATGACAACTGCAGAAATGAAGGGCTGCGTTGAGTTGTCGAGAAGCAAGAACATAGCCAGCGCCTTGTGTTTGGGAGTCAGCAGCTGCTGGACTTTTGCGATTGCTTTCACTGTGCACTGAATGCCAGGACGGCATGTGCACGTTAAAACAAAGAGCTGGGCAAGAGTAATCGAAAGATCACGGCCGTCAGAAAACAGCTTATATATTGCCTTGGAAAGAGCAATGTTTTTGGAGTGTTCAGTAAAATCGTGTTTCTGGACAAGGGAGGCATAAGTGCGCTGCGCTCCTAAGCTATCTCCCTGCGAGACACACTGCCAAAGCTTTTCGCTAGGATGCAGTCTAGTGCAGACGCACACTACGGCTCTCCGGAGCTGTCCGAAGCCAAGCGCCGGTGGCCGGCGTCTTTCGGCTGAAGCAGCGCTTCGGAGCGTACGGCTGCCGCTCCGCTGCTGTGTGCGCGAAGCAGCCGCTTCTCCTGCTCCGGGAGCCGGACAGAGCGGTAGCTTGTACGAGGTCGAAGAACGTTGCCGCAGGGAGACGACATTGTGTGCACAGCCTTGCGACTGCTAGAGGACGGTGGCTAAAGCTACCTGCCTTTTCAATGCACTGCTGACATGCTTTATTGAAGGTGTTCCGAGACAACTTTCCTGAGTTTCGACTTCGTCCTGATGCAGCCCCTCCTGGGAAATTGGTGCTCGTCCCAGAAGGCTCGAGATGCAGAAAACTCGATGGCAGCTGCAGAAATGAAGGACTCTGTTGAAGTGTGGAGAAGCAAGAACGTAGCCAGCGCCTTGTGTTTGGGAGTCAGCAGCTGCTGGACTTTTGCGATTGCTTTCACTGTGCACTGAATGCCAGGACGGCACGTGCACGCTGAAACAACGAGCTGGGCAAGAGCAGGGAGGGAGCACGGCCATCAGAGAGCATCTGGCATCTTGCCCTGGAAAGGGCAGTGTTTTTAGAGTGTGCAGTAAAATCGTGTTTCTGGACAAGGGAGGCATAAGTGCGCTGCGCTCCTAAGCTATCTCCCTGCGAGACACACTGCCAAAGCTTTTCGCTAGGATGCAGTCTAGTGCAGACGCACACTACGGCTCTCCGGAGCTGTCCGAAGCCAAGCGCCGCTGGCCGGCGTCTTTCGGCTGAAGCAGCGCTTCGAAGCGGACGGCTGCCGCTCCGCTGTTGTGTGCGCGAAGCAGCCGCTTCTCCTGCTCCGGGAACCGGACAGAGCGGTAGCTTGTACGAGGGCGAAGAACGTTGCCGCAGGGAGACGACATTGTGTGCACAGCCTTGCGACTGCTAGAGGACGGTGGCTAAAGCTCCCTGCCTTTTCAATGCACTGCTGGCATGCTTTATTGAAGGTGTTCCGAGACAACTTTCCTGGGTTTTGACTTCGTCCTGATGCAGCCCCTCTTGGGAAATTGGAGCTCATCCCAGAAGGCTCGAGATGCAGAAAACTCGATGGCAGCTGCAGAAATGAAGGGCTGCGTTGAGTTGTCGAGAAGCAAGAACGTAGACAAGCGCCTTTTGTTTGGGAGTCAGCAGCTGCTGGACTTTTGCGATTGCTTTCACTGTGCACTGAATGCCAGGAAGGCACGAGCACGCTGCAACAACGAGCTGCGCAGGAGTGGGCAGAAGAGAACGGGCATCAGACAGCAGCTTACATAGTACCATGGAAAGAGCAGTGTTTTTGGAGTGTGCAGCAAATCCGTGTTTCTGGGCAAGGGAGGCATAAGTGCGCTGCGCTCCTAAGCTATCTCCCTGCGAGACACACTGCCAAAGCTTTTCGCTATGATGCAGTCTAGTGCAGACGCACACTACGGCTCTCCGGAGCTGTCCGAAGCCAAGCGCCGGTGGCCGGCGTCTTTCGGCTGAAGCAGCGCTTCGGAGCGTACGGCTGCCGCTCCGCTGTTGTGTGCGCGAAGCAGCCGCTTCTCCTGCTCCGGGAGCCGGACAGAGCGGTAGCTTGTAGGAGGGCGAAGAACGAAGCCGCAGAGCACCGGGCTTCTGCGCGCACCCTAAGGACTGCTAGAGGACCGTGGTGGCCGCACGCCTGCCTTTTCAATTCCCTTCTAGCATCCTTATGGAAGGTGTTCCAGGACAAATTCCCGGAGTTTTGAATTCCTCGTGATGCAGCCCCTCGTGGGAAACTCGTGCTCTTCCTCTGAGTCTCCGACATGCAGAGACCTCGATGACAACTGCAGAAATGAAGGGCTGCGTTGAGTTGTCGAGAAGCAAGAACATAGCCAGCGCCTTGTGTTTGGGAGTCAGCAGCTGCTGGACTTTTGCGATTGCTTTCACTGTGCACTGAATGCCAGGACGGCATGTGCACGTTAAAGCAACGAGCTGGGCAAGAGTAATCGAAAGATCACGGCCATCAGAGAGCATCTGGCATCTTGCCCTGGAAAGGGCAGTGTTTTTAGAGTGTGCAGTAAAATCGTGTTTCTGGGCAAGGGAGGCATAAGTGCGCTGCGCTCCTAAGCTATCTCCCTGCGAGACACACTGCCAAAGCTTTTCGCTATGATGCAGTCTAGTGCAGACGCACACTACGGCTCTCCGGAGCTGTCCGAAGCCAAGCGCCGGTGGCCGGCGTCTTTCGGCTGAAGCAGCGCTTCGAAGCGGACGGCTGCCGCTCCGCTGTTGTGAGCGCGAAGCAGCCGCTTCTCCTGCTCCGGGAGCCGGACAGAGCGGTAGCTTGTACGAGGGCGAAGAACGTTGCCGCAGGGAGACGACATTGTGTGCACAGCCTTGCGACTGCTAGAGGACGGTGGCTAAAGCTACCTGCCTTTTCAATGCACTGCTGACATGCTTTATTGAAGGTGTTCCGAGACAACTTTCCTGGGTTTTGACTTCGTCCTGATGCAGCCCCTCCTGGGAAATTGGTGCTCATCCCAGAAGGCTCGAGATGCAGAAAACTCGATGGCAGCTGCAGAAATGAAGGACTCTGTTGAAGTGTGGAGAAGCAAGAACATAGCCAGCGCCTTGTGTTTGGGAGTCAGCAGCTGCTGGACTTTTGCGATTGCTTTCACTGTGCACTGAATGCCAGGACGGCATGTGCACGTTAAAACAACGAGCTGGGCAAGAGTAATCGAAAGATCACGGCCGTCAGAAAGCAGCTTATATATTGCCCTGGGAAGAGTACTGTTTTTAGAGTGTGCAGTAAAATCGTGTTTCTGGACAAGGGAGGCATAAGTGCGCTGCGCTCCTAAGCTATCTCCCTGCGCGACACACTGCCAAAGCTTTTCGCTAGGATGCAGTCTAGTGCAGACGCACACTACGGCTCTCCGGAGCTGTCCGAAGCCAAGCGCCGCTGGCCGGCGTCTTTCGGCTGAAGCAGCGCTTCGGAGCGGACGGCTGCCGCTCCGCTGTTGCGTGCGCGAAGCAGCCGCTTCTCCTGCTCCGGGAGCCGGACAGAGCGGTAGCTTGTACGAGGGCGAAGAACGTTGCCGCAGGGAGACGACATTGTGTGCACAGCCTTGCGACTGCTAGAGGACGGTGGCTAAAGCTACCTGCCTTTTCAATGCACTGCTGGCATGCTTTATTGAAGGTGTTCCGAGACAACTTTCCTGGGTTTTGACTTCGTCCTGATGCAGCCCCTCTTGGGAAATTGGAGCTCATCCCAGAAGGCTCGAGATGCAGAAAACTCGATGGCAGCTGCAGAAATGAAGGGCTGCGTTGAGTTGTCGAGAAGCAAGAACGTAGACAAGCGCCTTTTGTTTGGGAGTCAGCAGCTGCTGGACTTTTGCGATTGCTTTCACTGTGCACTGAATGCCAGGAAGGCACGAGCACGCTGCAACAACGAGCTGCGCAGGAGTGGGCAGAAGAGAACGGGCATCAGACAGCAGCTTACATAGTACCATGGAAAGAGCAGTGTTTTTGGAGTGTGCAGCAAATCCGTGTTTCTGGGCAAGGGAGGCATAAGTGCGCTGCGCTCCTAAGCTATCTCCCTGCGAGACACACTGCCAAAGCTTTTCGCTATGATGCAGTCTAGTGCAGACGCACACTACGGCTCTCCGGAGCTGTCCGAAGCCAAGCGCCGGTGGCCGGCGTCTTTCGGCTGAAGCAGCGCTTCGGAGCGTACGGCTGCCGCTCCGCTGTTGTGTGCGCGAAGCAGCCGCTTCTCCTGCTCCGGGAGCCGGACAGAGCGGTAGCTTGTAGGAGGGCGAAGAACGAAGCCGCAGAGCACCGGGCTTCTGCGCGCACCCTAAGGACTGCTAGAGGACCGTGGTGGCCGCACGCCTGCCTTTTCAATTCCCTTCTAGCATCCTTATGGAAGGTGTTCCAGGACAAATTCCCGGAGTTTTGAATTCCTCGTGATGCAGCCCCTCGTGGGAAACTCGTGCTCTTCCTCTGAGTCTCCGACATGCAGAGACCTCGATGACAACTGCAGAAATGAAGGGCTGCGTTGAGTTGTCGAGAAGCAAGAACATAGCCAGCGCCTTGTGTTTGGGAGTCAGCAGCTGCTGGACTTTTGCGATTGCTTTCACTGTGCACTGAATGCCAGGACGGCACGTGCACGTTAAAGCAACGAGCTGGGCAAGAGTAATCGAAAGATCACGGCCATGAGAGAGCATCTGGCATCTTGCCCTGGAAAGGGCAGTGTTTTTAGAGTGTGCAGTAAAATCGTGTTTCTGGGCAAGGGAGGCATAAGTGCGCTGCGCTCCTAAGCTATCTCCCTGCGAGACACACTGCCAAAGCTTTTCGCTATGATGCAGTCTAGTGCAGACGCACACTACGGCTCTCCGGAGCTGTCCGAAGCCAAGCGCCGGTGGCCGGCGTCTTTCGGCTGAAGCAGCGCTTCGAAGCGGACGGCTGCCGCTCCGCTGTTGTGAGCGCGAAGCAGCCGCTTCTCCTGCTCCGGGAGCCGGACAGAGCGGTAGCTTGTACGAGGGCGAAGAACGTTGCCGCAGGGAGACGACATTGTGTGCACAGCCTTGCGACTGCTAGAGGACGGTGGCTAAAGCTACCTGCCTTTTCAATGCACTGCTGACATGCTTTATTGAAGGTGTTCCGAGACAACTTTCCTGGGTTTTGACTTCGTCCTGATGCAGCCCCTCCTGGGAAATTGGTGCTCATCCCAGAAGGCTCGAGATGCAGAAAACTCGATGGCAGCTGCAGAAATGAAGGACTCTGTTGAAGTGTGGAGAAGCAAGAACATAGCCAGCGCCTTGTGTTTGGGAGTCAGCAGCTGCTGGACTTTTGCGATTGCTTTCACTGTGCACTGAATGCCAGGACGGCATGTGCACGTTAAAACAACGAGCTGGGCAAGAGTAATCGAAAGATCACGGCCGTCAGAAAGCAGCTTATATATTGCCCTGGGAAGAGTACTGTTTTTAGAGTGTGCAGTAAAATCGTGTTTCTGGACAAGGGAGGCATAAGTGCGCTGCGCTCCTAAGCTATCTCCCTGCGCGACACACTGCCAAAGCTTTTCGCTAGGATGCAGTCTAGTGCAGACGCACACTACGGCTCTCCGGAGCTGTCCGAAGCCAAGCGCCGCTGGCCGGCGTCTTTCGGCTGAAGCAGCGCTTCGGAGCGGACGGCTGCCGCTCCGCTGTTGCGTGCGCGAAGCAGCCGCTTCTCCTGCTCCGGGAGCCGGACAGAGCGGTAGCTTGTACGAGGGCGAAGAACGTTGCCGCAGGGAGACGACATTGTGTGCACAGCCTTGCGACTGCTAGAGGACGGTGGCTAAAGCTCCCTGCCTTTTCAATGCACTGCTGGCATGCTTTATTGAAGGTGTTCCGAGACAACTTTCCTGGGTTTTGACTTCGTCCTGATGCAGCCCCTCCTGGGAAATTGGTGCTCGTCCCAGAAGGCTCGAGATGCAGAAAACTCGATGGCAGCTGCAGAAATGAAGGACTCTGTTGAAGTGTGGAGAAGCAAGAACGTAGACAAGCGCCTTGTGTTTGGGAGTCAGCAGCTGCTGGACTTTTGCGATTGCTTTCACTGTGCACTGAATGCCAGGATGGCACGTGCACGCTGAAACAACGAGCTGGGCAAGAGTAATCGAAAGATCACGGCCGTCAGAAAACAGCTTATATATTGCCCTGGGAAGAGTACTGTTTTTGGAGTGTACAGTAAAATCGTGTTTCTGGACAAGGGAACAATAAGTGCGCTGCGCTCCTAAGCTATCTCTCTGCGCGACACACTGCCAAAGCTTTTCGCTAGGATGCAGTCTAGTGCAGACGCACACTACGGCTCTCCGGAGCTGTCCGAAGCCAAGCGCCGGTGGCCGGCGTCTTTCGGCTGAAGCAGCGCTTCGGAGCGGACGGCTGCCGCTCCGCTGTTGCGTGCGCGAAGCAGCCGCTTCTCCTGCTCCGGGAGCCGGACAGAGCGGTAGCTTGTACGAGGGCGAAGAACGTTGCCGCAGGGAGACGACATTGTGTGCACAGCCTTGCGACTGCTAGAGGACGGTGGCTAAAGCTCCCTGCCTTTTCAATGCACTGCTGACATGCTTTATTGAAGGTGTTCCGAGACAACTTTCCTGGGTTTTGACTTCGTCCTGATGCAGCCCCTCCTGGGAAATTGGTGCTCGTTCCAGAAGGCTCGTGATGCAGAAAACTCGATGGCAGCTGCAGAAATGAAGGACTCTGTTGAAGTGTGGAGAAGCAAGAACGTAGACAAGCGCCTTGTGTTTGGTAGTCAGCAGCTGCTGGACTTTTGCGATTGCTTTCACTGTGCACTGAATGCCAGGATGGCACGTGCACGCTGAAACAACGAGCTGGGCAAGAGTAATCGAAAGATCACGGCCGTCAGAAAACAGCTTATATATTGCCCTGGGAAGAGTACTGTTTTTGGAGTGTACAGTAAAATCGTGTTTCTGGGCAAGGGAGGCATAAGTTCTCTGCGCTCCTAAGCTATCTCTCTGCGAGACACACTGCCAAAGCTTTTCGCTAGGATGCAGTCTAGTGCAGACGCACACTACGGCTCTCCGGAGCTGTCCGAAGCCAAGCGCCGCTGGCCGGCGTCTTTCGGCTGAAGCAGCGCTTCGGAGCGTACGGCTGCCGCTCCGCTGTTGTGTGCGCGAAGCAGCCGCTTCTCCTGCTCCGGGAGTCGGAGAGAGCGGTAGCTTGTACGAGGGCGAAGAACGAAGCCGCAGAGCACCGGGCTTTTGCGCACACCCTAAGGACTGCTAGAGGACGGTGGTGGCCGCTCGCTTGCCTCTTCAATTCCCTTCTAGCATCCTAATAGAAGGTGTTCCAGGACAAATTCCCTGAGTTTTGAATTCCTCCTGATGCAGCCTCTCCTGGGAAACTCGTGCTCGTCCTCTGAGTCTCCGACATGCAGAGACCTCGATGGCAGCTGCAGAAATGAAGGGCTGCGTTGAGTTGTCGAGAAGCAAGAACATAGCCAGCGCCTTGTGTTTGGGAGTCAGCAGCTGGACTTTTGCGATTGCTTTCACTGTGCACTGAATGCCAGGACGGCATGTGCACGTTACAACAACGAGCTGGGCAAGAGTAATCGAAAGATCACGGCCGTCAGAAAACAGCTTATATATTGCCTTGGAAAGAGCAATGTTTCTGGAGTTTGCAATAAAATCGTGTTTCTGGACAAGGGAGGCATAAGTGCGCTGCGCTCCTAAGCTATCTCCCTGCGAGACACACTGCCAAAGCTTTTCGCTAGGATGCAGTCTAGTGCAGACGCACACTACGGCTCTCCGGAGCTCTCCGAAGCCAAGCGCCGGTGGCCGGCGTCTTTCGGCTGAAGCAGCGCTTCGGAGCGTACGGCTGCCGCTCCGCTGTTGTGTGCGCGAAGCAGCCGCTTCTCCTGCTCCGGGAGCCGGACAGAGCGGTAGCTTGTAGGAGGGCGAAGAACGAAGCCGCAGAGCACCGGGCTTCTGCGCGCACCCTAAGGACTGCTAGAGGACCGTGGTGGCCGCACGCCTGCCTTTTCAATTCCCTTCTAGCATCCTTATGGAAGGTGTTCCAGGACAAATTCCCGGAGTTTTGAATTCCTCGTGATGCAGCCCCTCGTGGGAAACTCGTGCTCTTCCTCTGAGTCTCCGACATGCAGAGACCTCGATGACAACTGCAGAAATGAAGGGCTGCGTTGAGTTGTCGAGAAGCAAGAACATAGCCAGCGCCTTGTGTTTGGGAGTCAGCAGCTGCTGGACTTTTGCGATTGCTTTCACTGTGCACTGAATGCCAGGACGGCACGTGCACGTTAAAGCAACGAGCTGGGCAAGAGTAATCGAAAGATCACGGCCATGAGAGAGCATCTGGCATCTTGCCCTGGAAAGGGCAGTGTTTTTAGAGTGTGCAGTAAAATCGTGTTTCTGGGCAAGGGAGGCATAAGTGCGCTGCGCTCCTAAGCTATCTCCCTGCGAGACACACTGCCAAAGCTTTTCGCTATGATGCAGTCTAGTGCAGACGCACACTACGGCTCTCCGGAGCTGTCCGAAGCCAAGCGCCGGTGGCCGGCGTCTTTCGGCTGAAGCAGCGCTTCGAAGCGGACGGCTGCCGCTCCGCTGTTGTGAGCGCGAAGCAGCCGCTTCTCCTGCTCCGGGAGCCGGACAGAGCGGTAGCTTGTACGAGGGCGAAGAACGTTGCCGCAGGGAGACGACATTGTGTGCACAGCCTTGCGACTGCTAGAGGACGGTGGCTAAAGCTACCTGCCTTTTCAATGCACTGCTGACATGCTTTATTGAAGGTGTTCCGAGACAACTTTCCTGGGTTTTGACTTCGTCCTGATGCAGCCCCTCCTGGGAAATTGGTGCTCATCCCAGAAGGCTCGAGATGCAGAAAACTCGATGGCAGCTGCAGAAATGAAGGACTCTGTTGAAGTGTGGAGAAGCAAGAACATAGCCAGCGCCTTGTGTTTGGGAGTCAGCAGCTGCTGGACTTTTGCGATTGCTTTCACTGTGCACTGAATGCCAGGACGGCATGTGCACGTTAAAACAACGAGCTGGGCAAGAGTAATCGAAAGATCACGGCCGTCAGAAAGCAGCTTATATATTGCCCTGGGAAGAGTACTGTTTTTAGAGTGTGCAGTAAAATCGTGTTTCTGGACAAGGGAGGCATAAGTGCGCTGCGCTCCTAAGCTATCTCCCTGCGCGACACACTGCCAAAGCTTTTCGCTAGGATGCAGTCTAGTGCAGACGCACACTACGGCTCTCCGGAGCTGTCCGAAGCCAAGCGCCGCTGGCCGGCGTCTTTCGGCTGAAGCAGCGCTTCGGAGCGGACGGCTGCCGCTCCGCTGTTGCGTGCGCGAAGCAGCCGCTTCTCCTGCTCCGGGAGCCGGACAGAGCGGTAGCTTGTACGAGGGCGAAGAACGTTGCCGCAGGGAGACGACATTGTGTGCACAGCCTTGCGACTGCTAGAGGACGGTGGCTAAAGCTCCCTGCCTTTTCAATGCACTGCTGGCATGCTTTATTGAAGGTGTTCCGAGACAACTTTCCTGGGTTTTGACTTCGTCCTGATGCAGCCCCTCCTGGGAAATTGGTGCTCGTCCCAGAAGGCTCGAGATGCAGAAAACTCGATGGCAGCTGCAGAAATGAAGGACTCTGTTGAAGTGTGGAGAAGCAAGAACGTAGACAAGCGCCTTGTGTTTGGGAGTCAGCAGCTGCTGGACTTTTGCGATTGCTTTCACTGTGCACTGAATGCCAGGATGGCACGTGCACGCTGAAACAACGAGCTGGGCAAGAGTAATCGAAAGATCACGGCCGTCAGAAAACAGCTTATATATTGCCCTGGGAAGAGTACTGTTTTTGGAGTGTACAGTAAAATCGTGTTTCTGGACAAGGGAACAATAAGTGCGCTGCGCTCCTAAGCTATCTCTCTGCGCGACACACTGCCAAAGCTTTTCGCTAGGATGCAGTCTAGTGCAGACGCACACTACGGCTCTCCGGAGCTGTCCGAAGCCAAGCGCCGGTGGCCGGCGTCTTTCGGCTGAAGCAGCGCTTCGGAGCGGACGGCTGCCGCTCCGCTGTTGCGTGCGCGAAGCAGCCGCTTCTCCTGCTCCGGGAGCCGGACAGAGCGGTAGCTTGTACGAGGGCGAAGAACGTTGCCGCAGGGAGACGACATTGTGTGCACAGCCTTGCGACTGCTAGAGGACGGTGGCTAAAGCTCCCTGCCTTTTCAATGCACTGCTGACATGCTTTATTGAAGGTGTTCCGAGACAACTTTCCTGGGTTTTGACTTCGTCCTGATGCAGCCCCTCCTGGGAAATTGGTGCTCGTTCCAGAAGGCTCGAGATGCAGAAAACTCGATGGCAGCTGCAGAAATGAAGGACTCTGTTGAAGTGTGGAGAAGCAAGAACGTAGACAAGCGCCTTGTGTTTGGTAGTCAGCAGCTGCTGGACTTTTGCGATTGCTTTCACTGTGCACTGAATGCCAGGATGGCACGTGCACGCTGAAACAACGAGCTGGGCAAGAGTAATCGAAAGATCACGGCCGTCAGAAAACAGCTTATATATTGCCCTGGGAAGAGTACTGTTTTTGGAGTGTACAGTAAAATCGTGTTTCTGGGCAAGGGAGGCATAAGTTCTCTGCGCTCCTAAGCTATCTCTCTGCGAGACACACTGCCAAAGCTTTTCGCTAGGATGCAGTCTAGTGCAGACGCACACTACGGCTCTCCGGAGCTGTCCGAAGCCAAGCGCCGCTGGCCGGCGTCTTTCGGCTGAAGCAGCGCTTCGGAGCGTACGGCTGCCGCTCCGCTGTTGTGTGCGCGAAGCAGCCGCTTCTCCTGCTCCGGGAGTCGGAGAGAGCGGTAGCTTGTACGAGGGCGAAGAACGAAGCCGCAGAGCACCGGGCTTTTGCGCACACCCTAAGGACTGCTAGAGGACGGTGGTGGCCGCTCGCTTGCCTCTTCAATTCCCTTCTAGCATCCTAATAGAAGGTGTTCCAGGACAAATTCCCTGAGTTTTGAATTCCTCCTGATGCAGCCTCTCCTGGGAAACTCGTGCTCGTCCTCTGAGTCTCCGACATGCAGAGACCTCGATGGCAGCTGCAGAAATGAAGGGCTGCGTTGAGTTGTCGAGAAGCAAGAACATAGCCAGCGCCTTGTGTTTGGGAGTCAGCAGCTGGACTTTTGCGATTGCTTTCACTGTGCACTGAATGCCAGGATGGCATGTGCACGTTACAACAACGAGCTGGGCAAGAGTAATCGAAAGATCACGGCCGTCAGAAAACAGCTTATATATTGCCTTGGAAAGAGCAATGTTTCTGGAGTTTGCAATAAAATCGTGTTTCTGGACAAGGGAGGCATAAGTGCGCTGCGCTCCTAAGCTATCTCCCTGCGAGACACACTGCCAAAGCTTTTCGCTATGATGCAGTCTAGTGCAGACGCACACTACGGCTCTCCGGAGCTGTTCGAAGCCAAGCGCCGGTGGCCGGCGTCTTTCGGCTGAAGCAGCGCTTCGGAGCGTACGGCTGCCGCTCCGCTGTTGTGTGCGCGAAGCAGCCGCTTCTCCTGCTCCGGGAGCCGGAGAGAGCGGTAGCTTGTACGAGGGCGAAGAACGAAGCCGCAGAGCACCGGGCTTTTGCGCACACCCTAAGGACTGCTAGAGGACGGTGGTGGCCGCTCGCCTGCCTCTTCAATTCCCTACTAGCATCCTAATGGAAGGTGTTCCAGTACAAATTCCCTGAGTTTTGAATTCGTCCTGATGCAGCCTCTCCTGGGAAACTCGTGCTCGTCCTCTGAGTCTCCGACATGCAGAGACCTCGATGGCAGCTGCAGAAATGAAGGGCTGCGTTGAGTTGTCGAGAAGCAAGAACATAGCCAGCGCCTTGTGTTTGGGAGTCAGCAGCTGCTGGACTTTTGCGATTGCTTTCACTGTGCACTGAATGCCAGGACGGCATGTGCACGTTAAAACAACGAGCTGGGCAAGAGTAATCGAAAGATCACGGCCGTCAGAAAACAGCTTATATATTGCCTTGGAAAGAGCAATGTTTTTGGAGTGTACAGTAAAATCGTGTTTCTGGACAAGGGAGGCATAAGTGCGCTGCGCTCCTAAGCTATCTCTCTGCGAGACACACTGCCAAAGCTTTTCGCTAGGATGCAGTCTAGTGCAGACGCACACTACGGCTCTCCGGAGCTGTCCGAAGCCAAGCGCCGGTGGCCGGCGTCTTTCGGCTGAAGCAGCGCTTCGGAGCGTAGGGCTGCCGCTCCGCTGTTGTGTGCGCGAAGCAGCCGCTTCTCCTGCTCCGGGAGCCGGACAGAGCGGTAGCTTGTACGAGGGCGAAGAACGAAGCCGCAGAGCACCGGCCTTCTGCGCGCACCCTAAGGACTGCTAGAGGACCGTAGTGGCCGCACGCCTGCCTCTTCAATTCTCTTCTAGCATCCTAATGGAAGGTTTTCCAGGACATATTTCTGGAGTTTTGAATTCCTCCTGATGCAGCCCCTCCTGGGAAACTCGTGCTCGTCCTCTGAGTCTCCGACATGCAGAGACCTCGATGGCAGCTGCAGAAATGAAGGGCTGCGTTGAGTTGTCGAGAAGCAAGAACATAGCCAGCGCCTTGTGTTTGGGAGTCAGCAGCTGCTGGACTTTTGCGATTGCTTTCACTGTGCACTGAATGCCAGGACGGCATGTGCACGTTAAAACAACAAGCTGGGCAAGAGTAATCGAAAGATCACGGCCGTCAGAAAACAGCTTATATATTGCCCTGGAAAGAGCAATGTTTTTGGAGTTTGCAATAAAATCGTGTTTCTGGACAAGGGAGGCATAAGTGCGCTGCGCTCCTAAGCTATCTCCCTGCGAGACACACTGCCAAAGCTTTTCGCTATGATGCAGTCTAGTGCAGACGCACACTACGGCTCTCCGGAGCTGTCCGAAGCGAAGCGCCGGTGGCCGGCGTCTTTCGGCTGAAGCAGCGCTTCGGAGCGTAGGGCTGCCGCTCCGCTGTTGTGTGCGCGAAGCAGCCGCTTCTCCGGCTCCGGGAGCCGGACAGAGCGGTAGCTTGTACGAGGGCGAAGAACGTTGCCGCAGGGAGACGACATTGTGTGCACAGCCTTGCGACTGCTAGAGGACGGTGGCTAAAGCTCCCTGCCTTTTCAATGCACTGCTGGCATGCTTTATTGAAGGTGTTCCGAGACAACTTTCCTGGGTTTTGACTTCGTCCTGATGCAGCCCCTCCTGGGAAATTGGTGCTCGTCCCAGAAGGCTCGAGATACAGAAAACTCGATGGCAGCTGCAGAAATGAAGGACTCTGTTGAAGTGTGGAGAAGCAAGAACGTAGACAAGCGCCTTGTGTTTGGGAGTCAGCAGCTGCTGGACTTTTGCGATTGCTTTCACTGTGCACTGAATGCCAGGATGGCACGTGCACGCTGAAACAACGAGCTGGGCAAGAGTAATCGAAAGATCACGGCCGTCAGAAAGCAGCTTATATATTGCCCTGGGAAGAGTACTGTTTTTGGAGTGTACAGTAAAATCGTGTTTCTGGACAAGGGAGGCATAAGTGCGCTGCGCTCCTAAGCTATCTCCCTGCGAGACACACTGCCAAAGCTTTTCGCTAGGATGCAGTCTAGTGCAGACGCACACTACGGCTCTCCGGAGCTGTCCGAAGCCAAGCGCCGCTGGCCGGCGTCTTTCGGCTGAAGCAGCGCTTCGGAGCGTACGGCTGCCGCTCCGCTGTTGTGTGCGCGAAGCAGCCGCTTCTCCTGCTCCGGGAGCCGGACAGAGCGGTAGCTTGTACGGGGGCGAAGAACGAAGCCGCAGAGCACCGGGCTTTTGCGCACACCCTAAGGACTGCTAGAGGACGGTGGTGGCCGCTCGCCTGCCTCTTCAATTCCCTTCTAGCATCCTAATAGAAGGTGTTCCAGGACAAATTCCCTGAGTTTTGAATTCCTCCTGATGCAGCCTCTCCTGGGAAACTCGTGCTCGTCCTCTGAGTCTCCGACATGCAGAGACCTCGATGGCAGCTGCAGAAATGAAGGGCTGCGTTGAGTTGTCGAGAAGCAAGAACATAGCCAGCGCCTTGTGTTTGGGAGTCAGCAGCTGCTGGACTTTTGCGATTGCTTTCACTGTGCACTGAATGCCAGGACGGCATGTGCACGTTAAAACAACGAGCTGGGCAAGAGTAATCGAAAGATCACGGCCGTCAGAAAACAGCTTATATATTGCCTTGGAAAGAGCAATGTTTTTGGAGTGTACAGTAAAATCGTGTTTCTGGACAAGGGAGGCATAAGTGCGCTGCGCTCCTAAGCTATCTCTCTGCGAGACACACTGCCAAAGCTTTTCGCTAGGATGCAGTCTAGTGCAGACGCACACTACGGCTCTCCGGAGCTGTCCGAAGCCAAGCGCCGGTGGCCGGCGTCTTTCGGCTGAAGCAGCGCTTCGGAGCGTAGGGCTGCCGCTCCGCTGTTGTGTGCGCGAAGCAGCCGCTTCTCCTGCTCCGGGAGCCGGAGAGAGCGGTAGCTTGTACGAGGGCGAAGAACGAAGCCGCAGAGCACCGGGCTTCTGCGCGCACCCTAAGGACTGCTAGAGGACCGTAGTGGCCGCACGCCTGCCTCTTCAATTCTCTTCTAGCATCCTAATGGAAAGTTTTCCAGGACATATTTCTGGAGTTTTGAATTCCTCCTGATGCAGCCCCTCCTGGGAAACTCGTGCTCGTCCTCTGAGTCTCCGACATGCAGAGACCTCGATGGCAGCTGCAGAAATGAAGGGCTGCGTTGAGTTGTCGAGAAGCAAGAACATAGCCAGCGCCTTGTGTTTGGGAGTCAGCAGCTGCTGGACTTTTGCGATTGCTTTCACTGTGCACTGAATGCCAGGACGGCATGTGCACGTTAAAACAACGAGCTGGGCAAGAGTAATCGAAAGATCACGGCCGTCAGAAAACAGCTTATATATTGCCCTGGAAAGAGCAATGTTTTTGGAGTTTGCAATAAAATCGTGTTTCTGGACAAGGGAGGCATAAGTGCGCTGCGCTCCTAAGCTATCTCCTTGCGAGACACACTGCCAAAGCTTTTCGCTATGATGCAGTCTAGTTGCAGACGCACACTACGGCTCTCCGGAGCTGTCCGAAGCCAAGCGCCGGTGGCCGGCGTCTTTCGGCTGAAGCAGCGCTTCGGAGCGTAGGGCTGCCGCTCCGCTGTTGTGTGCGCGAAGCAGCCGCTTCTCCTGCTCCGGGAGCCGGACAGAGCGGTAGCTTGTACGAGGGCGAAGAACGAAGCCGCAGAGCACCGGGCTTCTGCGCGCACCCTAAGGACTGCTAGAGGACGGTGGTGGCCGCTCGCTTGCCTCTTCAATTCCCTTCTAGCATCCTTATGGAAGGTGTTCCAGGACAAATTCCCTGAGTTTTGAATTCCTCCTGATGCAGCCCCTCCTGGGAAACTCGTGCTCGTCCTCTGAGTCTCCGACATGCAGAGACCTCGATGGCAACTGCAGAAATGAAGGGCTGCGTTGAGTTGTCGAGAAGCAAGAACATAGCCAGCGCCTTGTGTTTGGGAGTCAGCAGCTGCTGGACTTTTGCGATTGCTTTCACTGTGCACTGAATGCCAGGACGGCATGTGCACGTTAAAACAACGAGCTGGGCAAGAGTAATCGAAAGATCACGGCCGTCAGAAAGCAGCTTATATATTGCCCTGGGAAGAGTACTGTTTTTGGAGTGTGCAGTAAAATCGTGTTTCTGGGCAAGGGAGGCATAAGTGCGCTGCGCTCCTAAGCTATCTCTCTGCGAGACACACTGCCAAAGCTTTTCGCTATGATGCAGTCTAGTGCAGACGCACACTACGGCTCTCCGGAGCTGTCCGAAGCCAAGCGCCGGTGGCCGGCGTCTTTCGGCTGAAGCAGCGCTTCGGAGCGTACGGCTGCCGCTCCGCTGCTGTGTGCGCGAAGCAGCCGCTTCTCCTCCTCCGGGAGCCGGACAGAGCGGTAGCTTGTACGAGGGCGAAGAACGAAGCCGCAGAGCACCGGGCTTCTGCGCGCACCCTAAGGACTGCTAGAGGACCGTAGTGGCCGCACGCCTGCCTCTTCAATTCTCTTCTAGCATCCTAATGGAAAGTTTTCCAGGACATATTTCTGGAGTTTTGAATTCCTCCTGATGCAGCCCCTCCTGGGAAACTCGTGCTCGTCCTCTGAGTCTCCGACATGCAGAGACCTCGATGGCAGCTGCAGAAATGAAGGGCTGCGTTGAGTTGTCGAGAAGCAAGAACATAGCCAGCGCCTTGTGTTTGGGAGTCAGCAGCTGCTGGACTTTTGCGATTGCTTTCACTGTGCACTGAATGCCAGGACGGCATGTGCACGTTAAAACAACGAGCTGGGCAAGAGTAATCGAAAGATCACGGCCGTCAGAAAACAGCTTATATATTGCCCTGGAAAGAGCAATGTTTTTGGAGTTTGCAATAAAATCATGTTTCTGGACAAGGGAGGCATAAGTGCGCTGCGCTCCTAAGCTATCTCCCTGCGAGACACACTGCCAAAGCTTTTCGCTATGATGCAGTCTAGTGCAGACGCACACTACGGCTCTCCGGAGCTGTCCGAAGCCAAGCGCCGGTGGCCGGCGTCTTTCGGCTGAAGCAGCGCTTCGGAGCGTACGGCTGCCGCTCCGCTGCTGTGTGCGCGAAGCAGCCGCTTCTCCTGCTCCGGGAGCCGGACAGAGCGGTAGCTTGTACGAGGGCGAAGAACGTTGCCGCAGGGAGACGACATTGTGTGCACAGCCTTGCGACTGCTAGAGGACGGTGGCTAAAGCTCCCTGCCTTTTCAATGCACTGCTGGCATGCTTTATTGAAGGTGTTCCGAGACAACTTTCCTGGGTTTTGACTTCGTCCTGATGCAGCCCCTCCTGGGAAACTCGTGCTCGTCCCAGAAGGCTCGAGATGCAGAAAACTCGATGGCAGCTGCAGAAATGAAGGACTCTGTTGAAGTGTGGAGAAGCAAGAACATAGCCAGCGCCTTGTGTTTGGGAGTCAGCAGCTGCTGGACTTTTGCGATTGCTTTCACTGTGCACTGAATGCCAGGACGGCACGTGCACGCTGAAACAACGAGCTGGGCAAGAGTAATCGAAAGATCACGGCCGTCAGAAAGCAGCTTATATATTGCCCTGGGAAGAGTACTGTTTTTGGAGTGTACAGTAAAATCGTGTTTCTGGACAAGGGAGGCATAAGTGCGCTGCGCTCCTAAGCTATCTCCCTGCGAGACACACTGCCAAAGCTTTTCGCTATGATGCAGTCTAGTTGCAGACGCACACTACGGCTCTCCGGAGCTGTCCGAAGCCAAGCGCCGGTGGCCGGCGTCTTTCGGCTGAAGCAGCGCTTCGGAGCGTACGGCTGCCGCTCCGCTGCTGTGTGCGCGAAGCAGCCGCTTCTCCTGCTCCGGGAGCCGGACAGAGCGGTAGCTTGTACGAGGGCGAAGAACGTTGCCGCAGGGAGACGACATTGTGTGCACAGCCTTGCGACTGCTAGAGGACGGTGGCTAAAGCTCCCTGCCTTTTCAATGCACTGCTGGCATGCTTTATTGAAGGTGTTCCGAGACAACTTTCCTGGGTTTTGACTTCGTCCTGATGCAGCCCCTCCTGGGAAATTGGTGCTCGTCCCAGAAGGCTCGAGATGCAGAAAACTCGATGGCAGCTGCAGAAATGAAGGACTCTGTTGAAGTGTGGAGAAGCAAGAACGTAGACAAGCGCCTTTTGTTTGGGAGTCAGCAGCTGCTGGACTTTTGCGATTGCTTTCACTGTGCACTGAATGCCAGGAAGGCACGAGCACGCTGCAACAACGAGCTGCGCAGGAGTGGGCAGAAGAGAACGGGCATCAGACAGCAGCTTACATAGTACCATGGAAAGAGCAGTGTTTTTGGAGTGTGCAGCAAATCCGTGTTTCTGGGCAAGGGAGGCATAAGTGCGCTGCGCTCCTAAGCTATCTCCCTGCGAGACACACTGCCAAAGCTTTTCGCTATGATGCAGTCTAGTGCAGACGCACACTACGGCTCACCGGAGCTGTCCGAAGCCAAGCGCCGGTGGCCGGCGTCTTTCGGCTGAAGCAGCGCTTCGGAGCGTACGGCTGCCGCTCCGCTGTTGTGTGCGCGAAGCAGCCGCTTCTCCTGCTCCGGGAGCCGGACAGAGCGGTAGCTTGTAGGAGGGCGAAGAACGAAGCCGCAGAGCACCGGGCTTCTGCGCGCACCCTAAGGACTGCTAGAGGACCGTGGTGGCCGCACGCCTGCCTTTTCAATTCCCTTCTAGCATCCTTATGGAAGGTGTTCCAGGACAAATTCCCGGAGTTTTGAATTCCTCGTGATGCAGCCCCTCGTGGGAAACTCGTGCTCTTCCTCTGAGTCTCCGACATGCAGAGACCTCGATGACAACTGCAGAAATGAAGGGCTGCGTTGAGTTGTCGAGAAGCAAGAACATAGCCAGCGCCTTGTGTTTGGGAGTCAGCAGCTGCTGGACTTTTGCGATTGCTTTCACTGTGCACTGAATGCCAGGACGGCACGTGCACGTTAAAGCAACGAGCTGGGCAAGAGTAATCGAAAGATCACGGCCATGAGAGAGCATCTGGCATCTTGCCCTGGAAAGGGCAGTGTTTTTAGAGTGTGCAGTAAAATCGTGTTTCTGGGCAAGGGAGGCATAAGTGCGCTGCGCTCCTAAGCTATCTCCCTGCGAGACACACTGCCAAAGCTTTTCGCTATGATGCAGTCTAGTGCAGACGCACACTACGGCTCTCCGGAGCTGTCCGAAGCCAAGCGCCGGTGGCCGGCGTCTTTCGGCTGAAGCAGCGCTTCGAAGCGGACGGCTGCCGCTCCGCTGTTGTGAGCGCGAAGCAGCCGCTTCTCCTGCTCCGGGAGCCGGACAGAGCGGTAGCTTGTACGAGGGCGAAGAACGTTGCCGCAGGGAGACGACATTGTGTGCACAGCCTTGCGACTGCTAGAGGACGGTGGCTAAAGCTCCCTGCCTTTTCAATGCACTGCTGACATGCTTTATTGAAGGTGTTCCGAGACAACTTTCCTGGGTTTTGACTTCGTCCTGATGCAGCCCCTCCTGGGAAATTGGTGCTCATCCCAGAAGGCTCGAGATGCAGAAAACTCGATGGCAGCTGCAGAAATGAAGGACTCTGTTGAAGTGTGGAGAAGCAAGAACGTAGACAAGCGCCTTGTGTTTGGGAGTCAGCAGCTGCTGGACTTTTGCGATTGCTTTCACTGTGCACTGAATGCCAGGATGGCACGTGCACGCTGAAACAACGAGCTGGGCAAGAGTAATCGAAAGATCACGGCCGTCAGAAAACAGCTTATATATTGCCCTGGGAAGAGTACTGTTTTTGGAGTGTACAGTAAAATCGTGTTTCTGGACAAGGGAGGCATAAGTGCGCTGCGCTCCTAAGCTATCTCTCTGCGCGACACACTGCCAAAGCTTTTCGCTAGGATGCAGTCTAGTGCAGACGCACACTACGGCTCTCCGGAGCTGTCCGAAGCCAAGCGCCGGTGGCCGGCGTCTTTCGGCTGAAGCAGCGCTTCGGAGCGGACGGCTGCCGCTCCGCTGTTGCGTGCGCGAAGCAGCCGCTTCTCCTGCTCCGGGAGCCGGACAGAGCGGTAGCTTGTACGAGGGCGAAGAACGTTGCCGCAGGGAGACGACATTGTGTGCACAGCCTTGCGACTGCTAGAGGACGGTGGCTAAAGCTCCCTGCCTTTTCAATGCACTGCTGGCATGCTTTATTGAAGGTGTTCCGAGACAACTTTCCTGGGTTTTGACTTCGTCCTGATGCAGCCCCTCCTGGGAAATTGGTGCTCGTCCCAGAAGGCTCGAGATGCAGAAAACTCGATGGCAGCTGCAGAAATGAAGGACTCTGTTGAAGTGTGGAGAAGCAAGAACGTAGACAAGCGCCTTGTGTTTGGGAGTCAGCAGCTGCTGGACTTTTGCGATTGCTTTCACTGTGCACTGAATGCCAGGATGGCACGTGCACGCTGAAACAACGAGCTGGGCAAGAGTAATCGAAAGATCACGGCCGTCAGAAAACAGCTTATATATTGCCCTGGGAAGAGTACTGTTTTTGGAGTGTACAGTAAAATCGTGTTTCTGGGCAAGGGAGGCATAAGTTCTCTGCGCTCCTAAGCTATCTCTCTGCGAGACACACTGCCAAAGCTTTTCGCTAGGATGCAGTCTAGTGCAGACGCACACTACGGCTCTCCGGAGCTGTCCGAAGCCAAGCGCCGCTGGCCGGCGTCTTTCGGCTGAAGCAGCGCTTCGGAGCGTACGGCTGCCGCTCCGCTGTTGCGTGCGCGAAGCAGCCGCTTCTCCTGCTCCGGGAGTCGGAGAGAGCGGTAGCTTGTACGAGGGCGAAGAACGAAGCCGCAGAGCACCGGGCTTTTGCGCTCACCCTAAGGACTGCTAGAGGACGGTGGTGGCCGCTCGCTTGCCTCTTCAATTCCCTTCTAGCATCCTAATAGAAGGTGTTCCAGGACAAATTCCCGGAGTTTTGAATTCCTCCTGATGCAGCCTCTCCTGGGAAACTCGTGCTCGTCCTCTGAGTCTCCGACATGCAGAGACCTCGATGGCAGCTGCAGAAATGAAGGGCTGCGTTGAGTTGTCGAGAAGCAAGAACATAGCCAGCGCCTTGTGTTTGGGAGTCAGCAGCTGGACTTTTGCGATTGCTTTCACTGTGCACTGAATGCCAGGACGGCATGTGCACGTTACAACAACGAGCTGGGCAAGAGTAATCGAAAGATCACGGCCGTCAGAAAGCAGCTTATATATTGCCCTGGGAAGAGTACTGTTTTTGGAGTGTACAGTAAAATCGTGTTTCTGGACAAGGGAGGCATAAGTGCGCTGCGCTCCTAAGCTATCTCCCTGCGAGACACACTGCCAAAGCTTTTCGCTATGATGCAGTCTAGTTGCAGACGCACACTACGGCTCTCCGGATCTGTCCGAAGCCAAGCGCCGGTGGCCGGCGTCTTTCGGCTGAAGCAGCGCTTCGGAGCGTACGGCTGCCGCTCCGCTGCTGTGTGCGCGAAGCAGCCGCTTCTCCTGCTCCGGGAGCCGGACAGAGCGGTAGCTTGTACGAGGGCGAAGAACGTTGCCGCAGGGAGACGACATTGTGTGCACAGCCTTGCGACTGCTAGAGGACGGTGGCTAAAGCTCCCTGCCTTTTCAATGCACTGCTGGCATGCTTTATTGAAGGTGTTCCGAGACAACTTTCCTGGGTTTTGACTTCGTCCTGATGCAGCCCCTCCTGGGAAATTGGTGCTCGTCCCAGAAGGCTCGAGATGCAGAAAACTCGATGGCAGCTGCAGAAATGAAGGACTCTGTTGAAGTGTGGAGAAGCAAGAACGTAGACAAGCGCCTTGTGTTTGGGAGTCAGCAGCTGCTGGACTTTTGCGATTGCTTTCACTGTGCACTGAATGCCAGGAAGGCACGTGCACGCTGCAACAACCAGCTGGGCAAGAGTGGGCAGAAGAGAACGGGCGTCAGAAAACAGCTTACATAGTACCATGGAAAGAGCAGTGTTTTTGGAGTGTGCAGCAAATCCGTGTTTCTGGACAAGGGAGGCATAAGTGCGCTGCGCTCCTAAGGTATCTCTCTGCGAGACACACTGTCAAAGCTTTTCGCTAGGATGCAGTCTAGTGCAGACGCACACTACGGCTCTCCGGAGCTGTCCGAAGCCAAGCGCCGCTGGCCGGCGTCTTTCGGCTGAAGCAGCGCTTCGGAGCGTACGGCTGCCGCTCCGCTGTTGCGTGCGCGAAGCAGCCGCTTCTCCTGCTCCGGGAGCCGGACAGAGCGGTAGCTTGTACGAGGGCGAAGAACGAAGCCGAAGAGCACCGGGCTTCTGCGCGCACCCTAAGGACTGCTAGAGGACCGTGGTGGCCGCACGCCTGCCTCTTCAATTCCCTTCTAGCATCCTTATGGAAGGTGTTCCAGGACATATTTCTGGGGTTTTGAATTCCTCCTGATGCAGCCCCTCGTGGGAAACTCGTGCTCGTCCTCTGAGTCTCCGACATGCAGAGACCTCGATGGCAACTGCAGAAATGAAGGGCTGCGTTGAGTTGTCGAGAAGCAAGAACATAGCCAGCGCCTTGTGTTTGGGAGTCAGCAGCTGCTGGACTTTTGCGATTGCTTTCACTGTGCACTGAATGCCAGGACGGCATGTGCACGTTAAAACAAAGAGCTGGGCAAGAGTAATCGAAAGATCACGGCCGTCAGAAAACAGCTTATATATTGCCTTGGAAAGAGCAATGTTTTTGGAGTGTTCAGTAAAATCGTGTTTCTGGACAAGGGAGGCATAAGTGCGCTGCGCTCCTAAGCTATCTCCCTGCGAGACACACTGCCAAAGCTTTTCGCTAGGATGCAGTCTAGTGCAGACGCACACTACGGCTCTCCGGAGCTGTCCGAAGCCAAGCGCCGGTGGCCGGCGTCTTTCGGCTGAAGCAGCGCTTCGGAGCGTACGGCTGCCGCTCCGCTGCTGTGTGCGCGAAGCAGCCGCTTCTCCTGCTCCGGGAGCCGGACAGAGCGGTAGCTTGTACGAGGTCGAAGAACGTTGCCGCAGGGAGACGACATTGTGTGCACAGCCTTGCGACTGCTAGAGGACGGTGGCTAAAGCTACCTGCCTTTTCAATGCACTGCTGACATGCTTTATTGAAGGTGTTCCGAGACAACTTTCCTGAGTTTCGACTTCGTCCTGATGCAGCCCCTCCTGGGAAATTGGTGCTCGTCCCAGAAGGCTCGAGATGCAGAAAACTCGATGGCAGCTGCAGAAATGAAGGACTCTGTTGAAGTGTGGAGAAGCAAGAACGTAGCCAGCGCCTTGTGTTTGGGAGTCAGCAGCTGCTGGACTTTTGCGATTGCTTTCACTGTGCACTGAATGCCAGGACGGCACGTGCACGCTGAAACAACGAGCTGGGCAAGAGCAGGGAGGGAGCACGGCCATCAGAGAGCATCTGGCATCTTGCCCTGGAAAGGGCAGTGTTTTTAGAGTGTGCAGTAAAATCGTGTTTCTGGACAAGGGAGGCATAAGTGCGCTGCGCTCCTAAGCTATCTCCCTGCGAGACACACTGCCAAAGCTTTTCGCTAGGATGCAGTCTAGTGCAGACGCACACTACGGCTCTCCGGAGCTGTCCGAAGCCAAGCGCCGCTGGCCGGCGTCTTTCGGCTGAAGCAGCGCTTCGAAGCGGACGGCTGCCGCTCCGCTGTTGTGTGCGCGAAGCAGCCGCTTCTCCTGCTCCGGGAACCGGACAGAGCGGTAGCTTGTACGAGGGCGAAGAACGTTGCCGCAGGGAGACGACATTGTGTGCACAGCCTTGCGACTGCTAGAGGACGGTGGCTAAAGCTACCTGCCTTTTCAATGCACTGCTGGCATGCTTTATTGAAGGTGTTCCGAGACAACTTTCCTGGGTTTTGACTTCGTCCTGATGCAGCCCCTCTTGGGAAATTGGAGCTCATCCCAGAAGGCTCGAGATGCAGAAAACTCGATGGCAGCTGCAGAAATGAAGGGCTGCGTTGAGTTGTCGAGAAGCAAGAACGTAGACAAGCGCCTTTTGTTTGGGAGTCAGCAGCTGCTGGACTTTTGCGATTGCTTTCACTGTGCACTGAATGCCAGGAAGGCACGAGCACGCTGCAACAACGAGCTGCGCAGGAGTGGGCAGAAGAGAACGGGCATCAGACAGCAGCTTACATAGTACCATGGAAAGAGCAGTGTTTTTGGAGTGTGCAGCAAATCCGTGTTTCTGGGCAAGGGAGGCATAAGTGCGCTGCGCTCCTAAGCTATCTCCCTGCGAGACACACTGCCAAAGCTTTTCGCTAGGATGCAGTCTAGTGCAGACGCACACTACGGCTCTCCGGAGCTGTCCGAAGCCAAGCGCCGGTGGCCGGCGTCTTTCGGCTGAAGCAGCGCTTCGGAGCGTACGGCTGCCGCTCCGCTGTTGTGTGCGCGAAGCAGCCGCTTCTCCTGCTCCGGGAGCCGGACAGAGCGGTAGCTTGTAGGAGGGCGAAGAACGAAGCCGCAGAGCACCGGGCTTCTGCGCGCACCCTAAGGACTGCTAGAGGACCGTGGTGGCCGCACGCCTGCCTTTTCAATTCCCTTCTAGCATCCTTATGGAAGGTGTTCCAGGACAAATTCCCGGAGTTTTGAATTCCTCGTGATGCAGCCCCTCGTGGGAAACTCGTGCTCTTCCTCTGAGTCTCCGACATGCAGAGACCTCGATGACAACTGCAGAAATGAAGGGCTGCGTTGAGTTGTCGAGAAGCAAGAACATAGCCAGCGCCTTGTGTTTGGGAGTCAGCAGCTGCTGGACTTTTGCGATTGCTTTCACTGTGCACTGAATGCCAGGACGGCATGTGCACGTTAAAACAAAGAGCTGGGCAAGAGTAATCGAAAGATCACGGCCGTCAGAAAACAGCTTATATATTGCCTTGGAAAGAGCAATGTTTTTGGAGTGTTCAGTAAAATCGTGTTTCTGGACAAGGGAGGCATAAGTGCGCTGCGCTCCTAAGCTATCTCCCTGCGAGACACACTGCCAAAGCTTTTCGCTAGGATGCAGTCTAGTGCAGACGCACACTACGGCTCTCCGGAGCTGTCCGAAGCCAAGCGCCGGTGGCCGGCGTCTTTCGGCTGAAGCAGCGCTTCGGAGCGTACGGCTGCCGCTCCGCTGCTGTGTGCGCGAAGCAGCCGCTTCTCCTGCTCCGGGAGCCGGACAGAGCGGTAGCTTGTACGAGGTCGAAGAACGTTGCCGCAGGGAGACGACATTGTGTGCACAGCCTTGCGACTGCTAGAGGACGGTGGCTAAAGCTACCTGCCTTTTCAATGCACTGCTGACATGCTTTATTGAAGGTGTTCCGAGACAACTTTCCTGAGTTTCGACTTCGTCCTGATGCAGCCCCTCCTGGGAAATTGGTGCTCGTCCCAGAAGGCTCGAGATGCAGAAAACTCGATGGCAGCTGCAGAAATGAAGGACTCTGTTGAAGTGTGGAGAAGCAAGAACGTAGCCAGCGCCTTGTGTTTGGGAGTCAGCAGCTGCTGGACTTTTGCGATTGCTTTCACTGTGCACTGAATGCCAGGACGGCACGTGCACGCTGAAACAACGAGCTGGGCAAGAGCAGGGAGGGAGCACGGCCATCAGAGAGCATCTGGCATCTTGCCCTGGAAAGGGCAGTGTTTTTAGAGTGTGCAGTAAAATCGTGTTTCTGGACAAGGGAGGCATAAGTGCGCTGCGCTCCTAAGCTATCTCCCTGCGAGACACACTGCCAAAGCTTTTCGCTAGGATGCAGTCTAGTGCAGACGCACACTACGGCTCTCCGGAGCTGTCCGAAGCCAAGCGCCGCTGGCCGGCGTCTTTCGGCTGAAGCAGCGCTTCGAAGCGGACGGCTGCCGCTCCGCTGTTGTGTGCGCGAAGCAGCCGCTTCTCCTGCTCCGGGAACCGGACAGAGCGGTAGCTTGTACGAGGGCGAAGAACGTTGCCGCAGGGAGACGACATTGTGTGCACAGCCTTGCGACTGCTAGAGGACGGTGGCTAAAGCTACCTGCCTTTTCAATGCACTGCTGGCATGCTTTATTGAAGGTGTTCCGAGACAACTTTCCTGGGTTTTGACTTCGTCCTGATGCAGCCCCTCTTGGGAAATTGGAGCTCATCCCAGAAGGCTCGAGATGCAGAAAACTCGATGGCAGCTGCAGAAATGAAGGGCTGCGTTGAGTTGTCGAGAAGCAAGAACGTAGACAAGCGCCTTTTGTTTGGGAGTCAGCAGCTGCTGGACTTTTGCGATTGCTTTCACTGTGCACTGAATGCCAGGAAGGCACGAGCACGCTGCAACAACGAGCTGCGCAGGAGTGGGCAGAAGAGAACGGGCATCTGACAGCAGCTTACATAGTACCATGGAAAGAGCAGTGTTTTTGGAGTGTGCAGCAAATCCGTGTTTCTGGGCAAGGGAGGCATAAGTGCGCTGCGCTCCTAAGCTATCTCCCTGCGAGACACACTGCCAAAGCTTTTCGCTATGATGCAGTCTAGTGCAGACGCACACTACGGCTCTCCGGAGCTGTCCGAAGCCAAGCGCCGGTGGCCGGCGTCTTTCGGCTGAAGCAGCGCTTCGGAGCGTACGGCTGCCGCTCCGCTGTTGTGTGCGCGAAGCAGCCGCTTCTCCTGCTCCGGGAGCCGGACAGAGCGGTAGCTTGTAGGAGGGCGAAGAACGAAGCCGCAGAGCACCGGGCTTCTGCGCGCACCCTAAGGACTGCTAGAGGACCGTGGTGGCCGCACGCCTGCCTTTTCAATTCCCTTCTAGCATCCTTATGGAAGGTGTTCCAGGACAAATTCCCGGAGTTTTGAATTCCTCGTGATGCAGCCCCTCGTGGGAAACTCGTGCTCTTCCTCTGAGTCTCCGACATGCAGAGACCTCGATGACAACTGCAGAAATGAAGGGCTGCGTTGAGTTGTCGAGAAGCAAGAACATAGCCAGCGCCTTGTGTTTGGGAGTCAGCAGCTGCTGGACTTTTGCGATTGCTTTCACTGTGCACTGAATGCCAGGACGGCATGTGCACGTTAAAACAACGAGCTGGGCAAGAGTAATCGAAAGATCACGGCCGTCAGAAAGCAGCTTATATATTGCCCTGGGAAGAGTACTGTTTTTAGAGTGTGCAGTAAAATCGTGTTTCTGGACAAGGGAGGCATAAGTGCGCTGCGCTCCTAAGCTATCTCCCTGCGAGACACACTGCCAAAGCTTTTCGCTAGGATGCAGTCTAGTGCAGACGCACACTACGGCTCTCCGGAGCTGTCCGAAGCCAAGCGCCGCTGGCCGGCGTCTTTCGGCTGAAGCAGCGCTTCGGAGCGGACGGCTGCCGCTCCGCTGTTGCGTGCGCGAAGCAGCCGCTTCTCCTGCTCCGGGAGCCGGACAGAGCGGTAGCTTGTACGAGGGCGAAGAACGTTGCCGCAGGGAGACGACATTGTGTGCACAGCCTTGCGACTGCTAGAGGACGGTGGCTAAAGCTCCCTGCCTTTTCAATGCACTGCTGGCATGCTTTATTGAAGGTGTTCCGAGACAACTTTCCTGGGTTTTGACTTCGTCCTGATGCAGCCCCTCCTGGGAAATTGGTGCTCGTCCCAGAAGGCTCGAGATGCAGAAAACTCGATGGCAGCTGCAGAAATGAAGGACTCTGTTGAAGTGTGGAGAAGCAAGAACGTAGACAAGCGCCTTGTGTTTGGGAGTCAGCAGCTGCTGGACTTTTGCGATTGCTTTCACTGTGCACTGAATGCCAGGACGGCACGTGCACGCTGCAACAACCAGCTGGGCAAGAGTGGGCAGAAGAGAACGGGCGTCAGACAGCAGCTTACATAGTACCATGGAAAGAGCAGTGTTTTTGGAGTGTGCAGCAAATCCGTGTTTCTGGACAAGGGAGGCATAAGTGCGCTGCGCTCCTAAGGTATCTCTCTGCGAGACACACTGTCAAAGCTTTTCGCTAGGATGCAGTCTAGTGCAGACGCACACTACGGCTCTCCGGAGCTGTCCGAAGCCAAGCGCCGCTGGCCGGCGTCTTTCGGCTGAAGCAGCGCTTCGGAGCGGACGGCTGCCGCTCCGCTGTTGCGTGCGCGAAGCAGCCGCTTCTCCTGCTCCGGGAGCCGGACAGAGCGGTAGCTTGTACGAGGGCGAAGAACGAAGCCGCAGAGCACCGGGCTTCTGCGCGCACCCTAAGGACTGCTAGAGGACGGTGGTGGCCGCACGCCTGCCTCTTCAATTCCCTTCTAGCATCCTTATGGAAGGTGTTCCAGGACATATTTCTGGGGTTTTGAATTCCTCCTGATGCAGCCCCTCGTGGGAAACTCGTGCTCGTCCTCTGAGTCTCCGACATGCAGAGACCTCGATGGCAACTGCAGAAATGAAGGGCTGCGTTGAGTTGTCGAGAAGCAAGAACATAGCCAGCGCCTTGTGTTTGGGAGTCAGCAGCTGCTGGACTTTTGCGATTGCTTTCACTGTGCACTGAATGCCAGGACGGCATGTGCACGTTAAAACAAAGAGCTGGGCAAGAGTAATCGAAAGATCACGGCCGTCAGAAAACAGCTTATATATTGCCTTGGAAAGAGCAATGTTTTTGGAGTTTGCAATAAAATCGTGTTTCTGGACAAGGGAGGCATAAGTGCGCTGCGCTCCTAAGCTATCTCCCTGCGAGACACACTGCCAAAGCTTATCGCTAAGATGCAGTCTAGTGCAGACGCACACTACGGCTCTCCGGAGCTGTCCGAAGCCAAGCGCCGCTGGCCGGCGTCTTTCGGCTGAAGCAGCGCTTCGGAGCGTAGGGCTGCCGCTCCGCTGCTGTGTGCGCGAAGCAGCCGCTTCTCCTGCTCCGGGAGCCGGACAGAGCGGTAGCTTGTACGAGGTCGAAGAACGTTGCCGCAGGGAGACGACATTGTGTGCACAGCCTTGCGACTGCTAGAGGACGGTGGCTAAAGCTACCTGCCTTTTCAATGCACTGCTGACATGCTTTATTGAAGGTGTTCCGAGACAACTTTCCTGAGTTTCGACTTCGTCCTGATGCAGCCCCTCCTGGGAAATTGGTGCTCGTCCCAGAAGGCTCGAGATGCAGAAAACTCGATGGCAGCTGCAGAAATGAAGGACTCTGTTGAAGTGTGGAGAAGCAAGAACGTAGCCAGCGCCTTGTGTTTGGGAGTCAGCAGCTGCTGGACTTTTGCGATTGCTTTCACTGTGCACTGAATGCCAGGACGGCACGTGCACGCTGAAACAACGAGCTGGGCAAGAGCAGGGAGGGAGCACGGCCATCAGAGAGCATCTGGCATCTTGCCCTGGAAAGGGCAGTGTTTTTAGAGTGTGCAGTAAAATCGTGTTTCTGGACAAGGGAGGCATAAGTGCGCTGCGCTCCTAAGCTATCTCCCTGCGAGACACACTGCCAAAGCTTTTCGCTAGGATGCAGTCTAGTGCAGACGCACACTACGGCTCTCCGGAGCTGTCCGAAGCCAAGCGCCGCTGGCCGGCGTCTTTCGGCTGAAGCAGCGCTTCGAAGCGGACGGCTGCCGCTCCGCTGTTGTGTGCGCGAAGCAGCCGCTTCTCCTGCTCCGGGAACCGGACAGAGCGGTAGCTTGTACGAGGGCGAAGAACGTTGCCGCAGGGAGACGACATTGTGTGCACAGCCTTGCGACTGCTAGAGGACGGTGGCTAAAGCTACCTGCCTTTTCAATGCACTGCTGGCATGCTTTATTGAAGGTGTTCCGAGACAACTTTCCTGGGTTTTGACTTCGTCCTGATGCAGCCCCTCTTGGGAAATTGGAGCTCATCCCAGAAGGCTCGAGATGCAGAAAACTCGATGGCAGCTGCAGAAATGAAGGGCTGCGTTGAGTTGTCGAGAAGCAAGAACGTAGACAAGCGCCTTTTGTTTGGGAGTCAGCAGCTGCTGGACTTTTGCGATTGCTTTCACTGTGCACTGAATGCCAGGAAGGCACGAGCACGCTGCAACAACGAGCTGCGCAGGAGTGGGCAGAAGAGAACGGGCATCAGACAGCAGCTTACATAGTACCATGGAAAGAGCAGTGTTTTTGGAGTGTGCAGCAAATCCGTGTTTCTGGGCAAGGGAGGCATAAGTGCGCTGCGCTCCTAAGCTATCTCCCTGCGAGACACACTGCCAAAGCTTTTCGCTATGATGCAGTCTAGTGCAGACGCACACTACGGCTCTCCGGAACTGTCCGAAGCCAAGCGCCGGTGGCCGGCGTCTTTCGGCTGAAGCAGCGCTTCGGAGCGTACGGCTGCCGCTCCGCTGTTGTGTGCGCGAAGCAGCCGCTTCTCCTGCTCCGGGAGCCGGACAGAGCGGTAGCTTGTAGGAGGGCGAAGAACGAAGCCGCAGAGCACCGGGCTTCTGCGCGCACCCTAAGGACTGCTAGAGGACCGTGGTGGCCGCACGCCTGCCTTTTCAATTCCCTTCTAGCATCCTTATGGAAGGTGTTCCAGGACAAATTCCCGGAGTTTTGAATTCCTCGTGATGCAGCCCCTCGTGGGAAACTCGTGCTCTTCCTCTGAGTCTCCGACATGCAGAGACCTCGATGACAACTGCAGAAATGAAGGGCTGCGTTGAGTTGTCGAGAAGCAAGAACATAGCCAGCGCCTTGTGTTTGGGAGTCAGCAGCTGCTGGACTTTTGCGATTGCTTTCACTGTGCACTGAATGCCAGGACGGCACGTGCACGTTAAAGCAACGAGCTGGGCAAGAGTAATCGAAAGATCACGGCCGTCAGAAAACAGCTTATATATTGCCTTGGAAAGAGCAATGTTTTTGGAGTGTACAGTAAAATCGTGTTTCTGGGCAAGGGAGGCATAAGTGCGCTGCGCTCCTAAGCTATCTCCCTGCGAGACACACTGCCAAAGCTTTTCGCTATGATGCAGTCTAGTGCAGACGCACACTACGGCTCTCCGGAGCTGTCCGAAGCCAAGCGCCGCTGGCCGGCGTCTTTCGGCTGAAGCAGCGCTTCGAAGCGGACGGCTGCCGCTCCGCTGTTGTGAGCGCGAAGCAGCCGCTTCTCCTGCTCCGGGAGCCGGACAGAGCGGTAGCTTGTACGAGGGCGAAGAACGTTGCCGCAGGGAGACGACATTGTGTGCACAGCCTTGCGACTGCTAGAGGACGGTCGCTAAAGCTCCCTGCCTTTTCAATGCACTGCTGACATGCTTTATTGAAGGTGTTCCGAGACAACTTTCCTGGGTTTTGACTTCGTCCTGATGCAGCCCCTCCTGGGAAATTGGTGCTCATCCCAGAAGGCTCGAGATGCAGAAAACTCGATGGCAGCTGCAGAAATGAAGGACTCTGTTGAAGTGTGGAGAAGCAAGAACATAGCCAGCGCCTTGTGTTTGGGAGTCAGCAGCTGCTGGACTTTTGCGATTGCTTTCACTGTGCACTGAATGCCAGGACGGCATGTGCACGTTAAAACAACGAGCTGGGCAAGAGTAATCGAAAGATCACGGCCGTCAGAAAGCAGCTTATATATTGCCCTGGGAAGAGTACTGTTTTTAGAGTGTGCAGTAAAATCGTGTTTCTGGACAAGGGAGGCATAAGTGCGCTGCGCTCCTAAGCTATCTCCCTGCGCGACACACTGCCAAAGCTTTTCGCTAGGATGCAGTCTAGTGCAGACGCACACTACGGCTCTCCGGAGCTGTCCGAAGCCAAGCGCCGCTGGCCGGCGTCTTTCGGCTGAAGCAGCGCTTCGGAGCGGACGGCTGCCGCTCCGCTGTTGCGTGCGCGAAGCAGCCGCTTCTCCTGCTCCGGGAGCCGGACAGAGCGGTAGCTTGTACGAGGGCGAAGAACGTTGCCGCAGGGAGACGACATTGTGTGCACAGCCTTGCGACTGCTAGAGGACGGTGGCTAAAGCTCCCTGCCTTTTCAATGCACTGCTGGCATGCTTTATTGAAGGTGTTCCGAGACAACTTTCCTGGGTTTTGACTTCGTCCTGATGCAGCCCCTCCTGGGAAATTGGTGCTCGTCCCAGAAGGCTCGAGATGCAGAAAACTCGATGGCAGCTGCAGAAATGAAGGACTCTGTTGAAGTGTGGAGAAGCAAGAACGTAGACAAGCGCCTTGTGTTTGGGAGTCAGCAGCTGCTGGACTTTTGCGATTGCTTTCACTGTGCACTGAATGCCAGGATGGCACGTGCACGCTGAAACAACGAGCTGGGCAAGAGTAATCGAAAGATCACGGCCGTCAGAAAACAGCTTATATATTGCCCTGGGAAGAGTACTGTTTTTGGAGTGTACAGTAAAATCGTGTTTCTGGACAAGGGAGGCATAAGTGCGCTGCGCTCCTAAGCTATCTCTCTGCGCGACACACTGCCAAAGCTTTTCGCTAGGATGCAGTCTAGTGCAGACGCACACTACGGCTCTCCGGAGCTGTCCGAAGCCAAGCGCCGGTGGCCGGCGTCTTTCGGCTGAAGCAGCGCTTCGGAGCGGACGGCTGCCGCTCCGCTGTTGCGTGCGCGAAGCAGCCGCTTCTCCTGCTCCGGGAGCCGGACAGAGCGGTAGCTTGTACGAGGGCGAAGAACGTTGCCGCAGGGAGACGACATTGTGTGCACAGCCTTGCGACTGCTAGAGGACGGTGGCTAAAGCTCCCTGCCTTTTCAATGCACTGCTGGCATGCTTTATTGAAGGTGTTCCGAGACAACTTTCCTGGGTTTTGACTTCGTCCTGATGCAGCCCCTCCTGGGAAATTGGTGCTCGTCCCAGAAGGCTCGAGATGCAGAAAACTCGATGGCAGCTGCAGAAATGAAGGACTCTGTTGAAGTGTGGAGAAGCAAGAACGTAGACAAGCGCCTTGTGTTTGGGAGTCAGCAGCTGCTGGACTTTTGCGATTGCTTTCACTGTGCACTGAATGCCAGGATGGCACGTGCACGCTGAAACAACGAGCTGGGCAAGAGTAATCGAAAGATCACGGCCGTCAGAAAACAGCTTATATATTGCCCTGGGAAGAGTACTGTTTTTGGAGTGTACAGTAAAATCGTGTTTCTGGGCAAGGGAGGCATAAGTTCTCTGCGCTCCTAAGCTATCTCTCTGCGAGACACACTGCCAAAGCTTTTCGCTAGGATGCAGTCTAGTGCAGACGCACACTACGGCTCTCCGGAGCTGTCCGAAGCCAAGCGCCGCTGGCCGGCGTCTTTCGGCTGAAGCAGCGCTTCGGAGCGTACGGCTGCCGCTCCGCTGTTGTGTGCGCGAAGCAGCCGCTTCTCCTGCTCCGGGAGTCGGAGAGAGCGGTAGCTTGTACGAGGGCGAAGAACGAAGCCGCAGAGCACCGGGCTTTTGCGCACACCCTAAGGACTGCTAGAGGACGGTGGTGGCCGCTCGCTTGCCTCTTCAATTCCCTTCTAGCATCCTAATAGAAGGTGTTCCAGGACAAATTCCCGGAGTTTTGAATTCCTCCTGATGCAGCCTCTCCTGGGAAACTCGTGCTCGTCCTCTGAGTCTCCGACATGCAGAGACCTCGATGGCAACTGCAGAAATGAAGGGCTGCGTTGAGTTGTCGAGAAGCAAGAACATAGCCAGCGCCTTGTGTTTGGGAGTCAGCAGCTGGACTTTTGCGATTGCTTTCACTGTGCACTGAATGCCAGGACGGCATGTGCACGTTACAACAACGAGCTGGGCAAGAGTAATCGAAAGATCACGGCCGTCAGAAAACAGCTTATATATTGCCTTGGAAAGAGCAATGTTTCTGGAGTTTGCAATAAAATCGTGTTTCTGGACAAGGGAGGCATAAGTGCGCTGCGCTCCTAAGCTATCTCCCTGCGAGACACACTGCCAAAGCTTTTCGCTATGATGCAGTCTAGTGCAGACGCACACTACGGCTCTCCGGAGCTGTTCGAAGCCAAGCGCCGGTGGCCGGCGTCTTTCGGCTGAAGCAGCGCTTCGGAGCGTACGGCTGCCGCTCCGCTGTTGTGTGCGCGAAGCAGCCGCTTCTCCTGCTCCGGGAGCCGGAGAGAGCGGTAGCTTGTACGAGGGCGAAGAACGAAGCCGCAGAGCACCGGGCTTTTGCGCACACCCTAAGGACTGCTAGAGGACGGTGGTGGCCGCTCGCCTGCCTCTTCAATTCCCTTCTAGCATCCTAATGGAAGGTGTTCCAGTACAAATTCCCTGAGTTTTGAATTCGTCCTGATGCAGCCTCTCCTGGGAAACTCGTGCTCGTCCTCTGAGTCTCCGACATGCAGAGACCTCGATGGCAGCTGCAGAAATGAAGGGCTGCGTTGAGTTGTCGAGAAGCAAGAACATAGCCAGCGCCTTGTGTTTGGGAGTCAGCAGCTGCTGGACTTTTGCGATTGCTTTCACTGTGCACTGAATGCCAGGACGGCATGTGCACGTTAAAACAACGAGCTGGGCAAGAGTAATCGAAAGATCACGGCCGTCAGAAAACAGCTCATATATTGCCTTGGAAAGAGCAATGTTTTTGGAGTGTACAGTAAAATCGTGTTTCTCGACAAGGGAGGCATAAGTGCGCTGCGCTCCTAAGCTATCTCTCTGCGAGACACACTGCCAAAGCTTTTCGCTAGGATGCAGTCTAGTGCAGACGCACACTACGGCTCTCCGGAGCTGTCCGAAGCCAAGCGCCGGTGGCCGGCGTCTTTCGGCTGAAGCAGCGCTTCGGAGCGTAGGGCTGCCGCTCCGCTGTTGTGTGCGCGAAGCAGCCGCTTCTCCTGCTCCGGGAGCCGGACAGAGCGGTAGCTTGTACGAGGGCGAAGAACGTTGCCGCAGGGAGACGACATTGTGTGCACAGCCTTGCGACTGCTAGAGGACGGTGGCTAAAGCTCCCTGCCTTTTCAATGCACTGCTGGCATGCTTTATTGAAGGTGTTCCGAGACAACTTTCCTGGGTTTTGACTTCGTCCTGATGCAGCCCCTCCTGGGAAATTGGTGCTCGTCCCAGAAGGCTCGAGATGCAGAAAACTCGATGGCAGCTGCAGAAATGAAGGACTCTGTTGAAGTGTGGAGAAGCAAGAACGTAGACAAGCGCCTTGTGTTTGGGAGTCAGCAGCTGCTGGACTTTTGCGATTGCTTTCACTGTGCACTGAATGCCAGGATGGCACGTGCACGCTGAAACAACGAGCTGGGCAAGAGTAATCGAAAGATCACGGCCGTCAGAAAACAGCTTATATATTGCCCTGGGAAGAGTACTGTTTTTGGAGTGTACAGTAAAATCGTGTTTCTGGGCAAGGGAGGCATAAGTTCTCTGCGCTCCTAAGCTATCTCTCTGCGAGACACACTGCCAAAGCTTTTCGCTAGGATGCAGTCTAGTGCAGACGCACACTACGGCTCTCCGGAGCTGTCCGAAGCCAAGCGCCGCTGGCCGGCGTCTTTCGGCTGAAGCAGCGCTTCGGAGCGTACGGCTGCCGCTCCGCTGTTGTGTGCGCGAAGCAGCCGCTTCTCCTGCTCCGGGAGTCGGAGAGAGCGGTAGCTTGTACGAGGGCGAAGAACGAAGCCGCAGAGCACCGGGCTTTTGCGCACACCCTAAGGACTGCTAGAGGACGGTGGTGGCCGCTCGCTTGCCTCTTCAATTCCCTTCTAGCATCCTAATAGAAGGTGTTCCAGGACAAATTCCCGGAGTTTTGAATTCCTCCTGATGCAGCCTCTCCTGGGAAACTCGTGCTCGTCCTCTGAGTCTCCGACATGCAGAGACCTCGATGGCAGCTGCAGAAATGAAGGGCTGCGTTGAGTTGTCGAGAAGCAAGAACATAGCCAGCGCCTTGTGTTTGGGAGTCAGCAGCTGGACTTTTGCGATTGCTTTCACTGTGCACTGAATGCCAGGACGGCATGTGCACGTTACAACAACGAGCTGGGCAAGAGTAATCGAAAGATCACGGCCGTCAGAAAACAGCTTATATATTGCCTTGGAAAGAGCAATGTTTCTGGAGTTTGCAATAAAATCGTGTTTCTGGACAAGGGAGGCATAAGTGCGCTGCGCTCCTAAGCTATCTCCCTGCGAGACACACTGCCAAAGCTTTTCGCTATGATGCAGTCTAGTGCAGACGCACACTACGGCTCTCCGGAGCTGTTCGAAGCCAAGCGCCGGTGGCCGGCGTCTTTCGGCTGAAGCAGCGCTTCGGAGCGTACGGCTGCCGCTCCGCTGTTGTGTGCGCGAAGCAGCCGCTTCTCCTGCTCCGGGAGCCGGAGAGAGCGGTAGCTTGTACGGGGGCGAAGAACGAAGCCGCAGAGCACCGGGCTTTTGCGCACACCCTAAGGACTGCTAGAGGACGGTGGTGGCCGCTCGCCTGCCTCTTCAATTCCCTTCTAGCATCCTAATGGAAGGTGTTCCAGTACAAATTCCCTGAGTTTTGAATTCGTCCTGATGCAGCCTCTCCTGGGAAACTCGTGCTCGTCCTCTGAGTCTCCGACATGCAGAGACCTCGATGGCAGCTGCAGAAATGAAGGGCTGCGTTGAGTTGTCGAGAAGCAAGAACATAGCCAGCGCCTTGTGTTTGGGAGTCAGCAGCTGCTGGACTTTTGCGATTGCTTTCACTGTGCACTGAATGCCAGGACGGCATGTGCACGTTAAAACAACGAGCTGGGCAAGAGTAATCGAAAGATCACGGCCGTCAGAAAACAGCTTATATATTGCCTTGGAAAGAGCAATGTTTTTGGAGTGTACAGTAAAATCGTGTTTCTCGACAAGGGAGGCATAAGTGCGCTGCGCTCCTAAGCTATCTCTCTGCGAGACACACTGCCAAAGCTTTTCGCTAGGATGCAGTCTAGTGCAGACGCACACTACGGCTCTCCGGAGCTGTCCGAAGCCAAGCGCCGCTGGCCGGCGTCTTTCGGCTGAAGCAGCGCTTCGGAGCGTAGGGCTGCCGCTCCGCTGTTGTGTGCGCGAAGCAGCCGCTTCTCCTGCTCCGGGAGCCGGACAGAGCGGTAGCTTGTACGAGGGCGAAGAACGAAGCCGCAGAGCACCGGCCTTCTGCGCGCACCCTAAGGACTGCTAGAGGACCGTAGTGGCCGCACGCCTGCCTCTTCAATTCTCTTCTAGCATCCTAATGGAAGGTTTTCCAGGACATATTTCTGGAGTTTTGAATTCCTCCTGATGCAGCCCCTCCTGGGAAACTCGTGCTCGTCCTCTGAGTCTCCGACATGCAGAGACCTCGATGGCAGCTGCAGAAATGAAGGGCTGCGTTGAGTTGTCGAGAAGCAAGAACATAGCCAGCGCCTTGTGTTTGGGAGTCAGCAGCTGCTGGACTTTTGCGATTGCTTTCACTGTGCACTGAATGCCAGGACGGCATGTGCACGTTAAAACAACGAGCTGGGCAAGAGTAATCGAAAGATCACGGCCGTCAGAAAACAGCTTATATATTGCCCTGGAAAGAGCAATGTTTTTGGAGTTTGCAATAAAATCGTGTTTCTGGACAAGGGAGGCATAAGTGCGCTGCGCTCCTAAGCTATCTCCCTGCGAGACACACTGCCAAAGCTTTTCGCTATGATGCAGTCTAGTGCAGACGCACACTACGGCTCTCCGGAGCTGTCCGAAGCGAAGCGCCGGTGGCCGGCGTCTTTCGGCTGAAGCAGCGCTTCGGAGCGTAGGGCTGCCGCTCCGCTGTTGTGTGCGCGAAGCAGCCGCTTCTCCGGCTCCGGGAGCCGGACAGAGCGGTAGCTTGTACGAGGGCGAAGAACGTTGCCGCAGGGAGACGACATTGTGTGCACAGCCTTGCGACTGCTAGAGGACGGTGGCTAAAGCTCCCTGCCTTTTCAATGCACTGCTGGCATGCTTTATTGAAGGTGTTCCGAGACAACTTTCCTGGGTTTTGACTTCGTCCTGATGCAGCCCCTCCTGGGAAATTGGTGCTCGTCCCAGAATGCTCGAGATACAGAAAACTCGATGGCAGCTGCAGAAATGAAGGACTCTGTTGAAGTGTGGAGAAGCAAGAACGTAGACAAGCGCCTTGTGTTTGGGAGTCAGCAGCTGCTGGACTTTTGCGATTGCTTTCACTGTGCACTGAATGCCAGGATGGCACGTGCACGCTGAAACAACGAGCTGGGCAAGAGTAATCGAAAGATCACGGCCGTCAGAAAGCAGCTTATATATTGCCCTGGGAAGAGTACTGTTTTTGGAGTGTACAGTAAAATCGTGTTTCTGGACAAGGGAGGCATAAGTGCGCTGCGCTCCTAAGCTATCTCCCTGCGAGACACACTGCCAAAGCTTTTCGCTAGGATGCAGTCTAGTGCAGACGCACACTACGGCTCTCCGGAGCTCTCCGAAGCCAAGCGCCGCTGGCCGGCGTCTTTCGGCTGAAGCAGCGCTTCGGAGCGTACGGCTGCCGCTCCGCTGTTGTGTGCGCGAAGCAGCCGCTTCTCCTGCTCCGGGAGCCGGACAGAGCGGTAGCTTGTACGGGGGCGAAGAACGAAGCCGCAGAGCACCGGGCTTTTGCGCACACCCTAAGGACTGCTAGAGGACGGTGGTGGCCGCTCGCCTGCCTCTTCAATTCCCTTCTAGCATCCTAATAGAAGGTGTTCCAGGACAAATTCCCTGAGTTTTGAATTCCTCCTGATGCAGCCTCTCCTGGGAAACTCGTGCTCGTCCTCTGAGTCTCCGACATGCAGAGACCTCGATGGCAGCTGCAGAAATGAAGGGCTGCGTTGAGTTGTCGAGAAGCAAGAACATAGCCAGCGCCTTGTGTTTGGGAGTCAGCAGCTGCTGGACTTTTGCGATTGCTTTCACTGTGCACTGAATGCCAGGACGGCATGTGCACGTTACAACAACGAGCTGGGCAAGAGTAATCGAAAGATCACGGCCGTCAGAAAACAGCTTATATATTGCCTTGGAAAGAGCAATGTTTTTGGAGTGTACAGTAAAATCGTGTTTCTCGACAAGGGAGGCATAAGTGCGCTGCGCTCCTAAGCTATCTCTCTGCGAGACACACTGCCAAAGCTTTTCGCTAGGATGCAGTCTAGTGCAGACGCACACTACGGCTCTCCGGAGCTGTCCGAAGCCAAGCGCCGGTGGCCGGCGTCTTTCGGCTGAAGCAGCGCTTCGGAGCGTAGGGCTGCCGCTCCGCTGTTGTGTGCGCGAAGCAGCCGCTTCTCCTGCTCCGGGAGCCGGACAGAGCGGTAGCTTGTAGGAGGGCGAAGAACGAAGCCGCAGAGCACCGGGCTTCTGCGCGCACCCTAAGGACTGCTAGAGGACCGTAGTGGCCGCACGCCTGCCTCTTCAATTCTCTTCTAGCATCCTAATGGAAGGTTTTCCAGGACATATTTCTGGAGTTTTGAATTCCTCCTGATGCAGCCCCTCCTGGGAAACTCGTGCTCGTCCTCTGAGTCTCCGACATGCAGAGACCTCGATGGCAGCTGCAGAAATGAAGGGCTGCGTTGAGTTGTCGAGAAGCAAGAACATAGCCAGCGCCTTGTGTTTGGGAGTCAGCAGCTGCTGGACTTTTGCGATTGCTTTCACTGTGCACTGAATGCCAGGACGGCATGTGCACGTTACAACAACGAGCTGGGCAAGAGTAATCGAAAGATCACGGCCGTCAGAAAACAGCTTATATATTGCCCTGGAAAGAGCAATGTTTTTGGAGTTTGCAATAAAATCGTGTTTCTGGACAAGGGAGGCATAAGTGCGCTGCGCTCCTAAGCTATCTCCCTGCGAGACACACTGCCAAAGCTTTTCGCTAGGATGCAGTCTAGTGCAGACGCACACTACGGCTCTCCGGAGCTGTCCGAAGCCAAGCGCCGGTGGCCGGCGTCTTTCGGCTGAAGCAGCGCTTCGGAGCGTAGGGCTGCCGCTCCGCTGTTGTGTGCGCGAAGCAGCCGCTTCTCCTGCTCCGGGAGCCGGACAGAGCGGTAGCTTGTACGAGGGCGAAGAACGTTGCCGCAGGGAGACGACATTGTGTGCACAGCCTTGCGACTGCTAGAGGACGGTGGCTAAAGCTCCCTGCCTTTTCAATGCACTGCTGGCATGCTTTATTGAAGGTGTTCCGAGACAACTTTCCTGGGTTTTGACTTCGTCCTGATGCAGCCCCTCCTGGGAAATTGGTGCTCGTCCCAGAAGGCTCGAGATACAGAAAACTCGATGGCAGCTGCAGAAATGAAGGACTCTGTTGAAGTGTGGAGAAGCAAGAACGTAGACAAGCGCCTTGTGTTTGGGAGTCAGCAGCTGCTGGACTTTTGCGATTGCTTTCACTGTGCACTGAATGCCAGGATGGCACGTGCACGCTGAAACAACGAGCTGGGCAAGAGTAATCGAAAGATCACGGCCGTCAGAAAGCAGCTTATATATTGCCCTGGGAAGAGTACTGTTTTTGGAGTGTACAGTAAAATCGTGTTTCTGGACAAGGGAGGCATAAGTGCGCTGCGCTCCTAAGCTATCTCCCTGCGAGACACACTGCCAAAGCTTTTCGCTAGGATGCAGTCTAGTGCAGACGCACACTACGGCTCTCCGGAGCTCTCCGAAGCCAAGCGCCGCTGGCCGGCGTCTTTCGGCTGAAGCAGCGCTTCGGAGCGTACGGCTGCCGCTCCGCTGTTGTGTGCGCGAAGCAGCCGCTTCTCCTGCTCCGGGAGCCGGACAGAGCGGTAGCTTGTACGGGGGCGAAGAACGAAGCCGCAGAGCACCGGGCTTTTGCGCACACCCTAAGGACTGCTAGAGGACGGTGGTGGCCGCTCGCTTGCCTCTTCAATTCCCTTCTAGCATCCTAATAGAAGGTGTTCCAGGACAAATTCCCTGAGTTTTGAATTCCTCCTGATGCAGCCTCTCCTGGGAAACTCGTGCTCGTCCTCTGAGTCTCCGACATGCAGAGACCTCGATGGCAGCTGCAGAAATGAAGGGCTGCGTTGAGTTGTCGAGAAGCAAGAACATAGCCAGCGCCTTGTGTTTGGGAGTCAGCAGCTGCTGGACTTTTGCGATTGCTTTCACTGTGCACTGAATGCCAGGACGGCATGTGCACGTTAAAACAACGAGCTGGGCAAGAGTAATCGAAAGATCACGGCCGTCAGAAAACAGCTTATATATTGCCTTGGAAAGAGCAATGTTTTTGGAGTGTACAGTAAAATCGTGTTTCTGGACAAGGGAGGCATAAGTGCGCTGCGCTCCTAAGCTATCTCTCTGCGAGACACACTGCCAAAGCTTTTCGCTAGGATGCAGTCTAGTGCAGACGCACACTACGGCTCTCCGGAGCTGTCCGAAGCCAAGCGCCGGTGGCCGGCGTCTTTCGGCTGAAGCAGCGCTTCGGAGCGTACGGCTGCCGCTCCGCTGTTGTGTGCGCGAAGCAGCCGCTTCTCCTGCTCCGGGAGCCGGACAGAGCGGTAGCTTGTACGAGGGCGAAGAACGAAGCCGCAGAGCACCGGGCTTCTGCGCGCACCCTAAGGACTGCTAGAGGACGGTGGTGGCCGCTCGCTTGCCTCTTCAATTCCCTTCTAGCATCCTTATGGAAGGTGTTCCAGGACAAATTCCCTGAGTTTTGAATTCCTCCTGATGCAGCCCCTCCTGGGAAACTCGTGCTCGTCCTCTGAGTCTCCGACATGCAGAGACCTCGATGGCAACTGCAGAAATGAAGGGCTGCGTTGAGTTGTCGAGAAGCAAGAACATAGCCAGCGCCTTGTGTTTGGGAGTCAGCAGCTGCTGGACTTTTGCGATTGCTTTCACTGTGCACTGAATGCCAGGACGGCATGTGCACGTTAAAACAACGAGCTGGGCAAGAGTAATCGAAAGATCACGGCCGTCAGAAAGCAGCTTATATATTGCCCTGGGAAGAGTACTGTTTTTGGAGTGTGCAGTAAAATCGTGTTTCTGGACAAGGGAGGCATAAGTGCGCTGCGCTCCTAAGCTATCTCTCTGCGAGACACACTGCCAAAGCTTTTCGCTATGATGCAGTCTAGTGCAGACGCACACTACGGCTCTCCGGAGCTGTCCGAAGCCAAGCGCCGGTGGCCGGCGTCTTTCGGCTGAAGCAGCGCTTCGGAGCGTACGGCTGCCGCTCCGCTGCTGTGTGCGCGAAGCAGCCGCTTCTCCTCCTCCGGGAGCCGGACAGAGCGGTAGCTTGTACGAGGGCGAAGAACGTTGCCGCAGGGAGACGACATTGTGTGCACAGCCTTGCAACTGATAGAGGACGGTGGCTAAAGCTCCCTGCCTTTTCAATGCACTGCTGGCATGCTTTATTGAAGGTGTTCCGAGACAACTTTCCTGGGTTTTGACTTCGTCCTGATGCAGCCCCTCCTGGGAAATTGGTGCTCGTCCCAGAAGGCTCGAGATGCAGAAAACTCGATGGCAGCTGCAGAAATGAAGGACTCTGTTGAAGTGTGGAGAAGCAAGAACGTAGACAAGCGCCTTGTGTTTGGGAGTCAGCAGCTGCTGGACTTTTGCGATTGCTTTCACTGTGCACTGAATGCCAGGACGGCACGTGCACGCTGAAACAACCAGCTGGGCAAGAGTAATCGAAAGATCACGGCCGTCAGAAAACAGCTTATATATTGCCCTGGGAAGAGTACTGTTTTTGGAGTGTACAGTAAAATCGTGTTTCTGGGCAAGGGAGGCATAAGTTCTCTGCGCTCCTAAGCTATCTCCCTGCGAGACACACTGCCAAAGCTTTTCGCTAGGATGCAGTCTAGTGCAGACGCACACTACGGCTCTCCGGAGCTGTCCGAAGCCAAGCGCCGGTGGCCGGCGTCTTTCGGCTGAAGCAGCGCTTCGGAGCGTAGGGCTGCCGCTCCGCTGTTGTGTGCGCGAAGCAGCCGCTTCTCCTGCTCCGGGAGTCGGAGAGAGCGGTAGCTTGTACGAGGGCGAAGAACGAAGCCGCAGAGCACCGGGCTTTTGCGCACACCCTAAGGACTGCTAGAGGACGGTGGTGGCCGCTCGCTTGCCTCTTCAATTCCCTTCTAGCATCCTAATAGAAGGTGTTCCAGGACAAATTCCCTGAGTTTTGAATTCCTCCTGATGCAGCCTCTCCTGGGAAACTCGTGCTCGTCCTCTGAGTCTCCGACATGCAGAGACCTCGATGGCAGCTGCAGAAATGAAGGGCTGCGTTGAGTTGTCGAGAAGCAAGAACATAGCCAGCGCCTTGTGTTTGGGAGTCAGCAGCTGCTGGACTTCTGCGATTGCTTTCACTGTGCACTGAATGCCAGGACGGCATGTGCACGTTAAAACAACGAGCTGGGCAAGAGTAATCGAAAGATCACGGCCGTCAGAAAACAGCTTATATATTGCCTTGGAAAGAGCAATGTTTCTGGAGTTTGCAATAAAATCGTGTTTCTGGACAAGGGAGGCATAAGTGCGCTGCGCTCCTAAGGTATCTCTCTGCGAGACACACTGTCAAAGCTTTTCGCTAGGATGCAGTCTAGTGCAGACGCACACTACGGCTCTCCGGAGCTGTTCGAAGCCAAGCGCCGGTGGCCGGCGTCTTTCGGCTGAAGCAGCGCTTCGGAGCGTACGGCTGCCGCTCCGCTGTTGTGTGCGCGAAGCAGCCGCTTCTCCTGCTCCGGGAGCCGGACAGAGCGGTAGCTTGTACGGGGGCGAAGAACGAAGCCGCAGAGCACCGGGCTTTTGCGCACACCCTAAGGACTGCTAGAGGACGGTGGTGGCCGCTCGCCTGCCTCTTCAATTCCCTTCTAGCATCCTAATGGAAGGTGTTCCAGGACAAATTCCCTGAGTTTTGAATTCCTCCTGATGCAGCCTCTCCTGGGAAACTCGTGCTCGTCCTCTGAGTCTCCGACATGCAGAGACCTCGATGGCAGCTGCAGAAATGAAGGGCTGCGTTGAGTTGTCGAGAAGCAAGAACATAGCCAGCGCCTTGTGTTTGGGAGTCAGCAGCTGCTGGACTTTTGCGATTGCTTTCACTGTGCACTGAATGCCAGGACGGCATGTGCACGTTACAACAACGAGCTGGGCAAGAGTAATCGAAAGATCACGGCCGTCAGAAAACAGCTTATATATTGCCTTGGAAAGAGCAATGTTTTTGGAGTGTACAGTAAAATCGTGTTTCTCGACAAGGGAGGCATAAGTGCGCTGCGCTCCTAAGCTATCTCCCTGCGAGACACACTGCCAAAGCTTTTCGCTAGGATGCAGTCTAGTGCAGACGCACACTACGGCTCTCCGGAGCTGTCCGAAGCCAAGCGCCGGTGGCCGGCGTCTTTCGGCTGAAGCAGCGCTTCGGAGCGTACGGCTGCCGCTCCGCTGTTGTGTGCGCGAAGCAGCCGCTTCTCCTGCTCCGGGAGCCGGACAGAGCGGTAGCTTGTACGAGGGCGAAGAACGTTGCCGCAGGGAGACGACATTGTGTGCACAGCCTTGCGACTGCTAGAGGACGGTGGCTAAAGCTCCCTGCCTTTTCAATGCACTGCTGGCATGCTTTATTGAAGGTGTTCCGAGACAACTTTCCTGGGTTTTGACTTCGTCCTGATGCAGCCCCTCCTGGGAAACTCGTGCTCGTCCCAGAAGGCTCGAGATACAGAAAACTCGATGGCAGCTGCAGAAATGAAGGACTCTGTTGAAGTGTGGAGAAGCAAGAACATAGCCAGCGCCTTGTGTTTGGGAGTCAGCAGCTGCTGGACTTTTGCGATTGCTTTCACTGTGCACTGAATGCCAGGACGGCACGTGCACGCTGAAACAACGAGCTGGGCAAGAGTAATCGAAAGATCACGGCCGTCAGAAAGCAGCTTATATATTGCCCTGGGAAGAGTACTGTTTTTGGAGTGTACAGTAAAATCGTGTTTCTGGACAAGGGAGGCATAAGTGCGCTGCGCTCCTAAGCTATCTCCCTGCGAGACACACTGCCAAAGCTTTTCGCTATGATGCAGTCTAGTTGCAGACGCACACTACGGCTCTCCGGAGCTGTCCGAAGCCAAGCGCCGGTGGCCGGCGTCTTTCGGCTGAAGCAGCGCTTCGGAGCGGACGGCTGCCGCTCCGCTGCTGTGTGCGCGAAGCAGCCGCTTCTCCTGCTCCGGGAGCCGGACAGAGCGGTAGCTTGTACGAGGGCGAAGAACGTTGCCGCAGGGAGACGACATTGTGTGCACAGCCTTGCGACTGCTAGAGGACGGTGGCTAAAGCTCCCTGCCTTTTCAATGCACTGCTGGCATGCTTTATTGAAGGTGTTCCGAGACAACTTTCCTGGGTTTTGACTTCGTCCTGATGCAGCCCCTCCTGGGAAATTGGTGCTCGTCCCAGAAGGCTCGAGATGCAGAAAACTCGATGGCAGCTGCAGAAATGAAGGACTCTGTTGAAGTGTGGAGAAGCAAGAACGTAGACAAGCGCCTTGTGTTTGGGAGTCAGCAGCTGCTGGACTTTTGCGATTGCTTTCACTGTGCACTGAATGCCAGGAAGGCACGTGCACGCTGCAACAACCAGCTGGGCAAGAGTGGGCAGAAGAGAACGGGCGTCAGACAGCAGCTTACATAGTACCATGGAAAGAGCAGTGTTTTTGGAGTGTGCAGCAAATCCGTGTTTCTGGACAAGGGAGGCATAAGTGCGCTGCGCTCCTAAGGTATCTCTCTGCGAGACACACTGTCAAAGCTTTTCGCTAGGATGCAGTCTAGTGCAGACGCACACTACGGCTCTCCGGAGCTGTCCGAAGCCAAGCGCCGGTGGCCGGCGTCTTTCGGCTGAAGCAGCGCTTCGGAGCGTACGTCTGCCGCTCCGCTGTTGTGTGCGCGAAGCAGCCGCTTCTCCTGCTCCGGGAGCCGGACAGAGCGGTAGCTTGTACGAGGGCGAAGAACGAAGCCGAAGAGCACCGGGCTTCTGCGCGCACCCTAAGGACTGCTAGAGGACCGTGGTGGCCGCACGCCTGCCTCTTCAATTCCCTTCTAGCATCCTTATGGAAGGTGTTCCAGGACATATTTCTGGGGTTTTGAATTCCTCCTGATGCAGCCCCTCGTGGGAAACTCGTGCTCGTCCTCTGAGTCTCCGACATGCAGAGACCTCGATGGCAACTGCAGAAATGAAGGGCTGCGTTGAGTTGTCGAGAAGCAAGAACATAGCCAGCGCCTTGTGTTTGGGAGTCAGCAGCTGCTGGACTTTTGCGATTGCTTTCACTGTGCACTGAATGCCAGGACGGCATGTGCACGTTAAAACAACGAGCTGGGCAAGAGTAATCGAAAGATCACGGCCGTCAGAAAACAGCTTATATATTGCCTTGGAAAGAGCAATGTTTTTGGAGTGTTCAGTAAAATCGTGTTTCTGGACAAGGGAGGCATAAGTGCGCTGCGCTCCTAAGCTATCTCCCTGCGAGACACACTGCCAAAGCTTTTCGCTAGGATGCAGTCTAGTGCAGACGCACACTACGGCTCTCCGGAGCTGTCCGAAGCCAAGCGCCGGTGGCCGGCGTCTTTCGGCTGAAGCAGCGCTTCGGAGCGTACGGCTGCCGCTCCGCTGCTGTGTGCGCGAAGCAGCCGCTTCTCCTGCTCCGGGAGCCGGACAGAGCGGTAGCTTGTACGAGGTCGAAGAACGTTGCCGCAGGGAGACGACATTGTGTGCACAGCCTTGCGACTGCTAGAGGACGGTGGCTAAAGCTACCTGCCTTTTCAATGCACTGCTGACATGCTTTATTGAAGGTGTTCCGAGACAACTTTCCTGAGTTTCGACTTCGTCCTGATGCAGCCCCTCCTGGGAAATTGGTGCTCGTCCCAGAAGGCTCGAGATGCAGAAAACTCGATGGCAGCTGCAGAAATGAAGGACTCTGTTGAAGTGTGGAGAAGCAAGAACGTAGCCAGCGCCTTGTGTTTGGGAGTCAGCAGCTGCTGGACTTTTGCGATTGCTTTCACTGTGCACTGAATGCCAGGACGGCACGTGCACGCTGAAACAACGAGCTGGGCAAGAGCAGGGAGGGAGCACGGCCATCAGAGAGCATCTGGCATCTTGCCCTGGAAAGGGCAGTGTTTTTAGAGTGTGCAGTAAAATCGTGTTTCTGGACAAGGGAGGCATAAGTGCGCTGCGCTCCTAAGCTATCTCCCTGCGAGACACACTGCCAAAGCTTTTCGCTAGGATGCAGTCTAGTGCAGACGCACACTACGGCTCTCCGGAGCTGTCCGAAGCCAAGCGCCGCTGGCCGGCGTCTTTCGGCTGAAGCAGCGCTTCGAAGCGGACGGCTGCCGCTCCGCTGTTGTGTGCGCGAAGCAGCCGCTTCTCCTGCTCCGGGAACCGGACAGAGCGGTAGCTTGTACGAGGGCGAAGAACGTTGCCGCAGGGAGACGACATTGTGTGCACAGCCTTGCGACTGCTAGAGGACGGTGGCTAAAGCTACCTGCCTTTTCAATGCACTGCTGGCATGCTTTATTGAAGGTGTTCCGAGACAACTTTCCTGGGTTTTGACTTCGTCCTGATGCAGCCCCTCTTGGGAAATTGGAGCTCATCCCAGAAGGCTCGAGATGCAGAAAACTCGATGGCAGCTGCAGAAATGAAGGGCTGCGTTGAGTTGTCGAGAAGCAAGAACGTAGACAAGCGCCTTTTGTTTGGGAGTCAGCAGCTGCTGGACTTTTGCGATTGCTTTCACTGTGCACTGAATGCCAGGAAGGCACGTGCACGCTGCAACAACGAGCTGCGCAGGAGTGGGCAGAAGAGAACGGGCATCAGACAGCAGCTTACATAGTACCATGGAAAGAGCAGTGTTTTTGGAGTGTGCAGCAAATCCGTGTTTCTGGGCAAGGGAGGCATAAGTGCGCTGCGCTCCTAAGCTATCTCCCTGCGAGACACACTGCCAAAGCTTTTCGCTATGATGCAGTCTAGTGCAGACGCACACTACGGCTCACCGGAGCTGTCCGAAGCCAAGCGCCGGTGGCCGGCGTCTTTCGGCTGAAGCAGCGCTTCGGAGCGTACGGCTGCCGCTCCGCTGTTGTGTGCGCGAAGCAGCCGCTTCTCCTGCTCCGGGAGCCGGACAGAGCGGTAGCTTGTAGGAGGGCGAAGAACGAAGCCGCAGAGCACCGGGCTTCTGCGCGCACCCTAAGGACTGCTAGAGGACCGTGGTGGCCGCACGCCTGCCTTTTCAATTCCCTTCTAGCATCCTTATGGAAGGTGTTCCAGGACAAATTCCCGGAGTTTTGAATTCCTCGTGATGCAGCCCCTCGTGGGAAACTCGTGCTCTTCCTCTGAGTCTCCGACATGCAGAGACCTCGATGACAACTGCAGAAATGAAGGGCTGCGTTGAGTTGTCGAGAAGCAAGAACATAGCCAGCGCCTTGTGTTTGGGAGTCAGCAGCTGCTGGACTTTTGCGATTGCTTTCACTGTGCACTGAATGCCAGGACGGCATGTGCACGTTAAAGCAACGAGCTGGGCAAGAGTAATCGAAAGATCACGGCCATCAGAGAGCATCTGGCATCTTGCCCTGGAAAGGGCAGTGTTTTTAGAGTGTGCAGTAAAATCGTGTTTCTGGGCAAGGGAGGCATAAGTGCGCTGCGCTCCTAAGCTATCTCCCTGCGAGACACACTGCCAAAGCTTTTCGCTATGATGCAGTCTAGTGCAGACGCACACTACGGCTCTCCGGAGCTGTCCGAAGCCAAGCGCCGGTGGCCGGCGTCTTTCGGCTGAAGCAGCGCTTCGAAGCGGACGGCTGCCGCTCCGCTGTTGTGAGCGCGAAGCAGCCGCTTCTCCTGCTCCGGGAGCCGGACAGAGCGGTAGCTTGTACGAGGGCGAAGAACGTTGCCGCAGGGAGACGACATTGTGTGCACAGCCTTGCGACTGCTAGAGGACGGTGGCTAAAGCTACCTGCCTTTTCAATGCACTGCTGACATGCTTTATTGAAGGTGTTCCGAGACAACTTTCCTGGGTTTTGACTTCGTCCTGATGCAGCCCCTCCTGGGAAATTGGTGCTCATCCCAGAAGGCTCGAGATGCAGAAAACTCGATGGCAGCTGCAGAAATGAAGGACTCTGTTGAAGTGTGGAGAAGCAAGAACGTAGACAAGCGCCTTGTGTTTGGGAGTCAGCAGCTGCTGGACTTTTGCGATTGCTTTCACTGTGCACTGAATGCCAGGACGGCATGTGCACGTTAAAACAACGAGCTGGGCAAGAGTAATCGAAAGATCACGGCCGTCAGAAAGCAGCTTATATATTGCCCTGGGAAGAGTACTGTTTTTAGAGTGTGCAGTAAAATCGTGTTTCTGGACAAGGGAGGCATAAGTGCGCTGCGCTCCTAAGCTATCTCCCTGCGCGACACACTGCCAAAGCTTTTCGCTAGGATGCAGTCTAGTGCAGACGCACACTACGGCTCTCCGGAGCTGTCCGAAGCCAAGCGCCGCTGGCCGGCGTCTTTCGGCTGAAGCAGCGCTTCGGAGCGGACGGCTGCCGCTCCGCTGTTGCGTGCGCGAAGCAGCCGCTTCTCCTGCTCCGGGAGCCGGACAGAGCGGTAGCTTGTACGAGGGCGAAGAACGTTGCCGCAGGGAGACGACATTGTGTGCACAGCCTTGCGACTGCTAGAGGACGGTGGCTAAAGCTACCTGCCTTTTCAATGCACTGCTGGCATGCTTTATTGAAGGTGTTCCGAGACAACTTTCCTGGGTTTTGACTTCGTCCTGATGCAGCCCCTCTTGGGAAATTGGAGCTCATCCCAGAAGGCTCGAGATGCAGAAAACTCGATGGCAGCTGCAGAAATGAAGGGCTGCGTTGAGTTGTCGAGAAGCAAGAACGTAGACAAGCGCCTTTTGTTTGGGAGTCAGCAGCTGCTGGACTTTTGCGATTGCTTTCACTGTGCACTGAATGCCAGGAAGGCACGAGCACGCTGCAACAACGAGCTGCGCAGGAGTGGGCAGAAGAGAACGGGCATCAGACAGCAGCTTGCATAGTACCATGGAAAGAGCAGTGTTTTTGGAGTGTGCAGCAAATCCGTGTTTCTGGACAAGGGAGGCATAAGTGCGCTGCGCTCCTAAGCTATCTCCCTGCGAGACACACTGCCAAAGCTTTTCGCTATGATGCAGTCTAGTGCAGACGCACACTACGGCTCTCCGGAGCTGTCCGAAGCCAAGCGCCGGTGGCCGGCGTCTTTCGGCTGAAGCAGCGCTTCGGAGCGTACGGCTGCCGCTCCGCTGTTGTGTGCGCGAAGCAGCCGCTTCTCCTGCTCCGGGAGCCGGACAGAGCGGTAGCTTGTAGGAGGGCGAAGAACGAAGCCGCAGAGCACCGGGCTTCTGCGCGCACCCTAAGGACTGCTAGAGGACCGTGGTGGCCGCACGCCTGCCTTTTCAATTCCCTTCTAGCATCCTTATGGAAGGTGTTCCAGGACAAATTCCCGGAGTTTTGAATTCCTCGTGATGCAGCCCCTCGTGGGAAACTCGTGCTCTTCCTCTGAGTCTCCGACATGCAGAGACCTCGATGACAACTGCAGAAATGAAGGGCTGCGTTGAGTTGTCGAGAAGCAAGAACATAGCCAGCGCCTTGTGTTTGGGAGTCAGCAGCTGCTGGACTTTTGCGATTGCTTTCACTGTGCACTGAATGCCAGGACGGCACGTGCACGTTAAAGCAACGAGCTGGGCAAGAGTAATCGAAAGATCACGGCCATGAGAGAGCATCTGGCATCTTGCCCTGGAAAGGGCAGTGTTTTTAGAGTGTGCAGTAAAATCGTGTTTCTGGGCAAGGGAGGCATAAGTGCGCTGCGCTCCTAAGCTATCTCCCTGCGAGACACACTGCCAAAGCTTTTCGCTATGATGCAGTCTAGTGCAGACGCACACTACGGCTCTCCGGAGCTGTCCGAAGCCAAGCGCCGGTGGCCGGCGTCTTTCGGCTGAAGCAGCGCTTCGAAGCGGACGGCTGCCGCTCCGCTGTTGTGAGCGCGAAGCAGCCGCTTCTCCTGCTCCGGGAGCCGGACAGAGCGGTAGCTTGTACGAGGGCGAAGAACGTTGCCGCAGGGAGACGACATTGTGTGCACAGCCTTGCGACTGCTAGAGGACGGTGGCTAAAGCTCCCTGCCTTTTCAATGCACTGCTGACATGCTTTATTGAAGGTGTTCCGAGACAACTTTCCTGGGTTTTGACTTCGTCCTGATGCAGCCCCTCCTGGGAAATTGGTGCTCATCCCAGAAGGCTCGAGATGCAGAAAACTCGATGGCAGCTGCAGAAATGAAGGACTCTGTTGAAGTGTGGAGAAGCAAGAACGTAGACAAGCGCCTTGTGTTTGGGAGTCAGCAGCTGCTGGACTTTTGCGATTGCTTTCACTGTGCACTGAATGCCAGGATGGCACGTGCACGCTGAAACAACGAGCTGGGCAAGAGTAATCGAAAGATCACGGCCGTCAGAAAACAGCTTATATATTGCCCTGGGAAGAGTACTGTTTTTGGAGTGTACAGTAAAATCGTGTTTCTGGACAAGGGAGGCATAAGTGCGCTGCGCTCCTAAGCTATCTCTCTGCGCGACACACTGCCAAAGCTTTTCGCTAGGATGCAGTCTAGTGCAGACGCACACTACGGCTCTCCGGAGCTGTCCGAAGCCAAGCGCCGGTGGCCGGCGTCTTTCGGCTGAAGCAGCGCTTCGGAGCGGACGGCTGCCGCTCCGCTGTTGCGTGCGCGAAGCAGCCGCTTCTCCTGCTCCGGGAGCCGGACAGAGCGGTAGCTTGTAGGAGGGCGAAGAACGAAGCCGCAGAGCACCGGGCTTTTGCGCACACCCTAAGGACTGCTAGAGGACGGTGGTGGCCGCTCGCTTGCCTCTTCAATTCCCTTCTAGCATCCTAATAGAAGGTGTTCCAGGACAAATTCCCGGAGTTTTGAATTCCTCCTGATGCAGCCTCTCCTGGGAAACTCGTGCTCGTCCTCTGAGTCTCCGACATGCAGAGACCTCGATGGCAGCTGCAGAAATGAAGGGCTGCGTTGAGTTGTCGAGAAGCAAGAACATAGCCAGCGCCTTGTGTTTGGGAGTCAGCAGCTGGACTTTTGCGATTGCTTTCACTGTGCACTGAATGCCAGGACGGCATGTGCACGTTACAACAACGAGCTGGGCAAGAGTAATCGAAAGATCACGGCCGTCAGAAAGCAGCTTATATATTGCCCTGGGAAGAGTACTGTTTTTGGAGTGTACAGTAAAATCGTGTTTCTGGACAAGGGAGGCATAAGTGCGCTGCGCTCCTAAGCTATCTCCCTGCGAGACACACTGCCAAAGCTTTTCGCTATGATGCAGTCTAGTTGCAGACGCACACTACGGCTCTCCGGAGCTGTCCGAAGCCAAGCGCCGGTGGCCGGCGTCTTTCGGCTGAAGCAGCGCTTCGGAGCGGACGGCTGCCGCTCCGCTGCTGTGTGCGCGAAGCAGCCGCTTCTCCTGCTCCGGGAGCCGGACAGAGCGGTAGCTTGTACGAGGGCGAAGAACGTTGCCGCAGGGAGACGACATTGTGTGCACAGCCTTGCGACTGCTAGAGGACGGTGGCTAAAGCTCCCTGCCTTTTCAATGCACTGCTGGCATGCTTTATTGAAGGTGTTCCGAGACAACTTTCCTGGGTTTTGACTTCGTCCTGATGCAGCCCCTCCTGGGAAATTGGTGCTCGTCCCAGAAGGCTCGAGATGCAGAAAACTCGATGGCAGCTGCAGAAATGAAGGACTCTGTTGAAGTGTGGAGAAGCAAGAACGTAGACAAGCGCCTTGTGTTTGGGAGTCAGCAGCTGCTGGACTTTTGCGATTGCTTTCACTGTGCACTGAATGCCAGGAAGGCACGTGCACGCTGCAACAACCAGCTGGGCAAGAGTGGGCAGAAGAGAACGGGCGTCAGACAGCAGCTTACATAGTACCATGGAAAGAGCAGTGTTTTTGGAGTGTGCAGCAAATCCGTGTTTCTGGACAAGGGAGGCATAAGTGCGCTGCGCTCCTAAGGTATCTCTCTGCGAGACACACTGTCAAAGCTTTTCGCTAGGATGCAGTCTAGTGCAGACGCACACTACGGCTCTCCGGAGCTGTCCGAAGCCAAGCGCCGGTGGCCGGCGTCTTTCGGCTGAAGCAGCGCTTCGGAGCGTACGGCTGCCGCTCCGCTGTTGTGTGCGCGAAGCAGCCGCTTCTCCTGCTCCGGGAGCCGGACAGAGCGGTAGCTTGTACGAGGGCGAAGAACGAAGCCGAAGAGCACCGGGCTTCTGCGCGCACCCTAAGGACTGCTAGAGGACCGTGGTGGCCGCACGCCTGCCTTTTCAATTCCCTTCTAGCATCCTTATGGAAGGTGTTCCAGGACAAATTCCCGGAGTTTTGAATTCCTCGTGATGCAGCCCCTCGTGGGAAACTCGTGCTCTTCCTCTGAGTCTCCGACATGCAGAGACCTCGATGACAACTGCAGAAATGAAGGGCTGCGTTGAGTTGTCGAGAAGCAAGAACATAGCCAGCGCCTTGTGTTTGGGAGTCAGCAGCTGCTGGACTTTTGCGATTGCTTTCACTGTGCACTGAATGCCAGGACGGCATGTGCACGTTAAAACAAAGAGCTGGGCAAGAGTAATCGAAAGATCACGGCCGTCAGAAAACAGCTTATATATTGCCTTGGAAAGAGCAATGTTTTTGGAGTGTTCAGTAAAATCGTGTTTCTGGACAAGGGAGGCATAAGTGCGCTGCGCTCCTAAGCTATCTCCCTGCGAGACACACTGCCAAAGCTTTTCGCTAGGATGCAGTCTAGTGCAGACGCACACTACGGCTCTCCGGAGCTGTCCGAAGCCAAGCGCCGGTGGCCGGCGTCTTTCGGCTGAAGCAGCGCTTCGGAGCGTACGGCTGCCGCTCCGCTGCTGTGTGCGCGAAGCAGCCGCTTCTCCTGCTCCGGGAGCCGGACAGAGCGGTAGCTTGTACGAGGTCGAAGAACGTTGCCGCAGGGAGACGACATTGTGTGCACAGCCTTGCGACTGCTAGAGGACGGTGGCTAAAGCTACCTGCCTTTTCAATGCACTGCTGACATGCTTTATTGAAGGTGTTCCGAGACAACTTTCCTGAGTTTCGACTTCGTCCTGATGCAGCCCCTCCTGGGAAATTGGTGCTCGTCCCAGAAGGCTCGAGATGCAGAAAACTCGATGGCAGCTGCAGAAATGAAGGACTCTGTTGAAGTGTGGAGAAGCAAGAACGTAGCCAGCGCCTTGTGTTTGGGAGTCAGCAGCTGCTGGACTTTTGCGATTGCTTTCACTGTGCACTGAATGCCAGGACGGCACGTGCACGCTGAAACAACGAGCTGGGCAAGAGCAGGGAGGGAGCACGGCCATCAGAGAGCATCTGGCATCTTGCCCTGGAAAGGGCAGTGTTTTTAGAGTGTGCAGTAAAATCGTGTTTCTGGACAAGGGAGGCATAAGTGCGCTGCGCTCCTAAGCTATCTCCCTGCGAGACACACTGCCAAAGCTTTTCGCTAGGATGCAGTCTAGTGCAGACGCACACTACGGCTCTCCGGAGCTGTCCGAAGCCAAGCGCCGCTGGCCGGCGTCTTTCGGCTGAAGCAGCGCTTCGAAGCGGACGGCTGCCGCTCCGCTGTTGTGTGCGCGAAGCAGCCGCTTCTCCTGCTCCGGGAACCGGACAGAGCGGTAGCTTGTACGAGGGCGAAGAACGTTGCCGCAGGGAGACGACATTGTGTGCACAGCCTTGCGACTGCTAGAGGACGGTGGCTAAAGCTACCTGCCTTTTCAATGCACTGCTGGCATGCTTTATTGAAGGTGTTCCGAGACAACTTTCCTGGGTTTTGACTTCGTCCTGATGCAGCCCCTCTTGGGAAATTGGAGCTCATCCCAGAAGGCTCGAGATGCAGAAAACTCGATGGCAGCTGCAGAAATGAAGGGCTGCGTTGAGTTGTCGAGAAGCAAGAACGTAGACAAGCGCCTTTTGTTTGGGAGTCAGCAGCTGCTGGACTTTTGCGATTGCTTTCACTGTGCACTGAATGCCAGGAAGGCACGAGCACGCTGCAACAACGAGCTGCGCAGGAGTGGGCAGAAGAGAACGGGCATCAGACAGCAGCTTACATAGTACCATGGAAAGAGCAGTGTTTTTGGAGTGTGCAGCAAATCCGTGTTTCTGGGCAAGGGAGGCATAAGTGCGCTGCGCTCCTAAGCTATCTCCCTGCGAGACACACTGCCAAAGCTTTTCGCTATGATGCAGTCTAGTGCAGACGCACACTACGGCTCTCCGGAGCTGTCCGAAGCCAAGCGCCGGTGGCCGGCGTCTTTCGGCTGAAGCAGCGCTTCGGAGCGTACGGCTGCCGCTCCGCTGTTGTGTGCGCGAAGCAGCCGCTTCTCCTGCTCCGGGAGCCGGACAGAGCGGTAGCTTGTAGGAGGGCGAAGAACGAAGCCGCAGAGCACCGGGCTTCTGCGCGCACCCTAAGGACTGCTAGAGGACCGTGGTGGCCGCACGCCTGCCTTTTCAATTCCCTTCTAGCATCCTTATGGAAGGTGTTCCAGGACAAATTCCCGGAGTTTTGAATTCCTCGTGATGCAGCCCCTCGTGGGAAACTCGTGCTCTTCCTCTGAGTCTCCGACATGCAGAGACCTCGATGACAACTGCAGAAATGAAGGGCTGCGTTGAGTTGTCGAGAAGCAAGAACATAGCCAGCGCCTTGTGTTTGGGAGTCAGCAGCTGCTGGACTTTTGCGATTGCTTTCACTGTGCACTGAATGCCAGGACGGCATGTGCACGTTAAAGCAACGAGCTGGGCAAGAGTAATCGAAAGATCACGGCCATCAGAGAGCATCTGGCATCTTGCCCTGGAAAGGGCAGTGTTTTTAGAGTGTGCAGTAAAATCGTGTTTCTGGGCAAGGGAGGCATAAGTGCGCTGCGCTCCTAAGCTATCTCCCTGCGAGACACACTGCCAAAGCTTTTCGCTATGATGCAGTCTAGTGCAGACGCACACTACGGCTCTCCGGAGCTGTCCGAAGCCAAGCGCCGGTGGCCGGCGTCTTTCGGCTGAAGCAGCGCTTCGAAGCGGACGGCTGCCGCTCCGCTGTTGTGAGCGCGAAGCAGCCGCTTCTCCTGCTCCGGGAGCCGGACAGAGCGGTAGCTTGTACGAGGGCGAAGAACGTTGCCGCAGGGAGACGACATTGTGTGCACAGCCTTGCGACTGCTAGAGGACGGTGGCTAAAGCTACCTGCCTTTTCAATGCACTGCTGACATGCTTTATTGAAGGTGTTCCGAGACAACTTTCCTGGGTTTTGACTTCGTCCTGATGCAGCCCCTCCTGGGAAATTGGTGCTCATCCCAGAAGGCTCGAGATGCAGAAAACTCGATGGCAGCTGCAGAAATGAAGGACTCTGTTGAAGTGTGGAGAAGCAAGAACATAGCCAGCGCCTTGTGTTTGGGAGTCAGCAGCTGCTGGACTTTTGCGATTGCTTTCACTGTGCACTGAATGCCAGGACGGCATGTGCACGTTAAAACAACGAGCTGGGCAAGAGTAATCGAAAGATCACGGCCGTCAGAAAGCAGCTTATATATTGCCCTGGGAAGAGTACTGTTTTTAGAGTGTGCAGTAAAATCGTGTTTCTGGACAAGGGAGGCATAAGTGCGCTGCGCTCCTAAGCTATCTCCCTGCGCGACACACTGCCAAAGCTTTTCGCTAGGATGCAGTCTAGTGCAGACGCACACTACGGCTCTCCGGAGCTGTCCGAAGCCAAGCGCCGCTGGCCGGCGTCTTTCGGCTGAAGCAGCGCTTCGGAGCGGACGGCTGCCGCTCCGCTGTTGCGTGCGCGAAGCAGCCGCTTCTCCTGCTCCGGGAGCCGGACAGAGCGGTAGCTTGTACGAGGGCGAAGAACGTTGCCGCAGGGAGACGACATTGTGTGCACAGCCTTGCGACTGCTAGAGGACGGTGGCTAAAGCTACCTGCCTTTTCAATGCACTGCTGGCATGCTTTATTGAAGGTGTTCCGAGACAACTTTCCTGGGTTTTGACTTCGTCCTGATGCAGCCCCTCTTGGGAAATTGGAGCTCATCCCAGAAGGCTCGAGATGCAGAAAACTCGATGGCAGCTGCAGAAATGAAGGGCTGCGTTGAGTTGTCGAGAAGCAAGAACGTAGACAAGCGCCTTTTGTTTGGGAGTCAGCAGCTGCTGGACTTTTGCGATTGCTTTCACTGTGCACTGAATGCCAGGAAGGCACGAGCACGCTGCAACAACGAGCTGCGCAGGAGTGGGCAGAAGAGAACGGGCATCAGACAGCAGCTTACATAGTACCATGGAAAGAGCAGTGTTTTTGGAGTGTGCAGCAAATCCGTGTTTCTGGGCAAGGGAGGCATAAGTGCGCTGCGCTCCTAAGCTATCTCCCTGCGAGACACACTGCCAAAGCTTTTCGCTATGATGCAGTCTAGTGCAGACGCACACTACGGCTCTCCGGAGCTGTCCGAAGCCAAGCGCCGGTGGCCGGCGTCTTTCGGCTGAAGCAGCGCTTCGGAGCGTACGGCTGCCGCTCCGCTGTTGTGTGCGCGAAGCAGCCGCTTCTCCTGCTCCGGGAGCCGGACAGAGCGGTAGCTTGTAGGAGGGCGAAGAACGTTGCCGCAGGGAGACGACATTGTGTGCACAGCCTTGCGACTGCTAGAGGACGGTGGCTAAAGCTCCCTGCCTTTTCAATGCACTGCTGACATGCTTTATTGAAGGTGTTCCGAGACAACTTTCCTGGGTTTTGACTTCGTCCTGATGCAGCCCCTCCTGGGAAATTGGTGCTCGTTCCAGAAGGCTCGTGATGCAGAAAACTCGATGGCAGCTGCAGAAATGAAGGACTCTGTTGAAGTGTGGAGAAGCAAGAACGTAGACAAGCGCCTTGTGTTTGGTAGTCAGCAGCTGCTGGACTTTTGCGATTGCTTTCACTGTGCACTGAATGCCAGGATGGCACGTGCACGCTGAAACAACGAGCTGGGCAAGAGTAATCGAAAGATCACGGCCGTCAGAAAACAGCTTATATATTGCCCTGGGAAGAGTACTGTTTTTGGAGTGTACAGTAAAATCGTGTTTCTGGGCAAGGGAGGCATAAGTTCTCTGCGCTCCTAAGCTATCTCTCTGCGAGACACACTGCCAAAGCTTTTCGCTAGGATGCAGTCTAGTGCAGACGCACACTACGGCTCTCCGGAGCTGTCCGAAGCCAAGCGCCGCTGGCCGGCGTCTTTCGGCTGAAGCAGCGCTTCGGAGCGTACGGCTGCCGCTCCGCTGTTGTGTGCGCGAAGCAGCCGCTTCTCCTGCTCCGGGAGTCGGAGAGAGCGGTAGCTTGTACGAGGGCGAAGAACGAAGCCGCAGAGCACCGGGCTTTTGCGCACACCCTAAGGACTGCTAGAGGACGGTGGTGGCCGCTCGCTTGCCTCTTCAATTCCCTTCTAGCATCCTAATAGAAGGTGTTCCAGGACAAATTCCCTGAGTTTTGAATTCCTCCTGATGCAGCCTCTCCTGGGAAACTCGTGCTCGTCCTCTGAGTCTCCGACATGCAGAGACCTCGATGGCAGCTGCAGAAATGAAGGGCTGCGTTGAGTTGTCGAGAAGCAAGAACATAGCCAGCGCCTTGTGTTTGGGAGTCAGCAGCTGGACTTTTGCGATTGCTTTCACTGTGCACTGAATGCCAGGACGGCATGTGCACGTTACAACAACGAGCTGGGCAAGAGTAATCGAAAGATCACGGCCGTCAGAAAACAGCTTATATATTGCCTTGGAAAGAGCAATGTTTCTGGAGTTTGCAATAAAATCGTGTTTCTGGACAAGGGAGGCATAAGTGCGCTGCGCTCCTAAGCTATCTCCCTGCGAGACACACTGCCAAAGCTTTTCGCTATGATGCAGTCTAGTGCAGACGCACACTACGGCTCTCCGGAGCTGTTCGAAGCCAAGCGCCGGTGGCCGGCGTCTTTCGGCTGAAGCAGCGCTTCGGAGCGTACGGCTGCCGCTCCGCTGTTGTGTGCGCGAAGCAGCCGCTTCTCCTGCTCCGGGAGCCGGAGAGAGCGGTAGCTTGTACGAGGGCGAAGAACGAAGCCGCAGAGCACCGGGCTTTTGCGCACACCCTAAGGACTGCTAGAGGACGGTGGTGGCCGCTCGCCTGCCTCTTCAATTCCCTACTAGCATCCTAATGGAAGGTGTTCCAGTACAAATTCCCTGAGTTTTGAATTCGTCCTGATGCAGCCTCTCCTGGGAAACTCGTGCTCGTCCTCTGAGTCTCCGACATGCAGAGACCTCGATGGCAGCTGCAGAAATGAAGGGCTGCGTTGAGTTGTCGAGAAGCAAGAACATAGCCAGCGCCTTGTGTTTGGGAGTCAGCAGCTGCTGGACTTTTGCGATTGCTTTCACTGTGCACTGAATGCCAGGACGGCATGTGCACGTTAAAACAACGAGCTGGGCAAGAGTAATCGAAAGATCACGGCCGTCAGAAAACAGCTTATATATTGCCTTGGAAAGAGCAATGTTTTTGGAGTGTACAGTAAAATCGTGTTTCTGGACAAGGGAGGCATAAGTGCGCTGCGCTCCTAAGCTATCTCTCTGCGAGACACACTGCCAAAGCTTTTCGCTAGGATGCAGTCTAGTGCAGACGCACACTACGGCTCTCCGGAGCTGTCCGAAGCCAAGCGCCGGTGGCCGGCGTCTTTCGGCTGAAGCAGCGCTTCGGAGCGTAGGGCTGCCGCTCCGCTGTTGTGTGCGCGAAGCAGCCGCTTCTCCTGCTCCGGGAGCCGGACAGAGCGGTAGCTTGTACGAGGGCGAAGAACGAAGCCGCAGAGCACCGGCCTTCTGCGCGCACCCTAAGGACTGCTAGAGGACCGTAGTGGCCGCACGCCTGCCTCTTCAATTCTCTTCTAGCATCCTAATGGAAGGTTTTCCAGGACATATTTCTGGAGTTTTGAATTCCTCCTGATGCAGCCCCTCCTGGGAAACTCGTGCTCGTCCTCTGAGTCTCCGACATGCAGAGACCTCGATGGCAGCTGCAGAAATGAAGGGCTGCGTTGAGTTGTCGAGAAGCAAGAACATAGCCAGCGCCTTGTGTTTGGGAGTCAGCAGCTGCTGGACTTTTGCGATTGCTTTCACTGTGCACTGAATGCCAGGACGGCATGTGCACGTTAAAACAACGAGCTGGGCAAGAGTAATCGAAAGATCACGGCCGTCAGAAAACAGCTTATATATTGCCCTGGAAAGAGCAATGTTTTTGGAGTTTGCAATAAAATCGTGTTTCTGGACAAGGGAGGCATAAGTGCGCTGCGCTCCTAAGCTATCTCCCTGCGAGACACACTGCCAAAGCTTTTCGCTATGATGCAGTCTAGTGCAGACGCACACTACGGCTCTCCGGAGCTGTCCGAAGCGAAGCGCCGGTGGCCGGCGTCTTTCGGCTGAAGCAGCGCTTCGGAGCGTAGGGCTGCCGCTCCGCTGTTGTGTGCGCGAAGCAGCCGCTTCTCCGGCTCCGGGAGCCGGACAGAGCGGTAGCTTGTACGAGGGCGAAGAACGTTGCCGCAGGGAGACGACATTGTGTGCACAGCCTTGCGACTGCTAGAGGACGGTGGCTAAAGCTCCCTGCCTTTTCAATGCACTGCTGGCATGCTTTATTGAAGGTGTTCCGAGACAACTTTCCTGGGTTTTGACTTCGTCCTGATGCAGCCCCTCCTGGGAAATTGGTGCTCGTCCCAGAAGGCTCGAGATACAGAAAACTCGATGGCAGCTGCAGAAATGAAGGACTCTGTTGAAGTGTGGAGAAGCAAGAACGTAGACAAGCGCCTTGTGTTTGGGAGTCAGCAGCTGCTGGACTTTTGCGATTGCTTTCACTGTGCACTGAATGCCAGGATGGCACGTGCACGCTGAAACAACGAGCTGGGCAAGAGTAATCGAAAGATCACGGCCGTCAGAAAGCAGCTTATATATTGCCCTGGGAAGAGTACTGTTTTTGGAGTGTACAGTAAAATCGTGTTTCTGGACAAGGGAGGCATAAGTGCGCTGCGCTCCTAAGCTATCTCCCTGCGAGACACACTGCCAAAGCTTTTCGCTAGGATGCAGTCTAGTGCAGACGCACACTACGGCTCTCCGGAGCTGTCCGAAGCCAAGCGCCGCTGGCCGGCGTCTTTCGGCTGAAGCAGCGCTTCGGAGCGTACGGCTGCCGCTCCGCTGTTGTGTGCGCGAAGCAGCCGCTTCTCCTGCTCCGGGAGCCGGACAGAGCGGTAGCTTGTACGGGGGCGAAGAACGAAGCCGCAGAGCACCGGGCTTTTGCGCACACCCTAAGGACTGCTAGAGGACGGTGGTGGCCGCTCGCCTGCCTCTTCAATTCCCTTCTAGCATCCTAATAGAAGGTGTTCCAGGACAAATTCCCTGAGTTTTGAATTCCTCCTGATGCAGCCTCTCCTGGGAAACTCGTGCTCGTCCTCTGAGTCTCCGACATGCAGAGACCTCGATGGCAGCTGCAGAAATGAAGGGCTGCGTTGAGTTGTCGAGAAGCAAGAACATAGCCAGCGCCTTGTGTTTGGGAGTCAGCAGCTGCTGGACTTTTGCGATTGCTTTCACTGTGCACTGAATGCCAGGACGGCATGTGCACGTTAAAACAACGAGCTGGGCAAGAGTAATCGAAAGATCACGGCCGTCAGAAAACAGCTTATATATTGCCTTGGAAAGAGCAATGTTTTTGGAGTGTACAGTAAAATCGTGTTTCTGGACAAGGGAGGCATAAGTGCGCTGCGCTCCTAAGCTATCTCTCTGCGAGACACACTGCCAAAGCTTTTCGCTAGGATGCAGTCTAGTGCAGACGCACACTACGGCTCTCCGGAGCTGTCCGAAGCCAAGCGCCGGTGGCCGGCGTCTTTCGGCTGAAGCAGCGCTTCGGAGCGTAGGGCTGCCGCTCCGCTGTTGTGTGCGCGAAGCAGCCGCTTCTCCTGCTCCGGGAGCCGGAGAGAGCGGTAGCTTGTACGAGGGCGAAGAACGAAGCCGCAGAGCACCGGGCTTCTGCGCGCACCCTAAGGACTGCTAGAGGACCGTAGTGGCCGCACGCCTGCCTCTTCAATTCTCTTCTAGCATCCTAATGGAAAGTTTTCCAGGACATATTTCTGGAGTTTTGAATTCCTCCTGATGCAGCCCCTCCTGGGAAACTCGTGCTCGTCCTCTGAGTCTCCGACATGCAGAGACCTCGATGGCAGCTGCAGAAATGAAGGGCTGCGTTGAGTTGTCGAGAAGCAAGAACATAGCCAGCGCCTTGTGTTTGGGAGTCAGCAGCTGCTGGACTTTTGCGATTGCTTTCACTGTGCACTGAATGCCAGGACGGCATGTGCACGTTAAAACAACGAGCTGGGCAAGAGTAATCGAAAGATCACGGCCGTCAGAAAACAGCTTATATATTGCCCTGGAAAGAGCAATGTTTTTGGAGTTTGCAATAAAATCGTGTTTCTGGACAAGGGAGGCATAAGTGCGCTGCGCTCCTAAGCTATCTCCTTGCGAGACACACTGCCAAAGCTTTTCGCTATGATGCAGTCTAGTTGCAGACGCACACTACGGCTCTCCGGAGCTGTCCGAAGCCAAGCGCCGGTGGCCGGCGTCTTTCGGCTGAAGCAGCGCTTCGGAGCGTAGGGCTGCCGCTCCGCTGTTGTGTGCGCGAAGCAGCCGCTTCTCCTGCTCCGGGAGCCGGACAGAGCGGTAGCTTGTACGAGGGCGAAGAACGAAGCCGCAGAGCACCGGGCTTCTGCGCGCACCCTAAGGACTGCTAGAGGACGGTGGTGGCCGCTCGCTTGCCTCTTCAATTCCCTTCTAGCATCCTTATGGAAGGTGTTCCAGGACAAATTCCCTGAGTTTTGAATTCCTCCTGATGCAGCCCCTCCTGGGAAACTCGTGCTCGTCCTCTGAGTCTCCGACATGCAGAGACCTCGATGGCAACTGCAGAAATGAAGGGCTGCGTTGAGTTGTCGAGAAGCAAGAACATAGCCAGCGCCTTGTGTTTGGGAGTCAGCAGCTGCTGGACTTTTGCGATTGCTTTCACTGTGCACTGAATGCCAGGACGGCATGTGCACGTTAAAACAACGAGCTGGGCAAGAGTAATCGAAAGATCACGGCCGTCAGAAAGCAGCTTATATATTGCCCTGGGAAGAGTACTGTTTTTGGAGTGTGCAGTAAAATCGTGTTTCTGGGCAAGGGAGGCATAAGTGCGCTGCGCTCCTAAGCTATCTCTCTGCGAGACACACTGCCAAAGCTTTTCGCTATGATGCAGTCTAGTGCAGACGCACACTACGGCTCTCCGGAGCTGTCCGAAGCCAAGCGCCGGTGGCCGGCGTCTTTCGGCTGAAGCAGCGCTTCGGAGCGTACGGCTGCCGCTCCGCTGCTGTGTGCGCGAAGCAGCCGCTTCTCCTCCTCCGGGAGCCGGACAGAGCGGTAGCTTGTACGAGGGCGAAGAACGAAGCCGCAGAGCACCGGGCTTCTGCGCGCACCCTAAGGACTGCTAGAGGACCGTAGTGGCCGCACGCCTGCCTCTTCAATTCTCTTCTAGCATCCTAATGGAAAGTTTTCCAGGACATATTTCTGGAGTTTTGAATTCCTCCTGATGCAGCCCCTCCTGGGAAACTCGTGCTCGTCCTCTGAGTCTCCGACATGCAGAGACCTCGATGGCAGCTGCAGAAATGAAGGGCTGCGTTGAGTTGTCGAGAAGCAAGAACATAGCCAGCGCCTTGTGTTTGGGAGTCAGCAGCTGCTGGACTTTTGCGATTGCTTTCACTGTGCACTGAATGCCAGGACGGCATGTGCACGTTAAAACAACGAGCTGGGCAAGAGTAATCGAAAGATCACGGCCGTCAGAAAACAGCTTATATATTGCCCTGGAAAGAGCAATGTTTTTGGAGTTTGCAATAAAATCGTGTTTCTGGACAAGGGAGGCATAAGTGCGCTGCGCTCCTAAGCTATCTCCCTGCGAGACACACTGCCAAAGCTTTTCGCTATGATGCAGTCTAGTGCAGACGCACACTACGGCTCTCCGGAGCTGTCCGAAGCCAAGCGCCGGTGGCCGGCGTCTTTCGGCTGAAGCAGCGCTTCGGAGCGTACGGCTGCCGCTCCGCTGCTGTGTGCGCGAAGCAGCCGCTTCTCCTGCTCCGGGAGCCGGACAGAGCGGTAGCTTGTACGAGGGCGAAGAACGTTGCCGCAGGGAGACGACATTGTGTGCACAGCCTTGCGACTGCTAGAGGACGGTGGCTAAAGCTCCCTGCCTTTTCAATGCACTGCTGGCATGCTTTATTGAAGGTGTTCCGAGACAACTTTCCTGGGTTTTGACTTCGTCCTGATGCAGCCCCTCCTGGGAAACTCGTGCTCGTCCCAGAAGGCTCGAGATGCAGAAAACTCGATGGCAGCTGCAGAAATGAAGGACTCTGTTGAAGTGTGGAGAAGCAAGAACATAGCCAGCGCCTTGTGTTTGGGAGTCAGCAGCTGCTGGACTTTTGCGATTGCTTTCACTGTGCACTGAATGCCAGGACGGCACGTGCACGCTGAAACAACGAGCTGGGCAAGAGTAATCGAAAGATCACGGCCGTCAGAAAGCAGCTTATATATTGCCCTGGGAAGAGTACTGTTTTTGGAGTGTACAGTAAAATCGTGTTTCTGGACAAGGGAGGCATAAGTGCGCTGCGCTCCTAAGCTATCTCCCTGCGAGACACACTGCCAAAGCTTTTCGCTATGATGCAGTCTAGTTGCAGACGCACACTACGGCTCTCCGGAGCTGTCCGAAGCCAAGCGCCGGTGGCCGGCGTCTTTCGGCTGAAGCAGCGCTTCGGAGCGTACGGCTGCCGCTCCGCTGCTGTGTGCGCGAAGCAGCCGCTTCTCCTGCTCCGGGAGCCGGACAGAGCGGTAGCTTGTACGAGGGCGAAGAACGTTGCCGCAGGGAGACGACATTGTGTGCACAGCCTTGCGACTGCTAGAGGACGGTGGCTAAAGCTCCCTGCCTTTTCAATGCACTGCTGGCATGCTTTATTGAAGGTGTTCCGAGACAACTTTCCTGGGTTTTGACTTCGTCCTGATGCAGCCCCTCCTGGGAAATTGGTGCTCGTCCCAGAAGGCTCGAGATGCAGAAAACTCGATGGCAGCTGCAGAAATGAAGGACTCTGTTGAAGTGTGGAGAAGCAAGAACGTAGACAAGCGCCTTTTGTTTGGGAGTCAGCAGCTGCTGGACTTTTGCGATTGCTTTCACTGTGCACTGAATGCCAGGAAGGCACGAGCACGCTGCAACAACGAGCTGCGCAGGAGTGGGCAGAAGAGAACGGGCATCAGACAGCAGCTTACATAGTACCATGGAAAGAGCAGTGTTTTTGGAGTGTGCAGCAAATCCGTGTTTCTGGGCAAGGGAGGCATAAGTGCGCTGCGCTCCTAAGCTATCTCCCTGCGAGACACACTGCCAAAGCTTTTCGCTATGATGCAGTCTAGTGCAGACGCACACTACGGCTCACCGGAGCTGTCCGAAGCCAAGCGCCGGTGGCCGGCGTCTTTCGGCTGAAGCAGCGCTTCGGAGCGTACGGCTGCCGCTCCGCTGTTGTGTGCGCGAAGCAGCCGCTTCTCCTGCTCCGGGAGCCGGACAGAGCGGTAGCTTGTAGGAGGGCGAAGAACGAAGCCGCAGAGCACCGGGCTTCTGCGCGCACCCTAAGGACTGCTAGAGGACCGTGGTGGCCGCACGCCTGCCTTTTCAATTCCCTTCTAGCATCCTTATGGAAGGTGTTCCAGGACAAATTCCCGGAGTTTTGAATTCCTCGTGATGCAGCCCCTCGTGGGAAACTCGTGCTCTTCCTCTGAGTCTCCGACATGCAGAGACCTCGATGACAACTGCAGAAATGAAGGGCTGCGTTGAGTTGTCGAGAAGCAAGAACATAGCCAGCGCCTTGTGTTTGGGAGTCAGCAGCTGCTGGACTTTTGCGATTGCTTTCACTGTGCACTGAATGCCAGGACGGCACGTGCACGTTAAAGCAACGAGCTGGGCAAGAGTAATCGAAAGATCACGGCCATGAGAGAGCATCTGGCATCTTGCCCTGGAAAGGGCAGTGTTTTTAGAGTGTGCAGTAAAATCGTGTTTCTGGGCAAGGGAGGCATAAGTGCGCTGCGCTCCTAAGCTATCTCCCTGCGAGACACACTGCCAAAGCTTTTCGCTATGATGCAGTCTAGTGCAGACGCACACTACGGCTCTCCGGAGCTGTCCGAAGCCAAGCGCCGGTGGCCGGCGTCTTTCGGCTGAAGCAGCGCTTCGAAGCGGACGGCTGCCGCTCCGCTGTTGTGAGCGCGAAGCAGCCGCTTCTCCTGCTCCGGGAGCCGGACAGAGCGGTAGCTTGTACGAGGGCGAAGAACGTTGCCGCAGGGAGACGACATTGTGTGCACAGCCTTGCGACTGCTAGAGGACGGTGGCTAAAGCTCCCTGCCTTTTCAATGCACTGCTGACATGCTTTATTGAAGGTGTTCCGAGACAACTTTCCTGGGTTTTGACTTCGTCCTGATGCAGCCCCTCCTGGGAAATTGGTGCTCATCCCAGAAGGCTCGAGATGCAGAAAACTCGATGGCAGCTGCAGAAATGAAGGACTCTGTTGAAGTGTGGAGAAGCAAGAACGTAGACAAGCGCCTTGTGTTTGGGAGTCAGCAGCTGCTGGACTTTTGCGATTGCTTTCACTGTGCACTGAATGCCAGGATGGCACGTGCACGCTGAAACAACGAGCTGGGCAAGAGTAATCGAAAGATCACGGCCGTCAGAAAACAGCTTATATATTGCCCTGGGAAGAGTACTGTTTTTGGAGTGTACAGTAAAATCGTGTTTCTGGACAAGGGAGGCATAAGTGCGCTGCGCTCCTAAGCTATCTCTCTGCGCGACACACTGCCAAAGCTTTTCGCTAGGATGCAGTCTAGTGCAGACGCACACTACGGCTCTCCGGAGCTGTCCGAAGCCAAGCGCCGGTGGCCGGCGTCTTTCGGCTGAAGCAGCGCTTCGGAGCGGACGGCTGCCGCTCCGCTGTTGCGTGCGCGAAGCAGCCGCTTCTCCTGCTCCGGGAGCCGGACAGAGCGGTAGCTTGTACGAGGGCGAAGAACGTTGCCGCAGGGAGACGACATTGTGTGCACAGCCTTGCGACTGCTAGAGGACGGTGGCTAAAGCTCCCTGCCTTTTCAATGCACTGCTGGCATGCTTTATTGAAGGTGTTCCGAGACAACTTTCCTGGGTTTTGACTTCGTCCTGATGCAGCCCCTCCTGGGAAATTGGTGCTCGTCCCAGAAGGCTCGAGATGCAGAAAACTCGATGGCAGCTGCAGAAATTAAGGACTCTGTTGAAGTGTGGAGAAGCAAGAACGTAGACAAGCGCCTTGTGTTTGGGAGTCAGCAGCTGCTGGACTTTTGCGATTGCTTTCACTGTGCACTGAATGCCAGGATGGCACGTGCACGCTGAAACAACGAGCTGGGCAAGAGTAATCGAAAGATCATGGCCGTCAGAAAACAGCTTATATATTGCCCTGGGAAGAGTACTGTTTTTGGAGTGTACAGTAAAATCGTGTTTCTGGGCAAGGGAGGCATAAGTTCTCTGCGCTCCTAAGCTATCTCTCTGCGAGACACACTGCCAAAGCTTTTCGCTAGGATGCAGTCTAGTGCAGACGCACACTACGGCTCTCCGGAGCTGTCCGAAGCCAAGCGCCGCTGGCCGGCGTCTTTCGGCTGAAGCAGCGCTTCGGAGCGTACGGCTGCCGCTCCGCTGTTGCGTGCGCGAAGCAGCCGCTTCTCCTGCTCCGGGAGTCGGAGAGAGCGGTAGCTTGTACGAGGGCGAAGAACGAAGCCGCAGAGCACCGGGCTTTTGCGCACACCCTAAGGACTGCTAGAGGACGGTGGTGGCCGCTCGCTTGCCTCTTCAATTCCCTTCTAGCATCCTAATAGAAGGTGTTCCAGGACAAATTCCCGGAGTTTTGAATTCCTCCTGATGCAGCCTCTCCTGGGAAACTCGTGCTCGTCCTCTGAGTCTCCGACATGCAGAGACCTCGATGGCAGCTGCAGAAATGAAGGGCTGCGTTGAGTTGTCGAGAAGCAAGAACATAGCCAGCGCCTTGTGTTTGGGAGTCAGCAGCTGGACTTTTGCGATTGCTTTCACTGTGCACTGAATGCCAGGACGGCATGTGCACGTTACAACAACGAGCTGGGCAAGAGTAATCGAAAGATCACGGCCGTCAGAAAGCAGCTTATATATTGCCCTGGGAAGAGTACTGTTTTTGGAGTGTACAGTAAAATCGTGTTTCTGGACAAGGGAGGCATAAGTGCGCTGCGCTCCTAAGCTATCTCCCTGCGAGACACACTGCCAAAGCTTTTCGCTATGATGCAGTCTAGTTGCAGACGCACACTACGGCTCTCCGGAGCTGTCCGAAGCCAAGCGCCGGTGGCCGGCGTCTTTCGGCTGAAGCAGCGCTTCGGAGCGTACGGCTGCCGCTCCGCTGCTGTGTGCGCGAAGCAGCCGCTTCTCCTGCTCCGGGAGCCGGACAGAGCGGTAGCTTGTACGAGGGCGAAGAACGTTGCCGCAGGGAGACGACATTGTGTGCACAGCCTTGCGACTGCTAGAGGACGGTGGCTAAAGCTCCCTGCCTTTTCAATGCACTGCTGGCATGCTTTATTGAAGGTGTTCCGAGACAACTTTCCTGGGTTTTGACTTCGTCCTGATGCAGCCCCTCCTGGGAAATTGGTGCTCGTCCCAGAAGGCTCGAGATGCAGAAAACTCGATGGCAGCTGCAGAAATGAAGGACTCTGTTGAAGTGTGGAGAAGCAAGAACGTAGACAAGCGCCTTGTGTTTGGGAGTCAGCAGCTGCTGGACTTTTGCGATTGCTTTCACTGTGCACTGAATGCCAGGAAGGCACGTGCACGCTGCAACAACCAGCTGGGCAAGAGTGGGCAGAAGAGAACGGGCGTCAGAAAACAGCTTACATAGTACCATGGAAAGAGCAGTGTTTTTGGAGTGTGCAGCAAATCCGTGTTTCTGGACAAGGGAGGCATAAGTGCGCTGCGCTCCTAAGGTATCTCTCTGCGAGACACACTGTCAAAGCTTTTCGCTAGGATGCAGTCTAGTGCAGACGCACACTACGGCTCTCCGGAGCTGTCCGAAGCCAAGCGCCGCTGGCCGGCGTCTTTCGGCTGAAGCAGCGCTTCGGAGCGTACGGCTGCCGCTCCGCTGTTGCGTGCGCGAAGCAGCCGCTTCTCCTGCTCCGGGAGCCGGACAGAGCGGTAGCTTGTACGAGGGCGAAGAACGAAGCCGAAGAGCACCGGGCTTCTGCGCGCACCCTAAGGACTGCTAGAGGACCGTGGTGGCCGCACGCCTGCCTCTTCAATTCCCTTCTAGCATCCTTATGGAAGGTGTTCCAGGACATATTTCTGGGGTTTTGAATTCCTCCTGATGCAGCCCCTCGTGGGAAACTCGTGCTCGTCCTCTGAGTCTCCGACATGCAGAGACCTCGATGGCAACTGCAGAAATGAAGGGCTGCGTTGAGTTGTCGAGAAGCAAGAACATAGCCAGCGCCTTGTGTTTGGGAGTCAGCAGCTGCTGGACTTTTGCGATTGCTTTCACTGTGCACTGAATGCCAGGACGGCATGTGCACGTTAAAACAAAGAGCTGGGCAAGAGTAATCGAAAGATCACGGCCGTCAGAAAACAGCTTATATATTGCCTTGGAAAGAGCAATGTTTTTGGAGTGTTCAGTAAAATCGTGTTTCTGGACAAGGGAGGCATAAGTGCGCTGCGCTCCTAAGCTATCTCCCTGCGAGACACACTGCCAAAGCTTTTCGCTAGGATGCAGTCTAGTGCAGACGCACACTACGGCTCTCCGGAGCTGTCCGAAGCCAAGCGCCGGTGGCCGGCGTCTTTCGGCTGAAGCAGCGCTTCGGAGCGTACGGCTGCCGCTCCGCTGCTGTGTGCGCGAAGCAGCCGCTTCTCCTGCTCCGGGAGCCGGACAGAGCGGTAGCTTGTACGAGGTCGAAGAACGTTGCCGCAGGGAGACGACATTGTGTGCACAGCCTTGCGACTGCTAGAGGACGGTGGCTAAAGCTACCTGCCTTTTCAATGCACTGCTGACATGCTTTATTGAAGGTGTTCCGAGACAACTTTCCTGAGTTTCGACTTCGTCCTGATGCAGCCCCTCCTGGGAAATTGGTGCTCGTCCCAGAAGGCTCGAGATGCAGAAAACTCGATGGCAGCTGCAGAAATGAAGGACTCTGTTGAAGTGTGGAGAAGCAAGAACGTAGCCAGCGCCTTGTGTTTGGGAGTCAGCAGCTGCTGGACTTTTGCGATTGCTTTCACTGTGCACTGAATGCCAGGACGGCACGTGCACGCTGAAACAACGAGCTGGGCAAGAGCAGGGAGGGAGCACGGCCATCAGAGAGCATCTGGCATCTTGCCCTGGAAAGGGCAGTGTTTTTAGAGTGTGCAGTAAAATCGTGTTTCTGGACAAGGGAGGCATAAGTGCGCTGCGCTCCTAAGCTATCTCCCTGCGAGACACACTGCCAAAGCTTTTCGCTAGGATGCAGTCTAGTGCAGACGCACACTACGGCTCTCCGGAGCTGTCCGAAGCCAAGCGCCGCTGGCCGGCGTCTTTCGGCTGAAGCAGCGCTTCGAAGCGGACGGCTGCCGCTCCGCTGTTGTGTGCGCGAAGCAGCCGCTTCTCCTGCTCCGGGAACCGGACAGAGCGGTAGCTTGTACGAGGGCGAAGAACGTTGCCGCAGGGAGACGACATTGTGTGCACAGCCTTGCGACTGCTAGAGGACGGTGGCTAAAGCTACCTGCCTTTTCAATGCACTGCTGGCATGCTTTATTGAAGGTGTTCCGAGACAACTTTCCTGGGTTTTGACTTCGTCCTGATGCAGCCCCTCTTGGGAAATTGGAGCTCATCCCAGAAGGCTCGAGATGCAGAAAACTCGATGGCAGCTGCAGAAATGAAGGGCTGCGTTGAGTTGTCGAGAAGCAAGAACGTAGACAAGCGCCTTTTGTTTGGGAGTCAGCAGCTGCTGGACTTTTGCGATTGCTTTCACTGTGCACTGAATGCCAGGAAGGCACGAGCACGCTGCAACAACGAGCTGCGCAGGAGTGGGCAGAAGAGAACGGGCATCAGACAGCAGCTTACATAGTACCATGGAAAGAGCAGTGTTTTTGGAGTGTGCAGCAAATCCGTGTTTCTGGGCAAGGGAGGCATAAGTGCGCTGCGCTCCTAAGCTATCTCCCTGCGAGACACACTGCCAAAGCTTTTCGCTAGGATGCAGTCTAGTGCAGACGCACACTACGGCTCTCCGGAGCTGTCCGAAGCCAAGCGCCGGTGGCCGGCGTCTTTCGGCTGAAGCAGCGCTTCGGAGCGTACGGCTGCCGCTCCGCTGTTGTGTGCGCGAAGCAGCCGCTTCTCCTGCTCCGGGAGCCGGACAGAGCGGTAGCTTGTAGGAGGGCGAAGAACGAAGCCGCAGAGCACCGGGCTTCTGCGCGCACCCTAAGGACTGCTAGAGGACCGTGGTGGCCGCACGCCTGCCTTTTCAATTCCCTTCTAGCATCCTTATGGAAGGTGTTCCAGGACAAATTCCCGGAGTTTTGAATTCCTCGTGATGCAGCCCCTCGTGGGAAACTCGTGCTCTTCCTCTGAGTCTCCGACATGCAGAGACCTCGATGACAACTGCAGAAATGAAGGGCTGCGTTGAGTTGTCGAGAAGCAAGAACATAGCCAGCGCCTTGTGTTTGGGAGTCAGCAGCTGCTGGACTTTTGCGATTGCTTTCACTGTGCACTGAATGCCAGGACGGCATGTGCACGTTAAAACAAAGAGCTGGGCAAGAGTAATCGAAAGATCACGGCCGTCAGAAAACAGCTTATATATTGCCTTGGAAAGAGCAATGTTTTTGGAGTGTTCAGTAAAATCGTGTTTCTGGACAAGGGAGGCATAAGTGCGCTGCGCTCCTAAGCTATCTCCCTGCGAGACACACTGCCAAAGCTTTTCGCTAGGATGCAGTCTAGTGCAGACGCACACTACGGCTCTCCGGAGCTGTCCGAAGCCAAGCGCCGGTGGCCGGCGTCTTTCGGCTGAAGCAGCGCTTCGGAGCGTACGGCTGCCGCTCCGCTGCTGTGTGCGCGAAGCAGCCGCTTCTCCTGCTCCGGGAGCCGGACAGAGCGGTAGCTTGTACGAGGTCGAAGAACGTTGCCGCAGGGAGACGACATTGTGTGCACAGCCTTGCGACTGCTAGAGGACGGTGGCTAAAGCTACCTGCCTTTTCAATGCACTGCTGACATGCTTTATTGAAGGTGTTCCGAGACAACTTTCCTGAGTTTCGACTTCGTCCTGATGCAGCCCCTCCTGGGAAATTGGTGCTCGTCCCAGAAGGCTCGAGATGCAGAAAACTCGATGGCAGCTGCAGAAATGAAGGACTCTGTTGAAGTGTGGAGAAGCAAGAACGTAGCCAGCGCCTTGTGTTTGGGAGTCAGCAGCTGCTGGACTTTTGCGATTGCTTTCACTGTGCACTGAATGCCAGGACGGCACGTGCACGCTGAAACAACGAGCTGGGCAAGAGCAGGGAGGGAGCACGGCCATCAGAGAGCATCTGGCATCTTGCCCTGGAAAGGGCAGTGTTTTTAGAGTGTGCAGTAAAATCGTGTTTCTGGACAAGGGAGGCATAAGTGCGCTGCGCTCCTAAGCTATCTCCCTGCGAGACACACTGCCAAAGCTTTTCGCTAGGATGCAGTCTAGTGCAGACGCACACTACGGCTCTCCGGAGCTGTCCGAAGCCAAGCGCCGCTGGCCGGCGTCTTTCGGCTGAAGCAGCGCTTCGAAGCGGACGGCTGCCGCTCCGCTGTTGTGTGCGCGAAGCAGCCGCTTCTCCTGCTCCGGGAACCGGACAGAGCGGTAGCTTGTACGAGGGCGAAGAACGTTGCCGCAGGGAGACGACATTGTGTGCACAGCCTTGCGACTGCTAGAGGACGGTGGCTAAAGCTACCTGCCTTTTCAATGCACTGCTGGCATGCTTTATTGAAGGTGTTCCGAGACAACTTTCCTGGGTTTTGACTTCGTCCTGATGCAGCCCCTCTTGGGAAATTGGAGCTCATCCCAGAAGGCTCGAGATGCAGAAAACTCGATGGCAGCTGCAGAAATGAAGGGCTGCGTTGAGTTGTCGAGAAGCAAGAACGTAGACAAGCGCCTTTTGTTTGGGAGTCAGCAGCTGCTGGACTTTTGCGATTGCTTTCACTGTGCACTGAATGCCAGGAAGGCACGAGCACGCTGCAACAACGAGCTGCGCAGGAGTGGGCAGAAGAGAACGGGCATCTGACAGCAGCTTACATAGTACCATGGAAAGAGCAGTGTTTTTGGAGTGTGCAGCAAATCCGTGTTTCTGGGCAAGGGAGGCATAAGTGCGCTGCGCTCCTAAGCTATCTCCCTGCGAGACACACTGCCAAAGCTTTTCGCTATGATGCAGTCTAGTGCAGACGCACACTACGGCTCTCCGGAGCTGTCCGAAGCCAAGCGCCGGTGGCCGGCGTCTTTCGGCTGAAGCAGCGCTTCGGAGCGTACGGCTGCCGCTCCGCTGTTGTGTGCGCGAAGCAGCCGCTTCTCCTGCTCCGGGAGCCGGACAGAGCGGTAGCTTGTAGGAGGGCGAAGAACGAAGCCGCAGAGCACCGGGCTTCTGCGCGCACCCTAAGGACTGCTAGAGGACCGTGGTGGCCGCACGCCTGCCTTTTCAATTCCCTTCTAGCATCCTTATGGAAGGTGTTCCAGGACAAATTCCCGGAGTTTTGAATTCCTCGTGATGCAGCCCCTCGTGGGAAACTCGTGCTCTTCCTCTGAGTCTCCGACATGCAGAGACCTCGATGACAACTGCAGAAATGAAGGGCTGCGTTGAGTTGTCGAGAAGCAAGAACATAGCCAGCGCCTTGTGTTTGGGAGTCAGCAGCTGCTGGACTTTTGCGATTGCTTTCACTGTGCACTGAATGCCAGGACGGCATGTGCACGTTAAAACAACGAGCTGGGCAAGAGTAATCGAAAGATCACGGCCGTCAGAAAGCAGCTTATATATTGCCCTGGGAAGAGTACTGTTTTTAGAGTGTGCAGTAAAATCGTGTTTCTGGACAAGGGAGGCATAAGTGCGCTGCGCTCCTAAGCTATCTCCCTGCGAGACACACTGCCAAAGCTTTTCGCTAGGATGCAGTCTAGTGCAGACGCACACTACGGCTCTCCGGAGCTGTCCGAAGCCAAGCGCCGCTGGCCGGCGTCTTTCGGCTGAAGCAGCGCTTCGGAGCGGACGGCTGCCGCTCCGCTGTTGCGTGCGCGAAGCAGCCGCTTCTCCTGCTCCGGGAGCCGGACAGAGCGGTAGCTTGTACGAGGGCGAAGAACGTTGCCGCAGGGAGACGACATTGTGTGCACAGCCTTGCGACTGCTAGAGGACGGTGGCTAAAGCTCCCTGCCTTTTCAATGCACTGCTGGCATGCTTTATTGAAGGTGTTCCGAGACAACTTTCCTGGGTTTTGACTTCGTCCTGATGCAGCCCCTCCTGGGAAATTGGTGCTCGTCCCAGAAGGCTCGAGATGCAGAAAACTCGATGGCAGCTGCAGAAATGAAGGACTCTGTTGAAGTGTGGAGAAGCAAGAACGTAGACAAGCGCCTTGTGTTTGGGAGTCAGCAGCTGCTGGACTTTTGCGATTGCTTTCACTGTGCACTGAATGCCAGGACGGCACGTGCACGCTGCAACAACCAGCTGGGCAAGAGTGGGCAGAAGAGAACGGGCGTCAGACAGCAGCTTACATAGTACCATGGAAAGAGCAGTGTTTTTGGAGTGTGCAGCAAATCCGTGTTTCTGGACAAGGGAGGCATAAGTGCGCTGCGCTCCTAAGGTATCTCTCTGCGAGACACACTGTCAAAGCTTTTCGCTAGGATGCAGTCTAGTGCAGACGCACACTACGGCTCTCCGGAGCTGTCCGAAGCCAAGCGCCGCTGGCCGGCGTCTTTCGGCTGAAGCAGCGCTTCGGAGCGGACGGCTGCCGCTCCGCTGTTGCGTGCGCGAAGCAGCCGCTTCTCCTGCTCCGGGAGCCGGACAGAGCGGTAGCTTGTACGAGGGCGAAGAACGAAGCCGCAGAGCACCGGGCTTCTGCGCGCACCCTAAGGACTGCTAGAGGACGGTGGTGGCCGCACGCCTGCCTCTTCAATTCCCTTCTAGCATCCTTATGGAAGGTGTTCCAGGACATATTTCTGGGGTTTTGAATTCCTCCTGATGCAGCCCCTCGTGGGAAACTCGTGCTCGTCCTCTGAGTCTCCGACATGCAGAGACCTCGATGGCAACTGCAGAAATGAAGGGCTGCGTTGAGTTGTCGAGAAGCAAGAACATAGCCAGCGCCTTGTGTTTGGGAGTCAGCAGCTGCTGGACTTTTGCGATTGCTTTCACTGTGCACTGAATGCCAGGACGGCATGTGCACGTTAAAACAAAGAGCTGGGCAAGAGTAATCGAAAGATCACGGCCGTCAGAAAACAGCTTATATATTGCCTTGGAAAGAGCAATGTTTTTGGAGTTTGCAATAAAATCGTGTTTCTGGACAAGGGAGGCATAAGTGCGCTGCGCTCCTAAGCTATCTCCCTGCGAGACACACTGCCAAAGCTTATCGCTAAGATGCAGTCTAGTGCAGACGCACACTACGGCTCTCCGGAGCTGTCCGAAGCCAAGCGCCGCTGGCCGGCGTCTTTCGGCTGAAGCAGCGCTTCGGAGCGTAGGGCTGCCGCTCCGCTGCTGTGTGCGCGAAGCAGCCGCTTCTCCTGCTCCGGGAGCCGGACAGAGCGGTAGCTTGTACGAGGTCGAAGAACGTTGCCGCAGGGAGACGACATTGTGTGCACAGCCTTGCGACTGCTAGAGGACGGTGGCTAAAGCTACCTGCCTTTTCAATGCACTGCTGACATGCTTTATTGAAGGTGTTCCGAGACAACTTTCCTGAGTTTCGACTTCGTCCTGATGCAGCCCCTCCTGGGAAATTGGTGCTCGTCCCAGAAGGCTCGAGATGCAGAAAACTCGATGGCAGCTGCAGAAATGAAGGACTCTGTTGAAGTGTGGAGAAGCAAGAACGTAGCCAGCGCCTTGTGTTTGGGAGTCAGCAGCTGCTGGACTTTTGCGATTGCTTTCACTGTGCACTGAATGCCAGGACGGCACGTGCACGCTGAAACAACGAGCTGGGCAAGAGCAGGGAGGGAGCACGGCCATCAGAGAGCATCTGGCATCTTGCCCTGGAAAGGGCAGTGTTTTTAGAGTGTGCAGTAAAATCGTGTTTCTGGACAAGGGAGGCATAAGTGCGCTGCGCTCCTAAGCTATCTCCCTGCGAGACACACTGCCAAAGCTTTTCGCTAGGATGCAGTCTAGTGCAGACGCACACTACGGCTCTCCGGAGCTGTCCGAAGCCAAGCGCCGCTGGCCGGCGTCTTTCGGCTGAAGCAGCGCTTCGAAGCGGACGGCTGCCGCTCCGCTGTTGTGTGCGCGAAGCAGCCGCTTCTCCTGCTCCGGGAACCGGACAGAGCGGTAGCTTGTACGAGGGCGAAGAACGTTGCCGCAGGGAGACGACATTGTGTGCACAGCCTTGCGACTGCTAGAGGACGGTGGCTAAAGCTACCTGCCTTTTCAATGCACTGCTGGCATGCTTTATTGAAGGTGTTCCGAGACAACTTTCCTGGGTTTTGACTTCGTCCTGATGCAGCCCCTCTTGGGAAATTGGAGCTCATCCCAGAAGGCTCGAGATGCAGAAAACTCGATGGCAGCTGCAGAAATGAAGGGCTGCGTTGAGTTGTCGAGAAGCAAGAACGTAGACAAGCGCCTTTTGTTTGGGAGTCAGCAGCTGCTGGACTTTTGCGATTGCTTTCACTGTGCACTGAATGCCAGGAAGGCACGAGCACGCTGCAACAACGAGCTGCGCAGGAGTGGGCAGAAGAGAACGGGCATCAGACAGCAGCTTACATAGTACCATGGAAAGAGCAGTGTTTTTGGAGTGTGCAGCAAATCCGTGTTTCTGGGCAAGGGAGGCATAAGTGCGCTGCGCTCCTAAGCTATCTCCCTGCGAGACACACTGCCAAAGCTTTTCGCTATGATGCAGTCTAGTGCAGACGCACACTACGGCTCTCCGGAACTGTCCGAAGCCAAGCGCCGGTGGCCGGCGTCTTTCGGCTGAAGCAGCGCTTCGGAGCGTACGGCTGCCGCTCCGCTGTTGTGTGCGCGAAGCAGCCGCTTCTCCTGCTCCGGGAGCCGGACAGAGCGGTAGCTTGTAGGAGGGCGAAGAACGAAGCCGCAGAGCACCGGGCTTCTGCGCGCACCCTAAGGACTGCTAGAGGACCGTGGTGGCCGCACGCCTGCCTTTTCAATTCCCTTCTAGCATCCTTATGGAAGGTGTTCCAGGACAAATTCCCGGAGTTTTGAATTCCTCGTGATGCAGCCCCTCGTGGGAAACTCGTGCTCTTCCTCTGAGTCTCCGACATGCAGAGACCTCGATGACAACTGCAGAAATGAAGGGCTGCGTTGAGTTGTCGAGAAGCAAGAACATAGCCAGCGCCTTGTGTTTGGGAGTCAGCAGCTGCTGGACTTTTGCGATTGCTTTCACTGTGCACTGAATGCCAGGACGGCACGTGCACGTTAAAGCAACGAGCTGGGCAAGAGTAATCGAAAGATCACGGCCGTCAGAAAACAGCTTATATATTGCCTTGGAAAGAGCAATGTTTTTGGAGTGTACAGTAAAATCGTGTTTCTGGGCAAGGGAGGCATAAGTGCGCTGCGCTCCTAAGCTATCTCCCTGCGAGACACACTGCCAAAGCTTTTCGCTATGATGCAGTCTAGTGCAGACGCACACTACGGCTCTCCGGAGCTGTCCGAAGCCAAGCGCCGCTGGCCGGCGTCTTTCGGCTGAAGCAGCGCTTCGAAGCGGACGGCTGCCGCTCCGCTGTTGTGAGCGCGAAGCAGCCGCTTCTCCTGCTCCGGGAGCCGGACAGAGCGGTAGCTTGTACGAGGGCGAAGAACGTTGCCGCAGGGAGACGACATTGTGTGCACAGCCTTGCGACTGCTAGAGGACGGTCGCTAAAGCTCCCTGCCTTTTCAATGCACTGCTGACATGCTTTATTGAAGGTGTTCCGAGACAACTTTCCTGGGTTTTGACTTCGTCCTGATGCAGCCCCTCCTGGGAAATTGGTGCTCATCCCAGAAGGCTCGAGATGCAGAAAACTCGATGGCAGCTGCAGAAATGAAGGACTCTGTTGAAGTGTGGAGAAGCAAGAACATAGCCAGCGCCTTGTGTTTGGGAGTCAGCAGCTGCTGGACTTTTGCGATTGCTTTCACTGTGCACTGAATGCCAGGACGGCATGTGCACGTTAAAACAACGAGCTGGGCAAGAGTAATCGAAAGATCACGGCCGTCAGAAAGCAGCTTATATATTGCCCTGGGAAGAGTACTGTTTTTAGAGTGTGCAGTAAAATCGTGTTTCTGGACAAGGGAGGCATAAGTGCGCTGCGCTCCTAAGCTATCTCCCTGCGCGACACACTGCCAAAGCTTTTCGCTAGGATGCAGTCTAGTGCAGACGCACACTACGGCTCTCCGGAGCTGTCCGAAGCCAAGCGCCGCTGGCCGGCGTCTTTCGGCTGAAGCAGCGCTTCGGAGCGGACGGCTGCCGCTCCGCTGTTGCGTGCGCGAAGCAGCCGCTTCTCCTGCTCCGGGAGCCGGACAGAGCGGTAGCTTGTACGAGGGCGAAGAACGTTGCCGCAGGGAGACGACATTGTGTGCACAGCCTTGCGACTGCTAGAGGACGGTGGCTAAAGCTCCCTGCCTTTTCAATGCACTGCTGGCATGCTTTATTGAAGGTGTTCCGAGACAACTTTCCTGGGTTTTGACTTCGTCCTGATGCAGCCCCTCCTGGGAAATTGGTGCTCGTCCCAGAAGGCTCGAGATGCAGAAAACTCGATGGCAGCTGCAGAAATGAAGGACTCTGTTGAAGTGTGGAGAAGCAAGAACGTAGACAAGCGCCTTGTGTTTGGGAGTCAGCAGCTGCTGGACTTTTGCGATTGCTTTCACTGTGCACTGAATGCCAGGATGGCACGTGCACGCTGAAACAACGAGCTGGGCAAGAGTAATCGAAAGATCACGGCCGTCAGAAAACAGCTTATATATTGCCCTGGGAAGAGTACTGTTTTTGGAGTGTACAGTAAAATCGTGTTTCTGGACAAGGGAGGCATAAGTGCGCTGCGCTCCTAAGCTATCTCTCTGCGCGACACACTGCCAAAGCTTTTCGCTAGGATGCAGTCTAGTGCAGACGCACACTACGGCTCTCCGGAGCTGTCCGAAGCCAAGCGCCGGTGGCCGGCGTCTTTCGGCTGAAGCAGCGCTTCGGAGCGGACGGCTGCCGCTCCGCTGTTGCGTGCGCGAAGCAGCCGCTTCTCCTGCTCCGGGAGCCGGACAGAGCGGTAGCTTGTACGAGGGCGAAGAACGTTGCCGCAGGGAGACGACATTGTGTGCACAGCCTTGCGACTGCTAGAGGACGGTGGCTAAAGCTCCCTGCCTTTTCAATGCACTGCTGGCATGCTTTATTGAAGGTGTTCCGAGACAACTTTCCTGGGTTTTGACTTCGTCCTGATGCAGCCCCTCCTGGGAAATTGGTGCTCGTCCCAGAAGGCTCGAGATGCAGAAAACTCGATGGCAGCTGCAGAAATGAAGGACTCTGTTGAAGTGTGGAGAAGCAAGAACGTAGACAAGCGCCTTGTGTTTGGGAGTCAGCAGCTGCTGGACTTTTGCGATTGCTTTCACTGTGCACTGAATGCCAGGATGGCACGTGCACGCTGAAACAACGAGCTGGGCAAGAGTAATCGAAAGATCACGGCCGTCAGAAAACAGCTTATATATTGCCCTGGGAAGAGTACTGTTTTTGGAGTGTACAGTAAAATCGTGTTTCTGGGCAAGGGAGGCATAAGTTCTCTGCGCTCCTAAGCTATCTCTCTGCGAGACACACTGCCAAAGCTTTTCGCTAGGATGCAGTCTAGTGCAGACGCACACTACGGCTCTCCGGAGCTGTCCGAAGCCAAGCGCCGCTGGCCGGCGTCTTTCGGCTGAAGCAGCGCTTCGGAGCGTACGGCTGCCGCTCCGCTGTTGTGTGCGCGAAGCAGCCGCTTCTCCTGCTCCGGGAGTCGGAGAGAGCGGTAGCTTGTACGAGGGCGAAGAACGAAGCCGCAGAGCACCGGGCTTTTGCGCACACCCTAAGGACTGCTAGAGGACGGTGGTGGCCGCTCGCTTGCCTCTTCAATTCCCTTCTAGCATCCTAATAGAAGGTGTTCCAGGACAAATTCCCGGAGTTTTGAATTCCTCCTGATGCAGCCTCTCCTGGGAAACTCGTGCTCGTCCTCTGAGTCTCCGACATGCAGAGACCTCGATGGCAACTGCAGAAATGAAGGGCTGCGTTGAGTTGTCGAGAAGCAAGAACATAGCCAGCGCCTTGTGTTTGGGAGTCAGCAGCTGGACTTTTGCGATTGCTTTCACTGTGCACTGAATGCCAGGACGGCATGTGCACGTTACAACAACGAGCTGGGCAAGAGTAATCGAAAGATCACGGCCGTCAGAAAACAGCTTATATATTGCCTTGGAAAGAGCAATGTTTCTGGAGTTTGCAATAAAATCGTGTTTCTGGACAAGGGAGGCATAAGTGCGCTGCGCTCCTAAGCTATCTCCCTGCGAGACACACTGCCAAAGCTTTTCGCTATGATGCAGTCTAGTGCAGACGCACACTACGGCTCTCCGGAGCTGTTCGAAGCCAAGCGCCGGTGGCCGGCGTCTTTCGGCTGAAGCAGCGCTTCGGAGCGTACGGCTGCCGCTCCGCTGTTGTGTGCGCGAAGCAGCCGCTTCTCCTGCTCCGGGAGCCGGAGAGAGCGGTAGCTTGTACGAGGGCGAAGAACGAAGCCGCAGAGCACCGGGCTTTTGCGCACACCCTAAGGACTGCTAGAGGACGGTGGTGGCCGCTCGCCTGCCTCTTCAATTCCCTTCTAGCATCCTAATGGAAGGTGTTCCAGTACAAATTCCCTGAGTTTTGAATTCGTCCTGATGCAGCCTCTCCTGGGAAACTCGTGCTCGTCCTCTGAGTCTCCGACATGCAGAGACCTCGATGGCAGCTGCAGAAATGAAGGGCTGCGTTGAGTTGTCGAGAAGCAAGAACATAGCCAGCGCCTTGTGTTTGGGAGTCAGCAGCTGCTGGACTTTTGCGATTGCTTTCACTGTGCACTGAATGCCAGGACGGCATGTGCACGTTAAAACAACGAGCTGGGCAAGAGTAATCGAAAGATCACGGCCGTCAGAAAACAGCTCATATATTGCCTTGGAAAGAGCAATGTTTTTGGAGTGTACAGTAAAATCGTGTTTCTCGACAAGGGAGGCATAAGTGCGCTGCGCTCCTAAGCTATCTCTCTGCGAGACACACTGCCAAAGCTTTTCGCTAGGATGCAGTCTAGTGCAGACGCACACTACGGCTCTCCGGAGCTGTCCGAAGCCAAGCGCCGGTGGCCGGCGTCTTTCGGCTGAAGCAGCGCTTCGGAGCGTAGGGCTGCCGCTCCGCTGTTGTGTGCGCGAAGCAGCCGCTTCTCCTGCTCCGGGAGCCGGACAGAGCGGTAGCTTGTACGAGGGCGAAGAACGTTGCCGCAGGGAGACGACATTGTGTGCACAGCCTTGCGACTGCTAGAGGACGGTGGCTAAAGCTCCCTGCCTTTTCAATGCACTGCTGGCATGCTTTATTGAAGGTGTTCCGAGACAACTTTCCTGGGTTTTGACTTCGTCCTGATGCAGCCCCTCCTGGGAAATTGGTGCTCGTCCCAGAAGGCTCGAGATGCAGAAAACTCGATGGCAGCTGCAGAAATGAAGGACTCTGTTGAAGTGTGGAGAAGCAAGAACGTAGACAAGCGCCTTGTGTTTGGGAGTCAGCAGCTGCTGGACTTTTGCGATTGCTTTCACTGTGCACTGAATGCCAGGATGGCACGTGCACGCTGAAACAACGAGCTGGGCAAGAGTAATCGAAAGATCACGGCCGTCAGAAAACAGCTTATATATTGCCCTGGGAAGAGTACTGTTTTTGGAGTGTACAGTAAAATCGTGTTTCTGGGCAAGGGAGGCATAAGTTCTCTGCGCTCCTAAGCTATCTCTCTGCGAGACACACTGCCAAAGCTTTTCGCTAGGATGCAGTCTAGTGCAGACGCACACTACGGCTCTCCGGAGCTGTCCGAAGCCAAGCGCCGCTGGCCGGCGTCTTTCGGCTGAAGCAGCGCTTCGGAGCGTACGGCTGCCGCTCCGCTGTTGTGTGCGCGAAGCAGCCGCTTCTCCTGCTCCGGGAGTCGGAGAGAGCGGTAGCTTGTACGAGGGCGAAGAACGAAGCCGCAGAGCACCGGGCTTTTGCGCACACCCTAAGGACTGCTAGAGGACGGTGGTGGCCGCTCGCTTGCCTCTTCAATTCCCTTCTAGCATCCTAATAGAAGGTGTTCCAGGACAAATTCCCGGAGTTTTGAATTCCTCCTGATGCAGCCTCTCCTGGGAAACTCGTGCTCGTCCTCTGAGTCTCCGACATGCAGAGACCTCGATGGCAGCTGCAGAAATGAAGGGCTGCGTTGAGTTGTCGAGAAGCAAGAACATAGCCAGCGCCTTGTGTTTGGGAGTCAGCAGCTGGACTTTTGCGATTGCTTTCACTGTGCACTGAATGCCAGGACGGCATGTGCACGTTACAACAACGAGCTGGGCAAGAGTAATCGAAAGATCACGGCCGTCAGAAAACAGCTTATATATTGCCTTGGAAAGAGCAATGTTTCTGGAGTTTGCAATAAAATCGTGTTTCTGGACAAGGGAGGCATAAGTGCGCTGCGCTCCTAAGCTATCTCCCTGCGAGACACACTGCCAAAGCTTTTCGCTATGATGCAGTCTAGTGCAGACGCACACTACGGCTCTCCGGAGCTGTTCGAAGCCAAGCGCCGGTGGCCGGCGTCTTTCGGCTGAAGCAGCGCTTCGGAGCGTACGGCTGCCGCTCCGCTGTTGTGTGCGCGAAGCAGCCGCTTCTCCTGCTCCGGGAGCCGGAGAGAGCGGTAGCTTGTACGGGGGCGAAGAACGAAGCCGCAGAGCACCGGGCTTTTGCGCACACCCTAAGGACTGCTAGAGGACGGTGGTGGCCGCTCGCCTGCCTCTTCAATTCCCTTCTAGCATCCTAATGGAAGGTGTTCCAGTACAAATTCCCTGAGTTTTGAATTCGTCCTGATGCAGCCTCTCCTGGGAAACTCGTGCTCGTCCTCTGAGTCTCCGACATGCAGAGACCTCGATGGCAGCTGCAGAAATGAAGGGCTGCGTTGAGTTGTCGAGAAGCAAGAACATAGCCAGCGCCTTGTGTTTGGGAGTCAGCAGCTGCTGGACTTTTGCGATTGCTTTCACTGTGCACTGAATGCCAGGACGGCATGTGCACGTTAAAACAACGAGCTGGGCAAGAGTAATCGAAAGATCACGGCCGTCAGAAAACAGCTTATATATTGCCTTGGAAAGAGCAATGTTTTTGGAGTGTACAGTAAAATCGTGTTTCTCGACAAGGGAGGCATAAGTGCGCTGCGCTCCTAAGCTATCTCTCTGCGAGACACACTGCCAAAGCTTTTCGCTAGGATGCAGTCTAGTGCAGACGCACACTACGGCTCTCCGGAGCTGTCCGAAGCCAAGCGCCGCTGGCCGGCGTCTTTCGGCTGAAGCAGCGCTTCGGAGCGTAGGGCTGCCGCTCCGCTGTTGTGTGCGCGAAGCAGCCGCTTCTCCTGCTCCGGGAGCCGGACAGAGCGGTAGCTTGTACGAGGGCGAAGAACGAAGCCGCAGAGCACCGGCCTTCTGCGCGCACCCTAAGGACTGCTAGAGGACCGTAGTGGCCGCACGCCTGCCTCTTCAATTCTCTTCTAGCATCCTAATGGAAGGTTTTCCAGGACATATTTCTGGAGTTTTGAATTCCTCCTGATGCAGCCCCTCCTGGGAAACTCGTGCTCGTCCTCTGAGTCTCCGACATGCAGAGACCTCGATGGCAGCTGCAGAAATGAAGGGCTGCGTTGAGTTGTCGAGAAGCAAGAACATAGCCAGCGCCTTGTGTTTGGGAGTCAGCAGCTGCTGGACTTTTGCGATTGCTTTCACTGTGCACTGAATGCCAGGACGGCATGTGCACGTTAAAACAACGAGCTGGGCAAGAGTAATCGAAAGATCACGGCCGTCAGAAAACAGCTTATATATTGCCCTGGAAAGAGCAATGTTTTTGGAGTTTGCAATAAAATCGTGTTTCTGGACAAGGGAGGCATAAGTGCGCTGCGCTCCTAAGCTATCTCCCTGCGAGACACACTGCCAAAGCTTTTCGCTATGATGCAGTCTAGTGCAGACGCACACTACGGCTCTCCGGAGCTGTCCGAAGCGAAGCGCCGGTGGCCGGCGTCTTTCGGCTGAAGCAGCGCTTCGGAGCGTAGGGCTGCCGCTCCGCTGTTGTGTGCGCGAAGCAGCCGCTTCTCCGGCTCCGGGAGCCGGACAGAGCGGTAGCTTGTACGAGGGCGAAGAACGTTGCCGCAGGGAGACGACATTGTGTGCACAGCCTTGCGACTGCTAGAGGACGGTGGCTAAAGCTCCCTGCCTTTTCAATGCACTGCTGGCATGCTTTATTGAAGGTGTTCCGAGACAACTTTCCTGGGTTTTGACTTCGTCCTGATGCAGCCCCTCCTGGGAAATTGGTGCTCGTCCCAGAATGCTCGAGATACAGAAAACTCGATGGCAGCTGCAGAAATGAAGGACTCTGTTGAAGTGTGGAGAAGCAAGAACGTAGACAAGCGCCTTGTGTTTGGGAGTCAGCAGCTGCTGGACTTTTGCGATTGCTTTCACTGTGCACTGAATGCCAGGATGGCACGTGCACGCTGAAACAACGAGCTGGGCAAGAGTAATCGAAAGATCACGGCCGTCAGAAAGCAGCTTATATATTGCCCTGGGAAGAGTACTGTTTTTGGAGTGTACAGTAAAATCGTGTTTCTGGACAAGGGAGGCATAAGTGCGCTGCGCTCCTAAGCTATCTCCCTGCGAGACACACTGCCAAAGCTTTTCGCTATAATGCAGTCTAGTGCAGACGCACACTACGGCTCTCCGGAGCTCTCCGAAGCCAAGCGCCGCTGGCCGGCGTCTTTCGGCTGAAGCAGCGCTTCGGAGCGTACGGCTGCCGCTCCGCTGTTGTGTGCGCGAAGCAGCCGCTTCTCCTGCTCCGGGAGCCGGACAGAGCGGTAGCTTGTACGGGGGCGAAGAACGAAGCCGCAGAGCACCGGGCTTTTGCGCACACCCTAAGGACTGCTAGAGGACGGTGGTGGCCGCTCGCCTGCCTCTTCAATTCCCTTCTAGCATCCTAATAGAAGGTGTTCCAGGACAAATTCCCTGAGTTTTGAATTCCTCCTGATGCAGCCTCTCCTGGGAAACTCGTGCTCGTCCTCTGAGTCTCCGACATGCAGAGACCTCGATGGCAGCTGCAGAAATGAAGGGCTGCGTTGAGTTGTCGAGAAGCAAGAACATAGCCAGCGCCTTGTGTTTGGGAGTCAGCAGCTGCTGGACTTTTGCGATTGCTTTCACTGTGCACTGAATGCCAGGACGGCATGTGCACGTTACAACAACGAGCTGGGCAAGAGTAATCGAAAGATCACGGCCGTCAGAAAACAGCTTATATATTGCCTTGGAAAGAGCAATGTTTTTGGAGTGTACAGTAAAATCGTGTTTCTCGACAAGGGAGGCATAAGTGCGCTGCGCTCCTAAGCTATCTCTCTGCGAGACACACTGCCAAAGCTTTTCGCTAGGATGCAGTCTAGTGCAGACGCACACTACGGCTCTCCGGAGCTGTCCGAAGCCAAGCGCCGGTGGCCGGCGTCTTTCGGCTGAAGCAGCGCTTCGGAGCGTAGGGCTGCCGCTCCGCTGTTGTGTGCGCGAAGCAGCCGCTTCTCCTGCTCCGGGAGCCGGACAGAGCGGTAGCTTGTAGGAGGGCGAAGAACGAAGCCGCAGAGCACCGGGCTTCTGCGCGCACCCTAAGGACTGCTAGAGGACCGTAGTGGCCGCACGCCTGCCTCTTCAATTCTCTTCTAGCATCCTAATGGAAGGTTTTCCAGGACATATTTCTGGAGTTTTGAATTCCTCCTGATGCAGCCCCTCCTGGGAAACTCGTGCTCGTCCTCTGAGTCTCCGACATGCAGAGACCTCGATGGCAGCTGCAGAAATGAAGGGCTGCGTTGAGTTGTCGAGAAGCAAGAACATAGCCAGCGCCTTGTGTTTGGGAGTCAGCAGCTGCTGGACTTTTGCGATTGCTTTCACTGTGCACTGAATGCCAGGACGGCATGTGCACGTTACAACAACGAGCTGGGCAAGAGTAATCGAAAGATCACGGCCGTCAGAAAACAGCTTATATATTGCCCTGGAAAGAGCAATGTTTTTGGAGTTTGCAATAAAATCGTGTTTCTGGACAAGGGAGGCATAAGTGCGCTGCGCTCCTAAGCTATCTCCCTGCGAGACACACTGCCAAAGCTTTTCGCTAGGATGCAGTCTAGTGCAGACGCACACTACGGCTCTCCGGAGCTGTCCGAAGCCAAGCGCCGGTGGCCGGCGTCTTTCGGCTGAAGCAGCGCTTCGGAGCGTAGGGCTGCCGCTCCGCTGTTGTGTGCGCGAAGCAGCCGCTTCTCCTGCTCCGGGAGCCGGACAGAGCGGTAGCTTGTACGAGGGCGAAGAACGTTGCCGCAGGGAGACGACATTGTGTGCACAGCCTTGCGACTGCTAGAGGACGGTGGCTAAAGCTCCCTGCCTTTTCAATGCACTGCTGGCATGCTTTATTGAAGGTGTTCCGAGACAACTTTCCTGGGTTTTGACTTCGTCCTGATGCAGCCCCTCCTGGGAAATTGGTGCTCGTCCCAGAAGGCTCGAGATACAGAAAACTCGATGGCAGCTGCAGAAATGAAGGACTCTGTTGAAGTGTGGAGAAGCAAGAACGTAGACAAGCGCCTTGTGTTTGGGAGTCAGCAGCTGCTGGACTTTTGCGATTGCTTTCACTGTGCACTGAATGCCAGGATGGCACGTGCACGCTGAAACAACGAGCTGGGCAAGAGTAATCGAAAGATCACGGCCGTCAGAAAGCAGCTTATATATTGCCCTGGGAAGAGTACTGTTTTTGGAGTGTACAGTAAAATCGTGTTTCTGGACAAGGGAGGCATAAGTGCGCTGCGCTCCTAAGCTATCTCCCTGCGAGACACACTGCCAAAGCTTTTCGCTAGGATGCAGTCTAGTGCAGACGCACACTACGGCTCTCCGGAGCTCTCCGAAGCCAAGCGCCGCTGGCCGGCGTCTTTCGGCTGAAGCAGCGCTTCGGAGCGTACGGCTGCCGCTCCGCTGTTGTGTGCGCGAAGCAGCCGCTTCTCCTGCTCCGGGAGCCGGACAGAGCGGTAGCTTGTACGGGGGCGAAGAACGAAGCCGCAGAGCACCGGGCTTTTGCGCACACCCTAAGGACTGCTAGAGGACGGTGGTGGCCGCTCGCTTGCCTCTTCAATTCCCTTCTAGCATCCTAATAGAAGGTGTTCCAGGACAAATTCCCTGAGTTTTGAATTCCTCCTGATGCAGCCTCTCCTGGGAAACTCGTGCTCGTCCTCTGAGTCTCCGACATGCAGAGACCTCGATGGCAGCTGCAGAAATGAAGGGCTGCGTTGAGTTGTCGAGAAGCAAGAACATAGCCAGCGCCTTGTGTTTGGGAGTCAGCAGCTGCTGGACTTTTGCGATTGCTTTCACTGTGCACTGAATGCCAGGACGGCATGTGCACGTTAAAACAACGAGCTGGGCAAGAGTAATCGAAAGATCACGGCCGTCAGAAAACAGCTTATATATTGCCTTGGAAAGAGCAATGTTTTTGGAGTGTACAGTAAAATCGTGTTTCTGGACAAGGGAGGCATAAGTGCGCTGCGCTCCTAAGCTATCTCTCTGCGAGACACACTGCCAAAGCTTTTCGCTAGGATGCAGTCTAGTGCAGACGCACACTACGGCTCTCCGGAGCTGTCCGAAGCCAAGCGCCGGTGGCCGGCGTCTTTCGGCTGAAGCAGCGCTTCGGAGCGTACGGCTGCCGCTCCGCTGTTGTGTGCGCGAAGCAGCCGCTTCTCCTGCTCCGGGAGCCGGACAGAGCGGTAGCTTGTACGAGGGCGAAGAACGAAGCCGCAGAGCACCGGGCTTCTGCGCGCACCCTAAGGACTGCTAGAGGACGGTGGTGGCCGCTCGCTTGCCTCTTCAATTCCCTTCTAGCATCCTTATGGAAGGTGTTCCAGGACAAATTCCCTGAGTTTTGAATTCCTCCTGATGCAGCCCCTCCTGGGAAACTCGTGCTCGTCCTCTGAGTCTCCGACATGCAGAGACCTCGATGGCAACTGCAGAAATGAAGGGCTGCGTTGAGTTGTCGAGAAGCAAGAACATAGCCAGCGCCTTGTGTTTGGGAGTCAGCAGCTGCTGGACTTTTGCGATTGCTTTCACTGTGCACTGAATGCCAGGACGGCATGTGCACGTTAAAACAACGAGCTGGGCAAGAGTAATCGAAAGATCACGGCCGTCAGAAAGCAGCTTATATATTGCCCTGGGAAGAGTACTGTTTTTGGAGTGTGCAGTAAAATCGTGTTTCTGGACAAGGGAGGCATAAGTGCGCTGCGCTCCTAAGCTATCTCTCTGCGAGACACACTGCCAAAGCTTTTCGCTATGATGCAGTCTAGTGCAGACGCACACTACGGCTCTCCGGAGCTGTCCGAAGCCAAGCGCCGGTGGCCGGCGTCTTTCGGCTGAAGCAGCGCTTCGGAGCGTACGGCTGCCGCTCCGCTGCTGTGTGCGCGAAGCAGCCGCTTCTCCTCCTCCGGGAGCCGGACAGAGCGGTAGCTTGTACGAGGGCGAAGAACGTTGCCGCAGGGAGACGACATTGTGTGCACAGCCTTGCGACTGATAGAGGACGGTGGCTAAAGCTCCCTGCCTTTTCAATGCACTGCTGGCATGCTTTATTGAAGGTGTTCCGAGACAACTTTCCTGGGTTTTGACTTCGTCCTGATGCAGCCCCTCCTGGGAAATTGGTGCTCGTCCCAGAAGGCTCGAGATGCAGAAAACTCGATGGCAGCTGCAGAAATGAAGGACTCTGTTGAAGTGTGGAGAAGCAAGAACGTAGACAAGCGCCTTGTGTTTGGGAGTCAGCAGCTGCTGGACTTTTGCGATTGCTTTCACTGTGCACTGAATGCCAGGACGGCACGTGCACGCTGAAACAACCAGCTGGGCAAGAGTAATCGAAAGATCACGGCCGTCAGAAAACAGCTTATATATTGCCCTGGGAAGAGTACTGTTTTTGGAGTGTACAGTAAAATCGTGTTTCTGGGCAAGGGAGGCATAAGTTCTCTGCGCTCCTAAGCTATCTCCCTGCGAGACACACTGCCAAAGCTTTTCGCTATGATGCAGTCTAGTGCAGACGCACACTACGGCTCTCCGGAGCTGTCCGAAGCCAAGCGCCGGTGGCCGGCGTCTTTCGGCTGAAGCAGCGCTTCGGAGCGTAGGGCTGCCGCTCCGCTGTTGTGTGCGCGAAGCAGCCGCTTCTCCTGCTCCGGGAGTCGGAGAGAGCGGTAGCTTGTACGAGGGCGAAGAACGAAGCCGCAGAGCACCGGGCTTTTGCGCACACCCTAAGGACTGCTAGAGGACGGTGGTGGCCGCTCGCTTGCCTCTTCAATTCCCTTCTAGCATCCTAATAGAAGGTGTTCCAGGACAAATTCCCTGAGTTTTGAATTCCTCCTGATGCAGCCTCTCCTGGGAAACTCGTGCTCGTCCTCTGAGTCTCCGACATGCAGAGACCTCGATGGCAGCTGCAGAAATGAAGGGCTGCGTTGAGTTGTCGAGAAGCAAGAACATAGCCAGCGCCTTGTGTTTGGGAGTCAGCAGCTGCTGGACTTCTGCGATTGCTTTCACTGTGCACTGAATGCCAGGACGGCATGTGCACGTTAAAACAACGAGCTGGGCAAGAGTAATCGAAAGATCACGGCCGTCAGAAAACAGCTTATATATTGCCTTGGAAAGAGCAATGTTTCTGGAGTTTGCAATAAAATCGTGTTTCTGGACAAGGGAGGCATAAGTGCGCTGCGCTCCTAAGCTATCTCTCTGCGAGACACACTGTCAAAGCTTTTCGCTAGGATGCAGTCTAGTGCAGACGCACACTACGGCTCTCCGGAGCTGTTCGAACCCAAGCGCCGGTGGCCGGCGTCTTTCGGCTGAAGCAGCGCTTCGGAGCGTACGGCTGCCGCTCCGCTGTTGTGTGCGCGAAGCAGCCGCTTCTCCTGCTCCGGGAGCCGGACAGAGCGGTAGCTTGTACGGGGGCGAAGAACGAAGCCGCAGAGCACCGGGCTTTTGCGCACACCCTAAGGACTGCTAGAGGACGGTGGTGGCCGCTCGCCTGCCTCTTCAATTCCCTTCTAGCATCCTAATGGAAGGTGTTCCAGGACAAATTCCCTGAGTTTTGAATTCCTCCTGATGCAGCCTCTCCTGGGAAACTCGTGCTCGTCCTCTGAGTCTCCGACATGCAGAGACCTCGATGGCAGCTGCAGAAATGAAGGGCTGCGTTGAGTTGTCGAGAAGCAAGAACATAGCCAGCGCCTTGTGTTTGGGAGTCAGCAGCTGCTGGACTTTTGCGATTGCTTTCACTGTGCACTGAATGCCAGGACGGCATGTGCACGTTACAACAACGAGCTGGGCAAGAGTAATCGAAAGATCACGGCCGTCAGAAAACAGCTTATATATTGCCTTGGAAAGAGCAATGTTTTTGGAGTGTACAGTAAAATCGTGTTTCTCGACAAGGGAGGCATAAGTGCGCTGCGCTCCTAAGCTATCTCCCTGCGAGACACACTGCCAAAGCTTTTCGCTAGGATGCAGTCTAGTGCAGACGCACACTACGGCTCTCCGGAGCTGTCCGAAGCCAAGCGCCGGTGGCCGGCGTCTTTCGGCTGAAGCAGCGCTTCGGAGCGTACGGCTGCCGCTCCGCTGTTGTGTGCGCGAAGCAGCCGCTTCTCCTGCTCCGGGAGCCGGACAGAGCGGTAGCTTGTACGAGGGCGAAGAACGTTGCCGCAGGGAGACGACATTGTGTGCACAGCCTTGCGACTGCTAGAGGACGGTGGCTAAAGCTCCCTGCCTTTTCAATGCACTGCTGGCATGCTTTATTGAAGGTGTTCCGAGACAACTTTCCTGGGTTTTGACTTCGTCCTGATGCAGCCCCTCCTGGGAAACTCGTGCTCGTCCCAGAAGGCTCGAGATACAGAAAACTCGATGGCAGCTGCAGAAATGAAGGACTCTGTTGAAGTGTGGAGAAGCAAGAACATAGCCAGCGCCTTGTGTTTGGGAGTCAGCAGCTGCTGGACTTTTGCGATTGCTTTCACTGTGCACTGAATGCCAGGACGGCACGTGCACGCTGAAACAACGAGCTGGGCAAGAGTAATCGAAAGATCACGGCCGTCAGAAAGCAGCTTATATATTGCCCTGGGAAGAGTACTGTTTTTGGAGTGTACAGTAAAATCGTGTTTCTGGACAAGGGAGGCATAAGTGCGCTGCGCTCCTAAGCTATCTCCCTGCGAGACACACTGCCAAAGCTTTTCGCTATGATGCAGTCTAGTTGCAGACGCACACTACGGCTCTCCGGAGCTGTCCGAAGCCAAGCGCCGGTGGCCGGCGTCTTTCGGCTGAAGCAGCGCTTCGGAGCGGACGGCTGCCGCTCCGCTGCTGTGTGCGCGAAGCAGCCGCTTCTCCTGCTCCGGGAGCCGGACAGAGCGGTAGCTTGTACGAGGGCGAAGAACGTTGCCGCAGGGAGACGACATTGTGTGCACAGCCTTGCGACTGCTAGAGGACGGTGGCTAAAGCTCCCTGCCTTTTCAATGCACTGCTGGCATGCTTTATTGAAGGTGTTCCGAGACAACTTTCCTGGGTTTTGACTTCGTCCTGATGCAGCCCCTCCTGGGAAATTGGTGCTCGTCCCAGAAGGCTCGAGATGCAGAAAACTCGATGGCAGCTGCAGAAATGAAGGACTCTGTTGAAGTGTGGAGAAGCAAGAACGTAGACAAGCGCCTTGTGTTTGGGAGTCAGCAGCTGCTGGACTTTTGCGATTGCTTTCACTGTGCACTGAATGCCAGGAAGGCACGTGCACGCTGCAACAACCAGCTGGGCAAGAGTGGGCAGAAGAGAACGGGCGTCAGACAGCAGCTTACATAGTACCATGGAAAGAGCAGTGTTTTTGGAGTGTGCAGCAAATCCGTGTTTCTGGACAAGGGAGGCATAAGTGCGCTGCGCTCCTAAGGTATCTCTCTGCGAGACACACTGTCAAAGCTTTTCGCTAGGATGCAGTCTAGTGCAGACGCACACTACGGCTCTCCGGAGCTGTCCGAAGCCAAGCGCCGGTGGCCGGCGTCTTTCGGCTGAAGCAGCGCTTCGGAGCGTACGGCTGCCGCTCCGCTGTTGTGTGCGCGAAGCAGCCGCTTCTCCTGCTCCGGGAGCCGGACAGAGCGGTAGCTTGTACGAGGGCGAAGAACGAAGCCGAAGAGCACCGGGCTTCTGCGCGCACCCTAAGGACTGCTAGAGGACCGTGGTGGCCGCACGCCTGCCTTTTCAATTCCCTTCTAGCATCCTTATGGAAGGTGTTCCAGGACAAATTCCCGGAGTTTTGAATTCCTCGTGATGCAGCCCCTCGTGGGAAACTCGTGCTCTTCCTCTGAGTCTCCGACATGCAGAGACCTCGATGACAACTGCAGAAATGAAGGGCTGCGTTGAGTTGTCGAGAAGCAAGAACATAGCCAGCGCCTTGTGTTTGGGAGTCAGCAGCTGCTGGACTTTTGCGATTGCTTTCACTGTGCACTGAATGCCAGGACGGCACGTGCACGCTGAAACAACGAGCTGGGCAAGAGTAATCGAAAGATCACGGCCGTCAGAAAGCAGCTTATATATTGCCCTGGGAAGAGTACTGTTTTTGGAGTGTACAGTAAAATCGTGTTTCTGGACAAGGGAGGCATAAGTGCGCTGCGCTCCTAAGCTATCTCCCTGCGAGACACACTGCCAAAGCTTTTCGCTATGATGCAGTCTAGTTGCAGACGCACACTACGGCTCTCCGGAGCTGTCCGAAGCCAAGCGCCGGTGGCCGGCGTCTTTCGGCTGAAGCAGCGCTTCGGAGCGGACGGCTGCCGCTCCGCTGCTGTGTGCGCGAAGCAGCCGCTTCTCCTGCTCCGGGAGCCGGACAGAGCGGTAGCTTGTACGAGGGCGAAGAACGTTGCCGCAGGGAGACGACATTGTGTGCACAGCCTTGCGACTGCTAGAGGACGGTGGCTAAAGCTCCCTGCCTTTTCAATGCACTGCTGGCATGCTTTATTGAAGGTGTTCCGAGACAACTTTCCTGGGTTTTGACTTCGTCCTGATGCAGCCCCTCCTGGGAAATTGGTGCTCGTCCCAGAAGGCTCGAGATGCAGAAAACTCGATGGCAGCTGCAGAAATGAAGGACTCTGTTGAAGTGTGGAGAAGCAAGAACGTAGACAAGCGCCTTGTGTTTGGGAGTCAGCAGCTGCTGGACTTTTGCGATTGCTTTCACTGTGCACTGAATGCCAGGAAGGCACGTGCACGCTGCAACAACCAGCTGGGCAAGAGTGGGCAGAAGAGAACGGGCGTCAGACAGCAGCTTACATAGTACCATGGAAAGAGCAGTGTTTTTGGAGTGTGCAGCAAATCCGTGTTTCTGGACAAGGGAGGCATAAGTGCGCTGCGCTCCTAAGGTATCTCTCTGCGAGACACACTGTCAAAGCTTTTCGCTAGGATGCAGTCTAGTGCAGACGCACACTACGGCTCTCCGGAGCTGTCCGAAGCCAAGCGCCGGTGGCCGGCGTCTTTCGGCTGAAGCAGCGCTTCGGAGCGTACGGCTGCCGCTCCGCTGTTGTGTGCGCGAAGCAGCCGCTTCTCCTGCTCCGGGAGCCGGACAGAGCGGTAGCTTGTACGAGGGCGAAGAACGAAGCCGAAGAGCACCGGGCTTCTGCGCGCACCCTAAGGACTGCTAGAGGACCGTGGTGGCCGCACGCCTGCCTTTTCAATTCCCTTCTAGCATCCTTATGGAAGGTGTTCCAGGACAAATTCCCGGAGTTTTGAATTCCTCGTGATGCAGCCCCTCGTGGGAAACTCGTGCTCTTCCTCTGAGTCTCCGACATGCAGAGACCTCGATGACAACTGCAGAAATGAAGGGCTGCGTTGAGTTGTCGAGAAGCAAGAACATAGCCAGCGCCTTGTGTTTGGGAGTCAGCAGCTGCTGGACTTTTGCGATTGCTTTCACTGTGCACTGAATGCCAGGACGGCATGTGCACGTTAAAACAAAGAGCTGGGCAAGAGTAATCGAAAGATCACGGCCGTCAGAAAACAGCTTATATATTGCCTTGGAAAGAGCAATGTTTTTGGAGTGTTCAGTAAAATCGTGTTTCTGGACAAGGGAGGCATAAGTGCGCTGCGCTCCTAAGCTATCTCCCTGCGAGACACACTGCCAAAGCTTTTCGCTAGGATGCAGTCTAGTGCAGACGCACACTACGGCTCTCCGGAGCTGTCCGAAGCCAAGCGCCGGTGGCCGGCGTCTTTCGGCTGAAGCAGCGCTTCGGAGCGTACGGCTGCCGCTCCGCTGCTGTGTGCGCGAAGCAGCCGCTTCTCCTGCTCCGGGAGCCGGACAGAGCGGTAGCTTGTACGAGGTCGAAGAACGTTGCCGCAGGGAGACGACATTGTGTGCACAGCCTTGCGACTGCTAGAGGACGGTGGCTAAAGCTACCTGCCTTTTCAATGCACTGCTGACATGCTTTATTGAAGGTGTTCCGAGACAACTTTCCTGAGTTTCGACTTCGTCCTGATGCAGCCCCTCCTGGGAAATTGGTGCTCGTCCCAGAAGGCTCGAGATGCAGAAAACTCGATGGCAGCTGCAGAAATGAAGGACTCTGTTGAAGTGTGGAGAAGCAAGAACGTAGCCAGCGCCTTGTGTTTGGGAGTCAGCAGCTGCTGGACTTTTGCGATTGCTTTCACTGTGCACTGAATGCCAGGACGGCACGTGCACGCTGAAACAACGAGCTGGGCAAGAGCAGGGAGGGAGCACGGCCATCAGAGAGCATCTGGCATCTTGCCCTGGAAAGGGCAGTGTTTTTAGAGTGTGCAGTAAAATCGTGTTTCTGGACAAGGGAGGCATAAGTGCGCTGCGCTCCTAAGCTATCTCCCTGCGAGACACACTGCCAAAGCTTTTCGCTAGGATGCAGTCTAGTGCAGACGCACACTACGGCTCTCCGGAGCTGTCCGAAGCCAAGCGCCGGTGGCCGGCGTCTTTCGGCTGAAGCAGCGCTTCGAAGCGGACGGCTGCCGCTCCGCTGTTGTGTGCGCGAAGCAGCCGCTTCTCCTGCTCCGGGAACCGGACAGAGCGGTAGCTTGTACGAGGGCGAAGAACGTTGCCGCAGGGAGACGACATTGTGTGCACAGCCTTGCGACTGCTAGAGGACGGTGGCTAAAGCTACCTGCCTTTTCAATGCACTGCTGGCATGCTTTATTGAAGGTGTTCCGAGACAACTTTCCTGGGTTTTGACTTCGTCCTGATGCAGCCCCTCTTGGGAAATTGGAGCTCATCCCAGAAGGCTCGAGATGCAGAAAACTCGATGGCAGCTGCAGAAATGAAGGGCTGCGTTGAGTTGTCGAGAAGCAAGAACGTAGACAAGCGCCTTTTGTTTGGGAGTCAGCAGCTGCTGGACTTTTGCGATTGCTTTCACTGTGCACTGAATGCCAGGAAGGCACGAGCACGCTGCAACAACGAGCTGCGCAGGAGTGGGCAGAAGAGAACGGGCATCAGACAGCAGCTTACATAGTACCATGGAAAGAGCAGTGTTTTTGGAGTGTGCAGCAAATCCGTGTTTCTGGGCAAGGGAGGCATAAGTGCGCTGCGCTCCTAAGCTATCTCCCTGCGAGACACACTGCCAAAGCTTTTCGCTATGATGCAGTCTAGTGCAGACGCACACTACGGCTCTCCGGAGCTGTCCGAAGCCAAGCGCCGGTGGCCGGCGTCTTTCGGCTGAAGCAGCGCTTCGGAGCGTACGGCTGCCGCTCCGCTGTTGTGTGCGCGAAGCAGCCGCTTCTCCTGCTCCGGGAGCCGGACAGAGCGGTAGCTTGTAGGAGGGCGAAGAACGAAGCCGCAGAGCACCGGGCTTCTGCGCGCACCCTAAGGACTGCTAGAGGACCGTGGTGGCCGCACGCCTGCCTTTTCAATTCCCTTCTAGCATCCTTATGGAAGGTGTTCCAGGACAAATTCCCGGAGTTTTGAATTCCTCGTGATGCAGCCCCTCGTGGGAAACTCGTGCTCTTCCTCTGAGTCTCCGACATGCAGAGACCTCGATGACAACTGCAGAAATGAAGGGCTGCGTTGAGTTGTCGAGAAGCAAGAACATAGCCAGCGCCTTGTGTTTGGGAGTCAGCAGCTGCTGGACTTTTGCGATTGCTTTCACTGTGCACTGAATGCCAGGACGGCATGTGCACGTTAAAGCAACGAGCTGGGCAAGAGTAATCGAAAGATCACGGCCATCAGAGAGCATCTGGCATCTTGCCCTGGAAAGGGCAGTGTTTTTAGAGTGTGCAGTAAAATCGTGTTTCTGGGCAAGGGAGGCATAAGTGCGCTGCGCTCCTAAGCTATCTCCCTGCGAGACACACTGCCAAAGCTTTTCGCTATGATGCAGTCTAGTGCAGACGCACACTACGGCTCTCCGGAGCTGTCCGAAGCCAAGCGCCGGTGGCCGGCGTCTTTCGGCTGAAGCAGCGCTTCGAAGCGGACGGCTGCCGCTCCGCTGTTGTGAGCGCGAAGCAGCCGCTTCTCCTGCTCCGGGAGCCGGACAGAGCGGTAGCTTGTACGAGGGCGAAGAACGTTGCCGCAGGGAGACGACATTGTGTGCACAGCCTTGCGACTGCTAGAGGACGGTGGCTAAAGCTACCTGCCTTTTCAATGCACTGCTGACATGCTTTATTGAAGGTGTTCCGAGACAACTTTCCTGGGTTTTGACTTCGTCCTGATGCAGCCCCTCCTGGGAAATTGGTGCTCATCCCAGAAGGCTCGAGATGCAGAAAACTCGATGGCAGCTGCAGAAATGAAGGACTCTGTTGAAGTGTGGAGAAGCAAGAACATAGCCAGCGCCTTGTGTTTGGGAGTCAGCAGCTGCTGGACTTTTGCGATTGCTTTCACTGTGCACTGAATGCCAGGACGGCATGTGCACGTTAAAACAACGAGCTGGGCAAGAGTAATCGAAAGATCACGGCCGTCAGAAAGCAGCTTATATATTGCCCTGGGAAGAGTACTGTTTTTAGAGTGTGCAGTAAAATCGTGTTTCTGGACAAGGGAGGCATAAGTGCGCTGCGCTCCTAAGCTATCTCCCTGCGCGACACACTGCCAAAGCTTTTCGCTAGGATGCAGTCTAGTGCAGACGCACACTACGGCTCTCCGGAGCTGTCCGAAGCCAAGCGCCGCTGGCCGGCGTCTTTCGGCTGAAGCAGCGCTTCGGAGCGGACGGCTGCCGCTCCGCTGTTGCGTGCGCGAAGCAGCCGCTTCTCCTGCTCCGGGAGCCGGACAGAGCGGTAGCTTGTACGAGGGCGAAGAACGTTGCCGCAGGGAGACGACATTGTGTGCACAGCCTTGCGACTGCTAGAGGACGGTGGCTAAAGCTACCTGCCTTTTCAATGCACTGCTGGCATGCTTTATTGAAGGTGTTCCGAGACAACTTTCCTGGGTTTTGACTTCGTCCTGATGCAGCCCCTCTTGGGAAATTGGAGCTCATCCCAGAAGGCTCGAGATGCAGAAAACTCGATGGCAGCTGCAGAAATGAAGGGCTGCGTTGAGTTGTCGAGAAGCAAGAACGTAGACAAGCGCCTTTTGTTTGGGAGTCAGCAGCTGCTGGACTTTTGCGATTGCTTTCACTGTGCACTGAATGCCAGGAAGGCACGAGCACGCTGCAACAACGAGCTGCGCAGGAGTGGGCAGAAGAGAACGGGCATCAGACAGCAGCTTACATAGTACCATGGAAAGAGCAGTGTTTTTGGAGTGTGCAGCAAATCCGTGTTTCTGGGCAAGGGAGGCATAAGTGCGCTGCGCTCCTAAGCTATCTCCCTGCGAGACACACTGCCAAAGCTTTTCGCTATGATGCAGTCTAGTGCAGACGCACACTACGGCTCTCCGGAGCTGTCCGAAGCCAAGCGCCGGTGGCCGGCGTCTTTCGGCTGAAGCAGCGCTTCGGAGCGTACGGCTGCCGCTCCGCTGTTGTGTGCGCGAAGCAGCCGCTTCTCCTGCTCCGGGAGCCGGACAGAGCGGTAGCTTGTAGGAGGGCGAAGAACGAAGCCGCAGAGCACCGGGCTTCTGCGCGCACCCTAAGGACTGCTAGAGGACCGTGGTGGCCGCACGCCTGCCTTTTCAATTCCCTTCTAGCATCCTTATGGAAGGTGTTCCAGGACAAATTCCCGGAGTTTTGAATTCCTCGTGATGCAGCCCCTCGTGGGAAACTCGTGCTCTTCCTCTGAGTCTCCGACATGCAGAGACCTCGATGACAACTGCAGAAATGAAGGGCTGCGTTGAGTTGTCGAGAAGCAAGAACATAGCCAGCGCCTTGTGTTTGGGAGTCAGCAGCTGCTGGACTTTTGCGATTGCTTTCACTGTGCACTGAATGCCAGGACGGCACGTGCACGTTAAAGCAACGAGCTGGGCAAGAGTAATCGAAAGATCACGGCCATGAGAGAGCATCTGGCATCTTGCCCTGGAAAGGGCAGTGTTTTTAGAGTGTGCAGTAAAATCGTGTTTCTGGGCAAGGGAGGCATAAGTGCGCTGCGCTCCTAAGCTATCTCCCTGCGAGACACACTGCCAAAGCTTTTCGCTATGATGCAGTCTAGTGCAGACGCACACTACGGCTCTCCGGAGCTGTCCGAAGCCAAGCGCCGGTGGCCGGCGTCTTTCGGCTGAAGCAGCGCTTCGAAGCGGACGGCTGCCGCTCCGCTGTTGTGAGCGCGAAGCAGCCGCTTCTCCTGCTCCGGGAGCCGGACAGAGCGGTAGCTTGTACGAGGGCGAAGAACGTTGCCGCAGGGAGACGACATTGTGTGCACAGCCTTGCGACTGCTAGAGGACGGTGGCTAAAGCTCCCTGCCTTTTCAATGCACTGCTGACATGCTTTATTGAAGGTGTTCCGAGACAACTTTCCTGGGTTTTGACTTCGTCCTGATGCAGCCCCTCCTGGGAAATTGGTGCTCATCCCAGAAGGCTCGAGATGCAGAAAACTCGATGGCAGCTGCAGAAATGAAGGACTCTGTTGAAGTGTGGAGAAGCAAGAACATAGCCAGCGCCTTGTGTTTGGGAGTCAGCAGCTGCTGGACTTTTGCGATTGCTTTCACTGTGCACTGAATGCCAGGACGGCATGTGCACGTTAAAACAACGAGCTGGGCAAGAGTAATCGAAAGATCACGGCCGTCAGAAAGCAGCTTATATATTGCCCTGGGAAGAGTACTGTTTTTAGAGTGTGCAGTAAAATCGTGTTTCTGGACAAGGGAGGCATAAGTGCGCTGCGCTCCTAAGCTATCTCCCTGCGCGACACACTGCCAAAGCTTTTCGCTAGGATGCAGTCTAGTGCAGACGCACACTACGGCTCTCCGGAGCTGTCCGAAGCCAAGCGCCGCTGGCCGGCGTCTTTCGGCTGAAGCAGCGCTTCGGAGCGGACGGCTGCCGCTCCGCTGTTGCGTGCGCGAAGCAGCCGCTTCTCCTGCTCCGGGAGCCGGACAGAGCGGTAGCTTGTACGAGGGCGAAGAACGTTGCCGCAGGGAGACGACATTGTGTGCACAGCCTTGCGACTGCTAGAGGACGGTGGCTAAAGCTCCCTGCCTTTTCAATGCACTGCTGGCATGCTTTATTGAAGGTGTTCCGAGACAACTTTCCTGGGTTTTGACTTCGTCCTGATGCAGCCCCTCCTGGGAAATTGGTGCTCGTCCCAGAAGGCTCGAGATGCAGAAAACTCGATGGCAGCTGCAGAAATGAAGGACTCTGTTGAAGTGTGGAGAAGCAAGAACGTAGACAAGCGCCTTGTGTTTGGGAGTCAGCAGCTGCTGGACTTTTGCGATTGCTTTCACTGTGCACTGAATGCCAGGATGGCACGTGCACGCTGAAACAACGAGCTGGGCAAGAGTAATCGAAAGATCACGGCCGTCAGAAAACAGCTTATATATTGCCCTGGGAAGAGTACTGTTTTTGGAGTGTACAGTAAAATCGTGTTTCTGGACAAGGGAACAATAAGTGCGCTGCGCTCCTAAGCTATCTCTCTGCGCGACACACTGCCAAAGCTTTTCGCTAGGATGCAGTCTAGTGCAGACGCACACTACGGCTCTCCGGAGCTGTCCGAAGCCAAGCGCCGGTGGCCGGCGTCTTTCGGCTGAAGCAGCGCTTCGGAGCGGACGGCTGCCGCTCCGCTGTTGCGTGCGCGAAGCAGCCGCTTCTCCTGCTCCGGGAGCCGGACAGAGCGGTAGCTTGTACGAGGGCGAAGAACGTTGCCGCAGGGAGACGACATTGTGTGCACAGCCTTGCGACTGCTAGAGGACGGTGGCTAAAGCTACCTGCCTTTTCAATGCACTGCTGACATGCTTTATTGAAGGTGTTCCGAGACAACTTTCCTGGGTTTTGACTTCGTCCTGATGCAGCCCCTCCTGGGAAATTGGTGCTCGTTCCAGAAGGCTCGAGATGCAGAAAACTCGATGGCAGCTGCAGAAATGAAGGACTCTGTTGAAGTGTGGAGAAGCAAGAACGTAGACAAGCGCCTTGTGTTTGGTAGTCAGCAGCTGCTGGACTTTTGCGATTGCTTTCACTGTGCACTGAATGCCAGGATGGCACGTGCACGCTGAAACAACGAGCTGGGCAAGAGTAATCGAAAGATCACGGCCGTCAGAAAACAGCTTATATATTGCCCTGGGAAGAGTACTGTTTTTAGAGTGTACAGTAAAATCGTGTTTCTGGGCAAGGGAGGCATAAGTTCTCTGCGCTCCTAAGCTATCTCTCTGCGAGACACACTGCCAAAGCTTTTCGCTAGGATGCAGTCTAGTGCAGACGCACACTACGGCTCTCCGGAGCTGTCCGAAGCCAAGCGCCGCTGGCCGGCGTCTTTCGGCTGAAGCAGCGCTTCGGAGCGTACGGCTGCCGCTCCGCTGTTGTGTGCGCGAAGCAGCCGCTTCTCCTGCTCCGGGAGTCGGAGAGAGCGGTAGCTTGTACGGGGGCGAAGAACGAAGCCGCAGAGCACCGGGCTTTTGCGCACACCCTAAGGACTGCTAGAGGACGGTGGTGGCCGCTCGCTTGCCTCTTCAATTCCCTTCTAGCATCCTAATAGAAGGTGTTCCAGGACAAATTCCCTGAGTTTTGAATTCCTCCTGATGCAGCCTCTCCTGGGAAACTCGTGCTCGTCCTCTGAGTCTCCGACATGCAGAGACCTCGATGGCAGCTGCAGAAATGAAGGGCTGCGTTGAGTTGTCGAGAAGCAAGAACATAGCCAGCGCCTTGTGTTTGGGAGTCAGCAGCTGGACTTTTGCGATTGCTTTCACTGTGCACTGAATGCCAGGACGGCATGTGCACGTTAAAACAACGAGCTGGGCAAGAGTAATCGAAAGATCACGGCCGTCAGAAAACAGCTTATATATTGCCTTGGAAAGAGCAATGTTTCTGGAGTTTGCAATAAAATCGTGTTTCTGGACAAGGGAGGCATAAGTGCGCTGCGCTCCTAAGCTATCTCCCTGCGAGACACACTGCCAAAGCTTTTCGCTAGGATGCAGTCTAGTGCAGACGCACACTACGGCTCTCCGGAGCTGTTCGAAGCCAAGCGCCGGTGGCCGGCGTCTTTCGGCTGAAGCAGCGCTTCGGAGCGTACGGCTGCCGCTCCGCTGTTGTGTGCGCGAAGCAGCCGCTTCTCCTGCTCCGGGAGCCGGAGAGAGCGGTAGCTTGTACGAGGGCGAAGAACGAAGCCGCAGAGCACCGGGCTTTTGCGCACACCCTAAGGACTGCTAGAGGACGGTGGTGGCCGCTCGCCTGCCTCTTCAATTCCCTACTAGCATCCTAATGGAAGGTGTTCCAGTACAAATTCCCTGAGTTTTGAATTCGTCCTGATGCAGCCTCTCCTGGGAAACTCGTGCTCGTCCTCTGAGTCTCCGACATGCAGAGACCTCGATGGCAGCTGCAGAAATGAAGGGCTGCGTTGAGTTGTCGAGAAGCAAGAACATAGCCAGCGCCTTGTGTTTGGGAGTCAGCAGCTGCTGGACTTTTGCGATTGCTTTCACTGTGCACTGAATGCCAGGACGGCATGTGCACGTTAAAACAACGAGCTGGGCAAGAGTAATCGAAAGATCACGGCCGTCAGAAAACAGCTTATATATTGCCTTGGAAAGAGCAATGTTTTTGGAGTGTACAGTAAAATCGTGTTTCTGGACAAGGGAGGCATAAGTGCGCTGCGCTCCTAAGCTATCTCTCTGCGAGACACACTGCCAAAGCTTTTCGCTAGGATGCAGTCTAGTGCAGACGCACACTACGGCTCTCCGGAGCTGTCCGAAGCCAAGCGCCGGTGGCCGGCGTCTTTCGGCTGAAGCAGCGCTTCGGAGCGTAGGGCTGCCGCTCCGCTGTTGTGTGCGCGAAGCAGCCGCTTCTCCTGCTCCGGGAGCCGGACAGAGCGGTAGCTTGTACGAGGGCGAAGAACGAAGCCGCAGAGCACCGGCCTTCTGCGCGCACCCTAAGGACTGCTAGAGGACCGTAGTGGCCGCACGCCTGCCTCTTCAATTCTCTTCTAGCATCCTAATGGAAGGTTTTCCAGGACATATTTCTGGAGTTTTGAATTCCTCCTGATGCAGCCCCTCCTGGGAAACTCGTGCTCGTCCTCTGAGTCTCCGACATGCAGAGACCTCGATGGCAGCTGCAGAAATGAAGGGCTGCGTTGAGTTGTCGAGAAGCAAGAACATAGCCAGCGCCTTGTGTTTGGGAGTCAGCAGCTGCTGGACTTTTGCGATTGCTTTCACTGTGCACTGAATGCCAGGACGGCATGTGCACGTTAAAACAACGAGCTGGGCAAGAGTAATCGAAAGATCACGGCCGTCAGAAAACAGCTTATATATTGCCCTGGAAAGAGCAATGTTTTTGGAGTTTGCAATAAAATCGTGTTTCTGGACAAGGGAGGCATAAGTGCGCTGCGCTCCTAAGCTATCTCCCTGCGAGACACACTGCCAAAGCTTTTCGCTATGATGCAGTCTAGTGCAGACGCACACTACGGCTCTCCGGAGCTGTCCGAAGCGAAGCGCCGGTGGCCGGCGTCTTTCGGCTGAAGCAGCGCTTCGGAGCGTAGGGCTGCCGCTCCGCTGTTGTGTGCGCGAAGCAGCCGCTTCTCCGGCTCCGGGAGCCGGACAGAGCGGTAGCTTGTACGAGGGCGAAGAACGTTGCCGCAGGGAGACGACATTGTGTGCACAGCCTTGCGACTGCTAGAGGACGGTGGCTAAAGCTCCCTGCCTTTTCAATGCACTGCTGGCATGCTTTATTGAAGGTGTTCCGAGACAACTTTCCTGGGTTTTGACTTCGTCCTGATGCAGCCCCTCCTGGGAAATTGGTGCTCGTCCCAGAAGGCTCGAGATACAGAAAACTCGATGGCAGCTGCAGAAATGAAGGACTCTGTTGAAGTGTGGAGAAGCAAGAACGTAGACAAGCGCCTTGTGTTTGGGAGTCAGCAGCTGCTGGACTTTTGCGATTGCTTTCACTGTGCACTGAATGCCAGGATGGCACGTGCACGCTGAAACAACGAGCTGGGCAAGAGTAATCGAAAGATCACGGCCGTCAGAAAGCAGCTTATATATTGCCCTGGGAAGAGTACTGTTTTTGGAGTGTACAGTAAAATCGTGTTTCTGGACAAGGGAGGCATAAGTGCGCTGCGCTCCTAAGCTATCTCCCTGCGAGACACACTGCCAAAGCTTTTCGCTAGGATGCAGTCTAGTGCAGACGCACACTACGGCTCTCCGGAGCTCTCCGAAGCCAAGCGCCGCTGGCCGGCGTCTTTCGGCTGAAGCAGCGCTTCGGAGCGTACGGCTGCCGCTCCGCTGTTGTGTGCGCGAAGCAGCCGCTTCTCCTGCTCCGGGAGCCGGACAGAGCGGTAGCTTGTACGGGGGCGAAGAACGAAGCCGCAGAGCACCGGGCTTTTGCGCACACCCTAAGGACTGCTAGAGGACGGTGGTGGCCGCTCGCCTGCCTCTTCAATTCCCTTCTAGCATCCTAATAGAAGGTGTTCCAGGACAAATTCCCTGAGTTTTGAATTCCTCCTGATGCAGCCTCTCCTGGGAAACTCGTGCTCGTCCTCTGAGTCTCCGACATGCAGAGACCTCGATGGCAGCTGCAGAAATGAAGGGCTGCGTTGAGTTGTCGAGAAGCAAGAACATAGCCAGCGCCTTGTGTTTGGGAGTCAGCAGCTGCTGGACTTTTGCGATTGCTTTCACTGTGCACTGAATGCCAGGACGGCATGTGCACGTTAAAACAACGAGCTGGGCAAGAGTAATCGAAAGATCACGGCCGTCAGAAAACAGCTTATATATTGCCTTGGAAAGAGCAATGTTTTTGGAGTGTACAGTAAAATCGTGTTTCTGGACAAGGGAGGCATAAGTGCGCTGCGCTCCTAAGCTATCTCTCTGCGAGACACACTGCCAAAGCTTTTCGCTAGGATGCAGTCTAGTGCAGACGCACACTACGGCTCTCCGGAGCTGTCCGAAGCCAAGCGCCGGTGGCCGGCGTCTTTCGGCTGAAGCAGCGCTTCGGAGCGTAGGGCTGCCGCTCCGCTGTTGTGTGCGCGAAGCAGCCGCTTCTCCTGCTCCGGGAGCCGGAGAGAGCGGTAGCTTGTACGAGGGCGAAGAACGAAGCCGCAGAGCACCGGGCTTCTGCGCGCACCCTAAGGACTGCTAGAGGACCGTAGTGGCCGCACGCCTGCCTCTTCAATTCTCTTCTAGCATCCTAATGGAAAGTTTTCCAGGACATATTTCTGGAGTTTTGAATTCCTCCTGATGCAGCCCCTCCTGGGAAACTCGTGCTCGTCCTCTGAGTCTCCGACATGCAGAGACCTCGATGGCAGCTGCAGAAATGAAGGGCTGCGTTGAGTTGTCGAGAAGCAAGAACATAGCCAGCGCCTTGTGTTTGGGAGTCAGCAGCTGCTGGACTTTTGCGATTGCTTTCACTGTGCACTGAATGCCAGGACGGCATGTGCACGTTAAAACAACGAGCTGGGCAAGAGTAATCGAAAGATCACGGCCGTCAGAAAACAGCTTATATATTGCCCTGGAAAGAGCAATGTTTTTGGAGTTTGCAATAAAATCGTGTTTCTGGACAAGGGAGGCATAAGTGCGCTGCGCTCCTAAGCTATCTCCTTGCGAGACACACTGCCAAAGCTTTTCGCTATGATGCAGTCTAGTTGCAGACGCACACTACGGCTCTCCGGAGCTGTCCGAAGCCAAGCGCCGGTGGCCGGCGTCTTTCGGCTGAAGCAGCGCTTCGGAGCGTAGGGCTGCCGCTCCGCTGTTGTGTGCGCGAAGCAGCCGCTTCTCCTGCTCCGGGAGCCGGACAGAGCGGTAGCTTGTACGAGGGCGAAGAACGAAGCCGCAGAGCACCGGGCTTCTGCGCGCACCCTAAGGACTGCTAGAGGACGGTGGTGGCCGCTCGCTTGCCTCTTCAATTCCCTTCTAGCATCCTTATGGAAGGTGTTCCAGGACAAATTCCCTGAGTTTTGAATTCCTCCTGATGCAGCCCCTCCTGGGAAACTCGTGCTCGTCCTCTGAGTCTCCGACATGCAGAGACCTCGATGGCAACTGCAGAAATGAAGGGCTGCGTTGAGTTGTCGAGAAGCAAGAACATAGCCAGCGCCTTGTGTTTGGGAGTCAGCAGCTGCTGGACTTTTGCGATTGCTTTCACTGTGCACTGAATGCCAGGACGGCATGTGCACGTTAAAACAACGAGCTGGGCAAGAGTAATCGAAAGATCACGGCCGTCAGAAAGCAGCTTATATATTGCCCTGGGAAGAGTACTGTTTTTGGAGTGTGCAGTAAAATCGTGTTTCTGGGCAAGGGAGGCATAAGTGCGCTGCGCTCCTAAGCTATCTCTCTGCGAGACACACTGCCAAAGCTTTTCGCTATGATGCAGTCTAGTGCAGACGCACACTACGGCTCTCCGGAGCTGTCCGAAGCCAAGCGCCGGTGGCCGGCGTCTTTCGGCTGAAGCAGCGCTTCGGAGCGTACGGCTGCCGCTCCGCTGCTGTGTGCGCGAAGCAGCCGCTTCTCCTGCTCCGGGAGCCGGACAGAGCGGTAGCTTGTACGAGGGCGAAGAACGAAGCCGCAGAGCACCGGCCTTCTGCGCGCACCCTAAGGACTGCTAGAGGACCGTAGTGGCCGCACGCCTGCCTCTTCAATTCTCTTCTAGCATCCTAATGGAAAGTTTTCCAGGACATATTTCTGGAGTTTTGAATTCCTCCTGATGCAGCCCCTCCTGGGAAACTCGTGCTCGTCCTCTGAGTCTCCGACATGCAGAGACCTCGATGGCAGCTGCAGAAATGAAGGGCTGCGTTGAGTTGTCGAGAAGCAAGAACATAGCCAGCGCCTTGTGTTTGGGAGTCAGCAGCTGCTGGACTTTTGCGATTGCTTTCACTGTGCACTGAATGCCAGGACGGCATGTGCACGTTAAAACAACGAGCTGGGCAAGAGTAATCGAAAGATCACGGCCGTCAGAAAACAGCTTATATATTGCCCTGGAAAGAGCAATGTTTTTGGAGTTTGCAATAAAATCGTGTTTCTGGACAAGGGAGGCATAAGTGCGCTGCGCTCCTAAGCTATCTCCCTGCGAGACACACTGCCAAAGCTTTTCGCTATGATGCAGTCTAGTGCAGACGCACACTACGGCTCTCCGGAGCTGTCCGAAGCCAAGCGCCGGTGGCCGGCGTCTTTCGGCTGAAGCAGCGCTTCGGAGCGTAGGGCTGCCGCTCCGCTGCTGTGTGCGCGAAGCAGCCGCTTCTCCTGCTCCGGGAGCCGGACAGAGCGGTAGCTTGTACGAGGGCGAAGAACGTTGCCGCAGGGAGACGACATTGTGTGCACAGCCTTGCGACTGCTAGAGGACGGTGGCTAAAGCTCCCTGCCTTTTCAATGCACTGCTGGCATGCTTTATTGAAGGTGTTCCGAGACAACTTTCCTGGGTTTTGACTTCGTCCTGATGCAGCCCCTCCTGGGAAACTCGTGCTCGTCCCAGAAGGCTCGAGATGCAGAAAACTCGATGGCAGCTGCAGAAATGAAGGACTCTGTTGAAGTGTGGAGAAGCAAGAACATAGCCAGCGCCTTGTGTTTGGGAGTCAGCAGCTGCTGGACTTTTGCGATTGCTTTCACTGTGCACTGAATGCCAGGAAGGCACGTGCACGCTGCAACAACGAGCTGCGCAGGAGTGGGCAGAAGAGAACGGGCATCAGACAGCAGCTTACATAGTACCATGGAAAGAGCAGTGTTTTTGGAGTGTGCAGCAAATCCGTGTTTCTGGGCAAGGGAGGCATAAGTGCGCTGCGCTCCTAAGCTATCTCCCTGCGAGACACACTGCCAAAGCTTTTCGCTATGATGCAGTCTAGTGCAGACGCACACTACGGCTCACCGGAGCTGTCCGAAGCCAAGCGCCGGTGGCCGGCGTCTTTCGGCTGAAGCAGCGCTTCGGAGCGTACGGCTGCCGCTCCGCTGTTGTGTGCGCGAAGCAGCCGCTTCTCCTGCTCCGGGAGCCGGACAGAGCGGTAGCTTGTAGGAGGGCGAAGAACGAAGCCGCAGAGCACCGGGCTTCTGCGCGCACCCTAAGGACTGCTAGAGGACCGTGGTGGCCGCACGCCTGCCTTTTCAATTCCCTTCTAGCATCCTTATGGAAGGTGTTCCAGGACAAATTCCCGGAGTTTTGAATTCCTCGTGATGCAGCCCCTCGTGGGAAACTCGTGCTCTTCCTCTGAGTCTCCGACATGCAGAGACCTCGATGACAACTGCAGAAATGAAGGGCTGCGTTGAGTTGTCGAGAAGCAAGAACATAGCCAGCGCCTTGTGTTTGGGAGTCAGCAGCTGCTGGACTTTTGCGATTGCTTTCACTGTGCACTGAATGCCAGGACGGCACGTGCACGTTAAAGCAACGAGCTGGGCAAGAGTAATCGAAAGATCACGGCCATGAGAGAGCATCTGGCATCTTGCCCTGGAAAGGGCAGTGTTTTTAGAGTGTGCAGTAAAATCGTGTTTCTGGGCAAGGGAGGCATAAGTGCGCTGCGCTCCTAAGCTATCTCCCTGCGAGACACACTGCCAAAGCTTTTCGCTATGATGCAGTCTAGTGCAGACGCACACTACGGCTCTCCGGAGCTGTCCGAAGCCAAGCGCCGGTGGCCGGCGTCTTTCGGCTGAAGCAGCGCTTCGAAGCGGACGGCTGCCGCTCCGCTGTTGTGAGCGCGAAGCAGCCGCTTCTCCTGCTCCGGGAGCCGGACAGAGCGGTAGCTTGTACGAGGGCGAAGAACGTTGCCGCAGGGAGACGACATTGTGTGCACAGCCTTGCGACTGCTAGAGGACGGTGGCTAAAGCTCCCTGCCTTTTCAATGCACTGCTGACATGCTTTATTGAAGGTGTTCCGAGACAACTTTCCTGGGTTTTGACTTCGTCCTGATGCAGCCCCTCCTGGGAAATTGGTGCTCATCCCAGAAGGCTCGAGATGCAGAAAACTCGATGGCAGCTGCAGAAATGAAGGACTCTGTTGAAGTGTGGAGAAGCAAGAACGTAGACAAGCGCCTTGTGTTTGGGAGTCAGCAGCTGCTGGACTTTTGCGATTGCTTTCACTGTGCACTGAATGCCAGGATGGCACGTGCACGCTGAAACAACGAGCTGGGCAAGAGTAATCGAAAGATCACGGCCGTCAGAAAACAGCTTATATATTGCCCTGGGAAGAGTACTGTTTTTGGAGTGTACAGTAAAATCGTGTTTCTGGACAAGGGAGGCATAAGTGCGCTGCGCTCCTAAGCTATCTCTCTGCGCGACACACTGCCAAAGCTTTTCGCTAGGATGCAGTCTAGTGCAGACGCACACTACGGCTCTCCGGAGCTGTCCGAAGCCAAGCGCCGGTGGCCGGCGTCTTTCGTCTGAAGCAGCGCTTCGGAGCGGACGGCTGCCGCTCCGCTGTTGCGTGCGCGAAGCAGCCGCTTCTCCTGCTCCGGGAGCCGGACAGAGCGGTAGCTTGTACGAGGGCGAAGAACGTTGCCGCAGGGAGACGACATTGTGTGCACAGCCTTGCGACTGCTAGAGGACGGTGGCTAAAGCTCCCTGCCTTTTCAATGCACTGCTGGCATGCTTTATTGAATGTGTTCCGAGACAACTTTCCTGGGTTTTGACTTCGTCCTGATGCAGCCCCTCCTGGGAAATTGGTGCTCGTCCCAGAAGGCTCGAGATGCAGAAAACTCGATGGCAGCTGCAGAAATGAAGGACTCTGTTGAAGTGTGGAGAAGCAAGAACGTAGACAAGCGCCTTGTGTTTGGGAGTCAGCAGCTGCTGGACTTTTGCGATTGCTTTCACTGTGCACTGAATGCCAGGATGGCACGTGCACGCTGAAACAACGAGCTGGGCAAGAGTAATCGAAAGATCACGGCCGTCAGAAAACAGCTTATATATTGCCCTGGGAAGAGTACTGTTTTTGGAGTGTACAGTAAAATCGTGTTTCTGGACAAGGGAGGCATAAGTTCTCTGCGCTCCTAAGCTATCTCTCTGCGAGACACACTGCCAAAGCTTTTCGCTAGGATGCAGTCTAGTGCAGACGCACACTACGGCTCTCCGGAGCTGTCCGAAGCCAAGCGCCGCTGGCCGGCGTCTTTCGGCTGAAGCAGCGCTTCGGAGCGTACGGCTGCCGCTCCGCTGTTGCGTGCGCGAAGCAGCCGCTTCTCCTGCTCCGGGAGTCGGAGAGAGCGGTAGCTTGTACGAGGGCGAAGAACGAAGCCGCAGAGCACCGGGCTTTTGCGCACACCCTAAGGACTGCTAGAGGACGGTGGTGGCCGCTCGCTTGCCTCTTCAATTCCCTTCTAGCATCCTAATAGAAGGTGTTCCAGGACAAATTCCCGGAGTTTTGAATTCCTCCTGATGCAGCCTCTCCTGGGAAACTCGTGCTCGTCCTCTGAGTCTCCGACATGCAGAGACCTCGATGGCAGCTGCAGAAATGAAGGGCTGCGTTGAGTAGTCGAGAAGCAAGAACATAGCCAGCGCCTTGTGTTTGGGAGTCAGCAGCTGGACTTTTGCGATTGCTTTCACTGTGCACTGAATGCCAGGACGGCATGTGCACGTTACAACAACGAGCTGGGCAAGAGTAATCGAAAGATCACGGCCGTCAGAAAGCAGCTTATATATTGCCCTGGGAAGAGTACTGTTTTTGGAGTGTACAGTAAAATCGTGTTTCTGGACAAGGGAGGCATAAGTGCGCTGCGCTCCTAAGCTATCTCCCTGCGAGACACACTGCCAAAGCTTTTCGCTATGATGCAGTCTAGTTGCAGACGCACACTACGGCTCTCCGGAGCTGTCCGAAGCCAAGCGCCGGTGGCCGGCGTCTTTCGGCTGAAGCAGCGCTTCGGAGCGTACGGCTGCCGCTCCGCTGCTGTGTGCGCGAAGCAGCCGCTTCTCCTGCTCCGGGAGCCGGACAGAGCGGTAGCTTGTACGAGGGCGAAGAACGTTGCCGCAGGGAGACGACATTGTGTGCACAGCCTTGCGACTGCTAGAGGACGGTGGCTAAAGCTCCCTGCCTTTTCAATGCACTGCTGGCATGCTTTATTGAAGGTGTTCCGAGACAACTTTCCTGGGTTTTGACTTCGTCCTGATGCAGCCCCTCCTGGGAAATTGGTGCTCGTCCCAGAAGGCTCGAGATGCAGAAAACTCGATGGCAGCTGCAGAAATGAAGGACTCTGTTGAAGTGTGGAGAAGCAAGAACGTAGACAAGCGCCTTGTGTTTGGGAGTCAGCAGCTGCTGGACTTTTGCGATTGCTTTCACTGTGCACTGAATGCCAGGAAGGCACGTGCACGCTGCAACAACCAGCTGGGCAAGAGTGAGCAGAAGAGAACGGGCGTCAGACAGCAGCTTACATAGTACCATGGAAAGAGCAGTGTTTTTGGAGTGTGCAGCAAATCCGTGTTTCTGGACAAGGGAGGCATAAGTGCGCTGCGCTCCTAAGGTATCTCTCTGCGAGACACACTGTCAAAGCTTTTCGCTAGGATGCAGTCTAGTGCAGACGCACACTACGGCTCTCCGGAGCTGTCCGAAGCCAAGCGCCGCTGGCCGGCGTCTTTCGGCTGAAGCAGCGCTTCGGAGCGTACGGCTGCCGCTCCGCTGTTGCGTGCGCGAAGCAGCCGCTTCTCCTGCTCCGGGAGCCGGACAGAGCGGTAGCTTGTACGAGGGCGAAGAACGAAGCCGAAGAGCACCGGGCTTCTGCGCGCACCCTAAGGACTGCTAGAGGACCGTGGTGGCCGCACGCCTGCCTCTTCAATTCCCTTCTAGCATCCTTATGGAAGGTGTTCCAGGACATATTTCTGGGGTTTTGAATTCCTCCTGATGCAGCCCCTCGTGGGAAACTCGTGCTCGTCCTCTGAGTCTCCGACATGCAGAGACCTCGATGGCAACTGCAGAAATGAAGGGCTGCGTTGAGTTGTCGAGAAGCAAGAACATAGCCAGCGCCTTGTGTTTGGGAGTCAGCAGCTGCTGGACTTTTGCGATTGCTTTCACTGTGCACTGAATGCCAGGACGGCATGTGCACGTTAAAACAAAGAGCTGGGCAAGAGTAATCGAAAGATCACGGCCGTCAGAAAACAGCTTATATATTGCCTTGGAAAGAGCAATGTTTTTGGAGTGTTCAGTAAAATCGTGTTTCTGGACAAGGGAGGCATAAGTGCGCTGCGCTCCTAAGCTATCTCCCTGCGAGACACACTGCCAAAGCTTTTCGCTAGGATGCAGTCTAGTGCAGACGCACACTACGGCTCTCCGGAGCTGTCCGAAGCCAAGCGCCGGTGGCCGGCGTCTTTCGGCTGAAGCAGCGCTTCGAAGCGGACGGCTGCCGCTCCGCTGCTGTGTGCGCGAAGCAGCCGCTTCTCCTGCTCCGGGAGCCGGACAGAGCGGTAGCTTGTACGAGGTCGAAGAACGTTGCCGCAGGGAGACGACATTGTGTGCACAGCCTTGCGACTGCTAGAGGACGGTGGCTAAAGCTACCTGCCTTTTCAATGCACTGCTGACATGCTTTATTGAAGGTGTTCCGAGACAACTTTCCTGAGTTTCGACTTCGTCCTGATGCAGCCCCTCCTGGGAAATTGGTGCTCGTCCCAGAAGGCTCGAGATGCAGAAAACTCGATGGCAGCTGCAGAAATGAAGGACTCTGTTGAAGTGTGGAGAAGCAAGAACGTAGCCAGCGCCTTGTGTTTGGGAGTCAGCAGCTGCTGGACTTTTGCGATTGCTTTCACTGTGCACTGAATGCCAGGACGGCACGTGCACGCTGAAACAACGAGCTGGGCAAGAGCAGGGAGGGAGCACGGCCATCAGAGAGCATCTGGCATCTTGCCCTGGAAAGGGCAGTGTTTTTAGAGTGTGCAGTAAAATCGTGTTTCTGGACAAGGGAGGCATAAGTGCGCTGCGCTCCTAAGCTATCTCCCTGCGAGACACACTGCCAAAGCTTTTCGCTAGGATGCAGTCTAGTGCAGACGCACACTACGGCTCTCCGGAGCTGTCCGAAGCCAAGCGCCGCTGGCCGGCGTCTTTCGGCTGAAGCAGCGCTTCGAAGCGGACGGCTGCCGCTCCGCTGTTGTGTGCGCGAAGCAGCCGCTTCTCCTGCTCCGGGAACCGGACAGAGCGGTAGCTTGTACGAGGGCGAAGAACGTTGCCGCAGGGAGACGACATTGTGTGCACAGCCTTGCGACTGCTAGAGGACGGTGGCTAAAGCTACCTGCCTTTTCAATGCACTGCTGGCATGCTTTATTGAAGGTGTTCCGAGACAACTTTCCTGGGTTTTGACTTCGTCCTGATGCAGCCCCTCTTGGGAAATTGGAGCTCATCCCAGAAGGCTCGAGATGCAGAAAACTCGATGGCAGCTGCAGAAATGAAGGGCTGCGTTGAGTTGTCGAGAAGCAAGAACGTAGACAAGCGCCTTGTGTTTGGGAGTCAGCAGCTGCTGGACTTTTGCGATTGCTTTCACTGTGCACTGAATGCCAGGAAGGCACGAGCACGCTGCAACAACGAGCTGCGCAGGAGTGGGCAGAAGAGAACGGGCATCAGACAGCAGCTTACATAGTACCATGGAAAGAGCAGTGTTTTTGGAGTGTGCAGCAAATCCGTGTTTCTGGGCAAGGGAGGCATAAGTGCGCTGCGCTCCTAAGCTATCTCCCTGCGAGACACACTGCCAAAGCTTTTCGCTATGATGCAGTCTAGTGCAGACGCACACTACGGCTCTCCGGAGCTGTCCGAAGCCAAGCGCCGGTGGCCGGCGTCTTTCGGCTGAAGCAGCGCTTCGGAGCGTACGGCTGCCGCTCCGCTGTTGTGTGCGCGAAGCAGCCGCTTCTCCTGCTCCGGGAGCCGGACAGAGCGGTAGCTTGTAGGAGGGCGAAGAACGAAGCCGCAGAGCACCGGGCTTCTGCGCGCACCCTAAGGACTGCTAGAGGACCGTGGTGGCCGCACGCCTGCCTTTTCAATTCCCTTCTAGCATCCTTATGGAAGGTGTTCCAGGACAAATTCCCGGAGTTTTGAATTCCTCGTGATGCAGCCTCTCCTGGGAAACTCGTGCTCTTCCTCTGAGTCTCCGACATGCAGAGACCTCGATGACAACTGCAGAAATGAAGGGCTGCGTTGAGTTGTCGAGAAGCAAGAACATAGCCAGCGCCTTGTGTTTGGGAGTCAGCAGCTGCTGGACTTTTGCGATTGCTTTCACTGTGCACTGAATGCCAGGACGGCATGTGCACGTTAAAACAAAGAGCTGGGCAAGAGTAATCGAAAGATCACGGCCGTCAGAAAACAGCTTATATATTGCCTTGGAAAGAGCAATGTTTTTGGAGTGTTCAGTAAAATCGTGTTTCTGGACAAGGGAGGCATAAGTGCGCTGCGCTCCTAAGCTATCTCCCTGCGAGACACACTGCCAAAGCTTTTCGCTAGGATGCAGTCTAGTGCAGACGCACACTACGGCTCTCCGGAGCTGTCCGAAGCCAAGCGCCGGTGGCCGGCGTCTTTCGGCTGAAGCAGCGCTTCGGAGCGTACGGCTGCCGCTCCGCTGCTGTGTGCGCGAAGCAGCCGCTTCTCCTGCTCCGGGAGCCGGACAGAGCGGTAGCTTGTACGAGGTCGAAGAACGTTGCCGCAGGGAGACGACATTGTGTGCACAGCCTTGCGACTGCTAGAGGACGGTGGCTAAAGCTACCTGCCTTTTCAATGCACTGCTGACATGCTTTATTGAAGGTGTTCCGAGACAACTTTCCTGAGTTTCGACTTCGTCCTGATGCAGCCCCTCCTGGGAAACTCGTGCTCGTCCCAGAAGGCTCGAGATGCAGAAAACTCGATGGCAGCTGCAGAAATGAAGGACTCTGTTGAAGTGTGGAGAAGCAAGAACGTAGCCAGCGCCTTGTGTTTGGGAGTCAGCAGCTGCTGGACTTTTGCGATTGCTTTCACTGTGCACTGAATGCCAGGACGGCACGTGCACGCTGAAACAACGAGCTGGGCAAGAGCAGGGAGGGAGCACGGCCATCAGAGAGCATCTGGCATCTTGCCCTGGAAAGGGCAGTGTTTTTAGAGTGTGCAGTAAAATCGTGTTTCTGGACAAGGGAGGCATAAGTGCGCTGCGCTCCTAAGCTATCTCCCTGCGAGACACACTGCCAAAGCTTTTCGCTAGGATGCAGTCTAGTGCAGACGCACACTACGGCTCTCCGGAGCTGTCCGAAGCCAAGCGCCGCTGGCCGGCGTCTTTCGGCTGAAGCAGCGCTTCGAAGCGGACGGCTGCCGCTCCGCTGTTGTGTGCGCGAAGCAGCCGCTTCTCCTGCTCCGGGAACCGGACAGAGCGGTAGCTTGTACGAGGGCGAAGAACGTTGCCGCAGGGAGACGACATTGTGTGCACAGCCTTGCGACTGCTAGAGGACGGTGGCTAAAGCTACCTGCCTTTTCAATGCACTGCTGGCATGCTTTATTGAAGGTGTTCCGAGACAACTTTCCTGGGTTTTGACTTCGTCCTGATGCAGCCCCTCTTGGGAAATTGGAGCTCATCCCAGAAGGCTCGAGATGCAGAAAACTCGATGGCAGCTGCAGAAATGAAGGGCTGCGTTGAGTTGTCGAGAAGCAAGAACGTAGACAAGCGCCTTGTGTTTGGGAGTCAGCAGCTGCTGGACTTTTGCGATTGCTTTCACTGTGCACTGAATGCCAGGAAGGCACGAGCACGCTGCAACAACGAGCTGCGCAGGAGTGGGCAGAAGAGAACGGGCATCAGACAGCAGCTTACATAGTACCATGGAAAGAGCAGTGTTTTTGGAGTGTGCAGCAAATCCGTGTTTCTGGGCAAGGGAGGCATAAGTGCGCTGCGCTCCTAAGCTATCTCCCTGCGAGACACACTGCCAAAGCTTTTCGCTATGATGCAGTCTAGTGCAGACGCACACTACGGCTCTCCGGAGCTGTCCGAAGCCAAGCGCCGGTGGCCGGCGTCTTTCGGCTGAAGCAGCGCTTCGGAGCGTACGGCTGCCGCTCCGCTGTTGTGTGCGCGAAGCAGCCGCTTCTCCTGCTCCGGGAGCCGGACAGAGCGGTAGCTTGTAGGAGGGCGAAGAACGAAGCCGCAGAGCACCGGGCTTCTGCGCGCACCCTAAGGACTGCTAGAGGACCGTGGTGGCCGCACGCCTGCCTTTTCAATTCCCTTCTAGCATCCTTATGGAAGGTGTTCCAGGACAAATTCCCGGAGTTTTGAATTCCTCGTGATGCAGCCCCTCGTGGGAAACTCGTGCTCTTCCTCTGAGTCTCCGACATGCAGAGACCTCGATGACAACTGCAGAAATGAAGGGCTGCGTTGAGTTGTCGAGAAGCAAGAACATAGCCAGCGCCTTGTGTTTGGGAGTCAGCAGCTGCTGGACTTTTGCGATTGCTTTCACTGTGCACTGAATGCCAGGACGGCATGTGCACGTTAAAACAAAGAGCTGGGCAAGAGTAATCGAAAGATCACGGCCGTCAGAAAACAGCTTATATATTGCCTTGGAAAGAGCAATGTTTTTGGAGTGTTCAGTAAAATCGTGTTTCTGGACAAGGGAGGCATAAGTGCGCTGCGCTCCTAAGCTATCTCCCTGCGAGACACACTGCCAAAGCTTTTCGCTAGGATGCAGTCTAGTGCAGACGCACACTACGGCTCTCCGGAGCTGTCCGAAGCCAAGCGCCGGTGGCCGGCGTCTTTCGGCTGAAGCAGCGCTTCGGAGCGTACGGCTGCCGCTCCGCTGCTGTGTGCGCGAAGCAGCCGCTTCTCCTGCTCCGGGAGCCGGACAGAGCGGTAGCTTGTACGAGGTCGAAGAACGTTGCCGCAGGGAGACGACATTGTGTGCACAGCCTTGCGACTGCTAGAGGACGGTGGCTAAAGCTACCTGCCTTTTCAATGCACTGCTGACATGCTTTATTGAAGGTGTTCCGAGACAACTTTCCTGAGTTTCGACTTCGTCCTGATGCAGCCCCTCCTGGGAAATTGGTGCTCGTCCCAGAAGGCTCGAGATGCAGAAAACTCGATGGCAGCTGCAGAAATGAAGGACTCTGTTGAAGTGTGGAGAAGCAAGAACGTAGCCAGCGCCTTGTGTTTGGGAGTCAGCAGCTGCTGGACTTTTGCGATTGCTTTCACTGTGCACTGAATGCCAGGACGGCACGTGCACGCTGAAACAACGAGCTGGGCAAGAGCAGGGAGGGAGCACGGCCATCAGAGAGCATCTGGCATCTTGCCCTGGAAAGGGCAGTGTTTTTAGAGTGTGCAGTAAAATCGTGTTTCTGGACAAGGGAGGCATAAGTGCGCTGCGCTCCTAAGCTATCTCCCTGCGAGACACACTGCCAAAGCTTTTCGCTAGGATGCAGTCTAGTGCAGACGCACACTACGGCTCTCCGGAGCTGTCCGAAGCCAAGCGCCGCTGGCCGGCGTCTTTCGGCTGAAGCAGCGCTTCGAAGCGGACGGCTGCCGCTCCGCTGTTGTGTGCGCGAAGCAGCCGCTTCTCCTGCTCCGGGAACCGGACAGAGCGGTAGCTTGTACGAGGGCGAAGAACGTTGCCGCAGGGAGACGACATTGTGTGCACAGCCTTGCGACTGCTAGAGGACGGTGGCTAAAGCTACCTGCCTTTTCAATGCACTGCTGGCATGCTTTATTGAAGGTGTTCCGAGACAACTTTCCTGGGTTTTGACTTCGTCCTGATGCAGCCCCTCTTGGGAAATTGGAGCTCATCCCAGAAGGCTCGAGATGCAGAAAACTCGATGGCAGCTGCAGAAATGAAGGGCTGCGTTGAGTTGTCGAGAAGCAAGAACGTAGACAAGCGCCTTTTGTTTGGGAGTCAGCAGCTGCTGGACTTTTGCGATTGCTTTCACTGTGCACTGAATGCCAGGAAGGCACGAGCACGCTGCAACAACGAGCTGCGCAGGAGTGGGCAGAAGAGAACGGGCATCAGACAGCAGCTTACATAGTACCATGGAAAGAGCAGTGTTTTTGGAGTGTGCAGCAAATCCGTGTTTCTGGGCAAGGGAGGCATAAGTGCGCTGCGCTCCTAAGCTATCTCCCTGCGAGACACACTGCCAAAGCTTTTCGCTATGATGCAGTCTAGTGCAGACGCACACTACGGCTCTCCGGAGCTGTCCGAAGCCAAGCGCCGGTGGCCGGCGTCTTTCGGCTGAAGCAGCGCTTCGGAGCGTACGGCTGCCGCTCCGCTGTTGTGTGCGCGAAGCAGCCGCTTCTCCTGCTCCGGGAGCCGGACAGAGCGGTAGCTTGTAGGAGGGCGAAGAACGAAGCCGCAGAGCACCGGGCTTCTGCGCGCACCCTAAGGACTGCTAGAGGACCGTGGTGGCCGCACGCCTGCCTTTTCAATTCCCTTCTAGCATCCTTATGGAAGGTGTTCCAGGACAAATTCCCGGAGTTTTGAATTCCTCGTGATGCAGCCCCTCGTGGGAAACTCGTGCTCTTCCTCTGAGTCTCCGACATGCAGAGACCTCGATGACAACTGCAGAAATGAAGGGCTGCGTTGAGTTGTCGAGAAGCAAGAACATAGCCAGCGCCTTGTGTTTGGGAGTCAGCAGCTGCTGGACTTTTGCGATTGCTTTCACTGTGCACTGAATGCCAGGACGGCATGTGCACGTTAAAGCAACGAGCTGGGCAAGAGTAATCGAAAGATCACGGCCATGAGAGAGCATCTGGCATCTTGCCCTGGAAAGGGCAGTGTTTTTAGAGTGTGCAGTAAAATCGTGTTTCTGGACAAGGGAGGCATAAGTGCGCTGCGCTCCTAAGCTATCTCCCTGCGAGACACACTGCCAAAGCTTTTCGCTATGATGCAGTCTAGTGCAGACGCACACTACGGCTCTCCGGAGCTGTCCGAAGCCAAGCGCCGGTGGCCGGCGTCTTTCGGCTGAAGCAGCGCTTCGAAGCGGACGGCTGCCGCTCCGCTGTTGTGAGCGCGAAGCAGCCGCTTCTCCTGCTCCGGGAGCCGGACAGAGCGGTAGCTTGTACGAGGGCGAAGAACGTTGCCGCAGGGAGACGACATTGTGTGCACAGCCTTGCGACTGCTAGAGGACGGTGGCTAAAGCTACCTGCCTTTTCAATGCACTGCTGACATGCTTTATTGAAGGTGTTCCGAGACAACTTTCCTGGGTTTTGACTTCGTCCTGATGCAGCCCCTCCTGGGAAATTGGTGCTCATCCCAGAAGGCTCGAGATGCAGAAAACTCGATGGCAGCTGCAGAAATGAAGGACTCTGTTGAAGTGTGGAGAAGCAAGAACATAGCCAGCGCCTTGTGTTTGGGAGTCAGCAGCTGCTGGACTTTTGCGATTGCTTTCACTGTGCACTGAATGCCAGGACGGCATGTGCACGTTAAAACAACGAGCTGGGCAAGAGTAATCGAAAGATCACGGCCGTCAGAAAGCAGCTTATATATTGCCCTGGGAAGAGTACTGTTTTTAGAGTGTGCAGTAAAATCGTGTTTCTGGACAAGGGAGGCATAAGTGCGCTGCGCTCCTAAGCTATCTCCCTGCGCGACACACTGCCAAAGCTTTTCGCTAGGATGCAGTCTAGTGCAGACGCACACTACGGCTCTCCGGAGCTGTCCGAAGCCAAGCGCCGCTGGCCGGCGTCTTTCGGCTGAAGCAGCGCTTCGGAGCGGACGGCTGCCGCTCCGCTGTTGCGTGCGCGAAGCAGCCGCTTCTCCTGCTCCGGGAGCCGGACAGAGCGGTAGCTTGTACGAGGGCGAAGAACGTTGCCGCAGGGAGACGACATTGTGTGCACAGCCTTGCGACTGCTAGAGGACGGTGGCTAAAGCTACCTGCCTTTTCAATGCACTGCTGGCATGCTTTATTGAAGGTGTTCCGAGACAACTTTCCTGGGTTTTGACTTCGTCCTGATGCAGCCCCTCTTGGGAAATTGGAGCTCATCCCAGAAGGCTCGAGATGCAGAAAACTCGATGGCAGCTGCAGAAATGAAGGGCTGCGTTGAGTTGTCGAGAAGCAAGAACGTAGACAAGCGCCTTTTGTTTGGGAGTCAGCAGCTGCTGGACTTTTGCGATTGCTTTCACTGTGCACTGAATGCCAGGAAGGCACGAGCACGCTGCAACAACGAGCTGCGCAGGAGTGGGCAGAAGAGAACGGGCATCAGACAGCAGCTTACATAGTACCATGGAAAGAGCAGTGTTTTTGGAGTGTGCAGCAAATCCGTGTTTCTGGGCAAGGGAGGCATAAGTGCGCTGCGCTCCTAAGCTATCTCCCTGCGAGACACACTGCCAAAGCTTTTCGCTATGATGCAGTCTAGTGCAGACGCACACTACGGCTCTCCGGAGCTGTCCGAAGCCAAGCGCCGGTGGCCGGCGTCTTTCGGCTGAAGCAGCGCTTCGGAGCGTACGGCTGCCGCTCCGCTGTTGTGTGCGCGAAGCAGCCGCTTCTCCTGCTCCGGGAGCCGGACAGAGCGGTAGCTTGTAGGAGGGCGAAGAACGAAGCCGCAGAGCACCGGGCTTCTGCGCGCACCCTAAGGACTGCTAGAGGACCGTGGTGGCCGCACGCCTGCCTTTTCAATTCCCTTCTAGCATCCTTATGGAAGGTGTTCCAGGACAAATTCCCGGAGTTTTGAATTCCTCGTGATGCAGCCCCTCGTGGGAAACTCGTGCTCTTCCTCTGAGTCTCCGACATGCAGAGACCTCGATGACAACTGCAGAAATGAAGGGCTGCGTTGAGTTGTCGAGAAGCAAGAACATAGCCAGCGCCTTGTGTTTGGGAGTCAGCAGCTGCTGGACTTTTGCGATTGCTTTCACTGTGCACTGAATGCCAGGACGGCACGTGCACGTTAAAGCAACGAGCTGGGCAAGAGTAATCGAAAGATCACGGCCATGAGAGAGCATCTGGCATCTTGCCCTGGAAAGGGCAGTGTTTTTAGAGTGTGCAGTAAAATCGTGTTTCTGGGCAAGGGAGGCATAAGTGCGCTGCGCTCCTAAGCTATCTCCCTGCGAGACACACTGCCAAAGCTTTTCGCTATGATGCAGTCTAGTGCAGACGCACACTACGGCTCTCCGGAGCTGTCCGAAGCCAAGCGCCGCTGGCCGGCGTCTTTCGGCTGAAGCAGCGCTTCGAAGCGGACGGCTGCCGCTCCGCTGTTGCGTGCGCGAAGCAGCCGCTTCTCCTGCTCCGGGAGCCGGACAGAGCGGTAGCTTGTACGAGGGCGAAGAACGTTGCCGCAGGGAGACGACATTGTGTGCACAGCCTTGCGACTGCTAGAGGACGGTGGCTAAAGCTCCCTGCCTTTTCAATGCACTGCTGACATGCTTTATTGAAGGTGTTCCGAGACAACTTTCCTGGGTTTTGACTTCGTCCTGATGCAGCCCCTCCTGGGAAATTGGTGCTCATCCCAGAAGGCTCGAGATGCAGAAAACTCGATGGCAGCTGCAGAAATGAAGGACTCTGTTGAAGTGTGGAGAAGCAAGAACATAGCCAGCGCCTTGTGTTTGGGAGTCAGCAGCTGCTGGACTTTTGCGATTGCTTTCACTGTGCACTGAATGCCAGGACGGCATGTGCACGTTAAAACAACGAGCTGGGCAAGAGTAATCGAAAGATCACGGCCGTCAGAAAGCAGCTTATATATTGCCCTGGGAAGAGTACTGTTTTTAGAGTGTGCAGTAAAATCGTGTTTCTGGACAAGGGAGGCATAAGTGCGCTGCGCTCCTAAGCTATCTCCCTGCGAGACACACTGCCAAAGCTTTTCGCTAGGATGCAGTCTAGTGCAGACGCACACTACGGCTCTCCGGAGCTGTCCGAAGCCAAGCGCCGCTGGCCGGCGTCTTTCGGCTGAAGCAGCGCTTCGGAGCGGACGGCTGCCGCTCCGCTGTTGCGTGCGCGAAGCAGCCGCTTCTCCTGCTCCGGGAGCCGGACAGAGCGGTAGCTTGTACGAGGGCGAAGAACGTTGCCGCAGGGAGACGACATTGTGTGCACAGCCTTGCGACTGCTAGAGGACGGTGGCTAAAGCTCCCTGCCTTTTCAATGCACTGCTGGCATGCTTTATTGAAGGTGTTCCGAGACAACTTTCCTGGGTTTTGACTTCGTCCTGATGCAGCCCCTCCTGGGAAATTGGTGCTCGTCCCAGAAGGCTCGAGATGCAGAAAACTCGATGGCAGCTGCAGAAATGAAGGACTCTGTTGAAGTGTGGAGAAGCAAGAACGTAGACAAGCGCCTTGTGTTTGGGAGTCAGCAGCTGCTGGACTTTTGCGATTGCTTTCACTGTGCACTGAATGCCAGGATGGCACGTGCACGCTGAAACAACGAGCTGGGCAAGAGTAATCGAAAGATCACGGCCGTCAGAAAACAGCTTATATATTGCCCTGGGAAGAGTACTGTTTTTGGAGTGTACAGTAAAATCGTGTTTCTGGACAAGGGAACAATAAGTGCGCTGCGCTCCTAAGCTATCTCTCTGCGCGACACACTGCCAAAGCTTTTCGCTAGGATGCAGTCTAGTGCAGACGCACACTACGGCTCTCCGGAGCTGTCCGAAGCCAAGCGCCGGTGGCCGGCGTCTTTCGGCTGAAGCAGCGCTTCGGAGCGGACGGCTGCCGCTCCGCTGTTGCGTGCGCGAAGCAGCCGCTTCTCCTGCTCCGGGAGCCGGACAGAGCGGTAGCTTGTACGAGGGCGAAGAACGTTGCCGCAGGGAGACGACATTGTGTGCACAGCCTTGCGACTGCTAGAGGACGGTGGCTAAAGCTCCCTGCCTTTTCAATGCACTGCTGACATGCTTTATTGAAGGTGTTCCGAGACAACTTTCCTGGGTTTTGACTTCGTCCTGATGCAGCCCCTCCTGGGAAATTGGTGCTCGTTCCAGAAGGCTCGAGATGCAGAAAACTCGATGGCAGCTGCAGAAATGAAGGACTCTGTTGAAGTGTGGAGAAGCAAGAACGTAGACAAGCGCCTTGTGTTTGGTAGTCAGCAGCTGCTGGACTTTTGCGATTGCTTTCACTGTGCACTGAATGCCAGGATGGCACGTGCACGCTGAAACAACGAGCTGGGCAAGAGTAATCGAAAGATCACGGCCGTCAGAAAACAGCTTATATATTGCCCTGGGAAGAGTACTGTTTTTGGAGTGTACAGTAAAATCGTGTTTCTGGGCAAGGGAGGCATAAGTTCTCTGCGCTCCTAAGCTATCTCTCTGCGAGACACACTGCCAAAGCTTTTCGCTAGGATGCAGTCTAGTGCAGACGCACACTACGGCTCTCCGGAGCTGTCCGAAGCCAAGCGCCGCTGGCCGGCGTCTTTCGGCTGAAGCAGCGCTTCGGAGCGTACGGCTGCCGCTCCGCTGTTGTGTGCGCGAAGCAGCCGCTTCTCCTGCTCCGGGAGTCGGAGAGAGCGGTAGCTTGTACGAGGGCGAAGAACGAAGCCGCAGAGCACCGGCCTTCTGCGCGCACCCTAAGGACTGCTAGAGGACCGTAGTGGCCGCACGCCTGCCTCTTCAATTCTCTTCTAGCATCCTAATGGAAGGTTTTCCAGGACATATTTCTGGAGTTTTGAATTCCTCCTGATGCAGCCCCTCCTGGGAAACTCGTGCTCGTCCTCTGAGTCTCCGACATGCAGAGACCTCGATGGCAGCTGCAGAAATGAAGGGCTGCGTTGAGTTGTCGAGAAGCAAGAACATAGCCAGCGCCTTGTGTTTGGGAGTCAGCAGCTGGACTTTTGCGATTGCTTTCACTGTGCACTGAATGCCAGGACGGCATGTGCACGTTACAACAACGAGCTGGGCAAGAGTAATCGAAAGATCACGGCCGTCAGAAAACAGCTTATATATTGCCTTGGAAAGAGCAATGTTTCTGGAGTTTGCAATAAAATCGTGTTTCTGGACAAGGGAGGCATAAGTGCGCTGCGCTCCTAAGCTATCTCCCTGCGAGACACACTGCCAAAGCTTTTCGCTAGGATGCAGTCTAGTGCAGACGCACACTACGGCTCTCCGGAGCTGTTCGAAGCCAAGCGCCGGTGGCCGGCGTCTTTCGGCTGAAGCAGCGCTTCGGAGCGTACGGCTGCCGCTCCGCTGTTGTGTGCGCGAAGCAGCCGCTTCTCCTGCTCCGGGAGCCGGAGAGAGCGGTAGCTTGTACGAGGGCGAAGAACGAAGCCGCAGAGCACCGGGCTTTTGCGCACACCCTAAGGACTGCTAGAGGACGGTGGTGGCCGCTCGCCTGCCTCTTCAATTCCCTACTAGCATCCTAATGGAAGGTGTTCCAGTACAAATTCCCTGAGTTTTGAATTCGTCCTGATGCAGCCTCTCCTGGGAAACTCGTGCTCGTCCTCTGAGTCTCCGACATGCAGAGACCTCGATGGCAGCTGCAGAAATGAAGGGCTGCGTTGAGTTGTCGAGAAGCAAGAACATAGCCAGCGCCTTGTGTTTGGGAGTCAGCAGCTGCTGGACTTTTGCGATTGCTTTCACTGTGCACTGAATGCCAGGACGGCATGTGCACGTTAAAACAACGAGCTGGGCAAGAGTAATCGAAAGATCACGGCCGTCAGAAAACAGCTTATATATTGCCTTGGAAAGAGCAATGTTTTTGGAGTGTACAGTAAAATCGTGTTTCTGGACAAGGGAGGCATAAGTGCGCTGCGCTCCTAAGCTATCTCTCTGCGAGACACACTGCCAAAGCTTTTCGCTAGGATGCAGTCTAGTGCAGACGCACACTACGGCTCTCCGGAGCTGTCCGAAGCCAAGCGCCGGTGGCCGGCGTCTTTCGGCTGAAGCAGCGCTTCGGAGCGTACGGCTGCCGCTCCGCTGCTGTGTGCGCGAAGCAGCCGCTTCTCCTCCTCCGGGAGCCGGACAGAGCGGTAGCTTGTACGAGGGCGAAGAACGAAGCCGCAGAGCACCGGCCTTCTGCGCGCACCCTAAGGACTGCTAGAGGACCGTAGTGGCCGCACGCCTGCCTCTTCAATTCTCTTCTAGCATCCTAATGGAAGGTTTTCCAGGACATATTTCTGGAGTTTTGAATTCCTCCTGATGCAGCCCCTCCTGGGAAACTCGTGCTCGTCCTCTGAGTCTCCGACATGCAGAGACCTCGATGGCAGCTGCAGAAATGAAGGGCTGCGTTGAGTTGTCGAGAAGCAAGAACATAGCCAGCGCCTTGTGTTTGGGAGTCAGCAGCTGCTGGACTTTTGCGATTGCTTTCACTGTGCACTGAATGCCAGGACGGCATGTGCACGTTAAAACAACGAGCTGGGCAAGAGTAATCGAAAGATCACGGCCGTCAGAAAACAGCTTATATATTGCCCTGGAAAGAGCAATGTTTTTGGAGTTTGCAATAAAATCGTGTTTCTGGACAAGGGAGGCATAAGTGCGCTGCGCTCCTAAGCTATCTCCCTGCGAGACACACTGCCAAAGCTTTTCGCTATGATGCAGTCTAGTGCAGACGCACACTACGGCTCTCCGGAGCTGTCCGAAGCGAAGCGCCGGTGGCCGGCGTCTTTCGGCTGAAGCAGCGCTTCGGAGCGTAGGGCTGCCGCTCCGCTGTTGTGTGCGCGAAGCAGCCGCTTCTCCTGCTCCGGGAGCCGGACAGAGCGGTAGCTTGTACGAGGGCGAAGAACGTTGCCGCAGGGAGACGACATTGTGTGCACAGCCTTGCGACTGCTAGAGGACGGTGGCTAAAGCTCCCTGCCTTTTCAATGCACTGCTGGCATGCTTTATTGAAGGTGTTCCGAGACAACTTTCCTGGGTTTTGACTTCGTCCTGATGCAGCCCCTCCTGGGAAATTGGTGCTCGTCCCAGAAGGCTCGAGATACAGAAAACTCGATGGCAGCTGCAGAAATGAAGGACTCTGTTGAAGTGTGGAGAAGCAAGAACGTAGACAAGCGCCTTGTGTTTGGGAGTCAGCAGCTGCTGGACTTTTGCGATTGCTTTCACTGTGCACTGAATGCCAGGATGGCACGTGCACGCTGAAACAACGAGCTGGGCAAGAGTAATCGAAAGATCACGGCCGTCAGAAAGCAGCTTATATATTGCCCTGGGAAGAGTACTGTTTTTGGAGTGTACAGTAAAATCGTGTTTCTGGACAAGGGAGGCATAAGTGCGCTGCGCTCCTAAGCTATCTCCCTGCGAGACACACTGCCAAAGCTTTTCGCTAGGATGCAGTCTAGTGCAGACGCACACTACGGCTCTCCGGAGCTCTCCGAAGCCAAGCGCCGCTGGCCGGCGTCTTTCGGCTGAAGCAGCGCTTCGGAGCGTACGGCTGCCGCTCCGCTGTTGTGTGCGCGAAGCAGCCGCTTCTCCTGCTCCGGGAGCCGGACAGAGCGGTAGCTTGTACGGGGGCGAAGAACGAAGCCGCAGAGCACCGGGCTTTTGCGCACACCCTAAGGACTGCTAGAGGACGGTGGTGGCCGCTCGCCTGCCTCTTCAATTCCCTTCTAGCATCCTAATAGAAGGTGTTCCAGGACAAATTCCCTGAGTTTTGAATTCCTCCTGATGCAGCCTCTCCTGGGAAACTCGTGCTCGTCCTCTGAGTCTCCGACATGCAGAGACCTCGATGGCAGCTGCAGAAATGAAGGGCTGCGTTGAGTTGTCGAGAAGCAAGAACATAGCCAGCGCCTTGTGTTTGGGAGTCAGCAGCTGCTGGACTTTTGCGATTGCTTTCACTGTGCACTGAATGCCAGGACGGCATGTGCACGTTAAAACAACGAGCTGGGCAAGAGTAATCGAAAGATCACGGCCGTCAGAAAACAGCTTATATATTGCCTTGGAAAGAGCAATGTTTTTGGAGTGTACAGTAAAATCGTGTTTCTGGACAAGGGAGGCATAAGTGCGCTGCGCTCCTAAGCTATCTCTCTGCGAGACACACTGCCAAAGCTTTTCGCTAGGATGCAGTCTAGTGCAGACGCACACTACGGCTCTCCGGAGCTGTCCGAAGCCAAGCGCCGGTGGCCGGCGTCTTTCGGCTGAAGCAGCGCTTCGGAGCGTAGGGCTGCCGCTCCGCTGTTGTGTGCGCGAAGCAGCCGCTTCTCCTGCTCCGGGAGCCGGAGAGAGCGGTAGCTTGTACGAGGGCGAAGAACGAAGCCGCAGAGCACCGGGCTTCTGCGCGCACCCTAAGGACTGCTAGAGGACCGTAGTGGCCGCACGCCTGCCTCTTCAATTCTCTTCTAGCATCCTAATGGAAAGTTTTCCAGGACATATTTCTGGAGTTTTGAATTCCTCCTGATGCAGCCCCTCCTGGGAAACTCGTGCTCGTCCTCTGAGTCTCCGACATGCAGAGACCTCGATGGCAGCTGCAGAAATGAAGGGCTGCGTTGAGTTGTCGAGAAGCAAGAACATAGCCAGCGCCTTGTGTTTGGGAGTCAGCAGCTGCTGGACTTTTGCGATTGCTTTCACTGTGCACTGAATGCCAGGACGGCATGTGCACGTTAAAACAACGAGCTGGGCAAGAGTAATCGAAAGATCACGGCCGTCAGAAAACAGCTTATATATTGCCCTGGAAAGAGCAATGTTTTTGGAGTTTGCAATAAAATCGTGTTTCTGGACAAGGGAGGCATAAGTGCGCTGCGCTCCTAAGCTATCTCCTTGCGAGACACACTGCCAAAGCTTTTCGCTATGATGCAGTCTAGTTGCAGACGCACACTACGGCTCTCCGGAGCTGTCCGAAGCCAAGCGCCGGTGGCCGGCGTCTTTCGGCTGAAGCAGCGCTTCGGAGCGTAGGGCTGCCGCTCCGCTGTTGTGTGCGCGAAGCAGCCGCTTCTCCTGCTCCGGGAGCCGGACAGAGCGGTAGCTTGTACGAGGGCGAAGAACGAAGCCGCAGAGCACCGGGCTTCTGCGCGCACCCTAAGGACTGCTAGAGGACGGTGGTGGCCGCTCGCTTGCCTCTTCAATTCTCTTCTAGCATCCTTATGGAAGGTGTTCCAGGACAAATTCCCTGAGTTTTGAATTCCTCCTGATGCAGCCCCTCCTGGGAAACTCGTGCTCGTCCTCTGAGTCTCCGACATGCAGAGACCTCGATGGCAACTGCAGAAATGAAGGGCTGCGTTGAGTTGTCGAGAAGCAAGAACATAGCCAGCGCCTTGTGTTTGGGAGTCAGCAGCTGCTGGACTTTTGCGATTGCTTTCACTGTGCACTGAATGCCAGGACGGCATGTGCACGTTAAAACAACGAGCTGGGCAAGAGTAATCGAAAGATCACGGCCGTCAGAAAGCAGCTTATATATTGCCCTGGGAAGAGTACTGTTTTTGGAGTGTGCAGTAAAATCGTGTTTCTGGGCAAGGGAGGCATAAGTGCGCTGCGCTCCTAAGCTATCTCTCTGCGAGACACACTGCCAAAGCTTTTCGCTATGATGCAGTCTAGTGCAGACGCACACTACGGCTCTCCGGAGCTGTCCGAAGCCAAGCGCCGGTGGCCGGCGTCTTTCGGCTGAAGCAGCGCTTCGGAGCGTAGGGCTGCCGCTCCGCTGCTGTGTGCGCGAAGCAGCCGCTTCTCCTCCTCCGGGAGCCGGACAGAGCGGTAGCTTGTACGAGGGCGAAGAACGAAGCCGCAGAGCACCGGGCTTCTGCGCGCACCCTAAGGACTGCTAGAGGACCGTAGTGGCCGCACGCCTGCCTCTTCAATTCTCTTCTAGCATCCTAATGGAAGGTGTTCCAGGACATATTTCTGGAGTTTTGAATTCCTCCTGATGCAGCCCCTCCTGGGAAACTCGTGCTCGTCCTCTGAGTCTCCGACATGCAGAGACCTCGATGGCAGCTGCAGAAATGAAGGGCTGCGTTGAGTTGTCGAGAAGCAAGAACATAGCCAGCGCCTTGTGTTTGGGAGTCAGCAGCTGCTGGACTTTTGCGATTGCTTTCACTGTGCACTGAATGCCAGGACGGCATGTGCACGTTAAAACAACGAGCTGGGCAAGAGTAATCGAAAGATCACGGCCGTCAGAAAACAGCTTATATATTGCCCTGGAAAGAGCAATGTTTTTGGAGTTTGCAATAAAATCGTGTTTCTGGACAAGGGAGGCATAAGTGCGCTGCGCTCCTAAGCTATCTCCCTGCGAGACACACTGCCAAAGCTTTTCGCTATGATGCAGTCTAGTGCAGACGCACACTACGGCTCTCCGGAGCTGTCCGAAGCCAAGCGCCGGTGGCCGGCGTCTTTCGGCTGAAGCAGCGCTTCGGAGCGTAGGGCTGCCGCTCCGCTGCTGTGTGCGCGAAGCAGCCGCTTCTCCTGCTCCGGGAGCCGGACAGAGCGGTAGCTTGTACGAGGGCGAAGAACGTTGCCGCAGGGAGACGACATTGTGTGCACAGCCTTGCGACTGCTAGAGGACGGTGGCTAAAGCTCCCTGCCTTTTCAATGCACTGCTGGCATGCTTTATTGAAGGTGTTCCGAGACAACTTTCCTGGGTTTTGACTTCGTCCTGATGCAGCCCCTCCTGGGAAACTCGTGCTCGTCCCAGAAGGCTCGAGATACAGAAAACTCGATGGCAGCTGCAGAAATGAAGGACTCTGTTGAAGTGTGGAGAAGCAAGAACATAGCCAGCGCCTTGTGTTTGGGAGTCAGCAGCTGCTGGACTTTTGCGATTGCTTTCACTGTGCACTGAATGCCAGGACGGCACGTGCACGCTGAAACAACGAGCTGGGCAAGAGTAATCGAAAGATCACGGCCGTCAGAAAGCAACTTATATATTGCCCTGGGAAGAGTACTGTTTTTGGAGTGTACAGTAAAATCGTGTTTCTGGACAAGGGAGGCATAAGTGCGCTGCGCTCCTAAGCTATCTCCCTGCGAGACACACTGCCAAAGCTTTTCGCTATGATGCAGTCTAGTTGCAGACGCACACTACGGCTCTCCGGAGCTGTCCGAAGCCAAGCGCCGGTGGCCGGCGTCTTTCGGCTGAAGCAGCGCTTCGGAGCGTACGGCTGCCGCTCCGCTGCTGTGTGCGCGAAGCAGCCGCTTCTCCTGCTCCGGGAGCCGGACAGAGCGGTAGCTTGTACGAGGGCGAAGAACGTTGCCGCAGGGAGACGACATTGTGTGCACAGCCTTGCGACTGCTAGAGGACGGTGGCTAAAGCTCCCTGCCTTTTCAATGCACTGCTGGCATGCTTTATTGAAGGTGTTCCGAGACAACTTTCCTGGGTTTTGACTTCGTCCTGATGCAGCCCCTCCTGGGAAATTGGTGCTCGTCCCAGAAGGCTCGAGATGCAGAAAACTCGATGGCAGCTGCAGAAATGAAGGACTCTGTTGAAGTGTGGAGAAGCAAGAACGTAGACAAGCGCCTTGTGTTTGGGAGTCAGCAGCTGCTGGACTTTTGCGATTGCTTTCACTGTGCACTGAATGCCAGGACGGCACGTGCACGCTGAAACAACGAGCTGGGCAAGAGTAATCGAAAGATCACGGCCGTCAGAAAACAGCTTATATATTGCCCTGGGAAGAGTACTGTTTTTGGAGTGTACAGTAAAATCGTGTTTCTGGACAAGGGAGGCATAAGTGCGCTGCGCTCCTAAGCTATCTCTCTGCGAGACACACTGCCAAAGCTTTTCGCTATGATGCAGTCTAGTGCAGACGCACACTACGGCTCTCCGGAGCTGTCCGAAGCCAAGCGCCGGTGGCCGGCGTCTTTCGGCTGAAGCAGCGCTTCGGAGCGGACGGCTGCCGCTCCGCTGTTGTGTGCGCGAAGCAGCCGCTTCTCCTGCTCCGGGAGCCGGACAGAGCGGTAGCTTGTACGGGGGCGAAGAACGAAGCCGCAGAGCACCGGGCTTTTGCGCACACCCTAAGGACTGCTAGAGGACGGTGGTGGCCGCTCGCCTGCCTCTTCAATTCCCTTCTAGCATCCTAATGGAAGGTGTTCCAGACAAATTCCCTGAGTTTTGAATTCCTCCTGATGCAGCCTCTCCTGGGAAACTCGTGCTCGTCCTCTGAGTCTCCGACATGCAGAGACCTCGATGGCAGCTGCAGAAATGAAGGGCTGCGTTGAGTTGTCGAGAAGCAAGAACATAGCCAGCGCCTTGTGTTTGGGAGTCAGCAGCTGCTGGACTTTTGCGATTGCTTTCACTGTGCACTGAATGCCAGGACGGCATGTGCACGTTAAAACAAAGAGCTGGGCAAGAGTAATCGAAAGATCACGGCCGTCAGAAAACAGCTTATATATTGCCTTGGAAAGAGCAATGTTTTTGGAGTTTGCAATAAAATCGTGTTTCTGGACAAGGGAGGCATAAGTGCGCTGCGCTCCTAAGCTATCTCTCTGCGAGACACACTGCCAAAGCTTTTCGCTAGGATGCAGTCTAGTGCAGACGCACACTACGGCTCTCCGGAGCTGTCCGAAGCCAAGCGCCGGTGGCCGGCGTCTTTCGGCTGAAGCAGCGCTTCGGAGCGTAGGGCTGCCGCTCCGCTGCTGTGTGCGCGAAGCAGCCGCTTCTCCTGCTCCGGGAGCCGGACAGAGCGGTAGCTTGTAGGAGGGCGAAGAACGAAGCCGCAGAGCACCGGGCTTCTGCGCGCACCCTAAGGACTGCTAGAGGACCGTGGTGGCCGCACGCCTGCCTCTTCAATTCTCTTCTAGCATCCTAATGGAAGGTGTTCCAGGACATATTTCTGGGGTTTTGAATTCCTCCTGATGCAGCCCCTCGTGGGAAACTCGTGCTCGTCCTCTGAGTCTCCGACATGCAGAGACCTCGATGGCAACTGCAGAAATGAAGGGCTGCGTTGAGTTGTCGAGAAGCAAGAACATAGCCAGCGCCTTGTGTTTGGGAGTCAGCAGCTGCTGGACTTTTGCGATTGCTTTCACTGTGCACTGAATGCCAGGACGGCATGTGCACGTTAAAACAACGAGCTGGGCAAGAGTAATCGAAAGATCACGGCCGTCAGAAAACAGCTTATATATTGCCTTGGAAAGAGCAATGTTTTTGGAGTGTACAGTAAAATCGTGTTTCTCGACAAGGGAGGCATAAGTGCGCTGCGCTCCTAAGCTATCTCTCTGCGAGACACACTGCCAAAGCTTTTCGCTAGGATGCAGTCTAGTGCAGACGCACACTACGGCTCTCCGGAGCTGTCCGAAGCCAAGCGCCGGTGGCCGGCGTCTTTCGGCTGAAGCAGCGCTTCGGAGCGTAGGGCTGCCGCTCCGCTGTTGTGTGCGCGAAGCAGCCGCTTCTCCTGCTCCGGGAGCCGGACAGAGCGGTAGCTTGTACGAGGGCGAAGAACGAAGCCGCAGAGCACCGGCCTTCTGCGCGCACCCTAAGGACTGCTAGAGGACCGTAGTGGCCGCACGCCTGCCTCTTCAATTCTCTTCTAGCATCCTAATGGAAGGTTTTCCAGGACATATTTCTGGAGTTTTGAATTCCTCCTGATGCAGCCCCTCCTGGGAAACTCGTGCTCGTCCTCTGAGTCTCCGACATGCAGAGACCTCGATGGCAGCTGCAGAAATGAAGGGCTGCGTTGAGTTGTCGAGAAGCAAGAACATAGCCAGCGCCTTGTGTTTGGGAGTCAGCAGCTGCTGGACTTTTGCGATTGCTTTCACTGTGCACTGAATGCCAGGACGGCATGTGCACGTTAAAACAACGAGCTGGGCAAGAGTAATCGAAAGATCACGGCCGTCAGAAAACAGCTTATATATTGCCCTGGAAAGAGCAATGTTTTTGGAGTTTGCAATAAAATCGTGTTTCTGGACAAGGGAGGCATAAGTGCGCTGCGCTCCTAAGCTATCTCTCTGCGAGACACACTGCCAAAGCTTTTCGCTAGGATGCAGTCTAGTGCAGACGCACACTACGGCTCTCCGGAGCTGTCCGAAGCCAAGCGCCGGTGGCCGGCGTCTTTCGGCTGAAGCAGCGCTTCGGAGCGTAGGGCTGCCGCTCCGCTGTTGTGTGCGCGAAGCAGCCGCTTCTCCGGCTCCGGGAGCCGGACAGAGCGGTAGCTTGTACGAGGGCGAAGAACGTTGCCGCAGGGAGACGACATTGTGTGCACAGCCTTGCGACTGCTAGAGGACGGTGGCTAAAGCTCCCTGCCTTTTCAATGCACTGCTGGCATGCTTTATTGAAGGTGTTCCGAGACAACTTTCCTGGGTTTTGACTTCGTCCTGATGCAGCCCCTCCTGGGAAATTGGTGCTCGTCCCAGAAGGCTCGAGATACAGAAAACTCGATGGCAGCTGCAGAAATGAAGGACTCTGTTGAAGTGTGGAGAAGCAAGAACGTAGACAAGCGCCTTGTGTTTGGGAGTCAGCAGCTGCTGGACTTTTGCGATTGCTTTCACTGTGCACTGAATGCCAGGATGGCACGTGCACGCTGAAACAACGAGCTGGGCAAGAGTAATCGAAAGATCACGGCCGTCAGAAAGCAGCTTATATATTGCCCTGGGAAGAGTACTGTTTTTGGAGTGTACAGTAAAATCGTGTTTCTGGACAAGGGAGGCATAAGTGCGCTGCGCTCCTAAGCTATCTCCCTGCGAGACACACTGCCAAAGCTTTTCGCTAGGATGCAGTCTAGTGCAGACGCACACTACGGCTCTCCGGAGCTGTCCGAAGCCAAGCGCCGCTGGCCGGCGTCTTTCGGCTGAAGCAGCGCTTCGGAGCGTACGGCTGCCGCTCCGCTGTTGTGTGCGCGAAGCAGCCGCTTCTCCTGCTCCGGGAGCCGGACAGAGCGGTAGCTTGTACGGGGGCGAAGAACGAAGCCGCAGAGCACCGGGCTTTTGCGCACACCCTAAGGACTGCTAGAGGACGGTGGTGGCCGCTCGCCTGCCTCTTCAATTCCCTTCTAGCATCCTAATAGAAGGTGTTCCAGGACAAATTCCCTGAGTTTTGAATTCCTCCTGATGCAGCCTCTCCTGGGAAACTCGTGCTCGTCCTCTGAGTCTCCGACATGCAGAGACCTCGATGGCAGCTGCAGAAATGAAGGGCTGCGTTGAGTTGTCGAGAAGCAAGAACATAGCCAGCGCCTTGTGTTTGGGAGTCAGCAGCTGCTGGACTTTTGCGATTGCTTTCACTGTGCACTGAATGCCAGGACGGCATGTGCACGTTAAAACAACGAGCTGGGCAAGAGTAATCGAAAGATCACGGCCGTCAGAAAACAGCTTATATATTGCCTTGGAAAGAGCAATGTTTTTGGAGTGTACAGTAAAATCGTGTTTCTGGACAAGGGAGGCATAAGTGCGCTGCGCTCCTAAGCTATCTCTCTGCGAGACACACTGCCAAAGCTTTTCGCTAGGATGCAGTCTAGTGCAGACGCACACTACGGCTCTCCGGAGCTGTCCGAAGCCAAGCGCCGGTGGCCGGCGTCTTTCGGCTGAAGCAGCGCTTCGGAGCGTAGGGCTGCCGCTCCGCTGTTGTGTGCGCGAAGCAGCCGCTTCTCCTGCTCCGGGAGCCGGAGAGAGCGGTAGCTTGTACGAGGGCGAAGAACGAAGCCGCAGAGCACCGGGCTTCTGCGCGCACCCTAAGGACTGCTAGAGGACCGTAGTGGCCGCACGCCTGCCTCTTCAATTCTCTTCTAGCATCCTAATGGAAAGTTTTCCAGGACATATTTCTGGAGTTTTGAATTCCTCCTGATGCAGCCCCTCCTGGGAAACTCGTGCTCGTCCTCTGAGTCTCCGACATGCAGAGACCTCGATGGCAGCTGCAGAAATGAAGGGCTGCGTTGAGTTGTCGAGAAGCAAGAACATAGCCAGCGCCTTGTGTTTGGGAGTCAGCAGCTGCTGGACTTTTGCGATTGCTTTCACTGTGCACTGAATGCCAGGACGGCATGTGCACGTTAAAACAACGAGCTGGGCAAGAGTAATCGAAAGATCACGGCCGTCAGAAAACAGCTTATATATTGCCCTGGAAAGAGCAATGTTTTTGGAGTTTGCAATAAAATCGTGTTTCTGGACAAGGGAGGCATAAGTGCGCTGCGCTTCTAAGCTATCTCCTTGCGAGACACACTGCCAAAGCTTTTCGCTATGATGCAGTCTAGTTGCAGACGCACACTACGGCTCTCCGGAGCTGTCCGAAGCCAAGCGCCGGTGGCCGGCGTCTTTCGGCTGAAGCAGCGCTTCGGAGCGTAGGGCTGCCGCTCCGCTGTTGTGTGCGCGAAGCAGCCGCTTCTCCTGCTCCGGGAGCCGGACAGAGCGGTAGCTTGTACGAGGGCGAAGAACGAAGCCGCAGAACACCGGCCTTCTGCGCGCACCCTAAGGACTGCTAGAGGACGGTGGTGGCCGCTCGCTTGCCTCTTCAATTCCCTTCTAGCATCCTTATGGAAGGTGTTCCAGGACAAATTCCCTGAGTTTTGAATTCCTCCTGATGCAGCCCCTCCTGGGAAACTCGTGCTCGTCCTCTGAGTCTCCGACATGCAGAGACCTCGATGGCAACTGCAGAAATGAAGGGCTGCGTTGAGTTGTCGAGAAGCAAGAACATAGCCAGCGCCTTGTGTTTGGGAGTCAGCAGCTGCTGGACTTTTGCGATTGCTTTCACTGTGCACTGAATGCCAGGACGGCATGTGCACGTTAAAACAACGAGCTGGGCAAGAGTAATCGAAAGATCACGGCCGTCAGAAAACAGCTTATATATTGCCTTGGAAAGAGCAATGTTTTTGGAGTGTACAGTAAAATCGTGTTTCTCGACAAGGGAGGCATAAGTGCGCTGCGCTCCTAAGCTATCTCTCTGCGAGACACACTGCCAAAGCTTTTCGCTAGGATGCAGTCTAGTGCAGACGCACACTACGGCTCTCCGGAGCTGTCCGAAGCCAAGCGCCGGTGGCCGGCGTCTTTCGGCTGAAGCAGCGCTTCGGAGCGTAGGGCTGCCGCTCCGCTGTTGTGTGCGCGAAGCAGCCGCTTCTCCTGCTCCGGGAGCCGGACAGAGCGGTAGCTTGTACGAGGGCGAAGAACGAAGCCGCAGAGCACCGGCCTTCTGCGCGCACCCTAAGGACTGCTAGAGGACCGTAGTGGCCGCACGCCTGCCTCTTCAATTCTCTTCTAGCATCCTAATGGAAGGTTTTCCAGGACATATTTCTGGAGTTTTGAATTCCTCCTGATGCAGCCCCTCCTGGGAAACTCGTGCTCGTCCTCTGAGTCTCCGACATGCAGAGACCTCGATGGCAGCTGCAGAAATGAAGGGCTGCGTTGAGTTGTCGAGAAGCAAGAACATAGCCAGCGCCTTGTGTTTGGGAGTCAGCAGCTGCTGGACTTTTGCGATTGCTTTCACTGTGCACTGAATGCCAGGACGGCATGTGCACGTTAAAACAACGAGCTGGGCAAGAGTAATCGAAAGATCACGGCCGTCAGAAAACAGCTTATATATTGCCCTGGAAAGAGCAATGTTTTTGGAGTTTGCAATAAAATCGTGTTTCTGGACAAGGGAGGCATAAGTGCGCTGCGCTCCTAAGCTATCTCTCTGCGAGACACACTGCCAAAGCTTTTCGCTAGGATGCAGTCTAGTGCAGACGCACACTACGGCTCTCCGGAGCTGTCCGAAGCCAAGCGCCGGTGGCCGGCGTCTTTCGGCTGAAGCAGCGCTTCGGAGCGTAGGGCTGCCGCTCCGCTGCTGTGTGCGCGAAGCAGCCGCTTCTCCGGCTCCGGGAGCCGGACAGAGCGGTAGCTTGTACGAGGGCGAAGAACGTTGCCGCAGGGAGACGACATTGTGTGCACAGCCTTGCGACTGCTAGAGGACGGTGGCTAAAGCTCCCTGCCTTTTCAATGCACTGCTGGCATGCTTTATTGAAGGTGTTCCGAGACAACTTTCCTGGGTTTTGACTTCGTCCTGATGCAGCCCCTCCTGGGAAATTGGTGCTCGTCCCAGAAGGCTCGAGATACAGAAAACTCGATGGCAGCTGCAGAAATGAAGGACTCTGTTGAAGTGTGGAGAAGCAAGAACGTAGACAAGCGCCTTGTGTTTGGGAGTCAGCAGCTGCTGGACTTTTGCGATTGCTTTCACTGTGCACTGAATGCCAGGATGGCACGTGCACGCTGAAACAACGAGCTGGGCAAGAGTAATCGAAAGATCACGGCCGTCAGAAAGCAGCTTATATATTGCCCTGGGAAGAGTACTGTTTTTGGAGTGTACAGTAAAATCGTGTTTCTGGACAAGGGAGGCATAAGTGCGCTGCGCTCCTAAGCTATCTCCCTGCGAGACACACTGCCAAAGCTTTTCGCTAGGATGCAGTCTAGTGCAGACGCACACTACGGCTCTCCGGAGCTGTCCGAAGCCAAGCGCCGCTGGCCGGCGTCTTTCGGCTGAAGCAGCGCTTCGGAGCGTACGGCTGCCGCTCCGCTGTTGTGTGCGCGAAGCAGCCGCTTCTCCTGCTCCGGGAGCCGGACAGAGCGGTAGCTTGTACGGGGGCGAAGAACGAAGCCGCAGAGCACCGGGCTTTTGCGCACACCCTAAGGACTGCTAGAGGACGGTGGTGGCCGCTCGCCTGCCTCTTCAATTCCCTTCTAGCATCCTAATAGAAGGTGTTCCAGGACAAATTCCCTGAGTTTTGAATTCCTCCTGATGCAGCCTCTCCTGGGAAACTCGTGCTCGTCCTCTGAGTCTCCGACATGCAGAGACCTCGATGGCAGCTGCAGAAATGAAGGGCTGCGTTGAGTTGTCGAGAAGCAAGAACATAGCCAGCGCCTTGTGTTTGGGAGTCAGCAGCTGCTGGACTTTTGCGATTGCTTTCACTGTGCACTGAATGCCAGGACGGCATGTGCACGTTAAAACAACGAGCTGGGCAAGAGTAATCGAAAGATCACGGCCGTCAGAAAACAGCTTATATATTGCCTTGGAAAGAGCAATGTTTTTGGAGTGTACAGTAAAATCGTGTTTCTGGACAAGGGAGGCATAAGTGCGCTGCGCTCCTAAGCTATCTCTCTGCGAGACACACTGCCAAAGCTTTTCGCTAGGATGCAGTCTAGTGCAGACGCACACTACGGCTCTCCGGAGCTGTCCGAAGCCAAGCGCCGGTGGCCGGCGTCTTTCGGCTGAAGCAGCGCTTCGGAGCGTAGGGCTGCCGCTCCGCTGTTGTGTGCGCGAAGCAGCCGCTTCTCCTGCTCCGGGAGCCGGAGAGAGCGGTAGCTTGTACGAGGGCGAAGAACGAAGCCGCAGAGCACCGGGCTTCTGCGCGCACCCTAAGGACTGCTAGAGGACCGTAGTGGCCGCACGCCTGCCTCTTCAATTCTCTTCTAGCATCCTAATGGAAAGTTTTCCAGGACATATTTCTGGAGTTTTGAATTCCTCCTGATGCAGCCCCTCCTGGGAAACTCGTGCTCGTCCTCTGAGTCTCCGACATGCAGAGACCTCGATGGCAGCTGCAGAAATGAAGGGCTGCGTTGAGTTGTCGAGAAGCAAGAACATAGCCAGCGCCTTGTGTTTGGGAGTCAGCAGCTGCTGGACTTTTGCGATTGCTTTCACTGTGCACTGAATGCCAGGACGGCATGTGCACGTTAAAACAACGAGCTGGGCAAGAGTAATCGAAAGATCACGGCCGTCAGAAAACAGCTTATATATTGCCCTGGAAAGAGCAATGTTTTTGGAGTTTGCAATAAAATCGTGTTTCTGGACAAGGGAGGCATAAGTGCGCTGCGCTTCTAAGCTATCTCCTTGCGAGACACACTGCCAAAGCTTTTCGCTATGATGCAGTCTAGTTGCAGACGCACACTACGGCTCTCCGGAGCTGTCCGAAGCCAAGCGCCGCTGGCCGGCGTCTTTCGGCTGAAGCAGCGCTTCGGAGCGTAGGGCTGCCGCTCCGCTGTTGTGTGCGCGAAGCAGCCGCTTCTCCTGCTCCGGGAGCCGGACAGAGCGGTAGCTTGTAGGAGGGCGAAGAACGAAGCCGCAGAGCACCGGGCTTCTGCGCGCACCCTAAGGACTGCTAGAGGACGGTGGTGGCCGCTCGCTTGCCTCTTCAATTCCCTTCTAGCATCCTTATGGAAGGTGTTCCAGGACAAATTCCCTGAGTTTTGAATTCCTCCTGATGCAGCCCCTCCTGGGAAACTCGTGCTCGTCCTCTGAGTCTCCGACATGTAGAGACCTCGATGGCAACTGCAGAAATGAAGGGCTGCGTTGAGTTGTCGAGAAGCAAGAACATAGCCAGCGCCTTGTGTTTGGGAGTCAGCAGCTGCTGGACTTTTGCGATTGCTTTCACTGTGCACTGAATGCCAGGACGGCATGTGCACGTTAAAACAACGAGCTGGGCAAGAGTAATCGAAAGATCACGGCCGTCAGAAAACAGCTTATATATTGCCTTGGAAAGAGCAATGTTTTTGGAGTGTACAGTAAAATCGTGTTTCTCGACAAGGGAGGCATAAGTGCGCTGCGCTCCTAAGCTATCTCTCTGCGAGACACACTGCCAAAGCTTTTCGCTAGGATGCAGTCTAGTGCAGACGCACACTACGGCTCTCCGGAGCTGTCCGAAGCCAAGCGCCGGTGGCCGGCGTCTTTCGGCTGAAGCAGCGCTTCGGAGCGTAGGGCTGCCGCTCCGCTGTTGTGTGCGCGAAGCAGCCGCTTCTCCTGCTCCGGGAGCCGGACAGAGCGGTAGCTTGTACGAGGGCGAAGAACGAAGCCGCAGAGCACCGGCCTTCTGCGCGCACCCTAAGGACTGCTAGAGGACCGTAGTGGCCGCACGCCTGCCTCTTCAATTCTCTTCTAGCATCCTAATGGAAGGTTTTCCAGGACATATTTCTGGAGTTTTGAATTCCTCCTGATGCAGCCCCTCCTGGGAAACTCGTGCTCGTCCTCTGAGTCTCCGACATGCAGAGACCTCGATGGCAGCTGCAGAAATGAAGGGCTGCGTTGAGTTGTCGAGAAGCAAGAACATAGCCAGCGCCTTGTGTTTGGGAGTCAGCAGCTGCTGGACTTTTGCGATTGCTTTCACTGTGCACTGAATGCCAGGACGGCATGTGCACGTTAAAACAACGAGCTGGGCAAGAGTAATCGAAAGATCACGGCCGTCAGAAAACAGCTTATATATTGCCCTGGAAAGAGCAATGTTTTTGGAGTTTGCAATAAAATCGTGTTTCTGGACAAGGGAGGCATAAGTGCGCTGCGCTTCTAAGCTATCTCCTTGCGAGACACACTGCCAAAGCTTTTCGCTATGATGCAGTCTAGTTGCAGACGCACACTACGGCTCTCCGGAGCTGTCCGAAGCCAAGCGCCGCTGGCCGGCGTCTTTCGGCTGAAGCAGCGCTTCGGAGCGTAGGGCTGCCGCTCCGCTGTTGTGTGCGCGAAGCAGCCGCTTCTCCTGCTCCGGGAGCCGGACAGAGCGGTAGCTTGTAGGAGGGCGAAGAACGAAGCCGCAGAGCACCGGGCTTCTGCGCGCACCCTAAGGACTGCTAGAGGACGGTGGTGGCCGCTCGCTTGCCTCTTCAATTCCCTTCTAGCATCCTTATGGAAGGTGTTCCAGGACAAATTCCCTGAGTTTTGAATTCCTCCTGATGCAGCCCCTCCTGGGAAACTCGTGCTCGTCCTCTGAGTCTCCGACATGTAGAGACCTCGATGGCAACTGCAGAAATGAAGGGCTGCGTTGAGTTGTCGAGAAGCAAGAACATAGCCAGCGCCTTGTGTTTGGGAGTCAGCAGCTGCTGGACTTTTGCGATTGCTTTCACTGTGCACTGAATGCCAGGACGGCATGTGCACGTTAAAACAACGAGCTGGGCAAGAGTAATCGAAAGATCACGGCCGTCAGAAAACAGCTTATATATTGCCTTGGAAAGAGCAATGTTTTTGGAGTGTACAGTAAAATCGTGTTTCTCGACAAGGGAGGCATAAGTGCGCTGCGCTCCTAAGCTATCTCTCTGCGAGACACACTGCCAAAGCTTTTCGCTAGGATGCAGTCTAGTGCAGACGCACACTACGGCTCTCCGGAGCTGTCCGAAGCCAAGCGCCGGTGGCCGGCGTCTTTCGGCTGAAGCAGCGCTTCGGAGCGGACGGCTGCCGCTCCGCTGTTGTGTGCGCGAAGCAGCCGCTTCTCCTGCTCCGGGAGCCGGACAGAGCGGTAGCTTGTACGGGGGCGAAGAACGAAGCCGCAGAGCACCGGGCTTTTGCGCACACCCTAAGGACTGCTAGAGGACGGTGGTGGCCGCTCGCCTGCCTCTTCAATTCCCTTCTAGCATCCTAATGGAAGGTGTTCCAGACAAATTCCCTGAGTTTTGAATTCCTCCTGATGCAGCCTCTCCTGGGAAACTCGTGCTCGTCCTCTGAGTCTCCGACATGCAGAGACCTCGATGGCAGCTGCAGAAATGAAGGGCTGCGTTGAGTTGTCGAGAAGCAAGAACATAGCCAGCGCCTTGTGTTTGGGAGTCAGCAGCTGCTGGACTTTTGCGATTGCTTTCACTGTGCACTGAATGCCAGGACGGCATGTGCACGTTAAAACAAAGAGCTGGGCAAGAGTAATCGAAAGATCACGGCCGTCAGAAAACAGCTTATATATTGCCTTGGAAAGAGCAATGTTTTTGGAGTTTGCAATAAAATCGTGTTTCTGGACAAGGGAGGCATAAGTGCGCTGCGCTCCTAAGCTATCTCTCTGCGAGACACACTGCCAAAGCTTTTCGCTAGGATGCAGTCTAGTGCAGACGCACACTACGGCTCTCCGGAGCTGTCCGAAGCCAAGCGCCGGTGGCCGGCGTCTTTCGGCTGAAGCAGCGCTTCGGAGCGTAGGGCTGCCGCTCCGCTGCTGTGTGCGCGAAGCAGCCGCTTCTCCTGCTCCGGGAGCCGGACAGAGCGGTAGCTTGTAGGAGGGCGAAGAACGAAGCCGCAGAGCACCGGGCTTCTGCGCGCACCCTAAGGACTGCTAGAGGACCGTGGTGGCCGCACGCCTGCCTCTTCAATTCTCTTCTAGCATCCTAATGGAAGGTGTTCCAGGACATATTTCTGGGGTTTTGAATTCCTCCTGATGCAGCCCCTCGTGGGAAACTCGTGCTCGTCCTCTGAGTCTCCGACATGCAGAGACCTCGATGGCAACTGCAGAAATGAAGGGCTGCGTTGAGTTGTCGAGAAGCAAGAACATAGCCAGCGCCTTGTGTTTGGGAGTCAGCAGCTGCTGGACTTTTGCGATTGCTTTCACTGTGCACTGAATGCCAGGACGGCATGTGCACGTTAAAACAACGAGCTGGGCAAGAGTAATCGAAAGATCACGGCCGTCAGAAAACAGCTTATATATTGCCTTGGAAAGAGCAATGTTTTTGGAGTGTACAGTAAAATCGTGTTTCTGGACAAGGGAGGCATAAGTGCGCTGCGCTCCTAAGCTATCTCTCTGCGAGACACACTGCCAAAGCTTTTCGCTAGGATGCAGTCTAGTGCAGACGCACACTACGGCTCTCCGGAGCTGTCCGAAGCCAAGCGCCGGTGGCCGGCGTCTTTCGGCTGAAGCAGCGCTTCGGAGCGTAGGGCTGCCGCTCCGCTGTTGTGTGCGCGAAGCAGCCGCTTCTCCTGCTCCGGGAGCCGGACAGAGCGGTAGCTTGTACGAGGGCGAAGAACGAAGCCGCAGAGCACCGGCCTTCTGCGCGCACCCTAAGGACTGCTAGAGGACCGTAGTGGCCGCACGCCTGCCTCTTCAATTCTCTTCTAGCATCCTAATGGAAGGTTTTCCAGGACATATTTCTGGAGTTTTGAATTCCTCCTGATGCAGCCCCTCCTGGGAAACTCGTGCTCGTCCTCTGAGTCTCCGACATGCAGAGACCTCGATGGCAGCTGCAGAAATGAAGGGCTGCGTTGAGTTGTCGAGAAGCAAGAACATAGCCAGCGCCTTGTGTTTGGGAGTCAGCAGCTGCTGGACTTTTGCGATTGCTTTCACTGTGCACTGAATGCCAGGACGGCATGTGCACGTTAAAACAACGAGCTGGGCAAGAGTAATCGAAAGATCACGGCCGTCAGAAAACAGCTTATATATTGCCCTGGAAAGAGCAATGTTTTTGGAGTTTGCAATAAAATCGTGTTTCTGGACAAGGGAGGCATAAGTGCGCTGCGCTCCTAAGCTATCTCTCTGCGAGACACACTGCCAAAGCTTTTCGCTAGGATGCAGTCTAGTGCAGACGCACACTACGGCTCTCCGGAGCTGTCCGAAGCCAAGCGCCGGTGGCCGGCGTCTTTCGGCTGAAGCAGCGCTTCGGAGCGTAGGGCTGCCGCTCCGCTGTTGTGTGCGCGAAGCAGCCGCTTCTCCGGCTCCGGGAGCCGGACAGAGCGGTAGCTTGTACGAGGGCGAAGAACGTTGCCGCAGGGAGACGACATTGTGTGCACAGCCTTGCGACTGCTAGAGGACGGTGGCTAAAGCTCCCTGCCTTTTCAATGCACTGCTGGCATGCTTTATTGAAGGTGTTCCGAGACAACTTTCCTGGGTTTTGACTTCGTCCTGATGCAGCCCCTCCTGGGAAATTGGTGCTCGTCCCAGAAGGCTCGAGATACAGAAAACTCGATGGCAGCTGCAGAAATGAAGGACTCTGTTGAAGTGTGGAGAAGCAAGAACGTAGACAAGCGCCTTGTGTTTGGGAGTCAGCAGCTGCTGGACTTTTGCGATTGCTTTCACTGTGCACTGAATGCCAGGATGGCACGTGCACGCTGAAACAACGAGCTGGGCAAGAGTAATCGAAAGATCACGGCCGTCAGAAAGCAGCTTATATATTGCCCTGGGAAGAGTACTGTTTTTGGAGTGTACAGTAAAATCGTGTTTCTGGACAAGGGAGGCATAAGTGCGCTGCGCTCCTAAGCTATCTCCCTGCGAGACACACTGCCAAAGCTTTTCGCTAGGATGCAGTCTAGTGCAGACGCACACTACGGCTCTCCGGAGCTGTCCGAAGCCAAGCGCCGCTGGCCGGCGTCTTTCGGCTGAAGCAGCGCTTCGGAGCGTACGGCTGCCGCTCCGCTGTTGTGTGCGCGAAGCAGCCGCTTCTCCTGCTCCGGGAGCCGGACAGAGCGGTAGCTTGTACGGGGGCGAAGAACGAAGCCGCAGAGCACCGGGCTTTTGCGCACACCCTAAGGACTGCTAGAGGACGGTGGTGGCCGCTCGCCTGCCTCTTCAATTCCCTTCTAGCATCCTAATAGAAGGTGTTCCAGGACAAATTCCCTGAGTTTTGAATTCCTCCTGATGCAGCCTCTCCTGGGAAACTCGTGCTCGTCCTCTGAGTCTCCGACATGCAGAGACCTCGATGGCAGCTGCAGAAATGAAGGGCTGCGTTGAGTTGTCGAGAAGCAAGAACATAGCCAGCGCCTTGTGTTTGGGAGTCAGCAGCTGCTGGACTTTTGCGATTGCTTTCACTGTGCACTGAATGCCAGGACGGCATGTGCACGTTAAAACAACGAGCTGGGCAAGAGTAATCGAAAGATCACGGCCGTCAGAAAACAGCTTATATATTGCCTTGGAAAGAGCAATGTTTTTGGAGTGTACAGTAAAATCGTGTTTCTGGACAAGGGAGGCATAAGTGCGCTGCGCTCCTAAGCTATCTCTCTGCGAGACACACTGCCAAAGCTTTTCGCTAGGATGCAGTCTAGTGCAGACGCACACTACGGCTCTCCGGAGCTGTCCGAAGCCAAGCGCCGGTGGCCGGCGTCTTTCGGCTGAAGCAGCGCTTCGGAGCGTAGGGCTGCCGCTCCGCTGTTGTGTGCGCGAAGCAGCCGCTTCTCCTGCTCCGGGAGCCGGAGAGAGCGGTAGCTTGTACGAGGGCGAAGAACGAAGCCGCAGAGCACCGGGCTTCTGCGCGCACCCTAAGGACTGCTAGAGGACCGTAGTGGCCGCACGCCTGCCTCTTCAATTCTCTTCTAGCATCCTAATGGAAAGTTTTCCAGGACATATTTCTGGAGTTTTGAATTCCTCCTGATGCAGCCCCTCCTGGGAAACTCGTGCTCGTCCTCTGAGTCTCCGACATGCAGAGACCTCGATGGCAGCTGCAGAAATGAAGGGCTGCGTTGAGTTGTCGAGAAGCAAGAACATAGCCAGCGCCTTGTGTTTGGGAGTCAGCAGCTGCTGGACTTTTGCGATTGCTTTCACTGTGCACTGAATGCCAGGACGGCATGTGCACGTTAAAACAACGAGCTGGGCAAGAGTAATCGAAAGATCACGGCCGTCAGAAAACAGCTTATATATTGCCCTGGAAAGAGCAATGTTTTTGGAGTTTGCAATAAAATCGTGTTTCTGGACAAGGGAGGCATAAGTGCGCTGCGCTTCTAAGCTATCTCCTTGCGAGACACACTGCCAAAGCTTTTCGCTATGATGCAGTCTAGTTGCAGACGCACACTACGGCTCTCCGGAGCTGTCCGAAGCCAAGCGCCGGTGGCCGGCGTCTTTCGGCTGAAGCAGCGCTTCGGAGCGTAGGGCTGCCGCTCCGCTGTTGTGTGCGCGAAGCAGCCGCTTCTCCTGCTCCGGGAGCCGGACAGAGCGGTAGCTTGTACGAGGGCGAAGAACGAAGCCGCAGAACACCGGCCTTCTGCGCGCACCCTAAGGACTGCTAGAGGACGGTGGTGGCCGCTCGCTTGCCTCTTCAATTCCCTTCTAGCATCCTTATGGAAGGTGTTCCAGGACAAATTCCCTGAGTTTTGAATTCCTCCTGATGCAGCCCCTCCTGGGAAACTCGTGCTCGTCCTCTGAGTCTCCGACATGCAGAGACCTCGATGGCAACTGCAGAAATGAAGGGCTGCGTTGAGTTGTCGAGAAGCAAGAACATAGCCAGCGCCTTGTGTTTGGGAGTCAGCAGCTGCTGGACTTTTGCGATTGCTTTCACTGTGCACTGAATGCCAGGACGGCATGTGCACGTTAAAACAACGAGCTGGGCAAGAGTAATCGAAAGATCACGGCCGTCAGAAAACAGCTTATATATTGCCTTGGAAAGAGCAATGTTTTTGGAGTGTACAGTAAAATCGTGTTTCTCGACAAGGGAGGCATAAGTGCGCTGCGCTCCTAAGCTATCTCTCTGCGAGACACACTGCCAAAGCTTTTCGCTAGGATGCAGTCTAGTGCAGACGCACACTACGGCTCTCCGGAGCTGTCCGAAGCCAAGCGCCGGTGGCCGGCGTCTTTCGGCTGAAGCAGCGCTTCGGAGCGTAGGGCTGCCGCTCCGCTGTTGTGTGCGCGAAGCAGCCGCTTCTCCTGCTCCGGGAGCCGGACAGAGCGGTAGCTTGTACGAGGGCGAAGAACGAAGCCGCAGAGCACCGGCCTTCTGCGCGCACCCTAAGGACTGCTAGAGGACCGTAGTGGCCGCACGCCTGCCTCTTCAATTCTCTTCTAGCATCCTAATGGAAGGTTTTCCAGGACATATTTCTGGAGTTTTGAATTCCTCCTGATGCAGCCCCTCCTGGGAAACTCGTGCTCGTCCTCTGAGTCTCCGACATGCAGAGACCTCGATGGCAGCTGCAGAAATGAAGGGCTGCGTTGAGTTGTCGAGAAGCAAGAACATAGCCAGCGCCTTGTGTTTGGGAGTCAGCAGCTGCTGGACTTTTGCGATTGCTTTCACTGTGCACTGAATGCCAGGACGGCATGTGCACGTTAAAACAACGAGCTGGGCAAGAGTAATCGAAAGATCACGGCCGTCAGAAAACAGCTTATATATTGCCCTGGAAAGAGCAATGTTTTTGGAGTTTGCAATAAAATCGTGTTTCTGGACAAGGGAGGCATAAGTGCGCTGCGCTCCTAAGCTATCTCTCTGCGAGACACACTGCCAAAGCTTTTCGCTAGGATGCAGTCTAGTGCAGACGCACACTACGGCTCTCCGGAGCTGTCCGAAGCCAAGCGCCGGTGGCCGGCGTCTTTCGGCTGAAGCAGCGCTTCGGAGCGTAGGGCTGCCGCTCCGCTGCTGTGTGCGCGAAGCAGCCGCTTCTCCGGCTCCGGGAGCCGGACAGAGCGGTAGCTTGTACGAGGGCGAAGAACGTTGCCGCAGGGAGACGACATTGTGTGCACAGCCTTGCGACTGCTAGAGGACGGTGGCTAAAGCTCCCTGCCTTTTCAATGCACTGCTGGCATGCTTTATTGAAGGTGTTCCGAGACAACTTTCCTGGGTTTTGACTTCGTCCTGATGCAGCCCCTCCTGGGAAATTGGTGCTCGTCCCAGAAGGCTCGAGATACAGAAAACTCGATGGCAGCTGCAGAAATGAAGGACTCTGTTGAAGTGTGGAGAAGCAAGAACGTAGACAAGCGCCTTGTGTTTGGGAGTCAGCAGCTGCTGGACTTTTGCGATTGCTTTCACTGTGCACTGAATGCCAGGATGGCACGTGCACGCTGAAACAACGAGCTGGGCAAGAGTAATCGAAAGATCACGGCCGTCAGAAAGCAGCTTATATATTGCCCTGGGAAGAGTACTGTTTTTGGAGTGTACAGTAAAATCGTGTTTCTGGACAAGGGAGGCATAAGTGCGCTGCGCTCCTAAGCTATCTCCCTGCGAGACACACTGCCAAAGCTTTTCGCTAGGATGCAGTCTAGTGCAGACGCACACTACGGCTCTCCGGAGCTGTCCGAAGCCAAGCGCCGCTGGCCGGCGTCTTTCGGCTGAAGCAGCGCTTCGGAGCGTACGGCTGCCGCTCCGCTGTTGTGTGCGCGAAGCAGCCGCTTCTCCTGCTCCGGGAGCCGGACAGAGCGGTAGCTTGTACGGGGGCGAAGAACGAAGCCGCAGAGCACCGGGCTTTTGCGCACACCCTAAGGACTGCTAGAGGACGGTGGTGGCCGCTCGCCTGCCTCTTCAATTCCCTTCTAGCATCCTAATAGAAGGTGTTCCAGGACAAATTCCCTGAGTTTTGAATTCCTCCTGATGCAGCCTCTCCTGGGAAACTCGTGCTCGTCCTCTGAGTCTCCGACATGCAGAGACCTCGATGGCAGCTGCAGAAATGAAGGGCTGCGTTGAGTTGTCGAGAAGCAAGAACATAGCCAGCGCCTTGTGTTTGGGAGTCAGCAGCTGCTGGACTTTTGCGATTGCTTTCACTGTGCACTGAATGCCAGGACGGCATGTGCACGTTAAAACAACGAGCTGGGCAAGAGTAATCGAAAGATCACGGCCGTCAGAAAACAGCTTATATATTGCCTTGGAAAGAGCAATGTTTTTGGAGTGTACAGTAAAATCGTGTTTCTGGACAAGGGAGGCATAAGTGCGCTGCGCTCCTAAGCTATCTCTCTGCGAGACACACTGCCAAAGCTTTTCGCTAGGATGCAGTCTAGTGCAGACGCACACTACGGCTCTCCGGAGCTGTCCGAAGCCAAGCGCCGGTGGCCGGCGTCTTTCGGCTGAAGCAGCGCTTCGGAGCGTAGGGCTGCCGCTCCGCTGTTGTGTGCGCGAAGCAGCCGCTTCTCCTGCTCCGGGAGCCGGAGAGAGCGGTAGCTTGTACGAGGGCGAAGAACGAAGCCGCAGAGCACCGGGCTTCTGCGCGCACCCTAAGGACTGCTAGAGGACCGTAGTGGCCGCACGCCTGCCTCTTCAATTCTCTTCTAGCATCCTAATGGAAAGTTTTCCAGGACATATTTCTGGAGTTTTGAATTCCTCCTGATGCAGCCCCTCCTGGGAAACTCGTGCTCGTCCTCTGAGTCTCCGACATGCAGAGACCTCGATGGCAGCTGCAGAAATGAAGGGCTGCGTTGAGTTGTCGAGAAGCAAGAACATAGCCAGCGCCTTGTGTTTGGGAGTCAGCAGCTGCTGGACTTTTGCGATTGCTTTCACTGTGCACTGAATGCCAGGACGGCATGTGCACGTTAAAACAACGAGCTGGGCAAGAGTAATCGAAAGATCACGGCCGTCAGAAAACAGCTTATATATTGCCCTGGAAAGAGCAATGTTTTTGGAGTTTGCAATAAAATCGTGTTTCTGGACAAGGGAGGCATAAGTGCGCTGCGCTTCTAAGCTATCTCCTTGCGAGACACACTGCCAAAGCTTTTCGCTATGATGCAGTCTAGTTGCAGACGCACACTACGGCTCTCCGGAGCTGTCCGAAGCCAAGCGCCGCTGGCCGGCGTCTTTCGGCTGAAGCAGCGCTTCGGAGCGTAGGGCTGCCGCTCCGCTGTTGTGTGCGCGAAGCAGCCGCTTCTCCTGCTCCGGGAGCCGGACAGAGCGGTAGCTTGTAGGAGGGCGAAGAACGAAGCCGCAGAGCACCGGGCTTCTGCGCGCACCCTAAGGACTGCTAGAGGACGGTGGTGGCCGCTCGCTTGCCTCTTCAATTCCCTTCTAGCATCCTTATGGAAGGTGTTCCAGGACAAATTCCCTGAGTTTTGAATTCCTCCTGATGCAGCCCCTCCTGGGAAACTCGTGCTCGTCCTCTGAGTCTCCGACATGTAGAGACCTCGATGGCAACTGCAGAAATGAAGGGCTGCGTTGAGTTGTCGAGAAGCAAGAACATAGCCAGCGCCTTGTGTTTGGGAGTCAGCAGCTGCTGGACTTTTGCGATTGCTTTCACTGTGCACTGAATGCCAGGACGGCATGTGCACGTTAAAACAACGAGCTGGGCAAGAGTAATCGAAAGATCACGGCCGTCAGAAAACAGCTTATATATTGCCTTGGAAAGAGCAATGTTTTTGGAGTGTACAGTAAAATCGTGTTTCTCGACAAGGGAGGCATAAGTGCGCTGCGCTCCTAAGCTATCTCTCTGCGAGACACACTGCCAAAGCTTTTCGCTAGGATGCAGTCTAGTGCAGACGCACACTACGGCTCTCCGGAGCTGTCCGAAGCCAAGCGCCGGTGGCCGGCGTCTTTCGGCTGAAGCAGCGCTTCGGAGCGTAGGGCTGCCGCTCCGCTGTTGTGTGCGCGAAGCAGCCGCTTCTCCTGCTCCGGGAGCCGGACAGAGCGGTAGCTTGTACGAGGGCGAAGAACGAAGCCGCAGAGCACCGGCCTTCTGCGCGCACCCTAAGGACTGCTAGAGGACCGTAGTGGCCGCACGCCTGCCTCTTCAATTCTCTTCTAGCATCCTAATGGAAGGTTTTCCAGGACATATTTCTGGAGTTTTGAATTCCTCCTGATGCAGCCCCTCCTGGGAAACTCGTGCTCGTCCTCTGAGTCTCCGACATGCAGAGACCTCGATGGCAGCTGCAGAAATGAAGGGCTGCGTTGAGTTGTCGAGAAGCAAGAACATAGCCAGCGCCTTGTGTTTGGGAGTCAGCAGCTGCTGGACTTTTGCGATTGCTTTCACTGTGCACTGAATGCCAGGACGGCATGTGCACGTTAAAACAACGAGCTGGGCAAGAGTAATCGAAAGATCACGGCCGTCAGAAAACAGCTTATATATTGCCCTGGAAAGAGCAATGTTTTTGGAGTTTGCAATAAAATCGTGTTTCTGGACAAGGGAGGCATAAGTGCGCTGCGCTCCTAAGCTATCTCTCTGCGAGACACACTGCCAAAGCTTTTCGCTATGATGCAGTCTAGTTGCAGACGCACACTACGGCTCTCCGGAGCTGTCCGAAGCCAAGCGCCGCTGGCCGGCGTCTTTCGGCTGAAGCAGCGCTTCGGAGCGTAGGGCTGCCGCTCCGCTGTTGTGTGCGCGAAGCAGCCGCTTCTCCTGCTCCGGGAGCCGGACAGAGCGGTAGCTTGTAGGAGGGCGAAGAACGAAGCCGCAGAGCACCGGGCTTCTGCGCGCACCCTAAGGACTGCTAGAGGACGGTGGTGGCCGCTCGCTTGCCTCTTCAATTCCCTTCTAGCATCCTTATGGAAGGTGTTCCAGGACAAATTCCCTGAGTTTTGAATTCCTCCTGATGCAGCCCCTCCTGGGAAACTCGTGCTCGTCCTCTGAGTCTCCGACATGTAGAGACCTCGATGGCAACTGCAGAAATGAAGGGCTGCGTTGAGTTGTCGAGAAGCAAGAACATAGCCAGCGCCTTGTGTTTGGGAGTCAGCAGCTGCTGGACTTTTGCGATTGCTTTCACTGTGCACTGAATGCCAGGACGGCATGTGCACGTTAAAACAACGAGCTGGGCAAGAGTAATCGAAAGATCACGGCCGTCAGAAAACAGCTTATATATTGCCTTGGAAAGAGCAATGTTTTTGGAGTGTACAGTAAAATCGTGTTTCTCGACAAGGGAGGCATAAGTGCGCTGCGCTCCTAAGCTATCTCTCTGCGAGACACACTGCCAAAGCTTTTCGCTAGGATGCAGTCTAGTGCAGACGCACACTACGGCTCTCCGGAGCTGTCCGAAGCCAAGCGCCGGTGGCCGGCGTCTTTCGGCTGAAGCAGCGCTTCGGAGCGTAGGGCTGCCGCTCCGCTGTTGTGTGCGCGAAGCAGCCGCTTCTCCTGCTCCGGGAGCCGGACAGAGCGGTAGCTTGTACGAGGGCGAAGAACGAAGCCGCAGAGCACCGGCCTTCTGCGCGCACCCTAAGGACTGCTAGAGGACCGTAGTGGCCGCACGCCTGCCTCTTCAATTCTCTTCTAGCATCCTAATGGAAGGTTTTCCAGGACATATTTCTGGAGTTTTGAATTCCTCCTGATGCAGCCCCTCCTGGGAAACTCGTGCTCGTCCTCTGAGTCTCCGACATGCAGAGACCTCGATGGCAGCTGCAGAAATGAAGGGCTGCGTTGAGTTGTCGAGAAGCAAGAACATAGCCAGCGCCTTGTGTTTGGGAGTCAGCAGCTGCTGGACTTTTGCGATTGCTTTCACTGTGCACTGAATGCCAGGACGGCATGTGCACGTTAAAACAACGAGCTGGGCAAGAGTAATCGAAAGATCACGGCCGTCAGAAAACAGCTTATATATTGCCCTGGAAAGAGCAATGTTTTTGGAGTTTGCAATAAAATCGTGTTTCTGGACAAGGGAGGCATAAGTGCGCTGCGCTCCTAAGCTATCTCTCTGCGAGACACACTGCCAAAGCTTTTCGCTAGGATGCAGTCTAGTGCAGACGCACACTACGGCTCTCCGGAGCTGTCCGAAGCCAAGCGCCGGTGGCCGGCGTCTTTCGGCTGAAGCAGCGCTTCGGAGCGTAGGGCTGCCGCTCCGCTGTTGTGTGCGCGAAGCAGCCGCTTCTCCGGCTCCGGGAGCCGGACAGAGCGGTAGCTTGTACGAGGGCGAAGAACGTTGCCGCAGGGAGACGACATTGTGTGCACAGCCTTGCGACTGCTAGAGGACGGTGGCTAAAGCTCCCTGCCTTTTCAATGCACTGCTGGCATGCTTTATTGAAGGTGTTCCGAGACAACTTTCCTGGGTTTTGACTTCGTCCTGATGCAGCCCCTCCTGGGAAATTGGTGCTCGTCCCAGAAGGCTCGAGATACAGAAAACTCGATGGCAGCTGCAGAAATGAAGGACTCTGTTGAAGTGTGGAGAAGCAAGAACGTAGACAAGCGCCTTGTGTTTGGGAGTCAGCAGCTGCTGGACTTTTGCGATTGCTTTCACTGTGCACTGAATGCCAGGATGGCACGTGCACGCTGAAACAACGAGCTGGGCAAGAGTAATCGAAAGATCACGGCCGTCAGAAAGCAGCTTATATATTGCCCTGGGAAGAGTACTGTTTTTGGAGTGTACAGTAAAATCGTGTTTCTGGACAAGGGAGGCATAAGTGCGCTGCGCTCCTAAGCTATCTCCCTGCGAGACACACTGCCAAAGCTTTTCGCTAGGATGCAGTCTAGTGCAGACGCACACTACGGCTCTCCGGAGCTGTCCGAAGCCAAGCGCCGCTGGCCGGCGTCTTTCGGCTGAAGCAGCGCTTCGGAGCGTACGGCTGCCGCTCCGCTGTTGTGTGCGCGAAGCAGCCGCTTCTCCTGCTCCGGGAGCCGGACAGAGCGGTAGCTTGTACGGGGGCGAAGAACGAAGCCGCAGAGCACCGGGCTTTTGCGCACACCCTAAGGACTGCTAGAGGACGGTGGTGGCCGCTCGCCTGCCTCTTCAATTCCCTTCTAGCATCCTAATAGAAGGTGTTCCAGGACAAATTCCCTGAGTTTTGAATTCCTCCTGATGCAGCCTCTCCTGGGAAACTCGTGCTCGTCCTCTGAGTCTCCGACATGCAGAGACCTCGATGGCAGCTGCAGAAATGAAGGGCTGCGTTGAGTTGTCGAGAAGCAAGAACATAGCCAGCGCCTTGTGTTTGGGAGTCAGCAGCTGCTGGACTTTTGCGATTGCTTTCACTGTGCACTGAATGCCAGGACGGCATGTGCACGTTAAAACAACGAGCTGGGCAAGAGTAATCGAAAGATCACGGCCGTCAGAAAACAGCTTATATATTGCCTTGGAAAGAGCAATGTTTTTGGAGTGTACAGTAAAATCGTGTTTCTGGACAAGGGAGGCATAAGTGCGCTGCGCTCCTAAGCTATCTCTCTGCGAGACACACTGCCAAAGCTTTTCGCTAGGATGCAGTCTAGTGCAGACGCACACTACGGCTCTCCGGAGCTCTCCGAAGCCAAGCGCCGCTGGCCGGCGTCTTTCGGCTGAAGCAGCGCTTCGGAGCGTAGGGCTGCCGCTCCGCTGTTGTGTGCGCGAAGCAGCCGCTTCTCCTGCTCCGGGAGCCGGACAGAGCGGTAGCTTGTACGAGGGCGAAGAACGAAGCCGCAGAGCACCGGCCTTCTGCGCGCACCCTAAGGACTGCTAGAGGACGGTGGTGGCCGCTCGCTTGCCTCTTCAATTCCCTTCTAGCATCCTTATGGAAGGTGTTCCAGGACAAATTCCCTGAGTTTTGAATTCCTCCTGATGCAGCCCCTCCTGGGAAACTCGTGCTCGTCCTCTGAGTCTCCGACATGCAGAGACCTCGATGGCAACTGCAGAAATGAAGGGCTGCGTTGAGTTGTCGAGAAGCAAGAACATAGCCAGCGCCTTGTGTTTGGGAGTCAGCAGCTGCTGGACTTTTGCGATTGCTTTCACTGTGCACTGAATGCCAGGACGGCATGTGCACGTTAAAACAACGAGCTGGGCAAGAGTAATCGAAAGATCACGGCCGTCAGAAAGCAGCTTATATATTGCCCTGGGAAGAGTACTGTTTTTGGAGTGTGCAGTAAAATCGTGTTTCTGGGCAAGGGAGGCATAAGTGCGCTGCGCTCCTAAGCTATCTCTCTGCGAGACACACTGCCAAAGCTTTTCGCTATGATGCAGTCTAGTGCAGACGCACACTACGGCTCTCCGGAGCTGTCCGAAGCCAAGCGCCGGTGGCCGGCGTCTTTCGGCTGAAGCAGCGCTTCGGAGCGTACGGCTGCCGCTCCGCTGCTGTGTGCGCGAAGCAGCCGCTTCTCCTCCTCCGGGAGCCGGACAGAGCGGTAGCTTGTACGAGGGCGAAGAACGAAGCCGCAGAGCACCGGGCTTCTGCGCGCACCCTAAGGACTGCTAGAGGACCGTAGTGGCCGCACGCCTGCCTCTTCAATTCTCTTCTAGCATCCTAATGGAAAGTTTTCCAGGACATATTTCTGGAGTTTTGAATTCCTCCTGATGCAGCCCCTCCTGGGAAACTCGTGCTCGTCCTCTGAGTCTCCGACATGCAGAGACCTCGATGGCAGCTGCAGAAATGAAGGGCTGCGTTGAGTTGTCGAGAAGCAAGAACATAGCCAGCGCCTTGTGTTTGGGAGTCAGCAGCTGCTGGACTTTTGCGATTGCTTTCACTGTGCACTGAATGCCAGGACGGCATGTGCACGTTAAAACAACGAGCTGGGCAAGAGTAATCGAAAGATCACGGCCGTCAGAAAGCAGCTTATATATTGCCCTGGGAAGAGTACTGTTTTTGGAGTGTGCAGTAAAATCGTGTTTCTGGGCAAGGGAGGCATAAGTGCGCTGCGCTCCTAAGCTATCTCTCTGCGAGACACACTGCCAAAGCTTTTCGCTATGATGCAGTCTAGTGCAGACGCACACTACGGCTCTCCGGAGCTGTCCGAAGCCAAGCGCCGGTGGCCGGCGTCTTTCGGCTGAAGCAGCGCTTCGGAGCGTACGGCTGCCGCTCCGCTGCTGTGTGCGCGAAGCAGCCGCTTCTCCTCCTCCGGGAGCCGGACAGAGCGGTAGCTTGTACGAGGGCGAAGAACGAAGCCGCAGAGCACCGGGCTTCTGCGCGCACCCTAAGGACTGCTAGAGGACCGTAGTGGCCGCACGCCTGCCTCTTCAATTCTCTTCTAGCATCCTAATGGAAAGTTTTCCAGGACATATTTCTGGAGTTTTGAATTCCTCCTGATGCAGCCTCTCCTGGGAAACTCGTGCTCGTCCTCTGAGTCTCCGACATGCAGAGACCTCGATGGCAGCTGCAGAAATGAAGGGCTGCGTTGAGTTGTCGAGAAGCAAGAACATAGCCAGCGCCTTGTGTTTGGGAGTCAGCAGCTGCTGGACTTTTGCGATTGCTTTCACTGTGCACTGAATGCCAGGACGGCATGTGCACGTTAAAACAAAGAGCTGGGCAAGAGTAATCGAAAGATCACGGCCGTCAGAAAACAGCTTATATATTGCCTTGGAAAGAGCAATGTTTTTGGAGTTTGCAATAAAATCGTGTTTCTGGACAAGGGAGGCATAAGTGCGCTGCGCTCCTAAGCTATCTCTCTGCGAGACACACTGCCAAAGCTTTTCGCTAGGATGCAGTCTAGTGCAGACGCACACTACGGCTCTCCGGAGCTGTCCGAAGCCAAGCGCCGGTGGCCGGCGTCTTTCGGCTGAAGCAGCGCTTCGGAGCGTAGGGCTGCCGCTCCGCTGCTGTGTGCGCGAAGCAGCCGCTTCTCCTGCTCCGGGAGCCGGACAGAGCGGTAGCTTGTAGGAGGGCGAAGAACGAAGCCGCAGAGCACCGGGCTTCTGCGCGCACCCTAAGGACTGCTAGAGGACCGTAGTGGCCGCACGCCTGCCTCTTCAATTCTCTTCTAGCATCCTAATGGAAAGTTTTCCAGGACATATTTCTGGAGTTTTGAATTCGTCCTGATGCAGCCCCTCCTGGGAAACTCGTGCTCGTCCTCTGAGTCTCCGACATGCAGAGACCTCGATGGCAGCTGCAGAAATGAAGGGCTGCGTTGAGTTGTCGAGAAGCAAGAACATAGCCAGCGCCTTGTGTTTGGGAGTCAGCAGCTGCTGGACTTTTGCGATTGCTTTCACTGTGCACTGAATGCCAGGACGGCATGTGCACGTTAAAACAACGAGCTGGGCAAGAGTAATCGAAAGATCACGGCCGTCAGAAAACAGCTTATATATTGCCCTGGAAAGAGCAATGTTTTTGGAGTTTGCAATAAAATCGTGTTTCTGGACAAGGGAGGCATAAGTGCGCTGCGCTTCTAAGCTATCTCCTTGCGAGACACACTGCCAAAGCTTTTCGCTATGATGCAGTCTAGTTGCAGACGCACACTACGGCTCTCCGGAGCTGTCCGAAGCCAAGCGCCGGTGGCCGGCGTCTTTCGGCTGAAGCAGCGCTTCGGAGCGTAGGGCTGCCGCTCCGCTGTTGTGTGCGCGAAGCAGCCGCTTCTCCTGCTCCGGGAGCCGGACAGAGCGGTAGCTTGTACGAGGGCGAAGAACGAAGCCGCAGAGCACCGGGCTTCTGCGCGCACCCTAAGGACTGCTAGAGGACGGTGGTGGCCGCTCGCTTGCCTCTTCAATTCCCTTCTAGCATCCTTATGGAAGGTGTTCCAGGACAAATTCCCTGAGTTTTGAATTCCTCCTGATGCAGCCCCTCCTGGAAAACTCGTGCTCGTCCTCTGAGTCTCCGACATGCAGAGACCTCGATGGCAACTGCAGAAATGAAGGGCTGCGTTGAGTTGTCGAGAAGCAAGAACATAGCCAGCGCCTTGTGTTTGGGAGTCAGCAGCTGCTGGACTTTTGCGATTGCTTTCACTGTGCACTGAATGCCAGGACGGCATGTGCACGTTAAAACAACGAGCTGGGCAAGAGTAATCGAAAGATCACGGCCGTCAGAAAACAGCTTATATATTGCCTTGGAAAGAGCAATGTTTTTGGAGTGTACAGTAAAATCGTGTTTCTCGACAAGGGAGGCATAAGTGCGCTGCGCTCCTAAGCTATCTCTCTGCGAGACACACTGCCAAAGCTTTTCGCTAGGATGCAGTCTAGTGCAGACGCACACTACGGCTCTCCGGAGCTGTCCGAAGCCAAGCGCCGGTGGCCGGCGTCTTTCGGCTGAAGCAGCGCTTCGGAGCGTAGGGCTGCCGCTCCGCTGTTGTGTGCGCGAAGCAGCCGCTTCTCCTGCTCCGGGAGCCGGACAGAGCGGTAGCTTGTACGAGGGCGAAGAACGAAGCCGCAGAGCACCGGCCTTCTGCGCGCACCCTAAGGACTGCTAGAGGACCGTAGTGGCCGCACGCCTGCCTCTTCAATTCTCTTCTAGCATCCTAATGGAAGGTTTTCCAGGACATATTTCTGGAGTTTTGAATTCCTCCTGATGCAGCCCCTCCTGGGAAACTCGTGCTCGTCCTCTGAGTCTCCGACATGCAGAGACCTCGATGGCAGCTGCAGAAATGAAGGGCTGCGTTGAGTTGTCGAGAAGCAAGAACATAGCCAGCGCCTTGTGTTTGGGAGTCAGCAGCTGCTGGACTTTTGCGATTGCTTTCACTGTGCACTGAATGCCAGGACGGCATGTGCACGTTAAAACAACGAGCTGGGCAAGAGTAATCGAAAGATCACGGCCGTCAGAAAACAGCTTATATATTGCCCTGGAAAGAGCAATGTTTTTGGAGTTTGCAATAAAATCGTGTTTCTGGACAAGGGAGGCATAAGTGCGCTGCGCTCCTAAGCTATCTCTCTGCGAGACACACTGCCAAAGCTTTTCGCTAGGATGCAGTCTAGTGCAGACGCACACTACGGCTCTCCGGAGCTGTCCGAAGCCAAGCGCCGGTGGCCGGCGTCTTTCGGCTGAAGCAGCGCTTCGGAGCGTAGGGCTGCCGCTCCGCTGTTGTGTGCGCGAAGCAGCCGCTTCTCCGGCTCCGGGAGCCGGACAGAGCGGTAGCTTGTACGAGGGCGAAGAACGTTGCCGCAGGGAGACGACATTGTGTGCACAGCCTTGCGACTGCTAGAGGACGGTGGCTAAAGCTCCCTGCCTTTTCAATGCACTGCTGGCATGCTTTATTGAAGGTGTTCCGAGACAACTTTCCTGGGTTTTGACTTCGTCCTGATGCAGCCCCTCCTGGGAAATTGGTGCTCGTCCCAGAAGGCTCGAGATACAGAAAACTCGATGGCAGCTGCAGAAATGAAGGACTCTGTTGAAGTGTGGAGAAGCAAGAACGTAGACAAGCGCCTTGTGTTTGGGAGTCAGCAGCTGCTGGACTTTTGCGATTGCTTTCACTGTGCACTGAATGCCAGGATGGCACGTGCACGCTGAAACAACGAGCTGGGCAAGAGTAATCGAAAGATCACGGCCGTCAGAAAGCAGCTTATATATTGCCCTGGGAAGAGTACTGTTTTTGGAGTGTACAGTAAAATCGTGTTTCTGGACAAGGGAGGCATAAGTGCGCTGCGCTCCTAAGCTATCTCCCTGCGAGACACACTGCCAAAGCTTTTCGCTAGGATGCAGTCTAGTGCAGACGCACACTACGGCTCTCCGGAGCTGTCCGAAGCCAAGCGCCGCTGGCCGGCGTCTTTCGGCTGAAGCAGCGCTTCGGAGCGTACGGCTGCCGCTCCGCTGTTGTGTGCGCGAAGCAGCCGCTTCTCCTGCTCCGGGAGCCGGACAGAGCGGTAGCTTGTACGGGGGCGAAGAACGAAGCCGCAGAGCACCGGGCTTTTGCGCACACCCTAAGGACTGCTAGAGGACGGTGGTGGCCGCTCGCCTGCCTCTTCAATTCCCTTCTAGCATCCTAATAGAAGGTGTTCCAGGACAAATTCCCTGAGTTTTGAATTCCTCCTGATGCAGCCTCTCCTGGGAAACTCGTGCTCGTCCTCTGAGTCTCCGACATGCAGAGACCTCGATGGCAGCTGCAGAAATGAAGGGCTGCGTTGAGTTGTCGAGAAGCAAGAACATAGCCAGCGCCTTGTGTTTGGGAGTCAGCAGCTGCTGGACTTTTGCGATTGCTTTCACTGTGCACTGAATGCCAGGACGGCATGTGCACGTTAAAACAACGAGCTGGGCAAGAGTAATCGAAAGATCACGGCCGTCAGAAAACAGCTTATATATTGCCTTGGAAAGAGCAATGTTTTTGGAGTGTACAGTAAAATCGTGTTTCTGGACAAGGGAGGCATAAGTGCGCTGCGCTCCTAAGCTATCTCTCTGCGAGACACACTGCCAAAGCTTTTCGCTAGGATGCAGTCTAGTGCAGACGCACACTACGGCTCTCCGGAGCTGTCCGAAGCCAAGCGCCGGTGGCCGGCGTCTTTCGGCTGAAGCAGCGCTTCGGAGCGTAGGGCTGCCGCTCCGCTGTTGTGTGCGCGAAGCAGCCGCTTCTCCTGCTCCGGGAGCCGGAGAGAGCGGTAGCTTGTACGAGGGCGAAGAACGAAGCCGCAGAGCACCGGGCTTCTGCGCGCACCCTAAGGACTGCTAGAGGACCGTAGTGGCCGCACGCCTGCCTCTTCAATTCTCTTCTAGCATCCTAATGGAAAGTTTTCCAGGACATATTTCTGGAGTTTTGAATTCCTCCTGATGCAGCCCCTCCTGGGAAACTCGTGCTCGTCCTCTGAGTCTCCGACATGCAGAGACCTCGATGGCAGCTGCAGAAATGAAGGGCTGCGTTGAGTTGTCGAGAAGCAAGAACATAGCCAGCGCCTTGTGTTTGGGAGTCAGCAGCTGCTGGACTTTTGCGATTGCTTTCACTGTGCACTGAATGCCAGGACGGCATGTGCACGTTAAAACAACGAGCTGGGCAAGAGTAATCGAAAGATCACGGCCGTCAGAAAACAGCTTATATATTGCCCTGGAAAGAGCAATGTTTTTGGAGTTTGCAATAAAATCGTGTTTCTGGACAAGGGAGGCATAAGTGCGCTGCGCTTCTAAGCTATCTCCTTGCGAGACACACTGCCAAAGCTTTTCGCTATGATGCAGTCTAGTTGCAGACGCACACTACGGCTCTCCGGAGCTGTCCGAAGCCAAGCGCCGGTGGCCGGCGTCTTTCGGCTGAAGCAGCGCTTCGGAGCGTAGGGCTGCCGCTCCGCTGTTGTGTGCGCGAAGCAGCCGCTTCTCCTGCTCCGGGAGCCGGACAGAGCGGTAGCTTGTAGGAGGGCGAAGAACGAAGCCGCAGAGCACCGGGCTTCTGCGCGCACCCTAAGGACTGCTAGAGGACGGTGGTGGCCGCTCGCTTGCCTCTTCAATTCCCTTCTAGCATCCTTATGGAAGGTGTTCCAGGACAAATTCCCTGAGTTTTGAATTCCTCCTGATGCAGCCCCTCCTGGGAAACTCGTGCTCGTCCTCTGAGTCTCCGACATGTAGAGACCTCGATGGCAACTGCAGAAATGAAGGGCTGCGTTGAGTTGTCGAGAAGCAAGAACATAGCCAGCGCCTTGTGTTTGGGAGTCAGCAGCTGCTGGACTTTTGCGATTGCTTTCACTGTGCACTGAATGCCAGGACGGCATGTGCACGTTAAAACAACGAGCTGGGCAAGAGTAATCGAAAGATCACGGCCGTCAGAAAACAGCTTATATATTGCCTTGGAAAGAGCAATGTTTTTGGAGTGTACAGTAAAATCGTGTTTCTCGACAAGGGAGGCATAAGTGCGCTGCGCTCCTAAGCTATCTCTCTGCGAGACACACTGCCAAAGCTTTTCGCTAGGATGCAGTCTAGTGCAGACGCACACTACGGCTCTCCGGAGCTGTCCGAAGCCAAGCGCCGGTGGCCGGCGTCTTTCGGCTGAAGCAGCGCTTCGGAGCGTAGGGCTGCCGCTCCGCTGTTGTGTGCGCGAAGCAGCCGCTTCTCCTGCTCCGGGAGCCGGACAGAGCGGTAGCTTGTACGAGGGCGAAGAACGAAGCCGCAGAGCACCGGCCTTCTGCGCGCACCCTAAGGACTGCTAGAGGACCGTAGTGGCCGCACGCCTGCCTCTTCAATTCTCTTCTAGCATCCTAATGGAAGGTTTTCCAGGACATATTTCTGGAGTTTTGAATTCCTCCTGATGCAGCCCCTCCTGGGAAACTCGTGCTCGTCCTCTGAGTCTCCGACATGCAGAGAACTCGATGGCAGCTGCGGAAATGAAGGGCTGCGTTGAGTTGTCGAGAAGCAAGAACATAGCCAGCGCCTTGTGTTTGGGAGTCAGCAGCTGCTGGACTTTTGCGATTGCTTTCACTGTGCACTGAATGCCAGGACGGCATGTGCACGTTAAAACAACGAGCTGGGCAAGAGTAATCGAAAGATCACGGCCGTCAGAAAACAGCTTATATATTGCCCTGGAAAGAGCAATGTTTTTGGAGTTTGCAATAAAATCGTGTTTCTGGACAAGGGAGGCATAAGTGCGCTGCGCTCCTAAGCTATCTCTCTGCGAGACACACTGCCAAAGCTTTTCGCTAGGATGCAGTCTAGTGCAGACGCACACTACGGCTCTCCGGAGCTGTCCGAAGCCAAGCGCCGGTGGCCGGCGTCTTTCGGCTGAAGCAGCGCTTCGGAGCGTAGGGCTGCCGCTCCGCTGTTGTGTGCGCGAAGCAGCCGCTTCTCCGGCTCCGGGAGCCGGACAGAGCGGTAGCTTGTACGAGGGCGAAGAACGTTGCCGCAGGGAGACGACATTGTGTGCACAGCCTTGCGACTGCTAGAGGACGGTGGCTAAAGCTCCCTGCCTTTTCAATGCACTGCTGGCATGCTTTATTGAAGGTGTTCCGAGACAACTTTCCTGGGTTTTGACTTCGTCCTGATGCAGCCCCTCCTGGGAAATTGGTGCTCGTCCCAGAAGGCTCGAGATACAGAAAACTCGATGGCAGCTGCAGAAATGAAGGACTCTGTTGAAGTGTGGAGAAGCAAGAACGTAGACAAGCGCCTTGTGTTTGGGAGTCAGCAGCTGCTGGACTTTTGCGATTGCTTTCACTGTGCACTGAATGCCAGGATGGCACGTGCACGCTGAAACAACGAGCTGGGCAAGAGTAATCGAAAGATCACGGCCGTCAGAAAGCAGCTTATATATTGCCCTGGGAAGAGTACTGTTTTTGGAGTGTACAGTAAAATCGTGTTTCTGGACAAGGGAGGCATAAGTGCGCTGCGCTCCTAAGCTATCTCCCTGCGAGACACACTGCCAAAGCTTTTCGCTAGGATGCAGTCTAGTGCAGACGCACACTACGGCTCTCCGGAGCTGTCCGAAGCCAAGCGCCGCTGGCCGGCGTCTTTCGGCTGAAGCAGCGCTTCGGAGCGTACGGCTGCCGCTCCGCTGTTGTGTGCGCGAAGCAGCCGCTTCTCCTGCTCCGGGAGCCGGACAGAGCGGTAGCTTGTACGGGGGCGAAGAACGAAGCCGCAGAGCACCGGGCTTTTGCGCACACCCTAAGGACTGCTAGAGGACGGTGGTGGCCGCTCGCCTGCCTCTTCAATTCCCTTCTAGCATCCTAATAGAAGGTGTTCCAGGACAAATTCCCTGAGTTTTGAATTCCTCCTGATGCAGCCTCTCCTGGGAAACTCGTGCTCGTCCTCTGAGTCTCCGACATGCAGAGACCTCGATGGCAGCTGCAGAAATGAAGGGCTGCGTTGAGTTGTCGAGAAGCAAGAACATAGCCAGCGCCTTGTGTTTGGGAGTCAGCAGCTGCTGGACTTTTGCGATTGCTTTCACTGTGCACTGAATGCCAGGACGGCATGTGCACGTTAAAACAACGAGCTGGGCAAGAGTAATCGAAAGATCACGGCCGTCAGAAAACAGCTTATATATTGCCTTGGAAAGAGCAATGTTTTTGGAGTGTACAGTAAAATCGTGTTTCTGGACAAGGGAGGCATAAGTGCGCTGCGCTCCTAAGCTATCTCTCTGCGAGACACACTGCCAAAGCTTTTCGCTAGGATGCAGTCTAGTGCAGACGCACACTACGGCTCTCCGGAGCTGTCCGAAGCCAAGCGCCGGTGGCCGGCGTCTTTCGGCTGAAGCAGCGCTTCGGAGCGTAGGGCTGCCGCTCCGCTGTTGTGTGCGCGAAGCAGCCGCTTCTCCTGCTCCGGGAGCCGGAGAGAGCGGTAGCTTGTACGAGGGCGAAGAACGAAGCCGCAGAGCACCGGGCTTCTGCGCGCACCCTAAGGACTGCTAGAGGACCGTAGTGGCCGCACGCCTGCCTCTTCAATTCTCTTCTAGCATCCTAATGGAAAGTTTTCCAGGACATATTTCTGGAGTTTTGAATTCCTCCTGATGCAGCCCCTCCTGGGAAACTCGTGCTCGTCCTCTGAGTCTCCGACATGCAGAGACCTCGATGGCAGCTGCAGAAATGAAGGGCTGCGTTGAGTTGTCGAGAAGCAAGAACATAGCCAGCGCCTTGTGTTTGGGAGTCAGCAGCTGCTGGACTTTTGCGATTGCTTTCACTGTGCACTGAATGCCAGGACGGCATGTGCACGTTAAAACAACGAGCTGGGCAAGAGTAATCGAAAGATCACGGCCGTCAGAAAGCAGCTTATATATTGCCCTGGAAAGAGCAATGTTTTTGGAGTTTGCAATAAAATCGTGTTTCTGGACAAGGGAGGCATAAGTGCGCTGCGCTCCTAAGCTATCTCCTTGCGAGACACACTGCCAAAGCTTTTCGCTATGATGCAGTCTAGTTGCAGACGCACACTACGGCTCTCCGGAGCTGTCCGAAGCCAAGCGCCGGTGGCCGGCGTCTTTCGGCTGAAGCAGCGCTTCGGAGCGTAGGGCTGCCGCTCCGCTGTTGTGTGCGCGAAGCAGCCGCTTCTCCTGCTCCGGGAGCCGGACAGAGCGGTAGCTTGTACGAGGGCGAAGAACGAAGCCGCAGAGCACCGGGCTTCTGCGCGCACCCTAAGGACTGCTAGAGGACGGTGGTGGCCGCTCGCTTGCCTCTTCAATTCCCTTCTAGCATCCTTATGGAAGGTGTTCCAGGACAAATTCCCTGAGTTTTGAATTCCTCCTGATGCAGCCCCTCCTGGGAAACTCGTGCTCGTCCTCTGAGTCTCCGACATGCAGAGACCTCGATGGCAACTGCAGAAATGAAGGGCTGCGTTGAGTTGTCGAGAAGCAAGAACATAGCCAGCGCCTTGTGTTTGGGAGTCAGCAGCTGCTGGACTTTTGCGATTGCTTTCACTGTGCACTGAATGCCAGGACGGCATGTGCACGTTAAAACAACGAGCTGGGCAAGAGTAATCGAAAGATCACGGCCGTCAGAAAGCAGCTTATATATTGCCCTGGGAAGAGTACTGTTTTTGGAGTGTGCAGTAAAATCGTGTTTCTGGGCAAGGGAGGCATAAGTGCGCTGCGCTCCTAAGCTATCTCTCTGCGAGACACACTGCCAAAGCTTTTCGCTATGATGCAGTCTAGTGCAGACGCACACTACGGCTCTCCGGAGCTGTCCGAAGCCAAGCGCCGGTGGCCGGCGTCTTTCGGCTGAAGCAGCGCTTCGGAGCGTACGGCTGCCGCTCCGCTGCTGTGTGCGCGAAGCAGCCGCTTCTCCTCCTCCGGGAGCCGGACAGAGCGGTAGCTTGTACGAGGGCGAAGAACGAAGCCGCAGAGCACCGGGCTTCTGCGCGCACCCTAAGGACTGCTAGAGGACCGTAGTGGCCGCACGCCTGCCTCTTCAATTCTCTTCTAGCATCCTAATGGAAAGTTTTCCAGGACATATTTCTGGAGTTTTGAATTCCTCCTGATGCAGCCCCTCCTGGGAAACTCGTGCTCGTCCTCTGAGTCTCCGACATGCAGAGACCTCGATGGCAGCTGCAGAAATGAAGGGCTGCGTTGAGTTGTCGAGAAGCAAGAACATAGCCAGCGCCTTGTGTTTGGGAGTCAGCAGCTGCTGGACTTTTGCGATTGCTTTCACTGTGCACTGAATGCCAGGACGGCATGTGCACGTTAAAACAACGAGCTGGGCAAGAGTAATCGAAAGATCACGGCCGTCAGAAAGCAGCTTATATATTGCCCTGGGAAGAGTACTGTTTTTGGAGTGTGCAGTAAAATCGTGTTTCTGGGCAAGGGAGGCATAAGTGCGCTGCGCTCCTAAGCTATCTCTCTGCGAGACACACTGCCAAAGCTTTTCGCTATGATGCAGTCTAGTGCAGACGCACACTACGGCTCTCCGGAGCTGTCCGAAGCCAAGCGCCGGTGGCCGGCGTCTTTCGGCTGAAGCAGCGCTTCGGAGCGTACGGCTGCCGCTCCGCTGCTGTGTGCGCGAAGCAGCCGCTTCTCCTCCTCCGGGAGCCGGACAGAGCGGTAGCTTGTACGAGGGCGAAGAACGAAGCCGCAGAGCACCGGGCTTCTGCGCGCACCCTAAGGACTGCTAGAGGACCGTAGTGGCCGCACGCCTGCCTCTTCAATTCTCTTCTAGCATCCTAATGGAAAGTTTTCCAGGACATATTTCTGGAGTTTTGAATTCCTCCTGATGCAGCCCCTCCTGGGAAACTCGTGCTCGTCCTCTGAGTCTCCGACATGCAGAGACCTCGATGGCAGCTGCAGAAATGAAGGGCTGCGTTGAGTTGTCGAGAAGCAAGAACATAGCCAGCGCCTTGTGTTTGGGAGTCAGCAGCTGCTGGACTTTTGCGATTGCTTTCACTGTGCACTGAATGCCAGGACGGCATGTGCACGTTAAAACAACGAGCTGGGCAAGAGTAATCGAAAGATCACGGCCGTCAGAAAACAGCTTATATATTGCCCTGGAAAGAGCAATGTTTTTGGAGTTTGCAATAAAATCGTGTTTCTGGACAAGGGAGGCATAAGTGCGCTGCGCTCCTAAGCTATCTCCCTGCGAGACACACTGCCAAAGCTTTTCGCTATGATGCAGTCTAGTGCAGACGCACACTACGGCTCTCCGGAGCTGTCCGAAGCGAAGCGCCGGTGGCCGGCGTCTTTCGGCTGAAGCAGCGCTTCGGAGCGTAGGGCTGCCGCTCCGCTGCTGTGTGCGCGAAGCAGCCGCTTCTCCTGCTCCGGGAGCCGGACAGAGCGGTAGCTTGTACGAGGGCGAAGAACGTTGCCGCAGGGAGACGACATTGTGTGCACAGCCTTGCGACTGCTAGAGGACGGTGGCTAAAGCTCCCTGCCTTTTCAATGCACTGCTGGCATGCTTTATTGAAGGTGTTCCGAGACAACTTTCCTGGGTTTTGACTTCGTCCTGATGCAGCCCCTCCTGGGAAACTCGTGCTCGTCCCAGAAGGCTCGAGATACAGAAAACTCGATGGCAGCTGCAGAAATGAAGGACTCTGTTGAAGTGTGGAGAAGCAAGAACATAGCCAGCGCCTTGTGTTTGGGAGTCAGCAGCTGCTGGACTTTTGCGATTGCTTTCACTGTGCACTGAATGCCAGGACGGCACGTGCACGCTTAAACAACGAGCTGGGCAAGAGTAATCGAAAGATCACGGCCGTCAGAAAGCAGCTTATATATTGCCCTGGGAAGAGTACTGTTTTTGGAGTGTACAGTAAAATCGTGTTTCTGGACAAGGGAGGCATAAGTGCGCTGCGCTCCTAAGCTATCTCCCTGCGAGACACACTGCCAAAGCTTTTCGCTAGGATGCAGTCTAGTGCAGACGCACACTACGGCTCTCCGGAGCTGTCCGAAGCCAAGCGCCGCTGGCCGGCGTCTTTCGGCTGAAGCAGCGCTTCGGAGCGTACGGCTGCCGCTCCGCTGTTGTGTGCGCGAAGCAGCCGCTTCTCCTGCTCCGGGAGCCGGACAGAGCGGTAGCTTGTACGGGGGCGAAGAACGAAGCCGCAGAGCACCGGGCTTTTGCGCACACCCTAAGGACTGCTAGAGGACGGTGGTGGCCGCTCGCCTGCCTCTTCAATTCCCTTCTAGCATCCTAATAGAAGGTGTTCCAGGACAAATTCCCTGAGTTTTGAATTCCTCCTGATGCAGCCTCTCCTGGGAAACTCGTGCTCGTCCTCTGAGTCTCCGACATGCAGAGACCTCGATGGCAGCTGCAGAAATGAAGGGCTGCGTTGAGTTGTCGAGAAGCAAGAACATAGCCAGCGCCTTGTGTTTGGGAGTCAGCAGCTGCTGGACTTTTGCGATTGCTTTCACTGTGCACTGAATGCCAGGACGGCATGTGCACGTTAAAACAACGAGCTGGGCAAGAGTAAACGAAAGATCACGGCCGTCAGAAAACAGCTTATATATTGCCTTGGAAAGAGCAATGTTTTTGGAGTGTACAGTAAAATCGTGTTTCTGGACAAGGGAGGCATAAGTGCGCTGCGCTCCTAAGCTATCTCTCTGCGAGACACACTGCCAAAGCTTTTCGCTAGGATGCAGTCTAGTGCAGACGCACACTACGGCTCTCCGGAGCTGTCCGAAGCCAAGCGCCGGTGGCCGGCGTCTTTCGGCTGAAGCAGCGCTTCGGAGCGTAGGGCTGCCGCTCCGCTGTTGTGTGCGCGAAGCAGCCGCTTCTCCTGCTCCGGGAGCCGGAGAGAGCGGTAGCTTGTACGAGGGCGAAGAACGAAGCCGCAGAGCACCGGGCTTCTGCGCGCACCCTAAGGACTGCTAGAGGACCGTAGTGGCCGCACGCCTGCCTCTTCAATTCTCTTCTAGCATCCTAATGGAAAGTTTTCCAGGACATATTTCTGGAGTTTTGAATTCCTCCTGATGCAGCCTCTCCTGGGAAACTCGTGCTCGTCCTCTGAGTCTCCGACATGCAGAGACCTCGATGGCAGCTGCAGAAATGAAGGGCTGCGTTGAGTTGTCGAGAAGCAAGAACATAGCCAGCGCCTTGTGTTTGGGAGTCAGCAGCTGCTGGACTTTTGCGATTGCTTTCACTGTGCACTGAATGCCAGGACGGCATGTGCACGTTAAAACAACGAGCTGGGCAAGAGTAATCGAAAGATCACGGCCGTCAGAAAACAGCTTATATATTGCCCTGGAAAGAGCAATGTTTTTGGAGTTTGCAATAAAATCGTGTTTCTGGACAAGGGAGGCATAAGTGCGCTGCGCTTCTAAGCTATCTCCTTGCGAGACACACTGCCAAAGCTTTTCGCTATGATGCAGTCTAGTTGCAGACGCACACTACGGCTCTCCGGAGCTGTCCGAAGCCAAGCGCCGGTGGCCGGCGTCTTTCGGCTGAAGCAGCGCTTCGGAGCGTAGGGCTGCCGCTCCGCTGTTGTGTGCGCGAAGCAGCCGCTTCTCCTGCTCCGGGAGCCGGACAGAGCGGTAGCTTGTAGGAGGGCGAAGAACGAAGCCGCAGAGCACCGGGCTTCTGCGCGCACCCTAAGGACTGCTAGAGGACGGTGGTGGCCGCTCGCTTGCCTCTTCAATTCCCTTCTAGCATCCTTATGGAAGGTGTTCCAGGACAAATTCCCTGAGTTTTGAATTCCTCCTGATGCAGCCCCTCCTGGGAAACTCGTGCTCGTCCTCTGAGTCTCCGACATGTAGAGACCTCGATGGCAACTGCAGAAATGAAGGGCTGCGTTGAGTTGTCGAGAAGCAAGAACATAGCCAGCGCCTTGTGTTTGGGAGTCAGCAGCTGCTGGACTTTTGCGATTGCTTTCACTGTGCACTGAATGCCAGGACGGCATGTGCACGTTAAAACAACGAGCTGGGCAAGAGTAATCGAAAGATCACGGCCGTCAGAAAACAGCTTATATATTGCCTTGGAAAGAGCAATGTTTTTGGAGTGTACAGTAAAATCGTGTTTCTCGACAAGGGAGGCATAAGTGCGCTGCGCTCCTAAGCTATCTCTCTGCGAGACACACTGCCAAAGCTTTTCGCTAGGATGCAGTCTAGTGCAGACGCACACTACGGCTCTCCGGAGCTGTCCGAAGCCAAGCGCCGGTGGCCGGCGTCTTTCGGCTGAAGCAGCGCTTCGGAGCGTAGGGCTGCCGCTCCGCTGTTGTGTGCGCGAAGCAGCCGCTTCTCCTGCTCCGGGAGCCGGACAGAGCGGTAGCTTGTACGAGGGCGAAGAACGAAGCCGCAGAGCACCGGCCTTCTGCGCGCACCCTAAGGACTGCTAGAGGACCGTAGTGGCCGCACGCCTGCCTCTTCAATTCTCTTCTAGCATCCTAATGGAAGGTTTTCCAGGACATATTTCTGGAGTTTTGAATTCCTCCTGATGCAGCCCCTCCTGGGAAACTCGTGCTCGTCCTCTGAGTCTCCGACATGCAGAGACCTCGATGGCAGCTGCAGAAATGAAGGGCTGCGTTGAGTTGTCGAGAAGCAAGAACATAGCCAGCGCCTTGTGTTTGGGAGTCAGCAGCTGCTGGACTTTTGCGATTGCTTTCACTGTGCACTGAATGCCAGGACGGCATGTGCACGTTAAAACAACGAGCTGGGCAAGAGTAATCGAAAGATCACGGCCGTCAGAAAACAGCTTATATATTGCCCTGGAAAGAGCAATGTTTTTGGAGTTTGCAATAAAATCGTGTTTCTGGACAAGGGAGGCATAAGTGCGCTGCGCTCCTAAGCTATCTCTCTGCGAGACACACTGCCAAAGCTTTTCGCTAGGATGCAGTCTAGTGCAGACGCACACTACGGCTCTCCGGAGCTGTCCGAAGCCAAGCGCCGGTGGCCGGCGTCTTTCGGCTGAAGCAGCGCTTCGGAGCGTAGGGCTGCCGCTCCGCTGTTGTGTGCGCGAAGCAGCCGCTTCTCCGGCTCCGGGAGCCGGACAGAGCGGTAGCTTGTACGAGGGCGAAGAACGTTGCCGCAGGGAGACGACATTGTGTGCACAGCCTTGCGACTGCTAGAGGACGGTGGCTAAAGCTCCCTGCCTTTTCAATGCACTGCTGGCATGCTTTATTGAAGGTGTTCCGAGACAACTTTCCTGGGTTTTGACTTCGTCCTGATGCAGCCCCTCCTGGGAAATTGGTGCTCGTCCCAGAAGGCTCGAGATACAGAAAACTCGATGGCAGCTGCAGAAATGAAGGACTCTGTTGAAGTGTGGAGAAGCAAGAACGTAGACAAGCGCCTTGTGTTTGGGAGTCAGCAGCTGCTGGACTTTTGCGATTGCTTTCACTGTGCACTGAATGCCAGGATGGCACGTGCACGCTGAAACAACGAGCTGGGCAAGAGTAATCGAAAGATCACGGCCGTCAGAAAGCAGCTTATATATTGCCCTGGGAAGAGTACTGTTTTTGGAGTGTACAGTAAAATCGTGTTTCTGGACAAGGGAGGCATAAGTGCGCTGCGCTCCTAAGCTATCTCCCTGCGAGACACACTGCCAAAGCTTTTCGCTAGGATGCAGTCTAGTGCAGACGCACACTACGGCTCTCCGGAGCTCTCCGAAGCCAAGCGCCGCTGGCCGGCGTCTTTCGGCTGAAGCAGCGCTTCGGAGCGTACGGCTGCCGCTCCGCTGTTGTGTGCGCGAAGCAGCCGCTTCTCCTGCTCCGGGAGCCGGACAGAGCGGTAGCTTGTACGGGGGCGAAGAACGAAGCCGCAGAGCACCGGGCTTTTGCGCACACCCTAAGGACTGCTAGAGGACGGTGGTGGCCGCTCGCCTGCCTCTTCAATTCCCTTCTAGCATCCTAATAGAAGGTGTTCCAGGACAAATTCCCTGAGTTTTGAATTCCTCCTGATGCAGCCTCTCCTGGGAAACTCGTGCTCGTCCTCTGAGTCTCCGACATGCAGAGACCTCGATGGCAGCTGCAGAAATGAAGGGCTGCGTTGAGTTGTCGAGAAGCAAGAACATAGCCAGCGCCTTGTGTTTGGGAGTCAGCAGCTGCTGGACTTTTGCGATTGCTTTCACTGTGCACTGAATGCCAGGACGGCATGTGCACGTTAAAACAACGAGCTGGGCAAGAGTAATCGAAAGATCACGGCCGTCAGAAAACAGCTTATATATTGCCTTGGAAAGAGCAATGTTTTTGGAGTGTACAGTAAAATCGTGTTTCTGGACAAGGGAGGCATAAGTGCGCTGCGCTCCTAAGCTATCTCTCTGCGAGACACACTGCCAAAGCTTTTCGCTAGGATGCAGTCTAGTGCAGACGCACACTACGGCTCTCCGGAGCTCTCCGAAGCCAAGCGCCGGTGGCCGGCGTCTTTCGGCTGAAGCAGCGCTTCGGAGCGTAGGGCTGCCGCTCCGCTGTTGTGTGCGCGAAGCAGCCGCTTCTCCTGCTCCGGGAGCCGGAGAGAGCGGTAGCTTGTACGAGGGCGAAGAACGAAGCCGCAGAGCACCGGGCTTCTGCGCGCACCCTAAGGACTGCTAGAGGACCGTAGTGGCCGCACGCCTGCCTCTTCAATTCTCTTCTAGCATCCTAATGGAAAGTTTTCCAGGACATATTTCTGGAGTTTTGAATTCCTCCTGATGCAGCCCCTCCTGGGAAACTCGTGCTCGTCCTCTGAGTCTCCGACATGCAGAGACCTCGATGGCAGCTGCAGAAATGAAGGGCTGCGTTGAGTTGTCGAGAAGCAAGAACATAGCCAGCGCCTTGTGTTTGGGAGTCAGCAGCTGCTGGACTTTTGCGATTGCTTTCACTGTGCACTGAATGCCAGGACGGCATGTGCACGTTAAAACAACGAGCTGGGCAAGAGTAATCGAAAGATCACGGCCGTCAGAAAACAGCTTATATATTGCCCTGGAAAGAGCAATGTTTTTGGAGTTTGCAATAAAATCGTGTTTCTGGACAAGGGAGGCATAAGTGCGCTGCGCTTCTAAGCTATCTCCTTGCGAGACACACTGCCAAAGCTTTTCGCTATGATGCAGTCTAGTTGCAGACGCACACTACGGCTCTCCGGAGCTGTCCGAAGCCAAGCGCCGGTGGCCGGCGTCTTTCGGCTGAAGCAGCGCTTCGGAGCGTAGGGCTGCCGCTCCGCTGTTGTGTGCGCGAAGCAGCCGCTTCTCCTGCTCCGGGAGCCGGACAGAGCGGTAGCTTGTACGAGGGCGAAGAACGAAGCCGCAGAGCACCGGGCTTCTGCGCGCACCCTAAGGACTGCTAGAGGACGGTGGTGGCCGCTCGCTTGCCTCTTCAATTCCCTTCTAGCATCCTTATGGAAGGTGTTCCAGGACAAATTCCCTGAGTTTTGAATTCCTCCTGATGCAGCCCCTCCTGGGAAACTCGTGCTCGTCCTCTGAGTCTCCGACATGCAGAGACCTCGATGGCAACTGCAGAAATGAAGGGCTGCGTTGAGTTGTCGAGAAGCAAGAACATAGCCAGCGCCTTGTGTTTGGGAGTCAGCAGCTGCTGGACTTTTGCGATTGCTTTCACTGTGCACTGAATGCCAGGACGGCATGTGCACGTTAAAACAACGAGCTGGGCAAGAGTAATCGAAAGATCACGGCCGTCAGAAAGCAGCTTATATATTGCCCTGGGAAGAGTACTGTTTTTGGAGTGTGCAGTAAAATCGTGTTTCTGGGCAAGGGAGGCATAAGTGCGCTGCGCTCCTAAGCTATCTCTCTGCGAGACACACTGCCAAAGCTTTTCGCTATGATGCAGTCTAGTGCAGACGCACACTACGGCTCTCCGGAGCTGTCCGAAGCCAAGCGCCGGTGGCCGGCGTCTTTCGGCTGAAGCAGCGCTTCGGAGCGTACGGCTGCCGCTCCGCTGCTGTGTGCGCGAAGCAGCCGCTTCTCCTCCTCCGGGAGCCGGAGAGAGCGGTAGCTTGTACGAGGGCGAAGAACGAAGCCGCAGAGCACCGGGCTTCTGCGCGCACCCTAAGGACTGCTAGAGGACCGTAGTGGCCGCACGCCTGCCTCTTCAATTCTCTTCTAGCATCCTAATGGAAAGTTTTCCAGGACATATTTCTGGAGTTTTGAATTCCTCCTGATGCAGCCCCTCCTGGGAAACTCGTGCTCGTCCTCTGAGTCTCCGACATGCAGAGACCTCGATGGCAGCTGCAGAAATGAAGGGCTGCGTTGAGTTGTCGAGAAGCAAGAACATAGCCAGCGCCTTGTGTTTGGGAGTCAGCAGCTGCTGGACTTTTGCGATTGCTTTCACTGTGCACTGAATGCCAGGACGGCATGTGCACGTTAAAACAACGAGCTGGGCAAGAGTAATCGAAAGATCACGGCCGTCAGAAAGCAGCTTATATATTGCCCTGGGAAGAGTACTGTTTTTGGAGTGTGCAGTAAAATCGTGTTTCTGGGCAAGGGAGGCATAAGTGCGCTGCGCTCCTAAGCTATCTCTCTGCGAGACACACTGCCAAAGCTTTTCGCTATGATGCAGTCTAGTGCAGACGCACACTACGGCTCTCCGGAGCTGTCCGAAGCCAAGCGCCGGTGGCCGGCGTCTTTCGGCTGAAGCAGCGCTTCGGAGCGTACGGCTGCCGCTCCGCTGCTGTGTGCGCGAAGCAGCCGCTTCTCCTCCTCCGGGAGCCGGACAGAGCGGTAGCTTGTACGAGGGCGAAGAACGAAGCCGCAGAGCACCGGGCTTCTGCGCGCACCCTAAGGACTGCTAGAGGACCGTAGTGGCCGCACGCCTGCCTCTTCAATTCTCTTCTAGCATCCTAATGGAAAGTTTTCCAGGACATATTTCTGGAGTTTTGAATTCCTCCTGATGCAGCCCCTCCTGGGAAACTCGTGCTCGTCCTCTGAGTCTCCGACATGCAGAGACCTCGATGGCAGCTGCAGAAATGAAGGGCTGCGTTGAGTTGTCGAGAAGCAAGAACATAGCCAGCGCCTTGTGTTTGGGAGTCAGCAGCTGCTGGACTTTTGCGATTGCTTTCACTGTGCACTGAATGCCAGGACGGCATGTGCACGTTAAAACAACGAGCTGGGCAAGAGTAATCGAAAGATCACGGCCGTCAGAAAACAGCTTATATATTGCCCTGGAAAGAGCAATGTTTTTGGAGTTTGCAATAAAATCGTGTTTCTGGACAAGGGAGGCATAAGTGCGCTGCGCTCCTAAGCTATCTCCCTGCGAGACACACTGCCAAAGCTTTTCGCTATGATGCAGTCTAGTGCAGACGCACACTACGGCTCTCCGGAGCTGTCCGAAGCGAAGCGCCGGTGGCCGGCGTCTTTCGGCTGAAGCAGCGCTTCGGAGCGTAGGGCTGCCGCTCCGCTGCTGTGTGCGCGAAGCAGCCGCTTCTCCTGCTCCGGGAGCCGGACAGAGCGGTAGCTTGTACGAGGGCGAAGAACGTTGCCGCAGGGAGACGACATTGTGTGCACAGCCTTGCGACTGCTAGAGGACGGTGGCTAAAGCTCCCTGCCTTTTCAATGCACTGCTGGCATGCTTTATTGAAGGTGTTCCGAGACAACTTTCCTGGGTTTTGACTTCGTCCTGATGCAGCCCCTCCTGGGAAACTCGTGCTCGTCCCAGAAGGCTCGAGATACAGAAAACTCGATGGCAGCTGCAGAAATGAAGGACTCTGTTGAAGTGTGGAGAAGCAAGAACATAGCCAGCGCCTTGTGTTTGGGAGTCAGCAGCTGCTGGACTTTTGCGATTGCTTTCACTGTGCACTGAATGCCAGGACGGCACGTGCACGCTTAAACAACGAGCTGGGCAAGAGTAATCGAAAGATCACGGCGGTCAGAAAGCAGCTTATATATTGCCCTGGGAAGAGTACTGTTTTTGGAGTGTACAGTAAAATCGTGTTTCTGGGCAAGGGAGGCATAAGTTCTCTGCGCTCCTAAGCTATCTCCCTGCGAGACACACTGCCAAAGCTTTTCGCTATGATGCAGTCTAGTTGCAGACGCACACTACGGCTCTCCGGAGCTGTCCGAAGCCAAGCGCCGGTGGCCGGCGTCTTTCGGCTGAAGCAGCGCTTCGGAGCGTAGGGCTGCCGCTCCGCTGTTGTGTGCGCGAAGCAGCCGCTTCTCCTGCTCCGGGAGCCGGACAGAGCGGTAGCTTGTACGAGGGCGAAGAACGAAGCCGCAGAGCACCGGGCTTCTGCGCGCACCCTAAGGACTGCTAGAGGACCGTGGTGGCCGCACGCCTGCCTCTTCAATTCTCTTCTAGCATCCTAATGGAAGGTGTTCCAGGACATATTTCTGGGGTTTTGAATTCCTCCTGATGCAGCCCCTCGTGGGAAACTCGTGCTCGTCCTCTGAGTCTCCGACATGCAGAGACCTCGATGGCAACTGCAGAAATGAAGGGCTGCGTTGAGTTGTCGAGAAGCAAGAACATAGCCAGCGCCTTGTGTTTGGGAGTCAGCAGCTGCTGGACTTTTGCGATTGCTTTCACTGTGCACTGAATGCCAGGACGGCATGTGCACGTTAAAACAACGAGCTGGGCAAGAGTAATCGAAAGATCACGGCCGTCAGAAAACAGCTTATATATTGCCTTGGAAAGAGCAATGTTTTTGGAGTTTGCAATAAAATCGTGTTTCTGGACAAGGGAGGCATAAGTGCGCTGCGCTCCTAAGCTATCTCCTTGCGAGACACACTGCCAAAGCTTTTCGCTATGATGCAGTCTAGTTGCAGACGCACACTACGGCTCTCCGGAGCTGTCCGAAGCCAAGCGCCGGTGGCCGGCGTCTTTCGGCTGAAGCAGCGCTTCGGAGCGTACGGCTGCCGCTCCGCTGTTGTGTGCGCGAAGCAGCCGCTTCTCCTGCTCCGGGAGCCGGACAGAGCGGTAGCTTGTACGGGGGCGAAGAACGAAGCCGCAGAGCACCGGGCTTTTGCGCACACCCTAAGGACTGCTAGAGGACGGTGGTGGCCGCTCGCCTGCCTCTTCAATTCCCTTCTAGCATCCTAATAGAAGGTGTTCCAGGACAAATTCCCTGAGTTTTGAATTCCTCCTGATGCAGCCTCTCCTGGGAAACTCGTGCTCGTCCTCTGAGTCTCCGACATGCAGAGACCTCGATGGCAGCTGCAGAAATGAAGGGCTGCGTTGAGTTGTCGAGAAGCAAGAACATAGCCAGCGCCTTGTGTTTGGGAGTCAGCAGCTGCTGGACTTTTGCGATTGCTTTCACTGTGCACTGAATGCCAGGACGGCATGTGCACGTTAAAACAACGAGCTGGGCAAGAGTAATCGAAAGATCACGGCCGTCAGAAAACAGCTTATATATTGCCTTGGAAAGAGCAATGTTTTTGGAGTGTACAGTAAAATCGTGTTTCTGGACAAGGGAGGCATAAGTGCGCTGCGCTCCTAAGCTATCTCTCTGCGAGACACACTGCCAAAGCTTTTCGCTAGGATGCAGTCTAGTGCAGACGCACACTACGGCTCTCCGGAGCTCTCCGAAGCCAAGCGCCGGTGGCCGGCGTCTTTCGGCTGAAGCAGCGCTTCGGAGCGTAGGGCTGCCGCTCCGCTGTTGTGTGCGCGAAGCAGCCGCTTCTCCTGCTCCGGGAGCCGGAGAGAGCGGTAGCTTGTACGAGGGCGAAGAACGAAGCCGCAGAGCACCGGGCTTCTGCGCGCACCCTAAGGACTGCTAGAGGACCGTAGTGGCCGCACGCCTGCCTCTTCAATTCTCTTCTAGCATCCTAATGGAAAGTTTTCCAGGACATATTTCTGGAGTTTTGAATTCCTCCTGATGCAGCCCCTCCTGGGAAACTCGTGCTCGTCCTCTGAGTCTCCGACATGCAGAGACCTCGATGGCAGCTGCAGAAATGAAGGGCTGCGTTGAGTTGTCGAGAAGCAAGAACATAGCCAGCGCCTTGTGTTTGGGAGTCAGCAGCTGCTGGACTTTTGCGATTGCTTTCACTGTGCACTGAATGCCAGGACGGCATGTGCACGTTAAAACAACGAGCTGGGCAAGAGTAATCGAAAGATCACGGCCGTCAGAAAACAGCTTATATATTGCCCTGGAAAGAGCAATGTTTTTGGAGTTTGCAATAAAATCGTGTTTCTGGACAAGGGAGGCATAAGTGCGCTGCGCTTCTAAGCTATCTCCTTGCGAGACACACTGCCAAAGCTTTTCGCTATGATGCAGTCTAGTTGCAGACGCACACTACGGCTCTCCGGAGCTGTCCGAAGCCAAGCGCCGGTGGCCGGCGTCTTTCGGCTGAAGCAGCGCTTCGGAGCGTAGGGCTGCCGCTCCGCTGTTGTGTGCGCGAAGCAGCCGCTTCTCCTGCTCCGGGAGCCGGACAGAGCGGTAGCTTGTACGAGGGCGAAGAACGAAGCCGCAGAGCACCGGGCTTCTGCGCGCACCCTAAGGACTGCTAGAGGACGGTGGTGGCCGCTCGCTTGCCTCTTCAATTCCCTTCTAGCATCCTTATGGAAGGTGTTCCAGGACAAATTCCCTGAGTTTTGAATTCCTCCTGATGCAGCCCCTCCTGGGAAACTCGTGCTCGTCCTCTGAGTCTCCGACATGCAGAGACCTCGATGGCAACTGCAGAAATGAAGGGCTGCGTTGAGTTGTCGAGAAGCAAGAACATAGCCAGCGCCTTGTGTTTGGGAGTCAGCAGCTGCTGGACTTTTGCGATTGCTTTCACTGTGCACTGAATGCCAGGACGGCATGTGCACGTTAAAACAACGAGCTGGGCAAGAGTAATCGAAAGATCACGGCCGTCAGAAAGCAGCTTATATATTGCCCTGGGAAGAGTACTGTTTTTGGAGTGTGCAGTAAAATCGTGTTTCTGGGCAAGGGAGGCATAAGTGCGCTGCGCTCCTAAGCTATCTCTCTGCGAGACACACTGCCAAAGCTTTTCGCTATGATGCAGTCTAGTGCAGACGCACACTACGGCTCTCCGGAGCTGTCCGAAGCCAAGCGCCGGTGGCCGGCGTCTTTCGGCTGAAGCAGCGCTTCGGAGCGTACGGCTGCCGCTCCGCTGCTGTGTGCGCGAAGCAGCCGCTTCTCCTCCTCCGGGAGCCGGACAGAGCGGTAGCTTGTACGAGGGCGAAGAACGAAGCCGCAGAGCACCGGGCTTCTGCGCGCACCCTAAGGACTGCTAGAGGACCGTAGTGGCCGCACGCCTGCCTCTTCAATTCTCTTCTAGCATCCTAATGGAAAGTTTTCCAGGACATATTTCTGGAGTTTTGAATTCCTCCTGATGCAGCCCCTCCTGGGAAACTCGTGCTCGTCCTCTGAGTCTCCGACATGCAGAGACCTCGATGGCAGCTGCAGAAATGAAGGGCTGCGTTGAGTTGTCGAGAAGCAAGAACATAGCCAGCGCCTTGTGTTTGGGAGTCAGCAGCTGCTGGACTTTTGCGATTGCTTTCACTGTGCACTGAATGCCAGGACGGCATGTGCACGTTAAAACAACGAGCTGGGCAAGAGTAATCGAAAGATCACGGCCGTCAGAAAGCAGCTTATATATTGCCCTGGGAAGAGTACTGTTTTTGGAGTGTACAGTAAAATCGTGTTTCTGGGCAAGGGAGGCATAAGTGCGCTGCGCTCCTAAGCTATCTCTCTGCGAGACACACTGCCAAAGCTTTTCGCTATGATGCAGTCTAGTGCAGACGCACACTACGGCTCTCCGGAGCTGTCCGAAGCCAAGCGCCGGTGGCCGGCGTCTTTCGGCTGAAGCAGCGCTTCGGAGCGTACGGCTGCCGCTCCGCTGCTGTGTGCGCGAAGCAGCCGCTTCTCCTCCTCCGGGAGCCGGACAGAGCGGTAGCTTGTACGAGGGCGAAGAACGAAGCCGCAGAGCACCGGGCTTCTGCGCGCACCCTAAGGACTGCTAGAGGACCGTAGTGGCCGCACGCCTGCCTCTTCAATTCTCTTCTAGCATCCTAATGGAAAGTTTTCCAGGACATATTTCTGGAGTTTTGAATTCCTCCTGATGCAGCCCCTCCTGGGAAACTCGTGCTCGTCCTCTGAGTCTCCGACATGCAGAGACCTCGATGGCAGCTGCAGAAATGAAGGGCTGCGTTGAGTTGTCGAGAAGCAAGAACATAGCCAGCGCCTTGTGTTTGGGAGTCAGCAGCTGCTGGACTTTTGCGATTGCTTTCACTGTGCACTGAATGCCAGGACGGCATGTGCACGTTAAAACAACGAGCTGGGCAAGAGTAATCGAAAGATCACGGCCGTCAGAAAACAGCTTATATATTGCCCTGGAAAGAGCAATGTTTTTGGAGTTTGCAATAAAATCGTGTTTCTGGACAAGGGAGGCATAAGTGCGCTGCGCTCCTAAGCTATCTCCCTGCGAGACACACTGCCAAAGCTTTTCGCTATGATGCAGTCTAGTGCAGACGCACACTACGGCTCTCCGGAGCTGTCCGAAGCGAAGCGCCGGTGGCCGGCGTCTTTCGGCTGAAGCAGCGCTTCGGAGCGTAGGGCTGCCGCTCCGCTGCTGTGTGCGCGAAGCAGCCGCTTCTCCTGCTCCGGGAGCCGGACAGAGCGGTAGCTTGTACGAGGGCGAAGAACGTTGCCGCAGGGAGACGACATTGTGTGCACAGCCTTGCGACTGCTAGAGGACGGTGGCTAAAGCTCCCTGCCTTTTCAATGCACTGCTGGCATGCTTTATTGAAGGTGTTCCGAGACAACTTTCCTGGGTTTTGACTTCGTCCTGATGCAGCCCCTCCTGGGAAACTCGTGCTCGTCCCAGAAGGCTCGAGATACAGAAAACTCGATGGCAGCTGCAGAAATGAAGGACTCTGTTGAAGTGTGGAGAAGCAAGAACATAGCCAGCGCCTTGTGTTTGGGAGTCAGCAGCTGCTGGACTTTTGCGATTGCTTTCACTGTGCACTGAATGCCAGGACGGCACGTGCACGCTTAAACAACGAGCTGGGCAAGAGTAATCGAAAGATCACGGCCGTCAGAAAGCAGCTTATATATTGCCCTGGGAAGAGTACTGTTTTTGGAGTGTACAGTAAAATCGTGTTTCTGGACAAGGGAGGCATAAGTGCGCTGCGCTCCTAAGCTATCTCCCTGCGAGACACACTGCCAAAGCTTTTCGCTATGATGCAGTCTAGTTGCAGACGCACACTACGGCTCTCCGGAGCTGTCCGAAGCCAAGCGCCGGTGGCCGGCGTCTTTCGGCTGAAGCAGCGCTTCGGAGCGTAGGGCTGCCGCTCCGCTGTTGTGTGCGCGAAGCAGCCGCTTCTCCTGCTCCGGGAGCCGGACAGAGCGGTAGCTTGTACGAGGGCGAAGAACGAAGCCGCAGAGCACCGGGCTTCTGCGCGCACCCTAAGGACTGCTAGAGGACCGTGGTGGCCGCACGCCTGCCTCTTCAATTCTCTTCTAGCATCCTAATGGAAGGTGTTCCAGGACATATTTCTGGGGTTTTGAATTCCTCCTGATGCAGCCCCTCGTGGGAAACTCGTGCTCGTCCTCTGAGTCTCCGACATGCAGAGACCTCGATGGCAACTGCAGAAATGAAGGGCTGCGTTGAGTTGTCGAGAAGCAAGAACATAGCCAGCGCCTTGTGTTTGGGAGTCAGCAGCTGCTGGACTTTTGCGATTGCTTTCACTGTGCACTGAATGCCAGGACGGCATGTGCACGTTAAAACAACGAGCTGGGCAAGAGTAATCGAAAGATCACGGCCGTCAGAAAACAGCTTATATATTGCCTTGGAAAGAGCAATGTTTTTGGAGTTTGCAATAAAATCGTGTTTCTGGACAAGGGAGGCATAAGTGCGCTGCGCTCCTAAGCTATCTCCTTGCGAGACACACTGCCAAAGCTTTTCGCTATGATGCAGTCTAGTTGCAGACGCACACTACGGCTCTCCGGAGCTGTCCGAAGCCAAGCGCCGGTGGCCGGCGTCTTTCGGCTGAAGCAGCGCTTCGGAGCGTAGGGCTGCCGCTCCGCTGTTGTGTGCGCGAAGCAGCCGCTTCTCCTGCTCCGGGAGCCGGACAGAGCGGTAGCTTGTACGAGGGCGAAGAACGAAGCCGCAGAGCACCGGGCTTCTGCGCGCACCCTAAGGACTGCTAGAGGACGGTGGTGGCCGCTCGCTTGCCTCTTCAATTCCCTTCTAGCATCCTTATGGAAGGTGTTCCAGGACAAATTCCCTGAGTTTTGAATTCCTCCTGATGCAGCCCCTCCTGGGAAACTCGTGCTCGTCCTCTGAGTCTCCGACATGCAGAGACCTCGATGGCAACTGCAGAAATGAAGGGCTGCGTTGAGTTGTCGAGAAGCAAGAACATAGCCAGCGCCTTGTGTTTGGGAGTCAGCAGCTGCTGGACTTTTGCGATTGCTTTCACTGTGCACTGAATGCCAGGACGGCATGTGCACGTTAAAACAACGAGCTGGGCAAGAGTAATCGAAAGATCACGGCCGTCAGAAAGCAGCTTATATATTGCCCTGGGAAGAGTACTGTTTTTGGAGTGTGCAGTAAAATCGTGTTTCTGGGCAAGGGAGGCATAAGTGCGCTGCGCTCCTAAGCTATCTCTCTGCGAGACACACTGCCAAAGCTTTTCGCTATGATGCAGTCTAGTGCAGACGCACACTACGGCTCTCCGGAGCTGTCCGAAGCCAAGCGCCGGTGGCCGGCGTCTTTCGGCTGAAGCAGCGCTTCGGAGCGTAGGGCTGCCGCTCCGCTGCTGTGTGCGCGAAGCAGCCGCTTCTCCTGCTCCGGGAGCCGGACAGAGCGGTAGCTTGTACGAGGGCGAAGAACGTTGCCGCAGGGAGACGACATTGTGTGCACAGCCTTGCGACTGCTAGAGGACGGTGGCTAAAGCTCCCTGCCTTTTCAATGCACTGCTGGCATGCTTTATTGAAGGTGTTCCGAGACAACTTTCCTGGGTTTTGACTTCGTCCTGATGCAGCCCCTCCTGGGAAATTGGTGCTCGTCCCAGAAGGCTCGAGATGCAGAAAACTCGATGGCAGCTGCAGAAATGAAGGACTCTGTTGAAGTGTGGAGAAGCAAGAACGTAGACAAGCGCCTTGTGTTTGGGAGTCAGCAGCTGCTGGACTTTTGCGATTGCTTTCACTGTGCACTGAATGCCAGGACGGCACGTGCACGCTGAAACAACGAGCTGGGCAAGAGTAATCGAAAGATCACGGCCGTCAGAAAACAGCTTATATATTGCCCTGGGAAGAGTACTGTTTTTGGAGTGTACAGTAAAATCGTGTTTCTGGGCAAGGGAGGCATAAGTTCTCTGCGCTCCTAAGCTATCTCCCTGCGAGACACACTGCCAAAGCTTTTCGCTAGGATGCAGTCTAGTGCAGACGCACACTACGGCTCTCCGGAGCTGTCCGAAGCCAAGCGCCGGTGGCCGGCGTCTTTCGGCTGAAGCAGCGCTTCGGAGCGTACGGCTGCCGCTCCGCTGTTGTGTGCGCGAAGCAGCCGCTTCTCCTGCTCCGGGAGTCGGAGAGAGCGGTAGCTTGTACGAGGGCGAAGAACGAAGCCGCAGAGCACCGGGCTTTTGCGCACACCCTAAGGACTGCTAGAGGACGGTGGTGGCCGCTCGCCTGCCTCTTCAATTCCCTTCTAGCATCCTAATAGAAGGTGTTCCAGGACAAATTCCCTGAGTTTTGAATTCCTCCTGATGCAGCCTCTCCTGGGAAACTCGTGCTCGTCCTCTGAGTCTCCGACATGCAGAGACCTCGATGGCAGCTGCAGAAATGAAGGGCTGCGTTGAGTTGTCGAGAAGCAAGAACATAGCCAGCGCCTTGTGTTTGGGAGTCAGCAGCTGCTGGACTTTTGCGATTGCTTTCACTGTGCACTGAATGCCAGGATGGCACGTGCACGCTGAAACAACGAGCTGGGCAAGAGTAATCGAAAGATCACGGCCGTCAGAAAGCAGCTTATATATTGCCCTGGGAAGAGTACTGTTTTTGGAGTGTACAGTAAAATCGTGTTTCTGGACAAGGGAGGCATAAGTGCGCTGCGCTCCTAAGCTATCTCCCTGCGAGACACACTGCCAAAGCTTTTCGCTAGGATGCAGTCTAGTGCAGACGCACACTACGGCTCTCCGGAGCTCTCCGAAGCCAAGCGCCGCTGGCCGGCGTCTTTCGGCTGAAGCAGCGCTTCGGAGCGTACGGCTGCCGCTCCGCTGTTGTGTGCGCGAAGCAGCCGCTTCTCCTGCTCCGGGAGCCGGACAGAGCGGTAGCTTGTACGGGGGCGAAGAACGAAGCCGCAGAGCACCGGGCTTTTGCGCACACCCTAAGGACTGCTAGAGGACGGTGGTGGCCGCTCGCCTGCCTCTTCAATTCCCTTCTAGCATCCTAATAGAAGGTGTTCCAGGACAAATTCCCTGAGTTTTGAATTCCTCCTGATGCAGCCTCTCCTGGGAAACTCGTGCTCGTCCTCTGAGTCTCCGACATGCAGAGACCTCGATGGCAGCTGCAGAAATGAAGGGCTGCGTTGAGTTGTCGAGAAGCAAGAACATAGCCAGCGCCTTGTGTTTGGGAGTCAGCAGCTGCTGGACTTTTGCGATTGCTTTCACTGTGCACTGAATGCCAGGACGGCATGTGCACGTTAAAACAACGAGCTGGGCAAGAGTAATCGAAAGATCACGGCCGTCAGAAAACAGCTTATATATTGCCTTGGAAAGAGCAATGTTTTTGGAGTGTACAGTAAAATCGTGTTTCTGGACAAGGGAGGCATAAGTGCGCTGCGCTCCTAAGCTATCTCTCTGCGAGACACACTGCCAAAGCTTTTCGCTAGGATGCAGTCTAGTGCAGACGCACACTACGGCTCTCCGGAGCTGTCCGAAGCCAAGCGCCGGTGGCCGGCGTCTTTCGGCTGAAGCAGCGCTTCGGAGCGTAGGGCTGCCGCTCCGCTGTTGTGTGCGCGAAGCAGCCGCTTCTCCTGCTCCGGGAGCCGGAGAGAGCGGTAGCTTGTACGAGGGCGAAGAACGAAGCCGCAGAGCACCGGGCTTCTGCGCGCACCCTAAGGACTGCTAGAGGACCGTAGTGGCCGCACGCCTGCCTCTTCAATTCTCTTCTAGCATCCTAATGGAAAGTTTTCCAGGACATATTTCTGGAGTTTTGAATTCCTCCTGATGCAGCCCCTCCTGGGAAACTCGTGCTCGTCCTCTGAGTCTCCGACATGCAGAGACCTCGATGGCAGCTGCAGAAATGAAGGGCTGCGTTGAGTTGTCGAGAAGCAAGAACATAGCCAGCGCCTTGTGTTTGGGAGTCAGCAGCTGCTGGACTTTTGCGATTGCTTTCACTGTGCACTGAATGCCAGGACGGCATGTGCACGTTAAAACAACGAGCTGGGCAAGAGTAATCGAAAGATCACGGCCGTCAGAAAACAGCTTATATATTGCCCTGGAAAGAGCAATGTTTTTGGAGTTTGCAATAAAATCGTGTTTCTGGACAAGGGAGGCATAAGTGCGCTGCGCTTCTAAGCTATCTCCTTGCGAGACACACTGCCAAAGCTTTTCGCTATGATGCAGTCTAGTTGCAGACGCACACTACGGCTCTCCGGAGCTGTCCGAAGCCAAGCGCCGGTGGCCGGCGTCTTTCGGCTGAAGCAGCGCTTCGGAGCGTAGGGCTGCCGCTCCGCTGTTGTGTGCGCGAAGCAGCCGCTTCTCCTGCTCCGGGAGCCGGACAGAGCGGTAGCTTGTACGAGGGCGAAGAACGAAGCCGCAGAGCACCGGGCTTCTGCGCGCACCCTAAGGACTGCTAGAGGACGGTGGTGGCCGCTCGCTTGCCTCTTCAATTCCCTTCTAGCATCCTTATGGAAGGTGTTCCAGGACAAATTCCCTGAGTTTTGAATTCCTCCTGATGCAGCCCCTCCTGGGAAACTCGTGCTCGTCCTCTGAGTCTCCGACATGCAGAGACCTCGATGGCAACTGCAGAAATGAAGGGCTGCGTTGAGTTGTCGAGAAGCAAGAACATAGCCAGCGCCTTGTGTTTGGGAGTCAGCAGCTGCTGGACTTTTGCGATTGCTTTCACTGTGCACTGAATGCCAGGACGGCATGTGCACGTTAAAACAACGAGCTGGGCAAGAGTAATCGAAAGATCACGGCCGTCAGAAAGCAGCTTATATATTGCCCTGGGAAGAGTACTGTTTTTGGAGTGTGCAGTAAAATCGTGTTTCTGGGCAAGGGAGGCATAAGTGCGCTGCGCTCCTAAGCTATCTCTCTGCGAGACACACTGCCAAAGCTTTTCGCTATGATGCAGTCTAGTGCAGACGCACACTACGGCTCTCCGGAGCTGTCCGAAGCCAAGCGCCGGTGGCCGGCGTCTTTCGGCTGAAGCAGCGCTTCGGAGCGTAGGGCTGCCGCTCCGCTGTTGTGTGCGCGAAGCAGCCGCTTCTCCTGCTCCGGGAGCCGGACAGAGCGGTAGCTTGTACGAGGGCGAAGAACGAAGCCGCAGAGCACCGGGCTTCTGCGCGCACCCTAAGGACTGCTAGAGGACCGTAGTGGCCGCACGCCTGCCTCTTCAATTCTCTTCTAGCATCCTAATGGAAAGTTTTCCAGGACATATTTCTGGAGTTTTGAATTCCTCCTGATGCAGCCCCTCCTGGGAAACTCGTGCTCGTCCTCTGAGTCTCCGACATGCAGAGACCTCGATGGCAGCTGCAGAAATGAAGGGCTGCGTTGAGTTGTCGAGAAGCAAGAACATAGCCAGCGCCTTGTGTTTGGGAGTCAGCAGCTGCTGGACTTTTGCGATTGCTTTCACTGTGCACTGAATGCCAGGACGGCATGTGCACGTTAAAACAACGAGCTGGGCAAGAGTAATCGAAAGATCACGGCCGTCAGAAAGCAGCTTATATATTGCCCTGGGAAGAGTACTGTTTTTGGAGTGTGCAGTAAAATCGTGTTTCTGGGCAAGGGAGGCATAAGTGCGCTGCGCTCCTAAGCTATCTCTCTGCGAGACACACTGCCAAAGCTTTTCGCTATGATGCAGTCTAGTGCAGACGCACACTACGGCTCTCCGGAGCTGTCCGAAGCCAAGCGCCGGTGGCCGGCGTCTTTCGGCTGAAGCAGCGCTTCGGAGCGTACGGCTGCCGCTCCGCTGCTGTGTGCGCGAAGCAGCCGCTTCTCCTCCTCCGGGAGCCGGACAGAGCGGTAGCTTGTACGAGGGCGAAGAACGAAGCCGCAGAGCACCGGGCTTCTGCGCGCACCCTAAGGACTGCTAGAGGACCGTAGTGGCCGCACGCCTGCCTCTTCAATTCTCTTCTAGCATCCTAATGGAAAGTTTTCCAGGACATATTTCTGGAGTTTTGAATTCCTCCTGATGCAGCCCCTCCTGGGAAACTCGTGCTCGTCCTCTGAGTCTCCGACATGCAGAGACCTCGATGGCAGCTGCAGAAATGAAGGGCTGCGTTGAGTTGTCGAGAAGCAAGAACATAGCCAGCGCCTTGTGTTTGGGAGTCAGCAGCTGCTGGACTTTTGCGATTGCTTTCACTGTGCACTGAATGCCAGGACGGCATGTGCACGTTAAAACAACGAGCTGGGCAAGAGTAATCGAAAGATCACGGCCGTCAGAAAACAGCTTATATATTGCCCTGGAAAGAGCAATGTTTTTGGAGTTTGCAATAAAATCGTGTTTCTGGACAAGGGAGGCATAAGTGCGCTGCGCTCCTAAGCTATCTCCCTGCGAGACACACTGCCAAAGCTTTTCGCTATGATGCAGTCTAGTGCAGACGCACACTACGGCTCTCCGGAGCTGTCCGAAGCGAAGCGCCGGTGGCCGGCGTCTTTCGGCTGAAGCAGCGCTTCGGAGCGTAGGGCTGCCGCTCCGCTGCTGTGTGCGCGAAGCAGCCGCTTCTCCTGCTCCGGGAGCCGGACAGAGCGGTAGCTTGTACGAGGGCGAAGAACGTTGCCGCAGGGAGACGACATTGTGTGCACAGCCTTGCGACTGCTAGAGGACGGTGGCTAAAGCTCCCTGCCTTTTCAATGCACTGCTGGCATGCTTTATTGAAGGTGTTCCGAGACAACTTTCCTGGGTTTTGACTTCGTCCTGATGCAGCCCCTCCTGGGAAACTCGTGCTCGTCCCAGAAGGCTCGAGATACAGAAAACTCGATGGCAGCTGCAGAAATGAAGGACTCTGTTGAAGTGTGGAGAAGCAAGAACATAGCCAGCGCCTTGTGTTTGGGAGTCAGCAGCTGCTGGACTTTTGCGATTGCTTTCACTGTGCACTGAATGCCAGGACGGCACGTGCACGCTTAAACAACGAGCTGGGCAAGAGTAATCGAAAGATCACGGCCGTCAGAAAGCAGCTTATATATTGCCCTGGGAAGAGTACTGTTTTTGGAGTGTACAGTAAAATCGTGTTTCTGGACAAGGGAGGCATAAGTGCGCTGCGCTCCTAAGCTATCTCCCTGCGAGACACACTGCCAAAGCTTTTCGCTAGGATGCAGTCTAGTGCAGACGCACACTACGGCTCTCCGGAGCTCTCCGAAGCCAAGCGCCGCTGGCCGGCGTCTTTCGGCTGAAGCAGCGCTTCGGAGCGTACGGCTGCCGCTCCGCTGTTGTGTGCGCGAAGCAGCCGCTTCTCCTGCTCCGGGAGCCGGACAGAGCGGTAGCTTGTACGGGGGCGAAGAACGAAGCCGCAGAGCACCGGGCTTTTGCGCACACCCTAAGGACTGCTAGAGGACGGTGGTGGCCGCTCGCCTGCCTCTTCAATTCCCTTCTAGCATCCTAATAGAAGGTGTTCCAGGACAAATTCCCTGAGTTTTGAATTCCTCCTGATGCAGCCTCTCCTGGGAAACTCGTGCTCGTCCTCTGAGTCTCCGACATGCAGAGACCTCGATGGCAGCTGCAGAAATGAAGGGCTGCGTTGAGTTGTCGAGAAGCAAGAACATAGCCAGCGCCTTGTGTTTGGGAGTCAGCAGCTGCTGGACTTTTGCGATTGCTTTCACTGTGCACTGAATGCCAGGACGGCATGTGCACGTTAAAACAACGAGCTGGGCAAGAGTAATCGAAAGATCACGGCCGTCAGAAAACAGCTTATATATTGCCTTGGAAAGAGCAATGTTTTTGGAGTGTACAGTAAAATCGTGTTTCTGGACAAGGGAGGCATAAGTGCGCTGCGCTCCTAAGCTATCTCTCTGCGAGACACACTGCCAAAGCTTTTCGCTAGGATGCAGTCTAGTGCAGACGCACACTACGGCTCTCCGGAGCTGTCCGAAGCCAAGCGCCGGTGGCCGGCGTCTTTCGGCTGAAGCAGCGCTTCGGAGCGTAGGGCTGCCGCTCCGCTGTTGTGTGCGCGAAGCAGCCGCTTCTCCTGCTCCGGGAGCCGGAGAGAGCGGTAGCTTGTACGAGGGCGAAGAACGAAGCCGCAGAGCACCGGGCTTCTGCGCGCACCCTAAGGACTGCTAGAGGACCGTAGTGGCCGCACGCCTGCCTCTTCAATTCTCTTCTAGCATCCTAATGGAAAGTTTTCCAGGACATATTTCTGGAGTTTTGAATTCCTCCTGATGCAGCCTCTCCTGGGAAACTCGTGCTCGTCCTCTGAGTCTCCGACATGCAGAGACCTCGATGGCAGCTGCAGAAATGAAGGGCTGCGTTGAGTTGTCGAGAAGCAAGAACATAGCCAGCGCCTTGTGTTTGGGAGTCAGCAGCTGCTGGACTTTTGCGATTGCTTTCACTGTGCACTGAATGCCAGGACGGCATGTGCACGTTAAAACAACGAGCTGGGCAAGAGTAATCGAAAGATCACGGCCGTCAGAAAACAGCTTATATATTGCCCTGGAAAGAGCAATGTTTTTGGAGTTTGCAATAAAATCGTGTTTCTGGACAAGGGAGGCATAAGTGCGCTGCGCTTCTAAGCTATCTCCTTGCGAGACACACTGCCAAAGCTTTTCGCTATGATGCAGTCTAGTTGCAGACGCACACTACGGCTCTCCGGAGCTGTCCGAAGCCAAGCGCCGGTGGCCGGCGTCTTTCGGCTGAAGCAGCGCTTCGGAGCGTAGGGCTGCCGCTCCGCTGTTGTGTGCGCGAAGCAGCCGCTTCTCCTGCTCCGGGAGCCGGACAGAGCGGTAGCTTGTAGGAGGGCGAAGAACGAAGCCGCAGAGCACCGGGCTTCTGCGCGCACCCTAAGGACTGCTAGAGGACGGTGGTGGCCGCTCGCTTGCCTCTTCAATTCCCTTCTAGCATCCTTATGGAAGGTGTTCCAGGACAAATTCCCTGAGTTTTGAATTCCTCCTGATGCAGCCCCTCCTGGGAAACTCGTGCTCGTCCTCTGAGTCTCCGACATGTAGAGACCTCGATGGCAACTGCAGAAATGAAGGGCTGCGTTGAGTTGTCGAGAAGCAAGAACATAGCCAGCGCCTTGTGTTTGGGAGTCAGCAGCTGCTGGACTTTTGCGATTGCTTTCACTGTGCACTGAATGCCAGGACGGCATGTGCACGTTAAAACAACGAGCTGGGCAAGAGTAATCGAAAGATCACGGCCGTCAGAAAACAGCTTATATATTGCCTTGGAAAGAGCAATGTTTTTGGAGTGTACAGTAAAATCGTGTTTCTCGACAAGGGAGGCATAAGTGCGCTGCGCTCCTAAGCTATCTCTCTGCGAGACACACTGCCAAAGCTTTTCGCTAGGATGCAGTCTAGTGCAGACGCACACTACGGCTCTCCGGAGCTGTCCGAAGCCAAGCGCCGGTGGCCGGCGTCTTTCGGCTGAAGCAGCGCTTCGGAGCGTAGGGCTGCCGCTCCGCTGTTGTGTGCGCGAAGCAGCCGCTTCTCCTGCTCCGGGAGCCGGACAGAGCGGTAGCTTGTACGAGGGCGAAGAACGAAGCCGCAGAGCACCGGCCTTCTGCGCGCACCCTAAGGACTGCTAGAGGACCGTAGTGGCCGCACGCCTGCCTCTTCAATTCTCTTCTAGCATCCTAATGGAAGGTTTTCCAGGACATATTTCTGGAGTTTTGAATTCCTCCTGATGCAGCCCCTCCTGGGAAACTCGTGCTCGTCCTCTGAGTCTCCGACATGCAGAGACCTCGATGGCAGCTGCAGAAATGAAGGGCTGCGTTGAGTTGTCGAGAAGCAAGAACATAGCCAGCGCCTTGTGTTTGGGAGTCAGCAGCTGCTGGACTTTTGCGATTGCTTTCACTGTGCACTGAATGCCAGGACGGCATGTGCACGTTAAAACAACGAGCTGGGCAAGAGTAATCGAAAGATCACGGCCGTCAGAAAACAGCTTATATATTGCCCTGGAAAGAGCAATGTTTTTGGAGTTTGCAATAAAATCGTGTTTCTGGACAAGGGAGGCATAAGTGCGCTGCGCTCCTAAGCTATCTCTCTGCGAGACACACTGCCAAAGCTTTTCGCTAGGATGCAGTCTAGTGCAGACGCACACTACGGCTCTCCGGAGCTGTCCGAAGCCAAGCGCCGGTGGCCGGCGTCTTTCGGCTGAAGCAGCGCTTCGGAGCGTAGGGCTGCCGCTCCGCTGTTGTGTGCGCGAAGCAGCCGCTTCTCCGGCTCCGGGAGCCGGACAGAGCGGTAGCTTGTACGAGGGCGAAGAACGTTGCCGCAGGGAGACGACATTGTGTGCACAGCCTTGCGACTGCTAGAGGACGGTGGCTAAAGCTCCCTGCCTTTTCAATGCACTGCTGGCATGCTTTATTGAAGGTGTTCCGAGACAACTTTCCTGGGTTTTGACTTCGTCCTGATGCAGCCCCTCCTGGGAAATTGGTGCTCGTCCCAGAAGGCTCGAGATACAGAAAACTCGATGGCAGCTGCAGAAATGAAGGACTCTGTTGAAGTGTGGAGAAGCAAGAACGTAGACAAGCGCCTTGTGTTTGGGAGTCAGCAGCTGCTGGACTTTTGCGATTGCTTTCACTGTGCACTGAATGCCAGGATGGCACGTGCACGCTGAAACAACGAGCTGGGCAAGAGTAATCGAAAGATCACGGCCGTCAGAAAGCAGCTTATATATTGCCCTGGGAAGAGTACTGTTTTTGGAGTGTACAGTAAAATCGTGTTTCTGGACAAGGGAGGCATAAGTGCGCTGCGCTCCTAAGCTATCTCTCTGCGAGACACACTGTCAAAGCTTTTCGCTAGGATGCAGTCTAGTGCAGACGCACACTACGGCTCTCCGGAGCTGTTCGAAGCCAAGCGCCGGTGGCCGGCGTCTTTCGGCTGAAGCAGCGCTTCGGAGCGTACGGCTGCCGCTCCGCTGTTGTGTGCGCGAAGCAGCCGCTTCTCCTGCTCCGGGAGCCGGACAGAGCGGTAGCTTGTACGGGGGCGAAGAACGAAGCCGCAGAGCACCGGGCTTTTGCGCACACCCTAAGGACTGCTAGAGGACGGTGGTGGCCGCTCGCCTGCCTCTTCAATTCCCTTCTAGCATCCTAATAGAAGGTGTTCCAGGACAAATTCCCTGAGTTTTGAATTCCTCCTGATGCAGCCTCTCCTGGGAAACTCGTGCTCGTCCTCTGAGTCTCCGACATGCAGAGACCTCGATGGCAGCTGCAGAAATGAAGGGCTGCGTTGAGTTGTCGAGAAGCAAGAACATAGCCAGCGCCTTGTGTTTGGGAGTCAGCAGCTGCTGGACTTTTGCGATTGCTTTCACTGTGCACTGAATGCCAGGACGGCATGTGCACGTTAAAACAACGAGCTGGGCAAGAGTAATCGAAAGATCACGGCCGTCAGAAAACAGCTTATATATTGCCTTGGAAAGAGCAATGTTTTTGGAGTGTACAGTAAAATCGTGTTTCTGGACAAGGGAGGCATAAGTGCGCTGCGCTCCTAAGCTATCTCTCTGCGAGACACACTGCCAAAGCTTTTCGCTAGGATGCAGTCTAGTGCAGACGCACACTACGGCTCTCCGGAGCTCTCCGAAGCCAAGCGCCGGTGGCCGGCGTCTTTCGGCTGAAGCAGCGCTTCGGAGCGTAGGGCTGCCGCTCCGCTGTTGTGTGCGCGAAGCAGCCGCTTCTCCTGCTCCGGGAGCCGGAGAGAGCGGTAGCTTGTACGAGGGCGAAGAACGAAGCCGCAGAGCACCGGGCTTCTGCGCGCACCCTAAGGACTGCTAGAGGACCGTAGTGGCCGCACGCCTGCCTCTTCAATTCTCTTCTAGCATCCTAATGGAAAGTTTTCCAGGACATATTTCTGGAGTTTTGAATTCCTCCTGATGCAGCCCCTCCTGGGAAACTCGTGCTCGTCCTCTGAGTCTCCGACATGCAGAGACCTCGATGGCAGCTGCAGAAATGAAGGGCTGCGTTGAGTTGTCGAGAAGCAAGAACATAGCCAGCGCCTTGTGTTTGGGAGTCAGCAGCTGCTGGACTTTTGCGATTGCTTTCACTGTGCACTGAATGCCAGGACGGCATGTGCACGTTAAAACAACGAGCTGGGCAAGAGTAATCGAAAGATCACGGCCGTCAGAAAACAGCTTATATATTGCCCTGGAAAGAGCAATGTTTTTGGAGTTTGCAATAAAATCGTGTTTCTGGACAAGGGAGGCATAAGTGCGCTGCGCTTCTAAGCTATCTCCTTGCGAGACACACTGCCAAAGCTTTTCGCTATGATGCAGTCTAGTTGCAGACGCACACTACGGCTCTCCGGAGCTGTCCGAAGCCAAGCGCCGGTGGCCGGCGTCTTTCGGCTGAAGCAGCGCTTCGGAGCGTAGGGCTGCCGCTCCGCTGTTGTGTGCGCGAAGCAGCCGCTTCTCCTGCTCCGGGAGCCGGACAGAGCGGTAGCTTGTACGAGGGCGAAGAACGAAGCCGCAGAGCACCGGGCTTCTGCGCGCACCCTAAGGACTGCTAGAGGACGGTGGTGGCCGCTCGCTTGCCTCTTCAATTCCCTTCTAGCATCCTTATGGAAGGTGTTCCAGGACAAATTCCCTGAGTTTTGAATTCCTCCTGATGCAGCCCCTCCTGGGAAACTCGTGCTCGTCCTCTGAGTCTCCGACATGCAGAGACCTCGATGGCAACTGCAGAAATGAAGGGCTGCGTTGAGTTGTCGAGAAGCAAGAACATAGCCAGCGCCTTGTGTTTGGGAGTCAGCAGCTGCTGGACTTTTGCGATTGCTTTCACTGTGCACTGAATGCCAGGACGGCATGTGCACGTTAAAACAACGAGCTGGGCAAGAGTAATCGAAAGATCACGGCCGTCAGAAAGCAGCTTATATATTGCCCTGGGAAGAGTACTGTTTTTGGAGTGTGCAGTAAAATCGTGTTTCTGGGCAAGGGAGGCATAAGTGCGCTGCGCTCCTAAGCTATCTCTCTGCGAGACACACTGCCAAAGCTTTTCGCTATGATGCAGTCTAGTGCAGACGCACACTACGGCTCTCCGGAGCTGTCCGAAGCCAAGCGCCGGTGGCCGGCGTCTTTCGGCTGAAGCAGCGCTTCGGAGCGTACGGCTGCCGCTCCGCTGCTGTGTGCGCGAAGCAGCCGCTTCTCCTCCTCCGGGAGCCGGACAGAGCGGTAGCTTGTACGAGGGCGAAGAACGAAGCCGCAGAGCACCGGGCTTCTGCGCGCACCCTAAGGACTGCTAGAGGACCGTAGTGGCCGCACGCCTGCCTCTTCAATTCTCTTCTAGCATCCTAATGGAAAGTTTTCCAGGACATATTTCTGGAGTTTTGAATTCCTCCTGATGCAGCCCCTCCTGGGAAACTCGTGCTCGTCCTCTGAGTCTCCGACATGCAGAGACCTCGATGGCAGCTGCAGAAATGAAGGGCTGCGTTGAGTTGTCGAGAAGCAAGAACATAGCCAGCGCCTTGTGTTTGGGAGTCAGCAGCTGCTGGACTTTTGCGATTGCTTTCACTGTGCACTGAATGCCAGGACGGCATGTGCACGTTAAAACAACGAGCTGGGCAAGAGTAATCGAAAGATCACGGCCGTCAGAAAGCAGCTTATATATTGCCCTGGGAAGAGTACTGTTTTTGGAGTGTGCAGTAAAATCGTGTTTCTGGGCAAGGGAGGCATAAGTGCGCTGCGCTCCTAAGCTATCTCTCTGCGAGACACACTGCCAAAGCTTTTCGCTATGATGCAGTCTAGTGCAGACGCACACTACGGCTCTCCGGAGCTGTCCGAAGCCAAGCGCCGGTGGCCGGCGTCTTTCGGCTGAAGCAGCGCTTCGGAGCGTACGGCTGCCGCTCCGCTGCTGTGTGCGCGAAGCAGCCGCTTCTCCTCCTCCGGGAGCCGGACAGAGCGGTAGCTTGTACGAGGGCGAAGAACGAAGCCGCAGAGCACCGGGCTTCTGCGCGCACCCTAAGGACTGCTAGAGGACCGTAGTGGCCGCACGCCTGCCTCTTCAATTCTCTTCTAGCATCCTAATGGAAAGTTTTCCAGGACATATTTCTGGAGTTTTGAATTCCTCCTGATGCAGCCCCTCCTGGGAAACTCGTGCTCGTCCTCTGAGTCTCCGACATGCAGAGACCTCGATGGCAGCTGCAGAAATGAAGGGCTGCGTTGAGTTGTCGAGAAGCAAGAACATAGCCAGCGCCTTGTGTTTGGGAGTCAGCAGCTGCTGGACTTTTGCGATTGCTTTCACTGTGCACTGAATGCCAGGACGGCATGTGCACGTTAAAACAACGAGCTGGGCAAGAGTAATCGAAAGATCACGGCCGTCAGAAAACAGCTTATATATTGCCCTGGAAAGAGCAATGTTTTTGGAGTTTGCAATAAAATCGTGTTTCTGGACAAGGGAGGCATAAGTGCGCTGCGCTCCTAAGCTATCTCCCTGCGAGACACACTGCCAAAGCTTTTCGCTATGATGCAGTCTAGTGCAGACGCACACTACGGCTCTCCGGAGCTGTCCGAAGCGAAGCGCCGGTGGCCGGCGTCTTTCGGCTGAAGCAGCGCTTCGGAGCGTAGGGCTGCCGCTCCGCTGCTGTGTGCGCGAAGCAGCCGCTTCTCCTGCTCCGGGAGCCGGACAGAGCGGTAGCTTGTACGAGGGCGAAGAACGTTGCCGCAGGGAGACGACATTGTGTGCACAGCCTTGCGACTGCTAGAGGACGGTGGCTAAAGCTCCCTGCCTTTTCAATGCACTGCTGGCATGCTTTATTGAAGGTGTTCCGAGACAACTTTCCTGGGTTTTGACTTCGTCCTGATGCAGCCTCTCCTGGGAAACTCGTGCTCGTCCCAGAAGGCTCGAGATACAGAAAACTCGATGGCAGCTGCAGAAATGAAGGACTCTGTTGAAGTGTGGAGAAGCAAGAACATAGCCAGCGCCTTGTGTTTGGGAGTCAGCAGCTGCTGGACTTTTGCGATTGCTTTCACTGTGCACTGAATGCCAGGACGGCACGTGCACGCTTAAACAACGAGCTGGGCAAGAGTAATCGAAAGATCACGGCCGTCAGAAAGCAGCTTATATATTGCCCTGGGAAGAGTACTGTTTTTGGAGTGTACAGTAAAATCGTGTTTCTGGACAAGGGAGGCATAAGTGCGCTGCGCTCCTAAGCTATCTCCCTGCGAGACACACTGCCAAAGCTTTTCGCTATGATGCAGTCTAGTTGCAGACGCACACTACGGCTCTCCGGAGCTGTCCGAAGCCAAGCGCCGGTGGCCGGCGTCTTTCGGCTGAAGCAGCGCTTCGGAGCGTAGGGCTGCCGCTCCGCTGTTGTGTGCGCGAAGCAGCCGCTTCTCCTGCTCCGGGAGCCGGACAGAGCGGTAGCTTGTACGAGGGCGAAGAACGAAGCCGCAGAGCACCGGGCTTCTGCGCGCACCCTAAGGACTGCTAGAGGACCGTGGTGGCCGCACGCCTGCCTCTTCAATTCTCTTCTAGCATCCTAATGGAAGGTGTTCCAGGACATATTTCTGGGGTTTTGAATTCCTCCTGATGCAGCCCCTCGTGGGAAACTCGTGCTCGTCCTCTGAGTCTCCGACATGCAGAGACCTCGATGGCAACTGCAGAAATGAAGGGCTGCGTTGAGTTGTCGAGAAGCAAGAACATAGCCAGCGCCTTGTGTTTGGGAGTCAGCAGCTGCTGGACTTTTGCGATTGCTTTCACTGTGCACTGAATGCCAGGACGGCATGTGCACGTTAAAACAACGAGCTGGGCAAGAGTAATCGAAAGATCACGGCCGTCAGAAAACAGCTTATATATTGCCTTGGAAAGAGCAATGTTTTTGGAGTTTGCAATAAAATCGTGTTTCTGGACAAGGGAGGCATAAGTGCGCTGCGCTCCTAAGCTATCTCCTTGCGAGACACACTGCCAAAGCTTTTCGCTATGATGCAGTCTAGTTGCAGACGCACACTACGGCTCTCCGGAGCTGTCCGAAGCCAAGCGCCGGTGGCCGGCGTCTTTCGGCTGAAGCAGCGCTTCGGAGCGTAGGGCTGCCGCTCCGCTGTTGTGTGCGCGAAGCAGCCGCTTCTCCTGCTCCGGGAGCCGGACAGAGCGGTAGCTTGTACGAGGGCGAAGAACGAAGCCGCAGAGCACCGGGCTTCTGCGCGCACCCTAAGGACTGCTAGAGGACGGTGGTGGCCGCTCGCTTGCCTCTTCAATTCCCTTCTAGCATCCTTATGGAAGGTGTTCCAGGACAAATTCCCTGAGTTTTGAATTCCTCCTGATGCAGCCCCTCCTGGGAAACTCGTGCTCGTCCTCTGAGTCTCCGACATGCAGAGACCTCGATGGCAACTGCAGAAATGAAGGGCTGCGTTGAGTTGTCGAGAAGCAAGAACATAGCCAGCGCCTTGTGTTTGGGAGTCAGCAGCTGCTGGACTTTTGCGATTGCTTTCACTGTGCACTGAATGCCAGGACGGCATGTGCACGTTAAAACAACGAGCTGGGCAAGAGTAATCGAAAGATCACGGCCGTCAGAAAGCAGCTTATATATTGCCCTGGGAAGAGTACTGTTTTTGGAGTGTGCAGTAAAATCGTGTTTCTGGGCAAGGGAGGCATAAGTGCGCTGCGCTCCTAAGCTATCTCTCTGCGAGACACACTGCCAAAGCTTTTCGCTATGATGCAGTCTAGTGCAGACGCACACTACGGCTCTCCGGAGCTGTCCGAAGCCAAGCGCCGGTGGCCGGCGTCTTTCGGCTGAAGCAGCGCTTCGGAGCGTAGGGCTGCCGCTCCGCTGCTGTGTGCGCGAAGCAGCCGCTTCTCCTGCTCCGGGAGCCGGACAGAGCGGTAGCTTGTACGAGGGCGAAGAACGTTGCCGCAGGGAGACGACATTGTGTGCACAGCCTTGCGACTGCTAGAGGACGGTGGCTAAAGCTCCCTGCCTTTTCAATGCACTGCTGGCATGCTTTATTGAAGGTGTTCCGAGACAACTTTCCTGGGTTTTGACTTCGTCCTGATGCAGCCCCTCCTGGGAAATTGGTGCTCGTCCCAGAAGGCTCGAGATGCAGAAAACTCGATGGCAGCTGCAGAAATGAAGGACTCTGTTGAAGTGTGGAGAAGCAAGAACGTAGACAAGCGCCTTGTGTTTGGGAGTCAGCAGCTGCTGGACTTTTGCGATTGCTTTCACTGTGCACTGAATGCCAGGACGGCACGTGCACGCTGAAACAACGAGCTGGGCAAGAGTAATCGAAAGATCACGGCCGTCAGAAAACAGCTTATATATTGCCCTGGGAAGAGTACTGTTTTTGGAGTGTACAGTAAAATCGTGTTTCTGGGCAAGGGAGGCATAAGTTCTCTGCGCTCCTAAGCTATCTCCCTGCGAGACACACTGCCAAAGCTTTTCGCTAGGATGCAGTCTAGTGCAGACGCACACTACGGCTCTCCGGAGCTGTCCGAAGCCAAGCGCCGGTGGCCGGCGTCTTTCGGCTGAAGCAGCGCTTCGGAGCGTACGGCTGCCGCTCCGCTGTTGTGTGCGCGAAGCAGCCGCTTCTCCTGCTCCGGGAGTCGGAGAGAGCGGTAGCTTGTACGAGGGCGAAGAACGAAGCCGCAGAGCACCGGGCTTTTGCGCACACCCTAAGGACTGCTAGAGGACGGTGGTGGCCGCTCGCCTGCCTCTTCAATTCCCTTCTAGCATCCTAATAGAAGGTGTTCCAGGACAAATTCCCTGAGTTTTGAATTCCTCCTGATGCAGCCTCTCCTGGGAAACTCGTGCTCGTCCTCTGAGTCTCCGACATGCAGAGACCTCGATGGCAGCTGCAGAAATGAAGGGCTGCGTTGAGTTGTCGAGAAGCAAGAACATAGCCAGCGCCTTGTGTTTGGGAGTCAGCAGCTGCTGGACTTTTGCGATTGCTTTCACTGTGCACTGAATGCCAGGACGGCATGTGCACGTTAAAACAACGAGCTGGGCAAGAGTAATCGAAAGATCACGGCCGTCAGAAAACAGCTTATATATTGCCTTGGAAAGAGCAATGTTTCTGGAGTTTGCAATAAAATCGTGTTTCTGGACAAGGGAGGCATAAGTGCGCTGCGCTCCTAAGCTATCTCTCTGCGAGACACACTGTCAAAGCTTTTCGCTAGGATGCAGTCTAGTGCAGACGCACACTACGGCTCTCCGGAGCTGTTCGAAGCCAAGCGCCGGTGGCCGGCGTCTTTCGGCTGAAGCAGCGCTTCGGAGCGTACGGCTGCCGCTCCGCTGTTGTGTGCGCGAAGCAGCCGCTTCTCCTGCTCCGGGAGCCGGACAGAGCGGTAGCTTGTACGGGGGCGAAGAACGAAGCCGCAGAGCACCGGGCTTTTGCGCACACCCTAAGGACTGCTAGAGGACGGTGGTGGCCGCTCGCCTGCCTCTTCAATTCCCTTCTAGCATCCTAATGGAAGGTGTTCCAGTACAAATTCCCTGAGTTTTGAATTCCTCCTGATGCAGCCTCTCCTGGGAAACTCGTGCTCGTCCTCTGAGTCTCCGACATGCAGAGACCTCGATGGCAGCTGCAGAAATGAAGGGCTGCGTTGAGTTGTCGAGAAGCAAGAACATAGCCAGCGCCTTGTGTTTGGGAGTCAGCAGCTGCTGGACTTTTGCGATTGCTTTCACTGTGCACTGAATGCCAGGACGGCATGTGCACGTTAAAACAACGAGCTGGGCAAGAGTAATCGAAAGATCACGGCCGTCAGAAAGCAGCTTATATATTGCCCTGGAAAGAGCAATGTTTTTGGAGTTTGCAATAAAATCGTGTTTCTGGACAAGGGAGGCATAAGTGCGCTGCGCTCCTAAGCTATCTCCTTGCGAGACACACTGCCAAAGCTTTTCGCTATGATGCAGTCTAGTTGCAGACGCACACTACGGCTCTCCGGAGCTGTCCGAAGCCAAGCGCCGGTGGCCGGCGTCTTTCGGCTGAAGCAGCGCTTCGGAGCGTAGGGCTGCCGCTCCGCTGTTGTGTGCGCGAAGCAGCCGCTTCTCCTGCTCCGGGAGCCGGACAGAGCGGTAGCTTGTACGAGGGCGAAGAACGAAGCCGCAGAGCACCGGGCTTCTGCGCGCACCCTAAGGACTGCTAGAGGACGGTGGTGGCCGCTCGCTTGCCTCTTCAATTCCCTTCTAGCATCCTTATGGAAGGTGTTCCAGGACAAATTCCCTGAGTTTTGAATTCCTCCTGATGCAGCCCCTCCTGGGAAACTCGTGCTCGTCCTCTGAGTCTCCGACATGCAGAGACCTCGATGGCAACTGCAGAAATGAAGGGCTGCGTTGAGTTGTCGAGAAGCAAGAACATAGCCAGCGCCTTGTGTTTGGGAGTCAGCAGCTGCTGGACTTTTGCGATTGCTTTCACTGTGCACTGAATGCCAGGACGGCATGTGCACGTTAAAACAACGAGCTGGGCAAGAGTAATCGAAAGATCACGGCCGTCAGAAAGCAGCTTATATATTGCCCTGGGAAGAGTACTGTTTTTGGAGTGTGCAGTAAAATCGTGTTTCTGGGCAAGGGAGGCATAAGTGCGCTGCGCTCCTAAGCTATCTCTCTGCGAGACACACTGCCAAAGCTTTTCGCTATGATGCAGTCTAGTGCAGACGCACACTACGGCTCTCCGGAGCTGTCCGAAGCCAAGCGCCGGTGGCCGGCGTCTTTCGGCTGAAGCAGCGCTTCGGAGCGTAGGGCTGCCGCTCCGCTGCTGTGTGCGCGAAGCAGCCGCTTCTCCTGCTCCGGGAGCCGGACAGAGCGGTAGCTTGTACGAGGGCGAAGAACGTTGCCGCAGGGAGACGACATTGTGTGCACAGCCTTGCGACTGCTAGAGGACGGTGGCTAAAGCTCCCTGCCTTTTCAATGCACTGCTGGCATGCTTTATTGAAGGTGTTCCGAGACAACTTTCCTGGGTTTTGACTTCGTCCTGATGCAGCCCCTCCTGGGAAATTGGTGCTCGTCCCAGAAGGCTCGAGATGCAGAAAACTCGATGGCAGCTGCAGAAATGAAGGACTCTGTTGAAGTGTGGAGAAGCAAGAACGTAGACAAGCGCCTTGTGTTTGGGAGTCAGCAGCTGCTGGACTTTTGCGATTGCTTTCACTGTGCACTGAATGCCAGGAAGGCACGTGCACGCTGCAACAACCAGCTGGGCAAGAGTGGGCAGAAGAGAACGGGCTTTAGACAGCAGCTTACATAGTACCATGGAAAGAGCAGTGTTTTTGGAGTGTGCAGCAAATCCGTGTTTCTGGACAAGGGAGGCATAAGTGCGCTGCGCTCCTAAGCTATCTCTCTGCGAGACACACTGTCAAAGCTTTTCGCTAGGATGCAGTCTAGTGCAGACGCACACTACGGCTCTCCGGAGCTGTTCGAAGCCAAGCGCCGGTGGCCGGCGTCTTTCGGCTGAAGCAGCGCTTCGGAGCGTAGGGCTGCCGCTCCGCTGCTGTGTGCGCGAAGCAGCCGCTTCTCCTGCTCCGGGAGCCGGACAGAGCGGTAGCTTGTACGAGGGCGAAGAACGAAGCCGAAGAGCACCGGGCTTCTGCGCGCACCCTAAGGACTGCTAGAGGACCGTGGTGGCCGCACGCCTGCCTCTTCAATTCCCTTCTAGCATCCTTATGGAAGGTGTTCCAGGACATATTTCTGGGGTTTTGAATTCCTCCTGATGCAGCCCCTCCTGGGAAACTCGTGCTCGTCCTCTGAGTCTCCGACATGCAGAGACCTCGATGGCAACTGCAGAAATGAAGGGCTGCGTTGAGTTGTCGAGAAGCAAGAACATAGCCAGCGCCTTGTGTTTGGGAGTCAGCAGCTGCTGGACTTTTGCGATTGCTTTCACTGTGCACTGAATGCCAGGACGGCATGTGCACGTTAAAACAACGAGCTGGGCAAGAGTAATCGAAAGATCACGGCCGTCAGAAAGCAGCTTATATATTGCCCTGGGAAGAGTACTGTTTTTGGAGTGTGCAGTAAAATCGTGTTTCTGGGCAAGGGAGGCATAAGTGCGCTGCGCTCCTAAGCTATCTCCCTGCGAGACACACTGTCAAAGCTTTTCGCTATGATGCAGTCTAGTGCAGACGCACACTACGGCTCTCCGGAGCTGTCCGAAGCCAAGCGCCGGTGGCCGGCGTCTTTCGGCTGAAGCAGCGCTTCGGAGCGTACGGCTGCCGCTCCGCTGCTGTGTGCGCGAAGCAGCCGCTTCTCCTGCTCCGGGAGCCGGACAGAGCGGTAGCTTGTACGAGGGCGAAGAACGTTGCCGCAGGGAGACGACATTGTGTGCACAGCCTTGCGACTGCTAGAGGACGGTGGCTAAAGCTCCCTGCCTTTTCAATGCACTGCTGGCATGCTTTATTGAAGGTGTTCCGAGACAACTTTCCTGGGTTTTGACTTCGTCCTGATGCAGCCCCTCCTGGGAAATTGGTGCTCGTCCCAGAAGGCTCGAGATGCAGAAAACTCGATGGCAGCTGCAGAAATGAAGGACTCTGTTGAAGTGTGGAGAAGCAAGAACGTAGACAAGCGCCTTGTGTTTGGGAGTCAGCAGCTGCTGGACTTTTGCGATTGCTTTCACTGTGCACTGAATGCCAGGACGGCACGTGCACGCTGAAACAACGAGCTGGGCAAGAGTAATCGAAAGATCACGGCCGTCAGAAAACAGCTTATATATTGCCCTGGGAAGAGTACTGTTTTTGGAGTGTACAGTAAAATCGTGTTTCTGGACAAGGGAGGCATAAGTTCTCTGCGCTCCTAAGCTATCTCTCTGCGAGACACACTGCCAAAGCTTTTCGCTATGATGCAGTCTAGTGCAGACGCACACTACGGCTCTCCGGAGCTGTCCGAAGCCAAGCGCCGGTGGCCGGCGTCTTTCGGCTGAAGCAGCGCTTCGGAGCGTACGGCTGCCGCTCCGCTGTTGTGTGCGCGAAGCAGCCGCTTCTCCTGCTCCGGGAGCCGGACAGAGCGGTAGCTTGTACGGGGGCGAAGAACGAAGCCGCAGAGCACCGGGCTTTTGCGCACACCCTAAGGACTGCTAGAGGACGGTGGTGGCCGCTCGCCTGCCTCTTCAATTCCCTTCTAGCATCCTAATGGAAGGTGTTCCAGACAAATTCCCTGAGTTTTGAATTCCTCCTGATGCAGCCTCTCCTGGGAAACTCGTGCTCGTCCTCTGAGTCTCCGACATGCAGAGACCTCGATGGCAGCTGCAGAAATGAAGGGCTGCGTTGAGTTGTCGAGAAGCAAGAACATAGCCAGCGCCTTGTGTTTGGGAGTCAGCAGCTGCTGGACTTTTGCGATTGCTTTCACTGTGCACTGAATGCCAGGACGGCATGTGCACGTTAAAACAACGAGCTGGGCAAGAGTAATCGAAAGATCACGGCCGTCAGAAAACAGCTTATACATTGCCCTGGAAAGAGCCATGTTTTTGGAGTTTGCAATAAAATCGTGTTTCTGGACAAGGGAGGCATAAGTGCGCTGCGCTCCTAAGCTATCTCCCTGCGAGACACACTGCCAAAGCTTTTCGCTATGATGCAGTCTAGTTGCAGACGCACACTACGGCTCTCCGGAGCTGTCCGAAGCCAAGCGCCGGTGGCCGGCGTCTTTCGGCTGAAGCAGCGCTTCGGAGCGTAGGGCTGCCGCTCCGCTGTTGTGTGCGCGAAGCAGCCGCTTCTCCTGCTCCGGGAGCCGGACAGAGCGGTAGCTTGTACGAGGGCGAAGAACGAAGCCGCAGAGCACCGGGCTTCTGCGCGCACCCTAAGGACTGCTAGAGGACGGTGGTGGCCGCTCGCTTGCCTCTTCAATTCCCTTCTAGCATCCTTATGGAAGGTGTTCCAGGACAAATTCCCTGAGTTTTGAATTCCTCCTGATGCAGCCCCTCCTGGGAAACTCGTGCTCGTCCTCTGAGTCTCCGACATGCAGAGACCTCGATGGCAACTGCAGAAATGAAGGGCTGCGTTGAGTTGTCGAGAAGCAAGAACATAGCCAGCGCCTTGTGTTTGGGAGTCAGCAGCTGCTGGACTTTTGCGATTGCTTTCACTGTGCACTGAATGCCAGGACGGCATGTGCACGTTAAAACAACGAGCTGGGCAAGAGTAATCGAAAGATCACGGCCGTCAGAAAGCAGCTTATATATTGCCCTGGGAAGAGTACTGTTTTTGGAGTGTGCAGTAAAATCGTGTTTCTGGGCAAGGGAGGCATAAGTGCGCTGCGCTCCTAAGCTATCTCTCTGCGAGACACACTGCCAAAGCTTTTCGCTATGATGCAGTCTAGTGCAGACGCACACTACGGCTCTCCGGAGCTGTCCGAAGCCAAGCGCCGGTGGCCGGCGTCTTTCGGCTGAAGCAGCGCTTCGGAGCGTACGGCTGCCGCTCCGCTGCTGTGTGCGCGAAGCAGCCGCTTCTCCTGCTCCGGGAGCCGGACAGAGCGGTAGCTTGTACGAGGGCGAAGAACGTTGCCGCAGGGAGACGACATTGTGTGCACAGCCTTGCGACTGCTAGAGGACGGTGGCTAAAGCTCCCTGCCTTTTCAATGCACTGCTGGCATGCTTTATTGAAGGTGTTCCGAGACAACTTTCCTGGGTTTTGACTTCGTCCTGATGCAGCCCCTCCTGGGAAATTGGTGCTCGTCCCAGAAGGCTCGAGATGCAGAAAACTCGATGGCAGCTGCAGAAATGAAGGACTCTGTTGAAGTGTGGAGAAGCAAGAACGTAGACAAGCGCCTTGTGTTTGGGAGTCAGCAGCTGCTGGACTTTTGCGATTGCTTTCACTGTGCACTGAATGCCAGGACGGCACGTGCACGCTGAAACAACGAGCTGGGCAAGAGTAATCGAAAGATCACGGCCGTCAGAAAACAGCTTATATATTGCCCTGGGAAGAGTACTGTTTTTGGAGTGTACAGTAAAATCGTGTTTCTGGGCAAGGGAGGCATAAGTTCTCTGCGCTCCTAAGCTATCTCCCTGCGAGACACACTGCCAAAGCTTTTCGCTAGGATGCAGTCTAGTGCAGACGCACACTACGGCTCTCCGGAGCTGTCCGAAGCCAAGCGCCGCTGGCCGGCGTCTTTCGGCTGAAGCAGCGCTTCGGAGCGTACGGCTGCCGCTCCGCTGTTGTGTGCGCGAAGCAGCCGCTTCTCCTGCTCCGGGAGCCGGACAGAGCGGTAGCTTGTACGGGGGCGAAGAACGAAGCCGCAGAGCACCGGGCTTTTGCGCACACCCTAAGGACTGCTAGAGGACGGTGGTGGCCGCTCGCTTGCCTCTTCAATTCCCTTCTAGCATCCTAATAGAAGGTGTTCCAGGACAAATTCCCTGAGTTTTGAATTCCTCCTGATGCAGCCTCTCCTGGGAAACTCGTGCTCGTCCTCTGAGTCTCCGACATGCAGAGACCTCGATGGCAGCTGCAGAAATGAAGGGCTGCGTTGAGTTGTCGAGAAGCAAGAACATAGCCAGCGCCTTGTGTTTGGGAGTCAGCAGCTGCTGGACTTTTGCGATTGCTTTCACTGTGCACTGAATGCCAGGACGGCATGTGCACGTTAAAACAACGAGCTGGGCAAGAGTAATCGAAAGATCACGGCCGTCAGAAAACAGCTTATATATTGCCTTGGAAAGAGCAATGTTTCTGGAGTTTGCAATAAAATCGTGTTTCTGGACAAGGGAGGCATAAGTGCGCTGCGCTCCTAAGCTATCTCTCTGCGAGACACACTGTCAAAGCTTTTCGCTAGGATGCAGTCTAGTGCAGACGCACACTACGGCTCTCCGGAGCTGTTCGAAGCCAAGCGCCGCTGGCCGGCGTCTTTCGGCTGAAGCAGCGCTTCGGAGCGTACGGCTGCCGCTCCGCTGTTGTGTGCGCGAAGCAGCCGCTTCTCCTGCTCCGGGAGCCGGACAGAGCGGTAGCTTGTACGGGGGCGAAGAACGAAGCCGCAGAGCACCGGGCTTTTGCGCACACCCTAAGGACTGCTAGAGGACGGTGGTGGCCGCTCGCCTGCCTCTTCAATTCCCTTCTAGCATCCTAATGGAAGGTGTTCCAGTACAAATTCCCTGAGTTTTGAATTCCTCCTGATGCAGCCTCTCCTGGGAAACTCGTGCTCGTCCTCTGAGTCTCCGACATGCAGAGACCTCGATGGCAGCTGCAGAAATGAAGGGCTGCGTTGAGTTGTCGAGAAGCAAGAACATAGCCAGCGCCTTGTGTTTGGGAGTCAGCAGCTGCTGGACTTTTGCGATTGCTTTCACTGTGCACTGAATGCCAGGACGGCATGTGCACGTTAAAACAACGAGCTGGGCAAGAGTAATCGAAAGATCACGGCCGTCAGAAAGCAGCTTATATATTGCCCTGGGAAGAGTACTGTTTTTGGAGTGTGCAGTAAAATCGTGTTTCTGGGCAAGGGAGGCATAAGTGCGCTGCGCTCCTAAGCTATCTCTCTGCGAGACACACTGCCAAAGCTTTTCGCTATGATGCAGTCTAGTGCAGACGCACACTACGGCTCTCCGGAGCTGTCCGAAGCCAAGCGCCGGTGGCCGGCGTCTTTCGGCTGAAGCAGCGCTTCGGAGCGTACGGCTGCCGCTCCGCTGCTGTGTGCGCGAAGCAGCCGCTTCTCCTGCTCCGGGAGCCGGACAGAGCGGTAGCTTGTACGAGGGCGAAGAACGTTGCCGCAGGGAGACGACATTGTGTGCACAGCCTTGCGACTGCTAGAGGACGGTGGCTAAAGCTCCCTGCCTTTTCAATGCACTGCTGGCATGCTTTATTGAAGGTGTTCCGAGACAACTTTCCTGGGTTTTGACTTCGTCCTGATGCAGCCCCTCCTGGGAAATTGGTGCTCGTCCCAGAAGGCTCGAGATGCAGAAAACTCGATGGCAGCTGCAGAAATGAAGGACTCTGTTGAAGTGTGGAGAAGCAAGAACGTAGACAAGCGCCTTGTGTTTGGGAGTCAGCAGCTGCTGGACTTTTGCGATTGCTTTCACTGTGCACTGAATGCCAGGACGGCACGTGCACGCTGAAACAACGAGCTGGGCAAGAGTAATCGAAAGATCACGGCCGTCAGAAAACAGCTTATATATTGCCCTGGGAAGAGTACTGTTTTTGGAGTGTACAGTAAAATCGTGTTTCTGGGCAAGGGAGGCATAAGTGCGCTGCGCTCCTAAGCTATCTCCCTGCGAGACACACTGCCAAAGCTTTTCGCTAGGATGCAGTCTAGTGCAGACGCACACTACGGCTCTCCGGAGCTGTCCGAAGCCAAGCGCCGCTGGCCGGCGTCTTTCGGCTGAAGCAGCGCTTCGGAGCGTACGGCTGCCGCTCCGCTGTTGTGTGCGCGAAGCAGCCGCTTCTCCTGCTCCGGGAGCCGGACAGAGCGGTAGCTTGTACGGGGGCGAAGAACGAAGCCGCAGAGCACCGGGCTTTTGCGCACACCCTAAGGACTGCTAGAGGACGGTGGTGGCCGCTCGCTTGCCTCTTCAATTCCCTTCTAGCATCCTAATAGAAGGTGTTCCAGGACAAATTCCCTGAGTTTTGAATTCCTCCTGATGCAGCCTCTCCTGGGAAACTCGTGCTCGTCCTCTGAGTCTCCGACATGCAGAGACCTCGATGGCAGCTGCAGAAATGAAGGGCTGCGTTGAGTTGTCGAGAAGCAAGAACATAGCCAGCGCCTTGTGTTTGGGAGTCAGCAGCTGCTGGACTTTTGCGATTGCTTTCACTGTGCACTGAATGCCAGGACGGCATGTGCACGTTAAAACAACGAGCTGGGCAAGAGTAATCGAAAGATCACGGCCGTCAGAAAACAGCTTATATATTGCCTTGGAAAGAGCAATGTTTCTGGAGTTTGCAATAAAATCGTGTTTCTGGACAAGGGAGGCATAAGTGCGCTGCGCTCCTAAGCTATCTCTCTGCGAGACACACTGTCAAAGCTTTTCGCTAGGATGCAGTCTAGTGCAGACGCACACTACGGCTCTCCGGAGCTGTTCGAAGCCAAGCGCCGGTGGCCGGCGTCTTTCGGCTGAAGCAGCGCTTCGGAGCGTAGGGCTGCCGCTCCGCTGTTGTGTGCGCGAAGCAGCCGCTTCTCCTGCTCCGGGAGCCGGACAGAGCGGTAGCTTGTACGGGGGCGAAGAACGAAGCCGCAGAGCACCGGGCTTTTGCGCACACCCTAAGGACTGCTAGAGGACGGTGGTGGCCGCTCGCCTGCCTCTTCAATTCCCTTCTAGCATCCTAATGGAAGGTGTTCCAGTACAAATTCCCTGAGTTTTGAATTCCTCCTGATGCAGCCTCTCCTGGGAAACTCGTGCTCGTCCTCTGAGTCTCCGACATGCAGAGACCTCGATGGCAGCTGCAGAAATGAAGGGCTGCGTTGAGTTGTCGAGAAGCAAGAACATAGCCAGCGCCTTGTGTTTGGGAGTCAGCAGCTGCTGGACTTTTGCGATTGCTTTCACTGTGCACTGAATGCCAGGACGGCATGTGCACGTTAAAACAACGAGCTGGGCAAGAGTAATCGAAAGATCACGGCCGTCAGAAAACAGCTTATATATTGCCCTGGAAAGAGCAATGTTTTTGGAGTTTGCAATAAAATCGTGTTTCTGGACAAGGGAGGCATAAGTGCGCTGCGCTCCTAAGCTATCTCCTTGCGAGACACACTGCCAAAGCTTTTCGCTATGATGCAGTCTAGTTGCAGACGCACACTACGGCTCTCCGGAGCTGTCCGAAGCCAAGCGCCGGTGGCCGGCGTCTTTCGGCTGAAGCAGCGCTTCGGAGCGTAGGGCTGCCGCTCCGCTGTTGTGTGCGCGAAGCAGCCGCTTCTCCTGCTCCGGGAGCCGGACAGAGCGGTAGCTTGTACGAGGGCGAAGAACGAAGCCGCAGAGCACCGGGCTTCTGCGCGCACCCTAAGGACTGCTAGAGGACGGTGGTGGCCGCTCGCTTGCCTCTTCAATTCCCTTCTAGCATCCTTATGGAAGGTGTTCCAGGACAAATTCCCTGAGTTTTGAATTCCTCCTGATGCAGCCCCTCCTGGGAAACTCGTGCTCGTCCTCTGAGTCTCCGACATGCAGAGACCTCGATGGCAACTGCAGAAATGAAGGGCTGCGTTGAGTTGTCGAGAAGCAAGAACATAGCCAGCGCCTTGTGTTTGGGAGTCAGCAGCTGCTGGACTTTTGCGATTGCTTTCACTGTGCACTGAATGCCAGGACGGCATGTGCACGTTAAAACAACGAGCTGGGCAAGAGTAATCGAAAGATCACGGCCGTCAGAAAGCAGCTTATATATTGCCCTGGGAAGAGTACTGTTTTTGGAGTGTGCAGTAAAATCGTGTTTCTGGGCAAGGGAGGCATAAGTGCGCTGCGCTCCTAAGCTATCTCTCTGCGAGACACACTGCCAAAGCTTTTCGCTATGATGCAGTCTAGTGCAGACGCACACTACGGCTCTCCGGAGCTGTCCGAAGCCAAGCGCCGGTGGCCGGCGTCTTTCGGCTGAAGCAGCGCTTCGGAGCGTACGGCTGCCGCTCCGCTGCTGTGTGCGCGAAGCAGCCGCTTCTCCTGCTCCGGGAGCCGGACAGAGCGGTAGCTTGTACGAGGGCGAAGAACGTTGCCGCAGGGAGACGACATTGTGTGCACAGCCTTGCGACTGCTAGAGGACGGTGGCTAAAGCTCCCTGCCTTTTCAATGCACTGCTGGCATGCTTTATTGAAGGTGTTCCGAGACAACTTTCCTGGGTTTTGACTTCGTCCTGATGCAGCCCCTCCTGGGAAATTGGTGCTCGTCCCAGAAGGCTCGAGATGCAGAAAACTCGATGGCAGCTGCAGAAATGAAGGACTCTGTTGAAGTGTGGAGAAGCAAGAACGTAGACAAGCGCCTTGTGTTTGGGAGTCAGCAGCTGCTGGACTTTTGCGATTGCTTTCACTGTGCAGTGAATGCCAGGAAGGCACGTGCACGCTGCAACAACCAGCTGGGCAAGAGTGGGCAGAAGAGAACGGGCGTCAGACAGCAGCTTACATAGTACCATGGAAAGAGCAGTGTTTTTGGAGTGTGCAGCAAATCCGTGTTTCTGGACAAGGGAGGCATAAGTGCGCTGCGCTCCTAAGGTATCTCTCTGCGAGACACACTGTCAAAGCTTTTCGCTAGGATGCAGTCTAGTGCAGACGCACACTACGGCTCTCCGGAGCTGTCCGAAGCGAAGCGCCGGTGGCCGGCGTCTTTCGGCTGAAGCAGCGCTTCGGAGCGTACGGCTGCCGCTCCGCTGTTGTGTGCGCGAAGCAGCCGCTTCTCCTGCTCCGGGAGCCGGACAGAGCGGTAGCTTGTACGAGGGCGAAGAACGAAGCCGAAGAGCACCGGGCTTCTGCGCGCACCCTAAGGACTGCTAGAGGACCGTGGTGGCCGCACGCCTGCCTCTTCAATTCCCTTCTAGCATCCTTATGGAAGGTGTTCCAGGACATATTTCTGGGGTTTTGAATTCCTCCTGATGCAGCCCCTCGTGGGAAACTCGTGCTCGTCCTCTGAGTCTCCGACATGCAGAGACCTCGATGGCAACTGCAGAAATGAAGGGCTGCGTTGAGTTGTCGAGAAGCAAGAACATAGCCAGCGCCTTGTGTTTGGGAGTCAGCAGCTGCTGGACTTTTGCGATTGCTTTCACTGTGCACTGAATGCCAGGACGGCATGTGCACGTTAAAACAACGAGCTGGGCAAGAGTAATCGAAAGATCACGGCCGTCAGAAAGCAGCTTATATATTGCCCTGGGAAGAGTACTGTTTTTGGAGTGTGCAGTAAAATCGTGTTTCTGGGCAAGGGAGGCATAAGTGCGCTGCGCTCCTAAGCTATCTCCCTGCGAGACACACTGTCAAAGCTTTTCGCTATGATGCAGTCTAGTGCAGACGCACACTACGGCTCTCCGGAGCTGTCCGAAGCCAAGCGCCGGTGGCCGGCGTCTTTCGGCTGAAGCAGCGCTTCGGAGCGTACGGCTGCCGCTCCGCTGCTGTGTGCGCGAAGCAGCCGCTTCTCCTGCTCCGGGAGCCGGACAGAGCGGTAGCTTGTACGAGGGCGAAGAACGTTGCCGCAGGGAGACGACATTGTGTGCACAGCCTTGCGACTGCTAGAGGACGGTGGCTAAAGCTCCCTGCCTTTTCAATGCACTGCTGGCATGCTTTATTGAAGGTGTTCCGAGACAACTTTCCTGGGTTTTGACTTCGTCCTGATGCAGCCCCTCCTGGGAAATTGGTGCTCGTCCCAGAAGGCTCGAGATGCAGAAAACTCGATGGCAGCTGCAGAAATGAAGGACTCTGTTGAAGTGTGGAGAAGCAAGAACGTAGACAAGCGCCTTGTGTTTGGGAGTCAGCAGCTGCTGGACTTTTGCGATTGCTTTCACTGTGCACTGAATGCCAGGACGGCACGTGCACGCTGAAACAACGAGCTGGGCAAGAGTAATCGAAAGATCACGGCCGTCAGAAAACAGCTTATATATTGCCCTGGGAAGAGTACTGTTTTTGGAGTGTACAGTAAAATCGTGTTTCTGGGCAAGGGAGGCATAAGTTCTCTGCGCTCCTAAGCTATCTCCCTGCGAGACACACTGCCAAAGCTTTTCGCTAGGATGCAGTCTAGTGCAGACGCACACTACGGCTCTCCGGAGCTGTCCGAAGCCAAGCGCCGCTGGCCGGCGTCTTTCGGCTGAAGCAGCGCTTCGGAGCGTACGGCTGCCGCTCCGCTGTTGTGTGCGCGAAGCAGCCGCTTCTCCTGCTCCGGGAGCCGGACAGAGCGGTAGCTTGTACGGGGGCGAAGAACGAAGCCGCAGAGCACCGGGCTTTTGCGCACACCCTAAGGACTGCTAGAGGACGGTGGTGGCCGCTCGCTTGCCTCTTCAATTCCCTTCTAGCATCCTAATAGAAGGTGTTCCAGGACAAATTCCCTGAGTTTTGAATTCCTCCTGATGCAGCCTCTCCTGGGAAACTCGTGCTCGTCCTCTGAGTCTCCGACATGCAGAGACCTCGATGGCAGCTGCAGAAATGAAGGGCTGCGTTGAGTTGTCGAGAAGCAAGAACATAGCCAGCGCCTTGTGTTTGGGAGTCAGCAGCTGCTGGACTTTTGCGATTGCTTTCACTGTGCACTGAATGCCAGGACGGCATGTGCACGTTAAAACAACGAGCTGGGCAAGAGTAATCGAAAGATCACGGCCGTCAGAAAACAGCTTATATATTGCCTTGGAAAGAGCAATGTTTCTGGAGTTTGCAATAAAATCGTGTTTCTGGACAAGGGAGGCATAAGTGCGCTGCGCTCCTAAGCTATCTCTCTGCGAGACACACTGTCAAAGCTTTTCGCTAGGATGCAGTCTAGTGCAGACGCACACTACGGCTCTCCGGAGCTGTTCGAAGCCAAGCGCCGGTGGCCGGCGTCTTTCGGCTGAAGCAGCGCTTCGGAGCGTACGGCTGCCGCTCCGCTGTTGTGTGCGCGAAGCAGCCGCTTCTCCTGCTCCGGGAGCCGGACAGAGCGGTAGCTTGTACGGGGGCGAAGAACGAAGCCGCAGAGCACCGGGCTTTTGCGCACACCCTAAGGACTGCTAGAGGACGGTGGTGGCCGCTCGCCTGCCTCTTCAATTCCCTTCTAGCATCCTAATGGAAGGTGTTCCAGTACAAATTCCCTGAGTTTTGAATTCCTCCTGATGCAGCCTCTCCTGGGAAACTCGTGCTCGTCCTCTGAGTCTCCGACATGCAGAGACCTCGATGGCAGCTGCAGAAATGAAGGGCTGCGTTGAGTTGTCGAGAAGCAAGAACATAGCCAGCGCCTTGTGTTTGGGAGTCAGCAGCTGCTGGACTTTTGCGATTGCTTTCACTGTGCACTGAATGCCAGGACGGCATGTGCACGTTAAAACAGGGAGCTGGGCAAGAGTAATCGAAAGATCACGGCCGTCAGAAAACAGCTTATATATTGCCCTGGAAAGAGCAATGTTTTTGGAGTTTGCAATAAAATCGTGTTTCTGGACAAGGGAGGCATAAGTGCGCTGCGCTCCTAAGCTATCTCCTTGCGAGACACACTGCCAAAGCTTTTCGCTATGATGCAGTCTAGTTGCAGACGCACACTACGGCTCTCCGGAGCTGTCCGAAGCCAAGCGCCGGTGGCCGGCGTCTTTCGGCTGAAGCAGCGCTTCGGAGCGTAGGGCTGCCGCTCCGCTGTTGTGTGCGCGAAGCAGCCGCTTCTCCTGCTCCGGGAGCCGGACAGAGCGGTAGCTTGTACGAGGGCGAAGAACGAAGCCGCAGAGCACCGGGCTTCTGCGCGCACCCTAAGGACTGCTAGAGGACGGTGGTGGCCGCTCGCTTGCCTCTTCAATTCCCTTCTAGCATCCTTATGGAAGGTGTTCCAGGACAAATTCCCTGAGTTTTGAATTCCTCCTGATGCAGCCCCTCCTGGGAAACTCGTGCTCGTCCTCTGAGTCTCCGACATGCAGAGACCTCGATGGCAACTGCAGAAATGAAGGGCTGCGTTGAGTTGTCGAGAAGCAAGAACATAGCCAGCGCCTTGTGTTTGGGAGTCAGCAGCTGCTGGACTTTTGCGATTGCTTTCACTGTGCACTGAATGCCAGGACGGCATGTGCACGTTAAAACAACGAGCTGGGCAAGAGTAATCGAAAGATCACGGCCGTCAGAAAGCAGCTTATATATTGCCCTGGGAAGAGTACTGTTTTTGGAGTGTGCAGTAAAATCGTGTTTCTGGGCAAGGGAGGCATAAGTGCGCTGCGCTCCTAAGCTATCTCTCTGCGAGACACACTGCCAAAGCTTTTCGCTATGATGCAGTCTAGTGCAGACGCACACTACGGCTCTCCGGAGCTGTCCGAAGCCAAGCGCCGGTGGCCGGCGTCTTTCGGCTGAAGCAGCGCTTCGGAGCGTACGGCTGCCGCTCCGCTGCTGTGTGCGCGAAGCAGCCGCTTCTCCTGCTCCGGGAGCCGGACAGAGCGGTAGCTTGTACGAGGGCGAAGAACGTTGCCGCAGGGAGACGACATTGTGTGCACAGCCTTGCGACTGCTAGAGGACGGTGGCTAAAGCTCCCTGCCTTTTCAATGCACTGCTGGCATGCTTTATTGAAGGTGTTCCGAGACAACTTTCCTGGGTTTTGACTTCGTCCTGATGCAGCCCCTCCTGGGAAATTGGTGCTCGTCCCAGAAGGCTCGAGATGCAGAAAACTCGATGGCAGCTGCAGAAATGAAGGACTCTGTTGAAGTGTGGAGAAGCAAGAACGTAGACAAGCGCCTTGTGTTTGGGAGTCAGCAGCTGCTGGACTTTTGCGATTGCTTTCACTGTGCACTGAATGCCAGGAAGGCACGTGCACGCTGCAACAACCAGCTGGGCAAGAGTGGGCAGAAGAGAACGGGCTTTAGACAGCAGCTTACATAGTACCATGGAAAGAGCAGTGTTTTTGGAGTGTGCAGCAAATCCGTGTTTCTGGACAAGGGAGGCATAAGTGCGCTGCGCTCCTAAGGTATCTCTCTGCGAGACACACTGCCAAAGCTTTTCGCTAGGATGCAGTCTAGTGCAGACGCACACTACGGCTCTCCGGAGCTGTCCGAAGCGAAGCGCCGGTGGCCGGCGTCTTTCGGCTGAAGCAGCGCTTCGGAGCGTACGTCTGCCGCTCCGCTGTTGTGTGCGCGAAGCAGCCGCTTCTCCTGCTCCGGGAGCCGGACAGAGCGGTAGCTTGTACGAGGGCGAAGAACGAAGCCGAAGAGCACCGGGCTTCTGCGCGCACCCTAAGGACTGCTAGAGGACCGTGGTGGCCGCACGCCTGCCTCTTCAATTCCCTTCTAGCATCCTTATGGAAGGTGTTCCAGGACATATTTCTGGGGTTTTGAATTCCTCCTGATGCAGCCCCTCGTGGGAAACTCGTGCTCGTCCTCTGAGTCTCCGACATGCAGAGACCTCGATGGCAACTGCAGAAATGAAGGGCTGCGTTGAGTTGTCGAGAAGCAAGAACATAGCCAGCGCCTTGTGTTTGGGAGTCAGCAGCTGCTGGACTTTTGCGATTGCTTTCACTGTGCACTGAATGCCAGGACGGCATGTGCACGTTAAAACAACGAGCTGGGCAAGAGTAATCGAAAGATCACGGCCGTCAGAAAGCAGCTTATATATTGCCCTGGAAAGAGCAATGTTTTTGGAGTTTGCAATAAAATCGTGTTTCTGGACAAGGGAGGCATAAGTGCGCTGCGCTCCTAAGCTATCTCTCTGCGAGACACACTGCCAAAGCTTTTCGCTATGATGCAGTCTAGTGCAGACGCACACTACGGCTCTCCGGAGCTGTCCGAAGCCAAGCGCCGGTGGCCGGCGTCTTTCGGCTGAAGCAGCGCTTCGGAGCGTAGGGCTGCCGCTCCGCTGCTGTGTGCGCGAAGCAGCCGCTTCTCCTGCTCCGGGAGCCGGACAGAGCGGTAGCTTGTACGAGGGCGAAGAACGTTGCCGCAGGGAGACGACATTGTGTGCACAGCCTTGCGACTGCTAGAGGACGGTGGCTAAAGCTCCCTGCCTTTTCAATGCACTGCTGGCATGCTTTATTGAAGGTGTTCCGAGACAACTTTCCTGGGTTTTGACTTCGTCCTGATGCAGCCCCTCCTGGGAAATTGGTGCTCGTCCCAGAAGGCTCGAGATGCAGAAAACTCGATGGCAGCTGCAGAAATGAAGGACTCTGTTGAAGTGTGGAGAAGCAAGAACGTAGACAAGCGCCTTGTGTTTGGGAGTCAGCAGCTGCTGGACTTTTGCGATTGCTTTCACTGTGCACTGAATGCCAGGAAGGCACGTGCACGCTGCAACAACCAGCTGGGCAAGAGTGGGCAGAAGAGAACGGGCTTTAGACAGCAGCTTACATAGTACCATGGAAAGAGCAGTGTTTTTGGAGTGTGCAGCAAATCCGTGTTTCTGGACAAGGGAGGCATAAGTGCGCTGCGCTCCTAAGCTATCTCTCTGCGAGACACACTGTCAAAGCTTTTCGCTAGGATGCAGTCTAGTGCAGACGCACACTACGGCTCTCCGGAGCTGTTCGAAGCCAAGCGCCGGTGGCCGGCGTCTTTCGGCTGAAGCAGCGCTTCGGAGCGTAGGGCTGCCGCTCCGCTGCTGTGTGCGCGAAGCAGCCGCTTCTCCTGCTCCGGGAGCCGGACAGAGCGGTAGCTTGTACGAGGGCGAAGAACGAAGCCGAAGAGCACCGGGCTTCTGCGCGCACCCTAAGGACTGCTAGAGGACCGTGGTGGCCGCACGCCTGCCTCTTCAATTCCCTTCTAGCATCCTTATGGAAGGTGTTCCAGGACATATTTCTGGGGTTTTGAATTCCTCCTGATGCAGCCCCTCCTGGGAAACTCGTGCTCGTCCTCTGAGTCTCCGACATGCAGAGACCTCGATGGCAACTGCAGAAATGAAGGGCTGCGTTGAGTTGTCGAGAAGCAAGAACATAGCCAGCGCCTTGTGTTTGGGAGTCAGCAGCTGCTGGACTTTTGCGATTGCTTTCACTGTGCACTGAATGCCAGGACGGCATGTGCACGTTAAAACAACGAGCTGGGCAAGAGTAATCGAAAGATCACGGCCGTCAGAAAGCAGCTTATATATTGCCCTGGGAAGAGTACTGTTTTTGGAGTGTGCAGTAAAATCGTGTTTCTGGGCAAGGGAGGCATAAGTGCGCTGCGCTCCTAAGCTATCTCCCTGCGAGACACACTGTCAAAGCTTTTCGCTATGATGCAGTCTAGTGCAGACGCACACTACGGCTCTCCGGAGCTGTCCGAAGCCAAGCGCCGGTGGCCGGCGTCTTTCGGCTGAAGCAGCGCTTCGGAGCGTACGGCTGCCGCTCCGCTGCTGTGTGCGCGAAGCAGCCGCTTCTCCTGCTCCGGGAGCCGGACAGAGCGGTAGCTTGTACGAGGGCGAAGAACGTTGCCGCAGGGAGACGACATTGTGTGCACAGCCTTGCGACTGCTAGAGGACGGTGGCTAAAGCTCCCTGCCTTTTCAATGCACTGCTGGCATGCTTTATTGAAGGTGTTCCGAGACAACTTTCCTGGGTTTTGACTTCGTCCTGATGCAGCCCCTCCTGGGAAATTGGTGCTCGTCCCAGAAGGCTCGAGATGCAGAAAACTCGATGGCAGCTGCAGAAATGAAGGACTCTGTTGAAGTGTGGAGAAGCAAGAACGTAGACAAGCGCCTTGTGTTTGGGAGTCAGCAGCTGCTGGACTTTTGCGATTGCTTTCACTGTGCACTGAATGCCAGGACGGCACGTGCACGCTGAAACAACGAGCTGGGCAAGAGTAATCGAAAGATCACGGCCGTCAGAAAACAGCTTATATATTGCCCTGGGAAGAGTACTGTTTTTGGAGTGTACAGTAAAATCGTGTTTCTGGACAAGGGAGGCATAAGTTCTCTGCGCTCCTAAGCTATCTCTCTGCGAGACACACTGCCAAAGCTTTTCGCTATGATGCAGTCTAGTGCAGACGCACACTACGGCTCTCCGGAGCTGTCCGAAGCCAAGCGCCGGTGGCCGGCGTCTTTCGGCTGAAGCAGCGCTTCGGAGCGTACGGCTGCCGCTCCGCTGTTGTGTGCGCGAAGCAGCCGCTTCTCCTGCTCCGGGAGCCGGACAGAGCGGTAGCTTGTACGGGGGCGAAGAACGAAGCCGCAGAGCACCGGGCTTTTGCGCACACCCTAAGGACTGCTAGAGGACGGTGGTGGCCGCTCGCCTGCCTCTTCAATTCCCTTCTAGCATCCTAATGGAAGGTGTTCCAGACAAATTCCCTGAGTTTTGAATTCCTCCTGATGCAGCCTCTCCTGGGAAACTCGTGCTCGTCCTCTGAGTCTCCGACATGCAGAGACCTCGATGGCAGCTGCAGAAATGAAGGGCTGCGTTGAGTTGTCGAGAAGCAAGAACATAGCCAGCGCCTTGTGTTTGGGAGTCAGCAGCTGCTGGACTTTTGCGATTGCTTTCACTGTGCACTGAATGCCAGGACGGCATGTGCACGTTAAAACAACGAGCTGGGCAAGAGTAATCGAAAGATCACGGCCGTCAGAAAACAGCTTATACATTGCCCTGGAAAGAGCCATGTTTTTGGAGTTTGCAATAAAATCGTGTTTCTGGACAAGGGAGGCATAAGTGCGCTGCGCTCCTAAGCTATCTCCCTGCGAGACACACTGCCAAAGCTTTTCGCTATGATGCAGTCTAGTTGCAGACGCACACTACGGCTCTCCGGAGCTGTCCGAAGCCAAGCGCCGGTGGCCGGCGTCTTTCGGCTGAAGCAGCGCTTCGGAGCGTAGGGCTGCCGCTCCGCTGTTGTGTGCGCGAAGCAGCCGCTTCTCCTGCTCCGGGAGCCGGACAGAGCGGTAGCTTGTACGAGGGCGAAGAACGAAGCCGCAGAGCACCGGGCTTCTGCGCGCACCCTAAGGACTGCTAGAGGACGGTGGTGGCCGCTCGCTTGCCTCTTCAATTCCCTTCTAGCATCCTTATGGAAGGTGTTCCAGGACAAATTCCCTGAGTTTTGAATTCCTCCTGATGCAGCCCCTCCTGGGAAACTCGTGCTCGTCCTCTGAGTCTCCGACATGCAGAGACCTCGATGGCAACTGCAGAAATGAAGGGCTGCGTTGAGTTGTCGAGAAGCAAGAACATAGCCAGCGCCTTGTGTTTGGGAGTCAGCAGCTGCTGGACTTTTGCGATTGCTTTCACTGTGCACTGAATGCCAGGACGGCATGTGCACGTTAAAACAACGAGCTGGGCAAGAGTAATCGAAAGATCACGGCCGTCAGAAAGCAGCTTATATATTGCCCTGGGAAGAGTACTGTTTTTGGAGTGTGCAGTAAAATCGTGTTTCTGGGCAAGGGAGGCATAAGTGCGCTGCGCTCCTAAGCTATCTCTCTGCGAGACACACTGCCAAAGCTTTTCGCTATGATGCAGTCTAGTGCAGACGCACACTACGGCTCTCCGGAGCTGTCCGAAGCCAAGCGCCGGTGGCCGGCGTCTTTCGGCTGAAGCAGCGCTTCGGAGCGTACGGCTGCCGCTCCGCTGCTGTGTGCGCGAAGCAGCCGCTTCTCCTGCTCCGGGAGCCGGACAGAGCGGTAGCTTGTACGAGGGCGAAGAACGTTGCCGCAGGGAGACGACATTGTGTGCACAGCCTTGCGACTGCTAGAGGACGGTGGCTAAAGCTCCCTGCCTTTTCAATGCACTGCTGGCATGCTTTATTGAAGGTGTTCCGAGACAACTTTCCTGGGTTTTGACTTCGTCCTGATGCAGCCCCTCCTGGGAAATTGGTGCTCGTCCCAGAAGGCTCGAGATGCAGAAAACTCGATGGCAGCTGCAGAAATGAAGGACTCTGTTGAAGTGTGGAGAAGCAAGAACGTAGACAAGCGCCTTGTGTTTGGGAGTCAGCAGCTGCTGGACTTTTGCGATTGCTTTCACTGTGCACTGAATGCCAGGACGGCACGTGCACGCTGAAACAACGAGCTGGGCAAGAGTAATCGAAAGATCACGGCCGTCAGAAAACAGCTTATATATTGCCCTGGGAAGAGTACTGTTTTTGGAGTGTACAGTAAAATCGTGTTTCTGGGCAAGGGAGGCATAAGTTCTCTGCGCTCCTAAGCTATCTCCCTGCGAGACACACTGCCAAAGCTTTTCGCTAGGATGCAGTCTAGTGCAGACGCACACTACGGCTCTCCGGAGCTGTCCGAAGCCAAGCGCCGCTGGCCGGCGTCTTTCGGCTGAAGCAGCGCTTCGGAGCGTACGGCTGCCGCTCCGCTGTTGTGTGCGCGAAGCAGCCGCTTCTCCTGCTCCGGGAGCCGGACAGAGCGGTAGCTTGTACGGGGGCGAAGAACGAAGCCGCAGAGCACCGGGCTTTTGCGCACACCCTAAGGACTGCTAGAGGACGGTGGTGGCCGCTCGCTTGCCTCTTCAATTCCCTTCTAGCATCCTAATAGAAGGTGTTCCAGGACAAATTCCCTGAGTTTTGAATTCCTCCTGATGCAGCCTCTCCTGGGAAACTCGTGCTCGTCCTCTGAGTCTCCGACATGCAGAGACCTCGATGGCAGCTGCAGAAATGAAGGGCTGCGTTGAGTTGTCGAGAAGCAAGAACATAGCCAGCGCCTTGTGTTTGGGAGTCAGCAGCTGCTGGACTTTTGCGATTGCTTTCACTGTGCACTGAATGCCAGGACGGCATGTGCACGTTAAAACAACGAGCTGGGCAAGAGTAATCGAAAGATCACGGCCGTCAGAAAACAGCTTATATATTGCCTTGGAAAGAGCAATGTTTCTGGAGTTTGCAATAAAATCGTGTTTCTGGACAAGGGAGGCATAAGTGCGCTGCGCTCCTAAGCTATCTCTCTGCGAGACACACTGTCAAAGCTTTTCGCTAGGATGCAGTCTAGTGCAGACGCACACTACGGCTCTCCGGAGCTGTTCGAAGCCAAGCGCCGGTGGCCGGCGTCTTTCGGCTGAAGCAGCGCTTCGGAGCGTACGGCTGCCGCTCCGCTGTTGTGTGCGCGAAGCAGCCGCTTCTCCTGCTCCGGGAGCCGGACAGAGCGGTAGCTTGTACGGGGGCGAAGAACGAAGCCGCAGAGCACCGGGCTTTTGCGCACACCCTAAGGACTGCTAGAGGACGGTGGTGGCCGCTCGCCTGCCTCTTCAATTCCCTTCTAGCATCCTAATGGAAGGTGTTCCAGTACAAATTCCCTGAGTTTTGAATTCCTCCTGATGCAGCCTCTCCTGGGAAACTCGTGCTCGTCCTCTGAGTCTCCGACATGCAGAGACCTCGATGGCAGCTGCAGAAATGAAGGGCTGCGTTGAGTTGTCGAGAAGCAAGAACATAGCCAGCGCCTTGTGTTTGGGAGTCAGCAGCTGCTGGACTTTTGCGATTGCTTTCACTGTGCACTGAATGCCAGGACGGCATGTGCACGTTAAAACAACGAGCTGGGCAAGAGTAATCGAAAGATCACGGCCGTCAGAAAGCAGCTTATATATTGCCCTGGGAAGAGTACTGTTTTTGGAGTGTGCAGTAAAATCGTGTTTCTGGGCAAGGGAGGCATAAGTGCGCTGCGCTCCTAAGCTATCTCTCTGCGAGACACACTGCCAAAGCTTTTCGCTATGATGCAGTCTAGTGCAGACGCACACTACGGCTCTCCGGAGCTGTCCGAAGCCAAGCGCCGGTGGCCGGCGTCTTTCGGCTGAAGCAGCGCTTCGGAGCGTACGGCTGCCGCTCCGCTGCTGTGTGCGCGAAGCAGCCGCTTCTCCTGCTCCGGGAGCCGGACAGAGCGGTAGCTTGTACGAGGGCGAAGAACGTTGCCGCAGGGAGACGACATTGTGTGCACAGCCTTGCGACTGCTAGAGGACGGTGGCTAAAGCTCCCTGCCTTTTCAATGCACTGCTGGCATGCTTTATTGAAGGTGTTCCGAGACAACTTTCCTGGGTTTTGACTTCGTCCTGATGCAGCCCCTCCTGGGAAATTGGTGCTCGTCCCAGAAGGCTCGAGATGCAGAAAACTCGATGGCAGCTGCAGAAATGAAGGACTCTGTTGAAGTGTGGAGAAGCAAGAACGTAGACAAGCGCCTTGTGTTTGGGAGTCAGCAGCTGCTGGACTTTTGCGATTGCTTTCACTGTGCACTGAATGCCAGGACGGCACGTGCACGCTGAAACAACGAGCTGGGCAAGAGTAATCGAAAGATCACGGCCGTCAGAAAACAGCTTATATATTGCCCTGGGAAGAGTACTGTTTTTGGAGTGTACAGTAAAATCGTGTTTCTGGGCAAGGGAGGCATAAGTGCGCTGCGCTCCTAAGCTATCTCCCTGCGAGACACACTGCCAAAGCTTTTCGCTAGGATGCAGTCTAGTGCAGACGCACACTACGGCTCTCCGGAGCTGTCCGAAGCCAAGCGCCGCTGGCCGGCGTCTTTCGGCTGAAGCAGCGCTTCGGAGCGTACGGCTGCCGCTCCGCTGTTGTGTGCGCGAAGCAGCCGCTTCTCCTGCTCCGGGAGCCGGACAGAGCGGTAGCTTGTACGGGGGCGAAGAACGAAGCCGCAGAGCACCGGGCTTTTGCGCACACCCTAAGGACTGCTAGAGGACGGTGGTGGCCGCTCGCTTGCCTCTTCAATTCCCTTCTAGCATCCTAATAGAAGGTGTTCCAGGACAAATTCCCTGAGTTTTGAATTCCTCCTGATGCAGCCTCTCCTGGGAAACTCGTGCTCGTCCTCTGAGTCTCCGACATGCAGAGACCTCGATGGCAGCTGCAGAAATGAAGGGCTGCGTTGAGTTGTCGAGAAGCAAGAACATAGCCAGCGCCTTGTGTTTGGGAGTCAGCAGCTGCTGGACTTTTGCGATTGCTTTCACTGTGCACTGAATGCCAGGACGGCATGTGCACGTTAAAACAACGAGCTGGGCAAGAGTAATCGAAAGATCACGGCCGTCAGAAAACAGCTTATATATTGCCTTGGAAAGAGCAATGTTTCTGGAGTTTGCAATAAAATCGTGTTTCTGGACAAGGGAGGCATAAGTGCGCTGCGCTCCTAAGCTATCTCTCTGCGAGACACACTGTCAAAGCTTTTCGCTAGGATGCAGTCTAGTGCAGACGCACACTACGGCTCTCCGGAGCTGTTCGAAGCCAAGCGCCGGTGGCCGGCGTCTTTCGGCTGAAGCAGCGCTTCGGAGCGTAGGGCTGCCGCTCCGCTGTTGTGTGCGCGAAGCAGCCGCTTCTCCTGCTCCGGGAGCCGGACAGAGCGGTAGCTTGTACGGGGGCGAAGAACGAAGCCGCAGAGCACCGGGCTTTTGCGCACACCCTAAGGACTGCTAGAGGACGGTGGTGGCCGCTCGCCTGCCTCTTCAATTCCCTTCTAGCATCCTAATGGAAGGTGTTCCAGTACAAATTCCCTGAGTTTTGAATTCCTCCTGATGCAGCCTCTCCTGGGAAACTCGTGCTCGTCCTCTGAGTCTCCGACATGCAGAGACCTCGATGGCAGCTGCAGAAATGAAGGGCTGCGTTGAGTTGTCGAGAAGCAAGAACATAGCCAGCGCCTTGTGTTTGGGAGTCAGCAGCTGCTGGACTTTTGCGATTGCTTTCACTGTGCACTGAATGCCAGGACGGCATGTGCACGTTAAAACAACGAGCTGGGCAAGAGTAATCGAAAGATCACGGCCGTCAGAAAACAGCTTATATATTGCCCTGGAAAGAGCAATGTTTTTGGAGTTTGCAATAAAATCGTGTTTCTGGACAAGGGAGGCATAAGTGCGCTGCGCTCCTAAGCTATCTCCTTGCGAGACACACTGCCAAAGCTTTTCGCTATGATGCAGTCTAGTTGCAGACGCACACTACGGCTCTCCGGAGCTGTCCGAAGCCAAGCGCCGGTGGCCGGCGTCTTTCGGCTGAAGCAGCGCTTCGGAGCGTAGGGCTGCCGCTCCGCTGTTGTGTGCGCGAAGCAGCCGCTTCTCCTGCTCCGGGAGCCGGACAGAGCGGTAGCTTGTACGAGGGCGAAGAACGAAGCCGCAGAGCACCGGGCTTCTGCGCGCACCCTAAGGACTGCTAGAGGACGGTGGTGGCCGCTCGCTTGCCTCTTCAATTCCCTTCTAGCATCCTTATGGAAGGTGTTCCAGGACAAATTCCCTGAGTTTTGAATTCCTCCTGATGCAGCCCCTCCTGGGAAACTCGTGCTCGTCCTCTGAGTCTCCGACATGCAGAGACCTCGATGGCAACTGCAGAAATGAAGGGCTGCGTTGAGTTGTCGAGAAGCAAGAACATAGCCAGCGCCTTGTGTTTGGGAGTCAGCAGCTGCTGGACTTTTGCGATTGCTTTCACTGTGCACTGAATGCCAGGACGGCATGTGCACGTTAAAACAACGAGCTGGGCAAGAGTAATCGAAAGATCACGGCCGTCAGAAAGCAGCTTATATATTGCCCTGGGAAGAGTACTGTTTTTGGAGTGTGCAGTAAAATCGTGTTTCTGGGCAAGGGAGGCATAAGTGCGCTGCGCTCCTAAGCTATCTCTCTGCGAGACACACTGCCAAAGCTTTTCGCTATGATGCAGTCTAGTGCAGACGCACACTACGGCTCTCCGGAGCTGTCCGAAGCCAAGCGCCGGTGGCCGGCGTCTTTCGGCTGAAGCAGCGCTTCGGAGCGTACGGCTGCCGCTCCGCTGCTGTGTGCGCGAAGCAGCCGCTTCTCCTGCTCCGGGAGCCGGACAGAGCGGTAGCTTGTACGAGGGCGAAGAACGTTGCCGCAGGGAGACGACATTGTGTGCACAGCCTTGCGACTGCTAGAGGACGGTGGCTAAAGCTCCCTGCCTTTTCAATGCACTGCTGGCATGCTTTATTGAAGGTGTTCCGAGACAACTTTCCTGGGTTTTGACTTCGTCCTGATGCAGCCCCTCCTGGGAAATTGGTGCTCGTCCCAGAAGGCTCGAGATGCAGAAAACTCGATGGCAGCTGCAGAAATGAAGGACTCTGTTGAAGTGTGGAGAAGCAAGAACGTAGACAAGCGCCTTGTGTTTGGGAGTCAGCAGCTGCTGGACTTTTGCGATTGCTTTCACTGTGCAGTGAATGCCAGGAAGGCACGTGCACGCTGCAACAACCAGCTGGGCAAGAGTGGGCAGAAGAGAACGGGCGTCAGACAGCAGCTTACATAGTACCATGGAAAGAGCAGTGTTTTTGGAGTGTGCAGCAAATCCGTGTTTCTGGACAAGGGAGGCATAAGTGCGCTGCGCTCCTAAGGTATCTCTCTGCGAGACACACTGTCAAAGCTTTTCGCTAGGATGCAGTCTAGTGCAGACGCACACTACGGCTCTCCGGAGCTGTCCGAAGCGAAGCGCCGGTGGCCGGCGTCTTTCGGCTGAAGCAGCGCTTCGGAGCGTACGTCTGCCGCTCCGCTGTTGTGTGCGCGAAGCAGCCGCTTCTCCTGCTCCGGGAGCCGGACAGAGCGGTAGCTTGTACGAGGGCGAAGAACGAAGCCGAAGAGCACCGGGCTTCTGCGCGCACCCTAAGGACTGCTAGAGGACCGTGGTGGCCGCACGCCTGCCTCTTCAATTCCCTTCTAGCATCCTTATGGAAGGTGTTCCAGGACATATTTCTGGGGTTTTGAATTCCTCCTGATGCAGCCCCTCGTGGGAAACTCGTGCTCGTCCTCTGAGTCTCCGACATGCAGAGACCTCGATGGCAACTGCAGAAATGAAGGGCTGCGTTGAGTTGTCGAGAAGCAAGAACATAGCCAGCGCCTTGTGTTTGGGAGTCAGCAGCTGCTGGACTTTTGCGATTGCTTTCACTGTGCACTGAATGCCAGGACGGCATGTGCACGTTAAAACAACGAGCTGGGCAAGAGTAATCGAAAGATCACGGCCGTCAGAAAGCAGCTTATATATTGCCCTGGGAAGAGTACTGTTTTTGGAGTGTGCAGTAAAATCGTGTTTCTGGGCAAGGGAGGCATAAGTGCGCTGCGCTCCTAAGCTATCTCCCTGCGAGACACACTGTCAAAGCTTTTCGCTATGATGCAGTCTAGTGCAGACGCACACTACGGCTCTCCGGAGCTGTCCGAAGCCAAGCGCCGGTGGCCGGCGTCTTTCGGCTGAAGCAGCGCTTCGGAGCGTACGGCTGCCGCTCCGCTGCTGTGTGCGCGAAGCAGCCGCTTCTCCTGCTCCGGGAGCCGGACAGAGCGGTAGCTTGTACGAGGGCGAAGAACGTTGCCGCAGGGAGACGACATTGTGTGCACAGCCTTGCGACTGCTAGAGGACGGTGGCTAAAGCTCCCTGCCTTTTCAATGCACTGCTGGCATGCTTTATTGAAGGTGTTCCGAGACAACTTTCCTGGGTTTTGACTTCGTCCTGATGCAGCCCCTCCTGGGAAATTGGTGCTCGTCCCAGAAGGCTCGAGATGCAGAAAACTCGATGGCAGCTGCAGAAATGAAGGACTCTGTTGAAGTGTGGAGAAGCAAGAACGTAGACAAGCGCCTTGTGTTTGGGAGTCAGCAGCTGCTGGACTTTTGCGATTGCTTTCACTGTGCACTGAATGCCAGGACGGCACGTGCACGCTGAAACAACGAGCTGGGCAAGAGTAATCGAAAGATCACGGCCGTCAGAAAACAGCTTATATATTGCCCTGGGAAGAGTACTGTTTTTGGAGTGTACAGTAAAATCGTGTTTCTGGGCAAGGGAGGCATAAGTTCTCTGCGCTCCTAAGCTATCTCCCTGCGAGACACACTGCCAAAGCTTTTCGCTAGGATGCAGTCTAGTGCAGACGCACACTACGGCTCTCCGGAGCTGTCCGAAGCCAAGCGCCGCTGGCCGGCGTCTTTCGGCTGAAGCAGCGCTTCGGAGCGTACGGCTGCCGCTCCGCTGTTGTGTGCGCGAAGCAGCCGCTTCTCCTGCTCCGGGAGCCGGACAGAGCGGTAGCTTGTACGGGGGCGAAGAACGAAGCCGCAGAGCACCGGGCTTTTGCGCACACCCTAAGGACTGCTAGAGGACGGTGGTGGCCGCTCGCTTGCCTCTTCAATTCCCTTCTAGCATCCTAATAGAAGGTGTTCCAGGACAAATTCCCTGAGTTTTGAATTCCTCCTGATGCAGCCTCTCCTGGGAAACTCGTGCTCGTCCTCTGAGTCTCCGACATGCAGAGACCTCGATGGCAGCTGCAGAAATGAAGGGCTGCGTTGAGTTGTCGAGAAGCAAGAACATAGCCAGCGCCTTGTGTTTGGGAGTCAGCAGCTGCTGGACTTTTGCGATTGCTTTCACTGTGCACTGAATGCCAGGACGGCATGTGCACGTTAAAACAACGAGCTGGGCAAGAGTAATCGAAAGATCACGGCCGTCAGAAAACAGCTTATATATTGCCTTGGAAAGAGCAATGTTTCTGGAGTTTGCAATAAAATCGTGTTTCTGGACAAGGGAGGCATAAGTGCGCTGCGCTCCTAAGCTATCTCTCTGCGAGACACACTGTCAAAGCTTTTCGCTAGGATGCAGTCTAGTGCAGACGCACACTACGGCTCTCCGGAGCTGTTCGAAGCCAAGCGCCGGTGGCCGGCGTCTTTCGGCTGAAGCAGCGCTTCGGAGCGTAGGGCTGCCGCTCCGCTGTTGTGTGCGCGAAGCAGCCGCTTCTCCTGCTCCGGGAGCCGGACAGAGCGGTAGCTTGTACGGGGGCGAAGAACGAAGCCGCAGAGCACCGGGCTTTTGCGCACACCCTAAGGACTGCTAGAGGACGGTGGTGGCCGCTCGCCTGCCTCTTCAATTCCCTTCTAGCATCCTAATGGAAGGTGTTCCAGTACAAATTCCCTGAGTTTTGAATTCCTCCTGATGCAGCCTCTCCTGGGAAACTCGTGCTCGTCCTCTGAGTCTCCGACATGCAGAGACCTCGATGGCAGCTGCAGAAATGAAGGGCTGCGTTGAGTTGTCGAGAAGCAAGAACATAGCCAGCGCCTTGTGTTTGGGAGTCAGCAGCTGCTGGACTTTTGCGATTGCTTTCACTGTGCACTGAATGCCAGGACGGCATGTGCACGTTAAAACAAAGAGCTGGGCAAGAGTAATCGAAAGATCACGGCCGTCAGAAAACAGCTTATATATTGCCTTGGAAAGAGCAATGTTTTTGGAGTTTGCAATAAAATCGTGTTTCTGGACAAGGGAGGCATAAGTGCGCTGCGCTCCTAAGCTATCTCCCTGCGAGACACACTGTCAAAGCTTTTCGCTATGATGCAGTCTAGTGCAGACGCACACTACGGCTCTCCGGAGCTGTCCGAAGCCAAGCGCCGGTGGCCGGCGTCTTTCGGCTGAAGCAGCGCTTCGGAGCGTACGGCTGCCGCTCCGCTCTTGTGTGCGCGAAGCAGCCGCTTCTCCTGCTCCGGGAGCCGGACAGAGCGGTAGCTTGCACGAGGGCGAAGAACGTTGCCGCAGGGAGACGACATTGTGTGCACAGCCTTGCGACTGCTAGAGGACGGTGGCTAAAGCTCCCTGCCTTTTCAATGCACTGCTGGCATGCTTTATTGAAGGTGTTCCGAGACAACTTTCCTGGGTTTTGACTTCGTCCTGATGCAGCCCCTCCTGGGAAATTGGTGCTCGTCCCAGAAGGCTCGAGATGCAGAAAACTCGATGGCAGCTGCAGAAATGAAGGACTCTGTTGAAGTGTGGAGAAGCAAGAACGTAGACAAGCGCCTTGTGTTTGGGAGTCAGCAGCTGCTGGACTTTTGCGATTGCTTTCACTGTGCACTGAATGCCAGGACGGCATGTGCACGCTGAAACAACGAGCTGGGCAAGAGTAATCGAAAGATCACGGCCGTCAGAAAACAGCTTATATATTGCCCTGGGAAGAGTACTGTTTTTGGAGTGTACAGTAAAATCGTGTTTCTGGACAAGGGAGGCATAAGTGCGCTGCGCTCCTAAGCTATCTCTCTGCGAGACACACTGCCAAAGCTTTTCGCTATGATGCAGTCTAGTGCAGACGCACACTACGGCTCTCCGGAGCTGTCCGAAGCCAAGCGCCGGTGGCCGGCGTCTTTCGGCTGAAGCAGCGCTTCGGAGCGTACGGCTGCCGCTCCGCTGTTGTGTGCGCGAAGCAGCCGCTTCTCCTGCTCCGGGAGCCGGACAGAGCGGTAGCTTGTACGGGGGCGAAGAACGAAGCCGCAGAGCACCGGGCTTTTGCGCACACCCTAAGGACTGCTAGAGGACGGTGGTGGCCGCTCGCCTGCCTCTTCAATTCCCTTCTAGCATCCTAATGGAAGGTGTTCCAGACAAATTCCCTGAGTTTTGAATTCCTCCTGATGCAGCCCCTCCTGGGAAACTCGTGCTCGTCCTCTGAGTCTCCGACATGCAGAGACCTCGATGGCAGCTGCAGAAATGAAGGGCTGCGTTGAGTTGTCGAGAAGCAAGAACATAGCCAGCGCCTTGTGTTTGGGAGTCAGCAGCTGCTGGACTTTTGCGATTGCTTTCACTGTGCACTGAATGCCAGGACGGCATGTGCACGTTAAAACAACGAGCTGGGCAAGAGTAATCGAAAGATCACGGCCGTCAGAAAGCAGCTTATATATTGCCCTGGAAAGAGCAATGTTTTTGGAGTTTGCAATAAAATCGTGTTTCTGGACAAGGGAGGCATAAGTGCGCTGCGCTCCTAAGCTATCTCTCTGCGAGACACACTGCCAAAGCTTTTCGCTATGATGCAGTCTAGTTGCAGACGCACACTACGGCTCTCCGGAGCTGTCCGAAGCCAAGCGCCGGTGGCCGGCGTCTTTCGGCTGAAGCAGCGCTTCGGAGCGTAGGGCTGCCGCTCCGCTGTTGTGTGCGCGAAGCAGCCGCTTCTCCTGCTCCGGGAGCCGGACAGAGCGGTAGCTTGTACGAGGGCGAAGAACGAAGCCGCAGAGCACCGGGCTTCTGCGCGCACCCTAAGGACTGCTAGAGGACGGTGGTGGCCGCTCGCTTGCCTCTTCAATTCCCTTCTAGCATCCTTATGGAAGGTGTTCCAGGACAAATTCCCTGAGTTTTGAATTCCTCCTGATGCAGCCCCTCCTGGGAAACTCGTGCTCGTCCTCTGAGTCTCCGACATGCAGAGACCTCGATGGCAGCTGCAGAAATGAAGGGCTGCGTTGAGTTGTCGAGAAGCAAGAACATAGCCAGCGCCTTGTGTTTGGGAGTCAGCAGCTGCTGGACTTTTGCGATTGCTTTCACTGTGCACTGAATGCCAGGACGGCATGTGCACGTTAAAACAACGAGCTGGGCAAGAGTAATCGAAAGATCACGGCCGTCAGAAAGCAGCTTATATATTGCCCTGGGAAGAGTACTGTTTTTGGAGTGTGCAGTAAAATCGTGTTTCTGGGCAAGGGAGGCATAAGTGCGCTGCGCTCCTAAGCTATCTCTCTGCGAGACACACTGCCAAAGCTTTTCGCTATGATGCAGTCTAGTGCAGACGCACACTACGGCTCTCCGGAGCTGTCCGAAGCCAAGCGCCGGTGGCCGGCGTCTTTCGGCTGAAGCAGCGCTTCGGAGCGTACGGCTGCCGCTCCGCTGCTGTGTGCGCGAAGCAGCCGCTTCTCCTGCTCCGGGAGCCGGACAGAGCGGTAGCTTGTACGAGGGCGAAGAACGTTGCCGCAGGGAGACGACATTGTGTGCACAGCCTTGCGACTGCTAGAGGACGGTGGCTAAAGCTCCCTGCCTTTTCAATGCACTGCTGGCATGCTTTATTGAAGGTGTTCCGAGACAACTTTCCTGGGTTTTGACTTCGTCCTGATGCAGCCCCTCCTGGGAAATTGGTGCTCGTCCCAGAAGGCTCGAGATGCAGAAAACTCGATGGCAGCTGCAGAAATGAAGGACTCTGTTGAAGTGTGGAGAAGCAAGAACGTAGACAAGCGCCTTGTGTTTGGGAGTCAGCAGCTGCTGGACTTTTGCGATTGCTTTCACTGTGCACTGAATGCCAGGACGGCACGTGCACGCTGAAACAACGAGCTGGGCAAGAGTAATCGAAAGATCACGGCCGTCAGAAAACAGCTTATATATTGCCCTGGGAAGAGTACTGTTTTTGGAGTGTACAGTAAAATCGTGTTTCTGGGCAAGGGAGGCATAAGTTCTCTGCGCTCCTAAGCTATCTCCCTGCGAGACACACTGCCAAAGCTTTTCGCTAGGATGCAGTCTAGTGCAGACGCACACTACGGCTCTCCGGAGCTGTCCGAAGCCAAGCGCCGGTGGCCGGCGTCTTTCGGCTGAAGCAGCGCTTCGGAGCGTACGGCTGCCGCTCCGCTGTTGTGTGCGCGAAGCAGCCGCTTCTCCTGCTCCGGGAGCCGGACAGAGCGGTAGCTTGTACGAGGGCGAAGAACGAAGCCGCAGAGCACCGGGCTTTTGCGCACACCCTAAGGACTGCTAGAGGACGGTGGTGGCCGCTCGCTTGCCTCTTCAATTCCCTTCTAGCATCCTAATAGAAGGTGTTCCAGGACAAATTCCCTGAGTTTTGAATTCCTCCTGATGCAGCCTCTCCTGGGAAACTCGTGCTCGTCCTCTGAGTCTCCGACATGCAGAGACCTCGATGGCAGCTGCAGAAATGAAGGGCTGCGTTGAGTTGTCGAGAAGCAAGAACATAGCCAGCGCCTTGTGTTTGGGAGTCAGCAGCTGCTGGACTTTTGCGATTGCTTTCACTGTGCACTGAATGCCAGGACGGCATGTGCACGTTAAAACAACGAGCTGGGCAAGAGTAATCGAAAGATCACGGCCGTCAGAAAACAGCTTATATATTGCCTTGGAAAGAGCAATGTTTCTGGAGTTTGCAATAAAATCGTGTTTCTGGACAAGGGAGGCATAAGTGCGCTGCGCTCCTAAGCTATCTCTCTGCGAGACACACTGTCAAAGCTTTTCGCTAGGATGCAGTCTAGTGCAGACGCACACTACGGCTCTCCGGAGCTGTTCGAAGCCAAGCGCCGGTGGCCGGCGTCTTTCGGCTGAAGCAGCGCTTCGGAGCGTACGGCTGCCGCTCCGCTGTTGTGTGCGCGAAGCAGCCGCTTCTCCTGCTCCGGGAGCCGGACAGAGCGGTAGCTTGTACGGGGGCGAAGAACGAAGCCGCAGAGCACCGGGCTTTTGCGCACACCCTAAGGACTGCTAGAGGACGGTGGTGGCCGCTCGCCTGCCTCTTCAATTCCCTTCTAGCATCCTAATGGAAGGTGTTCCAGTACAAATTCCCTGAGTTTTGAATTCCTCCTGATGCAGCCTCTCCTGGGAAACTCGTGCTCGTCCTCTGAGTCTCCGACATGCAGAGACCTCGATGGCAGCTGCAGAAATGAAGGGCTGCGTTGAGTTGTCGAGAAGCAAGAACATAGCCAGCGCCTTGTGTTTGGGAGTCAGCAGCTGCTGGACTTTTGCGATTGCTTTCACTGTGCACTGAATGCCAGGACGGCATGTGCACGTTAAAACAACGAGCTGGGCAAGAGTAATCGAAAGATCACGGCCGTCAGAAAACAGCTTATATATTGCCTTGGAAAGAGCAATGTTTTTGGAGTTTGCAATAAAATCGTGTTTCTGGACAAGGGAGGCATAAGTGCGCTGCGCTCCTAAGCTATCTCCCTGCGAGACACACTGTCAAAGCTTTTCGCTATGATGCAGTCTAGTGCAGACGCACACTACGGCTCTCCGGAGCTGTCCGAAGCCAAGCGCCGGTGGCCGGCGTCTTTCGGCTGAAGCAGCGCTTCGGAGCGTACGGCTGCCGCTCCGCTGCTGTGTGCGCGAAGCAGCCGCTTCTCCTGCTCCGGGAGCCGGACAGAGCGGTAGCTTGTACGAGGGCGAAGAACGTTGCCGCAGGGAGACGACATTGTGTGCACAGCCTTGCGACTGCTAGAGGACGGTGGCTAAAGCTCCCTGCCTTTTCAATGCACTGCTGGCATGCTTTATTGAAGGTGTTCCGAGACAACTTTCCTGGGTTTTGACTTCGTCCTGATGCAGCCCCTCCTGGGAAATTGGTGCTCGTCCCAGAAGGCTCGAGATGCAGAAAACTCGATGGCAGCTGCAGAAATGAAGGACTCTGTTGAAGTGTGGAGAAGCAAGAACGTAGACAAGCGCCTTGTGTTTGGGAGTCAGCAGCTGCTGGACTTTTGCGATTGCTTTCACTGTGCAGTGAATGCCAGGAAGGCACGTGCACGCTGCAACAACCAGCTGGGCAAGAGTGGGCAGAAGAGAACGGGCGTCAGACAGCAGCTTACATAGTACCATGGAAAGAGCAGTGTTTTTGGAGTGTGCAGCAAATCCGTGTTTCTGGACAAGGGAGGCATAAGTGCGCTGCGCTCCTAAGGTATCTCTCTGCGAGACACGCTGTCAAAGCTTTTCGCTAGGATGCAGTCTAGTGCAGACGCACACTACGGCTCTCCGGAGCTGTCCGAAGCGAAGCGCCGGTGGCCGGCGTCTTTCGGCTGAAGCAGCGCTTCGGAGCGTACGTCTGCCGCTCCGCTGTTGTGTGCGCGAAGCAGCCGCTTCTCCTGCTCCGGGAGCCGGACAGAGCGGTAGCTTGTACGAGGGCGAAGAACGAAGCCGAAGAGCACCGGGCTTCTGCGCGCACCCTAAGGACTGCTAGAGGACCGTGGTGGCCGCACGCCTGCCTCTTCAATTCCCTTCTAGCATCCTTATGGAAGGTGTTCCAGGACATATTTCTGGGGTTTTGAATTCCTCCTGATGCAGCCCCTCGTGGGAAACTCGTGCTCGTCCTCTGAGTCTCCGACATGCAGAGACCTCGATGGCAACTGCAGAAATGAAGGGCTGCGTTGAGTTGTCGAGAAGCAAGAACATAGCCAGCGCCTTGTGTTTGGGAGTCAGCAGCTGCTGGACTTTTGCGATTGCTTTCACTGTGCACTGAATGCCAGGACGGCATGTGCACGTTAAAACAACGAGCTGGGCAAGAGTAATCGAAAGATCACGGCCGTCAGAAAGCAGCTTATATATTGCCCTGGGAAGAGTACTGTTTTTGGAGTGTGCAGTAAAATCGTGTTTCTGGGCAAGGGAGGCATAAGTGCGCTGCGCTCCTAAGCTATCTCCCTGCGAGACACACTGTCAAAGCTTTTCGCTATGATGCAGTCTAGTGCAGACGCACACTACGGCTCTCCGGAGCTGTCCGAAGCCAAGCGCCGGTGGCCGGCGTCTTTCGGCTGAAGCAGCGCTTCGGAGCGTACGGCTGCCGCTCCGCTGCTGTGTGCGCGAAGCAGCCGCTTCTCCTGCTCCGGGAGCCGGACAGAGCGGTAGCTTGTACGAGGGCGAAGAACGTTGCCGCAGGGAGACGACATTGTGTGCACAGCCTTGCGACTGCTAGAGGACGGTGGCTAAAGCTCCCTGCCTTTTCAATGCACTGCTGGCATGCTTTATTGAAGGTGTTCCGAGACAACTTTCCTGGGTTTTGACTTCGTCCTGATGCAGCCCCTCCTGGGAAATTGGTGCTCGTCCCAGAAGGCTCGAGATGCAGAAAACTCGATGGCAGCTGCAGAAATGAAGGACTCTGTTGAAGTGTGGAGAAGCAAGAACGTAGACAAGCGCCTTGTGTTTGGGAGTCAGCAGCTGCTGGACTTTTGCGATTGCTTTCACTGTGCACTGAATGCCAGGACGGCACGTGCACGCTGAAACAACGAGCTGGGCAAGAGTAATCGAAAGATCACGGCCGTCAGAAAGCAGCTTATATATTGCCCTGGGAAGAGTACTGTTTTTGGAGTGTGCAGTAAAATCGTGTTTCTGGACAAGGGAGGCATAAGTGCGCTGCGCTCCTAAGCTATCTCTCTGCGAGACACACTGCCAAAGCTTTTCGCTATGATGCAGTCTAGTGCAGACGCACACTACGGCTCTCCGGAGCTGTCCGAAGCCAAGCGCCGGTGGCCGGCGTCTTTCGGCTGAAGCAGCGCTTCGGAGCGTACGGCTGCCGCTCCGCTGTTGTGTGCGCGAAGCAGCCGCTTCTCCTGCTCCGCGAGCCGGACAGAGCGGTAGCTTGTACGGGGGCGAAGAACGAAGCCGCAGAGCACCGGGCTTTTGCGCACACCCTAAGGACTGCTAGAGGACGGTGGTGGCCGCTCGCCTGCCTCTTCAATTCCCTTCTAGCATCCTAATGGAAGGTGTTCCAGACAAATTCCCTGAGTTTTGAATTCCTCCTGATGCAGCCTCTCCTGGGAAACTCGTGCTCGTCCTCTGAGTCTCCGACATGCAGAGACCTCGATGGCAGCTGCAGAAATGAAGGGCTGCGTTGAGTTGTCGAGAAGCAAGAACATAGCCAGCGCCTTGTGTTTGGGAGTCAGCAGCTGCTGGACTTTTGCGATTGCTTTCACTGTGCACTGAATGCCAGGACGGCACGTGCACGCTGAAACAACGAGCTGGGCAAGAGTAATCGAAAGATCACGGCCGTCAGAAAACAGCTTATATATTGCCCTGGGAAGAGTACTGTTTTTGGAGTGTACAGTAAAATCGTGTTTCTGGGCAAGGGAGGCATAAGTTCTCTGCGCTCCTAAGCTATCTCCCTGCGAGACACACTGCCAAAGCTTTTCGCTAGGATGCAGTCTAGTGCAGACGCACACTACGGCTCTCCGGAGCTGTCCGAAGCCAAGCGCCGCTGGCCGGCGTCTTTCGGCTGAAGCAGCGCTTCGGAGCGTACGGCTGCCGCTCCGCTGTTGTGTGCGCGAAGCAGCCGCTTCTCCTGCTCCGGGAGTCGGAGAGAGCGGTAGCTTGTACGAGGGCGAAGAACGAAGCCGCAGAGCACCGGGCTTTTGCGCACACCCTAAGGACTGCTAGAGGACGGTGGTGGCCGCTCGCTTGCCTCTTCAATTCCCTTCTAGCATCCTAATAGAAGGTGTTCCAGGACAAATTCCCTGAGTTTTGAATTCCTCCTGATGCAGCCTCTCCTGGGAAACTCGTGCTCGTCCTCTGAGTCTCCGACATGCAGAGACCTCGATGGCAGCTGCAGAAATGAAGGGCTGCGTTGAGTTGTCGAGAAGCAAGAACATAGCCAGCGCCTTGTGTTTGGGAGTCAGCAGCTGCTGGACTTTTGCGATTGCTTTCACTGTGCACTGAATGCCAGGACGGCATGTGCACGTTAAAACAAAGAGCTGGGCAAGAGTAATCGAAAGATCACGGCCGTCAGAAAACAGCTTATATATTGCCTTGGAAAGAGCAATGTTTTTGGAGTTTGCAATAAAATCGTGTTTCTGGACAAGGGAGGCATAAGTGCGCTGCGCTCCTAAGCTATCTCTCTGCGAGACACACTGCCAAAGCTTTTCGCTAGGATGCAGTCTAGTGCAGACGCACACTACGGCTCTCCGGAGCTGTCCGAAGCCAAGCGCCGGTGGCCGGCGTCTTTCGGCTGAAGCAGCGCTTCGGAGCGTACGGCTGCCGCTCCGCTGCTGTGTGCGCGAAGCAGCCGCTTCTCCTGCTCCGGGAGCCGGACAGAGCGGTAGCTTGTAGGAGGGCGAAGAACGAAGCCGCAGAGCACCGGGCTTCTGCGCGCACCCTAAGGACTGCTAGAGGACCGTGGTGGCCGCACGCCTGCCTCTTCAATTCTCTTCTAGCATCCTTATGGAAGGTGTTCCAGGACAAATTCCCTGAGTTTTGAATTCCTCCTGATGCAGCCCCTCCTGGGAAACTCGTGCTCGTCCTCTGAGTCTCCGACATGCAGAGAACTCGATGGCAACTGCAGAAATGAAGGGCTGCGTTGAGTTGTCGAGAAGCAAGAACATAGCCAGCGCCTTGTGTTTGGGAGTCAGCAGCTGCTGGACTTTTGCGATTGCTTTCACTGTGCACTGAATGCCAGGACGGCATGTGCACGTTAAAACAACGAGCTGGGCAAGAGTAATCGAAAGATCACGGCCGTCAGAAAGCAGCTTATATATTGCCCTGGGAAGAGTACTGTTTTTGGAGTGTGCAGTAAAATCGTGTTTCTGGGCAAGGGAGGCATAAGTGCGCTGCGCTCCTAAGCTATCTCCCTGCGAGACACACTGCCAAAGCTTTTCGCTATGATGCAGTCTAGTGCAGACGCACACTACGGCTCTCCGGAGCTGTCCGAAGCCAAGCGCCGGTGGCCGGCGTCTTTCGGCTGAAGCAGCGCTTCGGAGCGTAGGGCTGCCGCTCCGCTGTTGTGTGCGCGAAGCAGCCGCTTCTCCTGCTCCGGGAGCCGGACAGAGCGGTAGCTTGTACGAGGGCGAAGAACGAAGCCGCAGAGCACCGGGCTTCTGCGCGCACCCTAAGGACTGCTAGAGGACCGTAGTGGCCGCACGCCTGCCTCTTCAATTCTCTTCTAGCATCCTAATGGAAGGTTTTCCAGGACATATTTCTGGAGTTTTGAATTCCTCCTGATGCAGCCCCTCCTGGGAAACTCGTGCTCGTCCTCTGAGTCTCCGACATGCAGAGACCTCGATGGCAGCTGCAGAAATGAAGGGCTGCGTTGAGTTGTCGAGAAGCAAGAACATAGCCAGCGCCTTGTGTTTGGGAGTCAGCAGCTGCTGCACTTTTGCGATTGCTTTCACTGTGCACTGAATGCCAGGACGGCATGTGCACGTTAAAACAACGAGCTGGGCAAGAGTAATCGAAAGATCACGGCCGTCAGAAAGCAGCTTATATATTGCCTTGGAAAGAGCAATGTTTCTGGAGTTTGCAATAAAATCGTGTTTCTGGACAAGGGAGGCATAAGTGCGCTGCGCTCCTAAGCTATCTCCCTGCGAGACACACTGCCAAAGCTTTTCGCTATGATGCAGTCTAGTGCAGACGCACACTACGGCTCTCCGGAGCTGTCCGAAGCCAAGCGCCGGTGGCCGGCGTCTTTCGGCTGAAGCAGCGCTTCGGAGCGTACGGCTGCCGCTCCGCTGCTGTGTGCGCGAAGCAGCCGCTTCTCCTGCTCCGGGAGCCGGACAGAGCGGTAGCTTGTACGAGGGCGAAGAACGTTGCCGCAGGGAGACGACATTGTGTGCACAGCCTTGCGACTGCTAGAGGACGGTGGCTAAAGCTCCCTGCCTTTTCAATGCACTGCTGGCATGCTTTATTGAAGGTGTTCCGAGACAACTTTCCTGGGTTTTGACTTCGTCCTGATGCAGCCCCTCCTGGGAAATTGGTGCTCGTCCCAGAAGGCTCGAGATGCAGAAAACTCGATGGCAGCTGCAGAAATGAAGGACTCTGTTGAAGTGTGGAGAAGCAAGAACGTAGACAAGCGCCTTGTGTTTGGGAGTCAGCAGCTGCTGGACTTTTGCGATTGCTTTCACTGTGCACTGAATGCCAGGACGGCACGTGCACGCTGAAACAACGAGCTGGGCAAGAGTAATCGAAAGATCACGGCCGTCAGAAAACAGCTTATATATTGCCCTGGGAAGAGTACTGTTTTTGGAGTGTACAGTAAAATCGTGTTTCTGGACAAGGGAGGCATAAGTGCGCTGCGCTCCTAAGCTATCTCTCTGCGAGACACACTGCCAAAGTTTTTCGCTATGATGCAGTCTAGTGCAGACGCACACTACGGCTCTCCGGAGCTGTCCGAAGCCAAGCGCCGGTGGCCGGCGTCTTTCGGCTGAAGCAGCGCTTCGGAGCGTACGGCTGCCGCTCCGCTGTTGTGTGCGCGAAGCAGCCGCTTCTCCTGCTCCGGGAGCCGGACAGAGCGGTAGCTTGTACGGGGGCGAAGAACGAAGCCGCAGAGCACCGGGCTTTTGCGCACACCCTAAGGACTGCTAGAGGACGGTGGTGGCCGCTCGCCTGCCTCTTCAATTCCCTTCTAGCATCCTAATGGAAGGTGTTCCAGACAAATTCCCTGAGTTTTGAATTCCTCCTGATGCAGCCTCTCCTGGGAAACTCGTGCTCGTCCTCTGAGTCTCCGACATGCAGAGACCTCGATGGCAGCTGCAGAAATGAAGGGCTGCGTTGAGTTGTCGAGAAGCAAGAACATAGCCAGCGCCTTGTGTTTGGGAGTCAGCAGCTGCTGGACTTTTGCGATTGCTTTCACTGTGCACTGAATGCCAGGACGGCATGTGCACGTTAAAACAAAGAGCTGGGCAAGAGTAATCGAAAGATCACGGCCGTCAGAAAACAGCTTATATATTGCCTTGGAAAGAGCAATGTTTTTGGAGTTTGCAATAAAATCGTGTTTCTGGACAAGGGAGGCATAAGTGCGCTGCGCTCCTAAGCTATCTCTCTGCGAGACACACTGCCAAAGCTTTTCGCTAGGATGCAGTCTAGTGCAGACGCACACTACGGCTCTCCGGAGCTGTCCGAAGCCAAGCGCCGGTGGCCGGCGTCTTTCGGCTGAAGCAGCGCTTCGGAGCGTAGGGCTGCCGCTCCGCTGCTGTGTGCGCGAAGCAGCCGCTTCTCCTGCTCCGGGAGCCGGACAGAGCGGTAGCTTGTAGGAGGGCGAAGAACGAAGCCGCAGAGCACCGGGCTTCTGCGCGCACCCTAAGGACTGCTAGAGGACCGTGGTGGCCGCACGCCTGCCTCTTCAATTCTCTTCTAGCATCCTAATGGAAAGTGTTCCAGGACATCTTTCTGGGGTTTTGAATTCCTCCTGATGCAGCCCCTCGTGGGAAACTCGTGCTCGTCCTCTGAGTCTCCGACATGCAGAGACCTCGATGGCAACTGCAGAAATGAAGGGCTGCGTTGAGGTGTCGAGAAGCAAGAACATAGCCAGCGCCTTGTGTTTGGGAGTCAGCAGCTGCTGGACTTTTGCGATTGCTTTCACTGTGCACTGAATGCCAGGACGGCACGTGCACGCTGAAACAACGAGCTGGGCAAGAGTAATCGAAAGATCACGGCCGTCAGAAAGCAGCTTATATATTGCCCTGGGAAGAGTACTGTTTTTGGAGTGTACAGTAAAATCGTGTTTCTGGACAAGGGAGGCATAAGTGCGCTGCGCTCCTAAGCTATCTCCCTGCGAGACACACTGCCAAAGCTTTTCGCTATGATGCAGTCTAGTGCAGACGCACACTACGGCTCTCCGGAGCTGTCCGAAGCCAAGCGCCGGTGGCCGGCGTCTTTCGGCTGAAGCAGCGCTTCGGAGCGTAGGGCTGCCGCTCCGCTGTTGTGTGCGCGAAGCAGCCGCTTCTCCTGCTCCGGGAGCCGGACAGAGCGGTAGCTTGTAGGAGGGCGAAGAACGTTGCCGCAGGGAGACGACATTGTGTGCACAGCCTTGCGACTGCTAGAGGACGGTGGCTAAAGCTCCCTGCCTTTTCAATGCACTGCTGGCATGCTTTATTGAAGGTGTTCCGAGACAACTTTCCTGGGTTTTGACTTCGTCCTGATGCAGCCCCTCCTGGGAAATTGGTGCTCGTCCCAGAAGGCTCGAGATGCAGAAAACTCGATGGCAGCTGCAGAAATGAAGGACTCTGTTGAAGTGTGGAGAAGCAAGAACGTAGACAAGCGCCTTGTGTTTGGGAGTCAGCAGCTGCTGGACTTTTGCGATTGCTTTCACTGTGCACTGAATGCCAGGACGGCACGTGCACGCTGAAACAACGAGCTGGGCAAGAGTAATCGAAAGATCACGGCCGTCAGAAAACAGCTTATATATTGCCCTGGGAAGAGTACTGTTTTTGGAGTGTACAGTAAAATCGTGTTTCTGGACAAGGGAGGCATAAGTGCGCTGCGCTCCTAAGCTATCTCTCTGCGAGACACACTGCCAAAGCTTTTCGCTAGGATGCAGTCTAGTGCAGACGCACACTACGGCTCTCCGGAGCTGTCCGAAGCGAAGCGCCGGTGGCCGGCCGGCGTCTTTCGGCTGAAGCAGCGCTTCGGAGCGTAGGGCTGCCGCTCCGCTGTTGTGTGCGCGAAGCAGCCGCTTCTCCTGCTCCGGGAGCCGGACAGAGCGGTAGCTTGTACGGGGGCGAAGAACGAAGCCGCAGAGCACCGGGCTTTTGCGCACACCCTAAGGACTGCTAGAGGACCGTGGTGGCCGCTCGCCTGCCTCTTCAATTCCCTTCTAGCATCCTAATGGAAGGTGTTCCAGACAAATTCCCTGAGTTTTGAATTCCTCCTGATGCAGCCTCTCCTGGGAAACTCGTGCTCGTCCTCTGAGTCTCCGACATGCAGAGACCTCGATGGCAGCTGCAGAAATGAAGGGCTGCGTTGAGTTGTCGAGAAGCAAGAACATAGCCAGCGCCTTGTGTTTGGGAGTCAGCAGCTGCTGGACTTTTGCGATTGCTTTCACTGTGCACTGAATGCCAGGACGGCATGTGCACGTTAAAACAAAGAGCTGGGCAAGAGTAATCGAAAGATCACGGCCGTCAGAAAACAGCTTATATATTGCCTTGGAAAGAGCAATGTTTTTGGAGTTTGCAATAAAATCGTGTTTCTGGACAAGGGAGGCATAAGTGCGCTGCGCTCCTAAGCTATCTCTCTGCGAGACACACTGCCAAAGCTTTTCGCTAGGATGCAGTCTAGTGCAGACGCACACTACGGCTCTCCGGAGCTGTCCGAAGCCAAGCGCCGGTGGCCGGCGTCTTTCGGCTGAAGCAGCGCTTCGGAGCGTAGGGCTGCCGCTCCGCTGCTGTGTGCGCGAAGCAGCCGCTTCTCCTGCTCCGGGAGCCGGACAGAGCGGTAGCTTGTAGGAGGGCGAAGAACGAAGCCGCAGAGCACCGGGCTTCTGCGCGCACCCTAAGGACTGCTAGAGGACCGTGGTGGCCGCACGCCTGCCTCTTCAATTCCCTTCTAGCATCCTAATGGAAGGTGTTCCAGGACATATTTCTGGGGTTTTGAATTCCTCCTGATGCAGCCCCTCGTGGGAAACTCGTGCTCGTCCTCTGAGTCTCCGACATGCAGAGACCTCGATGGCAACTGCAGAAATGAAGGGCTGCGTTGAGTTGTCGAGAAGCAAGAACATAGCCAGCGCCTTGTGTTTGGGAGTCAGCAGCTGCTGGACTTTTGCGATTGCTTTCACTGTGCACTGAATGCCAGGACGGCACGTGCACGTTAAAACAACGAGCTGGGCAAGAGTAATCGAAAGATCACGGCCGTCAGAAAGCAGCTTATATATTGCCCTGGGAAGAGTACTGTTTTTGGAGTGTGCAGTAAAATCGTGTTTCTGGGCAAGGGAGGCATAAGTGCGCTGCGCTCCTAAGCTATCTCCCTGCGAGACACACTGTCAAAGCTTTTCGCTATGATGCAGTCTAGTGCAGACGCACACTACGGCTCTCCGGAGCTGTCCGAAGCCAAGCGCCGGTGGCCGGCGTCTTTCGGCTGAAGCAGCGCTTCGGAGCGTACGGCTGCCGCTCCGCTGCTGTGTGCGCGAAGCAGCCGCTTCTCCTGCTCCGGGAGCCGGACAGAGCGGTAGCTTGTACGAGGGCGAAGAACGTTGCCGCAGGGAGACGACATTGTGTGCACAGCCTTGCGACTGCTAGAGGACGGTGGCTAAAGCTCCCTGCCTTTTCAATGCACTGCTGGCATGCTTTATTGAAGGTGTTCCGAGACAACTTTCCTGGGTTTTGACTTCGTCCTGATGCAGCCCCTCCTGGGAAATTGGTGCTCGTCCCAGAAGGCTCGAGATGCAGAAAACTCGATGGCAGCTGCAGAAATGAAGGACTCTGTTGAAGTGTGGAGAAGCAAGAACGTAGACAAGCGCCTTGTGTTTGGGAGTCAGCAGCTGCTGGACTTTTGCGATTGCTTTCACTGTGCACTGAATGCCAGGACGGCACGTGCACGCTGAAACAACGAGCTGGGCAAGAGTAATCGAAAGATCACGGCCGTCAGAAAACAGCTTATATATTGCCCTGGGAAGAGTACTGTTTTTGGAGTGTACAGTAAAATCGTGTTTCTGGACAAGGGAGGCATAAGTGCGCTGCGCTCCTAAGCTATCTCTCTGCGAGACACACTGCCAAAGCTTTTCGCTAGGATGCAGTCTAGTGCAGACGCACACTACGGCTCTCCGGAGCTGTCCGAAGCCAAGCGCCGGTGGCCGGCGTCTTTCGGCTGAAGCAGCGCTTCGGAGCGTAGGGCTGCCGCTCCGCTGTTGTGTGCGCGAAGCAGCCGCTTCTCCTGCTCCGGGAGCCGGACAGAGCGGTAGCTTGTACGGGGGCGAAGAACGAAGCCGCAGAGCACCGGGCTTTTGCGCACACCCTAAGGACTGCTAGAGGACGGTGGTGGCCGCTCGCCTGCCTCTTCAATTCCCTTCTAGCATCCTAATGGAAGGTGTTCCAGACAAATTCCCTGAGTTTTGAATTCCTCCTGATGCAGCCTCTCCTGGGAAACTCGTGCTCGTCCTCTGAGTCTCCGACATGCAGAGACCTCGATGGCAGCTGCAGAAATGAAGGGCTGCGTTGAGTTGTCGAGAAGCAAGAACATAGCCAGCGCCTTGTGTTTGGGAGTCAGCAGCTGCTGGACTTTTGCGATTGCTTTCACTGTGCACTGAATGCCAGGACGGCATGTGCACGTTAAAACAAAGAGCTGGGCAAGAGTAATCGAAAGATCACGGCCGTCAGAAAACAGCTTATATATTGCCTTGGAAAGAGCAATGTTTTTGGAGTTTGCAATAAAATCGTGTTTCTGGACAAGGGAGGCATAAGTGCGCTGCGCTCCTAAGCTATCTCCCTGCGAGACACACTGTCAAAGCTTTTCGCTATGATGCAGTCTAGTGCAGACGCACACTACGGCTCTCCGGAGCTGTCCGAAGCCAAGCGCCGGTGGCCGGCGTCTTTCGGCTGAAGCAGCGCTTCGGAGCGTACGGCTGCCGCTCCGCTCTTGTGTGCGCGAAGCAGCCGCTTCTCCTGCTCCGGGAGCCGGACAGAGCGGTAGCTTGCACGAGGGCGAAGAACGTTGCCGCAGGGAGACGACATTGTGTGCACAGCCTTGCGACTGCTAGAGGACGGTGGCTAAAGCTCCCTGCCTTTTCAATGCACTGCTGGCATGCTTTATTGAAGGTGTTCCGAGACAACTTTCCTGGGTTTTGACTTCGTCCTGATGCAGCCCCTCCTGGGAAATTGGTGCTCGTCCCAGAAGGCTCGAGATGCAGAAAACTCGATGGCAGCTGCAGAAATGAAGGACTCTGTTGAAGTGTGGAGAAGCAAGAACGTAGACAAGCGCCTTGTGTTTGGGAGTCAGCAGCTGCTGGACTTTTGCGATTGCTTTCACTGTGCACTGAATGCCAGGACGGCACGTGCACGCTGAAACAACGAGCTGGGCAAGAGTAATCGAAAGATCACGGCCGTCAGAAAACAGCTTATATATTGCCCTGGGAAGAGTACTGTTTTTGGAGTGTACAGTAAAATCGTGTTTCTGGGCAAGGGAGGCATAAGTTCTCTGCGCTCCTAAGCTATCTCCCTGCGAGACACACTGCCAAAGCTTTTCGCTAGGATGCAGTCTAGTGCAGACGCACACTACGGCTCTCCGGAGCTGTCCGAAGCCAAGCGCCGCTGGCCGGCGTCTTTCGGCTGAAGCAGCGCTTCGGAGCGTACGGCTGCCGCTCCGCTGTTGTGTGCGCGAAGCAGCCGCTTCTCCTGCTCCGGGAGCCGGACAGAGCGGTAGCTTGTACGGGGGCGAAGAACGAAGCCGCAGAGCACCGGGCTTTTGCGCACATCCTAAGGACTGCTAGAGGACGGTGGTGGCCGCTCGCTTGCCTCTTCAATTCCCTTCTAGCATCCTAATAGAAGGTGTTCCAGGACAAATTCCCTGAGTTTTGAATTCCTCCTGATGCAGCCTCTCCTGGGAAACTCGTGCTCGTCCTCTGAGTCTCCGACATGCAGAGACCTCGATGGCAGCTGCAGAAATGAAGGGCTGCGTTGAGTTGTCGAGAAGCAAGAACATAGCCAGCGCCTTGTGTTTGGGAGTCAGCAGCTGCTGGACTTTTGCGATTGCTTTCACTGTGCACTGAATGCCAGGACGGCATGTGCACGTTAAAACAACGAGCTGGGCAAGAGTAATCGAAAGATCACGGCCGTCAGAAAACAGCTTATATATTGCCTTGGAAAGAGCAATGTTTCTGGAGTTTGCAATAAAATCGTGTTTCTGGACAAGGGAGGCATAAGTGCGCTGCGCTCCTAAGCTATCTCTCTGCGAGACACACTGTCAAAGCTTTTCGCTAGGATGCAGTCTAGTGCAGACGCACACTACGGCTCTCCGGAGCTGTTCGAAGCCAAGCGCCGGTGGCCGGCGTCTTTCGGCTGAAGCAGCGCTTCGGAGCGTAGGGCTGCCGCTCCGCTGTTGTGTGCGCGAAGCAGCCGCTTCTCCTGCTCCGGGAGCCGGACAGAGCGGTAGCTTGTACGGGGGCGAAGAACGAAGCCGCAGAGCACCGGGCTTTTGCGCACACCCTAAGGACTGCTAGAGGACGGTGGTGGCCGCTCGCCTGCCTCTTCAATTCCCTTCTAGCATCCTAATGGAAGGTGTTCCAGTACAAATTCCCTGAGTTTTGAATTCCTCCTGATGCAGCCTCTCCTGGGAAACTCGTGCTCGTCCTCTGAGTCTCCGACATGCAGAGACCTCGATGGCAGCTGCAGAAATGAAGGGCTGCGTTGAGTTGTCGAGAAGCAAGAACATAGCCAGCGCCTTGTGTTTGGGAGTCAGCAGCTGCTGGACTTTTGCGATTGCTTTCACTGTGCACTGAATGCCAGGACGGCATGTGCACGTTAAAACAACGAGCTGGGCAAGAGTAATCGAAAGATCACGGCCGTCAGAAAACAGCTTATATATTGCCCTGGAAAGAGCAATGTTTTTGGAGTTTGCAATAAAATCGTGTTTCTGGACAAGGGAGGCATAAGTGCGCTGCGCTCCTAAGCTATCTCCTTGCGAGACACACTGCCAAAGCTTTTCGCTATGATGCAGTCTAGTTGCAGACGCACACTACGGCTCTCCGGAGCTGTCCGAAGCCAAGCGCCGGTGGCCGGCGTCTTTCGGCTGAAGCAGCGCTTCGGAGCGTAGGGCTGCCGCTCCGCTGTTGTGTGCGCGAAGCAGCCGCTTCTCCTGCTCCGGGAGCCGGACAGAGCGGTAGCTTGTACGAGGGCGAAGAACGAAGCCGCAGAGCACCGGGCTTCTGCGCGCACCCTAAGGACTGCTAGAGGACGGTGGTGGCCGCTCGCTTGCCTCTTCAATTCCCTTCTAGCATCCTTATGGAAGGTGTTCCAGGACAAATTCCCTGAGTTTTGAATTCCTCCTGATGCAGCCCCTCCTGGGAAACTCGTGCTCGTCCTCTGAGTCTCCGACATGCAGAGACCTCGATGGCAACTGCAGAAATGAAGGGCTGCGTTGAGTTGTCGAGAAGCAAGAACATAGCCAGCGCCTTGTGTTTGGGAGTCAGCAGCTGCTGGACTTTTGCGATTGCTTTCACTGTGCACTGAATGCCAGGACGGCATGTGCACGTTAAAACAACGAGCTGGGCAAGAGTAATCGAAAGATCACGGCCGTCAGAAAGCAGCTTATATATTGCCCTGGGAAGAGTACTGTTTTTGGAGTGTGCAGTAAAATCGTGTTTCTGGGCAAGGGAGGCATAAGTGCGCTGCGCTCCTAAGCTATCTCTCTGCGAGACACACTGCCAAAGCTTTTCGCTATGATGCAGTCTAGTGCAGACGCACACTACGGCTCTCCGGAGCTGTCCGAAGCCAAGCGCCGGTGGCCGGCGTCTTTCGGCTGAAGCAGCGCTTCGGAGCGTACGGCTGCCGCTCCGCTGCTGTGTGCGCGAAGCAGCCGCTTCTCCTGCTCCGGGAGCCGGACAGAGCGGTAGCTTGTACGAGGGCGAAGAACGTTGCCGCAGGGAGACGACATTGTGTGCACAGCCTTGCGACTGCTAGAGGACGGTGGCTAAAGCTCCCTGCCTTTTCAATGCACTGCTGGCATGCTTTATTGAAGGTGTTCCGAGACAACTTTCCTGGGTTTTGACTTCGTCCTGATGCAGCCCCTCCTGGGAAATTGGTGCTCGTCCCAGAAGGCTCGAGATGCAGAAAACTCGATGGCAGCTGCAGAAATGAAGGACTCTGTTGAAGTGTGGAGAAGCAAGAACGTAGACAAGCGCCTTGTGTTTGGGAGTCAGCAGCTGCTGGACTTTTGCGATTGCTTTCACTGTGCACTGAATGCCAGGAAGGCACGTGCACGCTGCAACAACCAGCTGGGCAAGAGTGGGCAGAAGAGAACGGGCTTTAGACAGCAGCTTACATAGTACCATGGAAAGAGCAGTGTTTTTGGAGTGTGCAGCAAATCCGTGTTTCTGGACAAGGGAGGCATAAGTGCGCTGCGCTCCTAAGGTATCTCTCTGCGAGACACACTGCCAAAGCTTTTCGCTAGGATGCAGTCTAGTGCAGACGCACACTACGGCTCTCCGGAGCTGTCCGAAGCGAAGCGCCGGTGGCCGGCGTCTTTCGGCTGAAGCAGCGCTTCGGAGCGTACGTCTGCCGCTCCGCTGTTGTGTGCGCGAAGCAGCCGCTTCTCCTGCTCCGGGAGCCGGACAGAGCGGTAGCTTGTACGAGGGCGAAGAACGAAGCCGAAGAGCACCGGGCTTCTGCGCGCACCCTAAGGACTGCTAGAGGACCGTGGTGGCCGCACGCCTGCCTCTTCAATTCCCTTCTAGCATCCTTATGGAAGGTGTTCCAGGACATATTTCTGGGGTTTTGAATTCCTCCTGATGCAGCCCCTCGTGGGAAACTCGTGCTCGTCCTCTGAGTCTCCGACATGCAGAGACCTCGATGGCAGCTGCAGAAATGAAGGGCTGCGTTGAGTTGTCGAGAAGCAAGAACATAGCCAGCGCCTTGTGTTTGGGAGTCAGCAGCTGCTGGACTTTTGCGATTGCTTTCACTGTGCACTGAATGCCAGGACGGCATGTGCACGTTAAAACAACGAGCTGGGCAAGAGTAATCGAAAGATCACGGCCGTCAGAAAGCAGCTTATATATTGCCCTGGAAAGAGCAATGTTTTTGGAGTTTGCAATAAAATCGTGTTTCTGGACAAGGGAGGCATAAGTGCGCTGCGCTCCTAAGCTATCTCCCTGCGAGACACACTGCCAAAGCTTTTCGCTATGATGCAGTCTAGTGCAGACGCACACTACGGCTCTCCGGAGCTGTCCGAAGCCAAGCGCCGGTGGCCGGCGTCTTTCGGCTGAAGCAGCGCTTCGGAGCGTAGGGCTGCCGCTCCGCTGCTCTGTGCGCGAAGCAGCCGCTTCTCCTGCTCCGGGAGCCGGACAGAGCGGTAGCTTGTACGAGGGCGAAGAACGTTGCCGCAGGGAGACGACATTGTGTGCACAGCCTTGCGACTGCTAGAGGACGGTGGCTAAAGCTCCCTGCCTTTTCAATGCACTGCTGGCATGCTTTATTGAAGGTGTTCCGAGACAACTTTCCTGGGTTTTGACTTCGTCCTGATGCAGCCCCTCCTGGGAAATTGGTGCTCGTCCCAGAAGGCTCGAGATGCAGAAAACTCGATGGCAGCTGCAGAAATGAAGGACTCTGTTGAAGTGTGGAGAAGCAAGAACGTAGACAAGCGCCTTGTGTTTGGGAGTCAGCAGCTGCTGGACTTTTGCGATTGCTTTCACTGTGCACTGAATGCCAGGAAGGCACGTGCACGCTGCAACAACCAGCTGGGCAAGAGTGGGCAGAAGAGAACGGGCGTCAGACAGCAGCTTACATAGTACCATGGAAAGAGCAGTGTTTTTGGAGTGTGCAGCAAATCCGTGTTTCTGGACAAGGGAGGCATAAGTGCGCTGCGCTCCTAAGGTATCTCTCTGCGAGACACACTGTCAAAGCTTTTCGCTAGGATGCAGTCTAGTGCAGACGCACACTACGGCTCTCCGGAGCTGTCCGAAGCGAAGCGCCGGTGGCCGGCGTCTTTCGGCTGAAGCAGCGCTTCGGAGCGTACGTCTGCCGCTCCGCTGTTGTGTGCGCGAAGCAGCCGCTTCTCCTGCTCCGGGAGCCGGACAGAGCGGTAGCTTGTACGAGGGCGAAGAACGAAGCCGAAGAGCACCGGGCTTCTGCGCGCACCCTAAGGACTGCTAGAGGACCGTGGTGGCCGCACGCCTGCCTCTTCAATTCCCTTCTAGCATCCTTATGGAAGGTGTTCCAGGACATATTTCTGGGGTTTTGAATTCCTCCTGATGCAGCCCCTCGTGGGAAACTCGTGCTCGTCCTCTGAGTCTCCGACATGCAGAGACCTCGATGGCAACTGCAGAAATGAAGGGCTGCGTTGAGTTGTCGAGAAGCAAGAACATAGCCAGCGCCTTGTGTTTGGGAGTCAGCAGCTGCTGGACTTTTGCGATTGCTTTCACTGTGCACTGAATGCCAGGACGGCATGTGCACGTTAAAACAACGAGCTGGGCAAGAGTAATCGAAAGATCACGGCCGTCAGAAAGCAGCTTATATATTGCCCTGGGAAGAGTACTGTTTTTGGAGTGTGCAGTAAAATCGTGTTTCTGGGCAAGGGAGGCATAAGTGCGCTGCGCTCCTAAGCTATCTCCCTGCGAGACACACTGTCAAAGCTTTTCGCTATGATGCAGTCTAGTGCAGACGCACACTACGGCTCTCCGGAGCTGTCCGAAGCCAAGCGCCGGTGGCCGGCGTCTTTCGGCTGAAGCAGCGCTTCGGAGCGTACGGCTGCCGCTCCGCTCTTGTGTGCGCGAAGCAGCCGCTTCTCCTGCTCCGGGAGCCGGACAGAGCGGTAGCTTGCACGAGGGCGAAGAACGTTGCCGCAGGGAGACGACATTGTGTGCACAGCCTTGCGACTGCTAGAGGACGGTGGCTAAAGCTCCCTGCCTTTTCAATGCACTGCTGGCATGCTTTATTGAAGGTGTTCCGAGACAACTTTCCTGGGTTTTGACTTCGTCCTGATGCAGCCCCTCCTGGGAAATTGGTGCTCGTCCCAGAAGGCTCGAGATGCAGAAAACTCGATGGCAGCTGCAGAAATGAAGGACTCTGTTGAAGTGTGGAGAAGCAAGAACGTAGACAAGCGCCTTGTGTTTGGGAGTCAGCAGCTGCTGGACTTTTGCGATTGCTTTCACTGTGCACTGAATGCCAGGACGGCATGTGCACGCTGAAACAACGAGCTGGGCAAGAGTAATCGAAAGATCACGGCCGTCAGAAAACAGCTTATATATTGCCCTGGGAAGAGTACTGTTTTTGGAGTGTACAGTAAAATCGTGTTTCTGGACAAGGGAGGCATAAGTGCGCTGCGCTCCTAAGCTATCTCTCTGCGAGACACACTGCCAAAGCTTTTCGCTATGATGCAGTCTAGTGCAGACGCACACTACGGCTCTCCGGAGCTGTCCGAAGCCAAGCGCCGGTGGCCGGCGTCTTTCGGCTGAAGCAGCGCTTCGGAGCGTACGGCTGCCGCTCCGCTGTTGTGTGCGCGAAGCAGCCGCTTCTCCTGCTCCGGGAGCCGGACAGAGCGGTAGCTTGTACGGGGGCGAAGAACGAAGCCGCAGAGCACCGGGCTTTTGCGCACACCCTAAGGACTGCTAGAGGACGGTGGTGGCCGCTCGCCTGCCTCTTCAATTCCCTTCTAGCATCCTAATGGAAGGTGTTCCAGACAAATTCCCTGAGTTTTGAATTCCTCCTGATGCAGCCCCTCCTGGGAAACTCGTGCTCGTCCTCTGAGTCTCCGACATGCAGAGACCTCGATGGCAGCTGCAGAAATGAAGGGCTGCGTTGAGTTGTCGAGAAGCAAGAACATAGCCAGCGCCTTGTGTTTGGGAGTCAGCAGCTGCTGGACTTTTGCGATTGCTTTCACTGTGCACTGAATGCCAGGACGGCATGTGCACGTTAAAACAACGAGCTGGGCAAGAGTAATCGAAAGATCACGGCCGTCAGAAAGCAGCTTATATATTGCCCTGGAAAGAGCAATGTTTTTGGAGTTTGCAATAAAATCGTGTTTCTGGACAAGGGAGGCATAAGTGCGCTGCGCTCCTAAGCTATCTCTCTGCGAGACACACTGCCAAAGCTTTTCGCTATGATGCAGTCTAGTTGCAGACGCACACTACGGCTCTCCGGAGCTGTCCGAAGCCAAGCGCCGGTGGCCGGCGTCTTTCGGCTGAAGCAGCGCTTCGGAGCGTAGGGCTGCCGCTCCGCTGTTGTGTGCGCGAAGCAGCCGCTTCTCCTGCTCCGGGAGCCGGACAGAGCGGTAGCTTGTACGAGGGCGAAGAACGAAGCCGCAGAGCACCGGGCTTCTGCGCGCACCCTAAGGACTGCTAGAGGACGGTGGTGGCCGCTCGCTTGCCTCTTCAATTCCCTTCTAGCATCCTTATGGAAGGTGTTCCAGGACAAATTCCCTGAGTTTTGAATTCCTCCTGATGCAGCCCCTCCTGGGAAACTCGTGCTCGTCCTCTGAGTCTCCGACATGCAGAGACCTCGATGGCAGCTGCAGAAATGAAGGGCTGCGTTGAGTTGTCGAGAAGCAAGAACATAGCCAGCGCCTTGTGTTTGGGAGTCAGCAGCTGCTGGACTTTTGCGATTGCTTTCACTGTGCACTGAATGCCAGGACGGCATGTGCACGTTAAAACAACGAGCTGGGCAAGAGTAATCGAAAGATCACGGCCGTCAGAAAGCAGCTTATATATTGCCCTGGGAAGAGTACTGTTTTTGGAGTGTGCAGTAAAATCGTGTTTCTGGGCAAGGGAGGCATAAGTGCGCTGCGCTCCTAAGCTATCTCTCTGCGAGACACACTGCCAAAGCTTTTCGCTATGATGCAGTCTAGTGCAGACGCACACTACGGCTCTCCGGAGCTGTCCGAAGCCAAGCGCCGGTGGCCGGCGTCTTTCGGCTGAAGCAGCGCTTCGGAGCGTACGGCTGCCGCTCCGCTGCTGTGTGCGCGAAGCAGCCGCTTCTCCTGCTCCGGGAGCCGGACAGAGCGGTAGCTTGTACGAGGGCGAAGAACGTTGCCGCAGGGAGACGACATTGTGTGCACAGCCTTGCGACTGCTAGAGGACGGTGGCTAAAGCTCCCTGCCTTTTCAATGCACTGCTGGCATGCTTTATTGAAGGTGTTCCGAGACAACTTTCCTGGGTTTTGACTTCGTCCTGATGCAGCCCCTCCTGGGAAATTGGTGCTCGTCCCAGAAGGCTCGAGATGCAGAAAACTCGATGGCAGCTGCAGAAATGAAGGACTCTGTTGAAGTGTGGAGAAGCAAGAACGTAGACAAGCGCCTTGTGTTTGGGAGTCAGCAGCTGCTGGACTTTTGCGATTGCTTTCACTGTGCACTGAATGCCAGGACGGCACGTGCACGCTGAAACAACGAGCTGGGCAAGAGTAATCGAAAGATCACGGCCGTCAGAAAACAGCTTATATATTGCCCTGGGAAGAGTACTGTTTTTGGAGTGTACAGTAAAATCGTGTTTCTGGGCAAGGGAGGCATAAGTTCTCTGCGCTCCTAAGCTATCTCCCTGCGAGACACACTGCCAAAGCTTTTCGCTAGGATGCAGTCTAGTGCAGACGCACACTACGGCTCTCCGGAGCTGTCCGAAGCCAAGCGCCGGTGGCCGGCGTCTTTCGGCTGAAGCAGCGCTTCGGAGCGAAGGGCTGCCGCTCCGCTGTTGTGTGCGCGAAGCAGCCGCTTCTCCTGCTCCGGGAGCCGGACAGAGCGGTAGCTTGTACGAGGGCGAAGAACGAAGCCGCAGAGCACCGGGCTTTTGCGCACACCCTAAGGACTGCTAGAGGACGGTGGTGGCCGCTCGCTTGCCTCTTCAATTCCCTTCTAGCATCCTAATAGAAGGTGTTCCAGGACAAATTCCCTGAGTTTTGAATTCCTCCTGATGCAGCCTCTCCTGGGAAACTCGTGCTCGTCCTCTGAGTCTCCGACATGCAGAGACCTCGATGGCAGCTGCAGAAATGAAGGGCTGCGTTGAGTTGTCGAGAAGCAAGAACATAGCCAGCGCCTTGTGTTTGGGAGTCAGCAGCTGCTGGACTTTTGCGATTGCTTTCACTGTGCACTGAATGCCAGGACGGCATGTGCACGTTAAAACAACGAGCTGGGCAAGAGTAATCGAAAGATCACGGCCGTCAGAAAACAGCTTATATATTGCCTTGGAAAGAGCAATGTTTCTGGAGTTTGCAATAAAATCGTGTTTCTGGACAAGGGAGGCATAAGTGCGCTGCGCTCCTAAGCTATCTCTCTGCGAGACACACTGTCAAAGCTTTTCGCTAGGATGCAGTCTAGTGCAGACGCACACTACGGCTCTCCGGAGCTGTTCGAAGCCAAGCGCCGGTGGCCGGCGTCTTTCGGCTGAAGCAGCGCTTCGGAGCGTACGGCTGCCGCTCCGCTGTTGTGTGCGCGAAGCAGCCGCTTCTCCTGCTCCGGGAGCCGGACAGAGCGGTAGCTTGTACGGGGGCGAAGAACGAAGCCGCAGAGCACCGGGCTTTTGCGCACACCCTAAGGACTGCTAGAGGACGGTGGTGGCCGCTCGCCTGCCTCTTCAATTCCCTTCTAGCATCCTAATGGAAGGTGTTCCAGTACAAATTCCCTGAGTTTTGAATTCCTCCTGATGCAGCCTCTCCTGGGAAACTCGTGCTCGTCCTCTGAGTCTCCGACATGCAGAGACCTCGATGGCAGCTGCAGAAATGAAGGGCTGCGTTGAGTTGTCGAGAAGCAAGAACATAGCCAGCGCCTTGTGTTTGGGAGTCAGCAGCTGCTGGACTTTTGCGATTGCTTTCACTGTGCACTGAATGCCAGGACGGCATGTGCACGTTAAAACAACGAGCTGGGCAAGAGTAATCGAAAGATCACGGCCGTCAGAAAACAGCTTATATATTGCCTTGGAAAGAGCAATGTTTTTGGAGTTTGCAATAAAATCGTGTTTCTGGACAAGGGAGGCATAAGTGCGCTGCGCTCCTAAGCTATCTCCCTGCGAGACACACTGTCAAAGCTTTTCGCTATGATGCAGTCTAGTGCAGACGCACACTACGGCTCTCCGGAGCTGTCCGAAGCCAAGCGCCGGTGGCCGGCGTCTTTCGGCTGAAGCAGCGCTTCGGAGCGTACGGCTGCCGCTCCGCTGCTGTGTGCGCGAAGCAGCCGCTTCTCCTGCTCCGGGAGCCGGACAGAGCGGTAGCTTGTACGAGGGCGAAGAACGTTGCCGCAGGGAGACGACATTGTGTGCACAGCCTTGCGACTGCTAGAGGACGGTGGCTAAAGCTCCCTGCCTTTTCAATGCACTGCTGGCATGCTTTATTGAAGGTGTTCCGAGACAACTTTCCTGGGTTTTGACTTCGTCCTGATGCAGCCCCTCCTGGGAAATTGGTGCTCGTCCCAGAAGGCTCGAGATGCAGAAAACTCGATGGCAGCTGCAGAAATGAAGGACTCTGTTGAAGTGTGGAGAAGCAAGAACGTAGACAAGCGCCTTGTGTTTGGGAGTCAGCAGCTGCTGGACTTTTGCGATTGCTTTCACTGTGCAGTGAATGCCAGGAAGGCACGTGCACGCTGCAACAACCAGCTGGGCAAGAGTGGGCAGAAGAGAACGGGCGTCAGACAGCAGCTTACATAGTACCATGGAAAGAGCAGTGTTTTTGGAGTGTGCAGCAAATCCGTGTTTCTGGACAAGGGAGGCATAAGTGCGCTGCGCTCCTAAGGTATCTCTCTGCGAGACACACTGTCAAAGCTTTTCGCTAGGATGCAGTCTAGTGCAGACGCACACTACGGCTCTCCGGAGCTGTCCGAAGCGAAGCGCCGGTGGCCGGCGTCTTTCGGCTGAAGCAGCGCTTCGGAGCGTACGTCTGCCGCTCCGCTGTTGTGTGCGCGAAGCAGCCGCTTCTCCTGCTCCGGGAGCCGGACAGAGCGGTAGCTTGTACGAGGGCGAAGAACGAAGCCGAAGAGCACCGGGCTTCTGCGCGCACCCTAAGGACTGCTAGAGGACCGTGGTGGCCGCACGCCTGCCTCTTCAATTCCATTCTAGCATCCTTATGGAAGGTGTTCCAGGACATATTTCTGGGGTTTTGAATTCCTCCTGATGCAGCCCCTCGTGGGAAACTCGTGCTCGTCCTCTGAGTCTCCGACATGCAGAGACCTCGATGGCAACTGCAGAAATGAAGGGCTGCGTTGAGTTGTCGAGAAGCAAGAACATAGCCAGCGCCTTGTGTTTGGGAGTCAGCAGCTGCTGGACTTTTGCGATTGCTTTCACTGTGCACTGAATGCCAGGACGGCATGTGCACGTTAAAACAACGAGCTGGGCAAGAGTAATCGAAAGATCACGGCCGTCAGAAAGCAGCTTATATATTGCCCTGGGAAGAGTACTGTTTTTGGAGTGTGCAGTAAAATCGTGTTTCTGGGCAAGGGAGGCATAAGTGCGCTGCGCTCCTAAGCTATCTCCCTGCGAGACACACTGTCAAAGCTTTTCGCTATGATGCAGTCTAGTGCAGACGCACACTACGGCTCTCCGGAGCTGTCCGAAGCCAAGCGCCGGTGGCCGGCGTCTTTCGGCTGAAGCAGCGCTTCGGAGCGTACGGCTGCCGCTCCGCTGCTGTGTGCGCGAAGCAGCCGCTTCTCCTGCTCCGGGAGCCGGACAGAGCGGTAGCTTGTACGAGGGCGAAGAACGTTGCCGCAGGGAGACGACATTGTGTGCACAGCCTTGCGACTGCTAGAGGACGGTGGCTAAAGCTCCCTGCCTTTTCAATGCACTGCTGGCATGCTTTATTGAAGGTGTTCCGAGACAACTTTCCTGGGTTTTGACTTCGTCCTGATGCAGCCCCTCCTGGGAAATTGGTGCTCGTCCCAGAAGGCTCGAGATGCAGAAAACTCGATGGCAGCTGCAGAAATGAAGGACTCTGTTGAAGTGTGGAGAAGCAAGAACGTAGACAAGCGCCTTGTGTTTGGGAGTCAGCAGCTGCTGGACTTTTGCGATTGCTTTCACTGTGCACTGAATGCCAGGACGGCACGTGCACGCTGAAACAACGAGCTGGGCAAGAGTAATCGAAAGATCACGGCCGTCAGAAAGCAGCTTATATATTGCCCTGGGAAGAGTACTGTTTTTGGAGTGTGCAGTAAAATCGTGTTTCTGGACAAGGGAGGCATAAGTGCGCTGCGCTCCTAAGCTATCTCTCTGCGAGACACACTGCCAAAGCTTTTCGCTATGATGCAGTCTAGTGCAGACGCACACTACGGCTCTCCGGAGCTGTCCGAAGCCAAGCGCCGGTGGCCGGCGTCTTTCGGCTGAAGCAGCGCTTCGGAGCGTACGGCTGCCGCTCCGCTGTTGTGTGCGCGAAGCAGCCGCTTCTCCTGCTCCGCGAGCCGGACAGAGCGGTAGCTTGTACGGGGGCGAAGAACGAAGCCGCAGAGCACCGGGCTTTTGCGCACACCCTAAGGACTGCTAGAGGACGGTGGTGGCCGCTCGCCTGCCTCTTCAATTCCCTTCTAGCATCCTAATGGAAGGTGTTCCAGACAAATTCCCTGAGTTTTGAATTCCTCCTGATGCAGCCTCTCCTGGGAAACTCGTGCTCGTCCTCTGAGTCTCCGACATGCAGAGACCTCGATGGCAGCTGCAGAAATGAAGGGCTGCGTTGAGTTGTCGAGAAGCAAGAACATAGCCAGCGCCTTGTGTTTGGGAGTCAGCAGCTGCTGGACTTTTGCGATTGCTTTCACTGTGCACTGAATGCCAGGACGGCACGTGCACGCTGAAACAACGAGCTGGGCAAGAGTAATCGAAAGATCACGGCCGTCAGAAAACAGCTTATATATTGCCCTGGGAAGAGTACTGTTTTTGGAGTGTACAGTAAAATCGTGTTTCTGGGCAAGGGAGGCATAAGTTCTCTGCGCTCCTAAGCTATCTCCCTGCGAGACACACTGCCAAAGCTTTTCGCTAGGATGCAGTCTAGTGCAGACGCACACTACGGCTCTCCGGAGCTGTCCGAAGCCAAGCGCCGGTGGCCGGCGTCTTTCGGCTGAAGCAGCGCTTCGGAGCGTAGGGCTGCCGCTCCGCTGTTGTGTGCGCGAAGCAGCCGCTTCTCCTGCTCCGGGAGCCGGACAGAGCGGTAGCTTGTACGAGGGCGAAGAACGAAGCCGCAGAGCACCGGGCTTTTGCGCACACCCTAAGGACTGCTAGAGGACGGTGGTGGCCGCTCGCTTGCCTCTTCAATTCCCTTCTAGCATCCTAATAGAAGGTGTTCCAGGACAAATTCCCTGAGTTTTGAATTCCTCCTGATGCAGCCTCTCCTGGGAAACTCGTGCTCGTCCTCTGAGTCTCCGACATGCAGAGACCTCGATGGCAGCTGCAGAAATGAAGGGCTGCGTTGAGTTGTCGAGAAGCAAGAACATAGCCAGCGCCTTGTGTTTGGGAGTCAGCAGCTGCTGGACTTTTGCGATTGCTTTCACTGTGCACTGAATGCCAGGACGGCATGTGCACGTTAAAACAAAGAGCTGGGCAAGAGTAATCGAAAGATCACGGCCGTCAGAAAACAGCTTATATATTGCCTTGGAAAGAGCAATGTTTTTGGAGTTTGCAATAAAATCGTGTTTCTGGACAAGGGAGGCATAAGTGCGCTGCGCTCCTAAGCTATCTCCTTGCGAGACACACTGCCAAAGCTTTTCGCTAGGATGCAGTCTAGTGCAGACGCACACTACGGCTCTCCGGAGCTGTCCGAAGCCAAGCGCCGGTGGCCGGCGTCTTTCGGCTGAAGCAGCGCTTCGGAGCGTACGGCTGCCGCTCCGCTGCTGTGTGCGCGAAGCAGCCGCTTCTCCTGCTCCGGGAGCCGGACAGAGCGGTAGCTTGTAGGAGGGCGAAGAACGAAGCCGCAGAGCACCGGGCTTCTGCGCGCACCCTAAGGACTGCTAGAGGACCGTGGTGGCCGCACGCCTGCCTCTTCAATTCTCTTCTAGCATCCTAATGGAAGGTGTTCCAGGACATATTTCTGGGGTTTTGAATTCCTCCTGATGCAGCCCCTCGTGGGAAACTCGTGCTCGTCCTCTGAGTCTCCGACATGCAGAGACCTCGATGGCAACTGCAGAAATGAAGGGCTGCGTTGAGGTGTCGAGAAGCAAGAACATAGCCAGCGCCTTGTGTTTGGGAGTCAGCAGCTGCTGGACTTTTGCGATTGCTTTCACTGTGCACTGAATGCCAGGACGGCACGTGCACGCTGAAACAACGAGCTGGGCAAGAGTAATCGAAAGATCACGGCCGTCAGAAAGCAGCTTATATATTGCCCTGGGAAGAGTACTGTTTTTGGAGTGTACAGTAAAATCGTGTTTCTGGACAAGGGAGGCATAAGTGCGCTGCGCTCCTAAGCTATCTCCCTGCGAGACACACTGCCAAAGCTTTTCGCTATGATGCAGTCTAGTGCAGACGCACACTACGGCTCTCCGGAGCTGTCCGAAGCCAAGCGCCGGTGGCCGGCGTCTTTCGGCTGAAGCAGCGCTTCGGAGCGTAGGGCTGCCGCTCCGCTGTTGTGTGCGCGAAGCAGCCGCTTCTCCTGCTCCGGGAGCCGGACAGAGCGGTAGCTTGTACGAGGGCGAAGAACGAAGCCGCAGAGCACCGGGCTTCTGCGCGCACCCTAAGGACTGCTAGAGGACCGTAGTGGCCGCACGCCTGCCTCTTCAATTCTCTTCTAGCATCCTAATGGAAAGTTTTCCAGGACATATTTCTGGAGTTTTGAATTCCTCCTGATGCAGCCCCTCCTGGGAAACTCGTGCTCGTCCTCTGAGTCTCCGACATGCAGAGACCTCGATGGCAGCTGCAGAAATGAAGGGCTGCGTTGAGTTGTCGAGAAGCAAGAACATAGCCAGCGCCTTGTGTTTGGGAGTCAGCAGCTGTTGGACTTTTGCGATTGCTTTCACTGTGCACTGAATGCCAGGACGGCATGTGCACGTTAAAACAACGAGCTGGGCAAGAGTAATCGAAAGATCACGGCCGTCAGAAAACAGCTTATATATTGCCCTGGAAAGAGCAATGTTTTTGGAGTTTGCAATAAAATCGTGTTTCTGGACAAGGGAGGCATAAGTGCGCTGCGCTCCTAAGCTATCTCCTTGCGAGACACACTGCCAAAGCTTTTCGCTAGGATGCAGTCTAGTTGCAGACGCACACTACGGCTCTCCGGAGCTGTCCGAAGCCAAGCGCCGGTGGCCGGCGTCTTTCGGCTGAAGCAGCGCTTCGGAGCGTAGGGCTGCCGCTCCGCTGTTGTGTGCGCGAAGCAGCCGCTTCTCCTGCTCCGGGAGCCGGACAGAGCGGTAGCTTGTACGAGGGCGAAGAACGAAGCCGCAGAGCACCGGGCTTCTGCGCGCACCCTAAGGACTGCTAGAGGACGGTGGTGGCCGCTCGCTTGCCTCTTCAATTCCCTTCTAGCATCCTTATGGAAGGTGTTCCAGGACAAATTCCCTGAGTTTTGAATTCCTCCTGATGCAGCCCCTCCTGGGAAACTCGTGCTCGTCCTCTGAGTCTCCGACATGCAGAGAACTCGATGGCAACTGCAGAAATGAAGGGCTGCGTTGAGTTGTCGAGAAGCAAGAACATAGCCAGCGCCTTGTGTTTGGGAGTCAGCAGCTGCTGGACTTTTGCGATTGCTTTCACTGTGCACTGAATGCCAGGACGGCATGTGCACGTTAAAACAACGAGCTGGGCAAGAGTAATCGAAAGATCACGGCCGTCAGAAAGCAGCTTATATATTGCCCTGGGAAGAGTACTGTTTTTGGAGTGTGCAGTAAAATCGTGTTTCTGGGCAAGGGAGGCATAAGTGCGCTGCGCTCCTAAGCTATCTCCCTGCGAGACACACTGCCAAAGCTTTTCGCTATGATGCAGTCTAGTGCAGACGCACACTACGGCTCTCCGGAGCTGTCCGAAGCCAAGCGCCGGTGGCCGGCGTCTTTCGGCTGAAGCAGCGCTTCGGAGCGTAGGGCTGCCGCTCCGCTGTTGTGTGCGCGAAGCAGCCGCTTCTCCTGCTCCGGGAGCCGGACAGAGCGGTAGCTTGTACGAGGGCGAAGAACGAAGCCGCAGAGCACCGGGCTTCTGCGCGCACCCTAAGGACTGCTAGAGGACCGTAGTGGCCGCACGCCTGCCTCTTCAATTCTCTTCTAGCATCCTAATGGAAGGTTTTCCAGGACATATTTCTGGAGTTTTGAATTCCTCCTGATGCAGCCCCTCCTGGGAAACTCGTGCTCGTCCTCTGAGTCTCCGACATGCAGAGACCTCGATGGCAGCTGCAGAAATGAAGGGCTGCGTTGAGTTGTCGAGAAGCAAGAACATAGCCAGCGCCTTGTGTTTGGGAGTCAGCAGCTGCTGCACTTTTGCGATTGCTTTCACTGTGCACTGAATGCCAGGACGGCATGTGCACGTTAAAACAACGAGCTGGGCAAGAGTAATCGAAAGATCACGGCCGTCAGAAAGCAGCTTATATATTGCCCTGGAAAGAGCAATGTTTTTGGAGTTTGCAATAAAATCGTGTTTCTGGACAAGGGAGGCATAAGTGCGCTGCGCTCCTAAGCTATCTCCCTGCGAGACACACTGCCAAAGCTTTTCGCTAGGATGCAGTCTAGTGCAGACGCACACTACGGCTCTCCGGAGCTGTCCGAAGCCAAGCGCCGGTGGCCGGCGTCTTTCGGCTGAAGCAGCGCTTCGGAGCGTACGGCTGCCGCTCCGCTGCTGTGTGCGCGAAGCAGCCGCTTCTCCTGCTCCGGGAGCCGGACAGAGCGGTAGCTTGTACGAGGGCGAAGAACGTTGCCGCAGGGAGACGACATTGTGTGCACAGCCTTGCGACTGCTAGAGGACGGTGGCTAAAGCTCCCTGCCTTTTCAATGCACTGCTGGCATGCTTTATTGAAGGTGTTCCGAGACAACTTTCCTGGGTTTTGACTTCGTCCTGATGCAGCCCCTCCTGGGAAATTGGTGCTCGTCCCAGAAGGCTCGAGATGCAGAAAACTCGATGGCAGCTGCAGAAATGAAGGACTCTGTTGAAGTGTGGAGAAGCAAGAACGTAGACAAGCGCCTTGTGTTTGGGAGTCAGCAGCTGCTGGACTTTTGCGATTGCTTTCACTGTGCACTGAATGCCAGGACGGCACGTGCACGCTGAAACAACGAGCTGGGCAAGAGTAATCGAAAGATCACGGCCGTCAGAAAACAGCTTATATATTGCCCTGGGAAGAGTACTGTTTTTGGAGTGTACAGTAAAATCGTGTTTCTGGACAAGGGAGGCATAAGTGCGCTGCGCTCCTAAGCTATCTCTCTGCGAGACACACTGCCAAAGTTTTTCGCTATGATGCAGTCTAGTGCAGACGCACACTACGGCTCTCCGGAGCTGTCCGAAGCCAAGCGCCGGTGGCCGGCGTCTTTCGGCTGAAGCAGCGCTTCGGAGCGTACGGCTGCCGCTCCGCTGTTGTGTGCGCGAAGCAGCCGCTTCTCCTGCTCCGGGAGCCGGACAGAGCGGTAGCTTGTACGGGGGCGAAGAACGAAGCCGCAGAGCACCGGGCTTTTGCGCACACCCTAAGGACTGCTAGAGGACGGTGGTGGCCGCTCGCCTGCCTCTTCAATTCCCTTCTAGCATCCTAATGGAAGGTGTTCCAGACAAATTCCCTGAGTTTTGAATTCCTCCTGATGCAGCCTCTCCTGGGAAACTCGTGCTCGTCCTCTGAGTCTCCGACATGCAGAGACCTCGATGGCAGCTGCAGAAATGAAGGGCTGCGTTGAGTTGTCGAGAAGCAAGAACATAGCCAGCGCCTTGTGTTTGGGAGTCAGCAGCTGCTGGACTTTTGCGATTGCTTTCACTGTGCACTGAATGCCAGGACGGCATGTGCACGTTAAAACAAAGAGCTGGGCAAGAGTAATCGAAAGATCACGGCCGTCAGAAAACAGCTTATATATTGCCTTGGAAAGAGCAATGTTTTTGGAGTTTGCAATAAAATCGTGTTTCTGGACAAGGGAGGCATAAGTGCGCTGCGCTCCTAAGCTATCTCTCTGCGAGACACACTGCCAAAGCTTTTCGCTAGGATGCAGTCTAGTGCAGACGCACACTACGGCTCTCCGGAGCTGTCCGAAGCCAAGCGCCGGTGGCCGGCGTCTTTCGGCTGAAGCAGCGCTTCGGAGCGTAGGGCTGCCGCTCCGCTGCTGTGTGCGCGAAGCAGCCGCTTCTCCTGCTCCGGGAGCCGGACAGAGCGGTAGCTTGTAGGAGGGCGAAGAACGAAGCCGCAGAGCACCGGGCTTCTGCGCGCACCCTAAGGACTGCTAGAGGACCGTGGTGGCCGCACGCCTGCCTCTTCAATTCTCTTCTAGCATCCTAATGGAAAGTGTTCCAGGACATCTTTCTGGGGTTTTGAATTCCTCCTGATGCAGCCCCTCGTGGGAAACTCGTGCTCGTCCTCTGAGTCTCCGACATGCAGAGACCTCGATGGCAACTGCAGAAATGAAGGGCTGCGTTGAGGTGTCGAGAAGCAAGAACATAGCCAGCGCCTTTTGTTTGGGAGTCAGCAGCTGCTGGACTTTTGCGATTGCTTTCACTGTGCACTGAATGCCAGGACGGCACGTGCACGCTGAAACAACGAGCTGGGCAAGAGTAATCGAAAGATCACGGCCGTCAGAAAGCAGCTTATATATTGCCCTGGGAAGAGTACTGTTTTTGGAGTGTACAGTAAAATCGTGTTTCTGGACAAGGGAGGCATAAGTGCGCTGCGCTCCTAAGCTATCTCCCTGCGAGACACACTGCCAAAGCTTTTCGCTATGATGCAGTCTAGTGCAGACGCACACTACGGCTCTCCGGAGCTGTCCGAAGCCAAGCGCCGGTGGCCGGCGTCTTTCGGCTGAAGCAGCGCTTCGGAGCGTAGGGCTGCCGCTCCGCTGTTGTGTGCGCGAAGCAGCCGCTTCTCCTGCTCCGGGAGCCGGACAGAGCGGTAGCTTGTACGAGGGCGAAGAACGTTGCCGCAGGGAGACGACATTGTGTGCACAGCCTTGCGACTGCTAGAGGACGGTGGCTAAAGCTCCCTGCCTTTTCAATGCACTGCTGGCATGCTTTATTGAAGGTGTTCCGAGACAACTTTCCTGGGTTTTGACTTCGTCCTGATGCAGCCCCTCCTGGGAAATTGGTGCTCGTCCCAGAAGGCTCGAGATGCAGAAAACTCGATGGCAGCTGCAGAAATGAAGGACTCTGTTGAAGTGTGGAGAAGCAAGAACGTAGACAAGCGCCTTGTGTTTGGGAGTCAGCAGCTGCTGGACTTTTGCGATTGCTTTCACTGTGCACTGAATGCCAGGACGGCACGTGCACGCTGAAACAACGAGCTGGGCAAGAGTAATCGAAAGATCACGGCCGTCAGAAAACAGCTTATATATTGCCCTGGGAAGAGTACTGTTTTTGGAGTGTACAGTAAAATCGTGTTTCTGGACAAGGGAGGCATAAGTGCGCTGCGCTCCTAAGCTATCTCCCTGCGAGACACACTGCCAAAGCTTTTCGCTAGGATGCAGTCTAGTGCAGACGCACACTACGGCTCTCCGGAGCTGTCCGAAGCGAAGCGCCGGTGGCCGGCCGGCGTCTTTCGGCTGAAGCAGCGCTTCGGAGCGTACGGCTGCCGCTCCGCTGTTGTGTGCGCGAAGCAGCCGCTTCTCCTGCTCCGGGAGCCGGACAGAGCGGTAGCTTGTACGGGGGCGAAGAACGAAGCCGCAGAGCACCGGGCTTTTGCGCACACCCTAAGGACTGCTAGAGGACCGTGGTGGCCGCTCGCCTGCCTCTTCAATTCCCTTCTAGCATCCTAATGGAAGGTGTTCCAGACAAATTCCCTGAGTTTTGAATTCCTCCTGATGCAGCCTCTCCTGGGAAACTCGTGCTCGTCCTCTGAGTCTCCGACATGCAGAGACCTCGATGGCAGCTGCAGAAATGAAGGGCTGCGTTGAGTTGTCGAGAAGCAAGAACATAGCCAGCGCCTTGTGTTTGGGAGTCAGCAGCTGCTGGACTTTTGCGATTGCTTTCACTGTGCACTGAATGCCAGGACGGCATGTGCACGTTAAAACAAAGAGCTGGGCAAGAGTAATCGAAAGATCACGGCCGTCAGAAAACAGCTTATATATTGCCTTGGAAAGAGCAATGTTTTTGGAGTTTGCAATAAAATCGTGTTTCTGGACAAGGGAGGCATAAGTGCGCTGCGCTCCTAAGCTATCTCTCTGCGAGACACACTGCCAAAGCTTTTCGCTAGGATGCAGTCTAGTGCAGACGCACACTACGGCTCTCCGGAGCTGTCCGAAGCCAAGCGCCGGTGGCCGGCGTCTTTCGGCTGAAGCAGCGCTTCGGAGCGTAGGGCTGCCGCTCCGCTGCTGTGTGCGCGAAGCAGCCGCTTCTCCTGCTCCGGGAGCCGGACAGAGCGGTAGCTTGTAGGAGGGCGAAGAACGAAGCCGCAGAGCACCGGGCTTCTGCGCGCACCCTAAGGACTGCTAGAGGACCGTGGTGGCCGCACGCCTGCCTCTTCAATTCCCTTCTAGCATCCTAATGGAAGGTGTTCCAGGACATATTTCTGGGGTTTTGAATTCCTCCTGATGCAGCCCCTCGTGGGAAACTCGTGCTCGTCCTCTGAGTCTCCGACATGCAGAGACCTCGATGGCAACTGCAGAAATGAAGGGCTGCGTTGAGTTGTCGAGAAGCAAGAACATAGCCAGCGCCTTGTGTTTGGGAGTCAGCAGCTGCTGGACTTTTGCGATTGCTTTCACTGTGCACTGAATGCCAGGACGGCACGTGCACGTTAAAACAACGAGCTGGGCAAGAGTAATCGAAAGATCACGGCCGTCAGAAAGCAGCTTATATATTGCCCTGGGAAGAGTACTGTTTTTGGAGTGTGCAGTAAAATCGTGTTTCTGGGCAAGGGAGGCATAAGTGCGCTGCGCTCCTAAGCTATCTCCCTGCGAGACACACTGTCAAAGCTTTTCGCTATGATGCAGTCTAGTGCAGACGCACACTACGGCTCTCCGGAGCTGTCCGAAGCCAAGCGCCGGTGGCCGGCGTCTTTCGGCTGAAGCAGCGCTTCGGAGCGTAGGGCTGCCGCTCCGCTGCTGTGTGCGCGAAGCAGCCGCTTCTCCTGCTCCGGGAGCCGGACAGAGCGGTAGCTTGTACGAGGGCGAAGAACGTTGCCGCAGGGAGACGACATTGTGTGCACAGCCTTGCGACTGCTAGAGGACGGTGGCTAAAGCTCCCTGCCTTTTCAATGCACTGCTGGCATGCTTTATTGAAGGTGTTCCGAGACAACTTTCCTGGGTTTTGACTTCGTCCTGATGCAGCCCCTCCTGGGAAATTGGTGCTCGTCCCAGAAGGCTCGAGATGCAGAAAACTCGATGGCAGCTGCAGAAATGAAGGACTCTGTTGAAGTGTGGAGAAGCAAGAACGTAGACAAGCGCCTTGTGTTTGGGAGTCAGCAGCTGCTGGACTTTTGCGATTGCTTTCACTGTGCACTGAATGCCAGGACGGCACGTGCACGCTGAAACAACGAGCTGGGCAAGAGTAATCGAAAGATCACGGCCGTCAGAAAACAGCTTATATATTGCCCTGGGAAGAGTACTGTTTTTGGAGTGTACAGTAAAATCGTGTTTCTGGACAAGGGAGGCATAAGTGCGCTGCGCTCCTAAGCTATCTCTCTGCGAGACACACTGCCAAAGCTTTTCGCTAGGATGCAGTCTAGTGCAGACGCACACTACGGCTCTCCGGAGCTGTCCGAAGCCAAGCGCCGGTGGCCGGCGTCTTTCGGCTGAAGCAGCGCTTCGGAGCGTAGGGCTGCCGCTCCGCTGTTGTGTGCGCGAAGCAGCCGCTTCTCCTGCTCCGGGAGCCGGACAGAGCGGTAGCTTGTACGGGGGCGAAGAACGAAGCCGCAGAGCACCGGGCTTTTGCGCACACCCTAAGGACTGCTAGAGGACGGTGGTGGCCGCTCGCCTGCCTCTTCAATTCCCTTCTAGCATCCTAATGGAAGGTGTTCCAGACAAATTCCCTGAGTTTTGAATTCCTCCTGATGCAGCCTCTCCTGGGAAACTCGTGCTCGTCCTCTGAGTCTCCGACATGCAGAGACCTCGATGGCAGCTGCAGAAATGAAGGGCTGCGTTGAGTTGTCGAGAAGCAAGAACATAGCCAGCGCCTTGTGTTTGGGAGTCAGCAGCTGCTGGACTTTTGCGATTGCTTTCACTGTGCACTGAATGCCAGGACGGCATGTGCACGTTACAACAACGAGCTGGGCAAGAGTAATCGAAAGATCACGGCCGTCAGAAAGCAGCTTATATATTGCCCTGGGAAGAGTACTGTTTTTGGAGTGTGCAGTAAAATCGTGTTTCTGGGCAAGGGAGGCATAAGTGCGCTGCGCTCCTAAGCTATCTCCCTGCGAGACACACTGCCAAAGCTTTTCGCTATGATGCAGTCTAGTGCAGACGCACACTACGGCTCTCCGGAGCTGTCCGAAGCCAAGCGCCGGTGGCCGGCGTCTTTCGGCTGAAGCAGCGCTTCGGAGCGTAGGGCTGCCGCTCCGCTGTTGTGTGCGCGAAGCAGCCGCTTCTCCTGCTCCGGGAGCCGGACAGAGCGGTAGCTTGTACGAGGGCGAAGAACGAAGCCGCAGAGCACCGGGCTTCTGCGCGCACCCTAAGGACTGCTAGAGGACCGTAGTGGCCGCACGCCTGCCTCTTCAATTCTCTTCTAGCATCCTAATGGAAGGTTTTCCAGGACATATTTCTGGAGTTTTGAATTCCTCCTGATGCAGCCCCTCCTGGGAAACTCGTGCTCGTCCTCTGAGTCTCCGACATGCAGAGACCTCGATGGCAGCTGCAGAAATGAAGGGCTGCGTTGAGTTGTCGAGAAGCAAGAACATAGCCAGCGCCTTGTGTTTGGGAGTCAGCAGCTGCTGCACTTTTGCGATTGCTTTCACTGTGCACTGAATGCCAGGACGGCATGTGCACGTTAAAACAACGAGCTGGGCAAGAGTAATCGAAAGATCACGGCCGTCAGAAAGCAGCTTATATATTGCCCTGGAAAGAGCAATGTTTTTGGAGTTTGCAATAAAATCGTGTTTCTGGACAAGGGAGGCATAAGTGCGCTGCGCTCCTAAGCTATCTCCCTGCGAGACACACTGCCAAAGCTTTTCGCTATGATGCAGTCTAGTGCAGACGCACACTACGGCTCTCCGGAGCTGTCCGAAGCCAAGCGCCGGTGGCCGGCGTCTTTCGGCTGAAGCAGCGCTTCGGAGCGTACGGCTGCCGCTCCGCTGCTGTGTGCGCGAAGCAGCCGCTTCTCCTGCTCCGGGAGCCGGACAGAGCGGTAGCTTGTACGAGGGCGAAGAACGTTGCCGCAGGGAGACGACATTGTGTGCACAGCCTTGCGACTGCTAGAGGACGGTGGCTAAAGCTCCCTGCCTTTTCAATGCACTGCTGGCATGCTTTATTGAAGGTGTTCCGAGACAACTTTCCTGGGTTTTGACTTCGTCCTGATGCAGCCCCTCCTGGGAAATTGGTGCTCGTCCCAGAAGGCTCGAGATGCAGAAAACTCGATGGCAGCTGCAGAAATGAAGGACTCTGTTGAAGTGTGGAGAAGCAAGAACGTAGACAAGCGCCTTGTGTTTGGGAGTCAGCAGCTGCTGGACTTTTGCGATTGCTTTCACTGTGCACTGAATGCCAGGACGGCACGTGCACGCTGAAACAACGAGCTGGGCAAGAGTAATCGAAAGATCACGGCCGTCAGAAAACAGCTTATATATTGCCCTGGGAAGAGTACTGTTTTTGGAGTGTACAGTAAAATCGTGTTTCTGGACAAGGGAGGCATAAGTGCGCTGCGCTCCTAAGCTATCTCTCTGCGAGACACACTGCCAAAGTTTTTCGCTATGATGCAGTCTAGTGCAGACGCACACTACGGCTCTCCGGAGCTGTCCGAAGCCAAGCGCCGGTGGCCGGCGTCTTTCGGCTGAAGCAGCGCTTCGGAGCGTACGGCTGCCGCTCCGCTGTTGTGTGCGCGAAGCAGCCGTTTCTCCTGCTCCGGGAGCCGGACAGAGCGGTAGCTTGTACGGGGGCGAAGAACGAAGCCGCAGAGCACCGGGCTTTTGCGCACACCCTAAGGACTGCTAGAGGACGGTGGTGGCCGCTCGCCTGCCTCTTCAATTCCCTTCTAGCATCCTAATGGAAGGTGTTCCAGACAAATTCCCTGAGTTTTGAATTCCTCCTGATGCAGCCTCTCCTGGGAAACTCGTGCTCGTCCTCTGAGTCTCCGACATGCAGAGACCTCGATGGCAGCTGCAGAAATGAAGGGCTGCGTTGAGTTGTCGAGAAGCAAGAACATAGCCAGCGCCTTGTGTTTGGGAGTCAGCAGCTGCTGGACTTTTGCGATTGCTTTCACTGTGCACTGAATGCCAGGACGGCATGTGCACGTTAAAACAAAGAGCTGGGCAAGAGTAATCGAAAGATCACGGCCGTCAGAAAACAGCTTATATATTGCCTTGGAAAGAGCAATGTTTTTGGAGTTTGCAATAAAATCGTGTTTCTGGACAAGGGAGGCATAAGTGCGCTGCGCTCCTAAGCTATCTCTCTGCGAGACACACTGCCAAAGCTTTTCGCTAGGATGCAGTCTAGTGCAGACGCACACTACGGCTCTCCGGAGCTGTCCGAAGCCAAGCGCCGGTGGCCGGCGTCTTTCGGCTGAAGCAGCGCTTCGGAGCGTAGGGCTGCCGCTCCGCTGCTGTGTGCGCGAAGCAGCCGCTTCTCCTGCTCCGGGAGCCGGACAGAGCGGTAGCTTGTAGGAGGGCGAAGAACGAAGCCGCAGAGCACCGGGCTTCTGCGCGCACCCTAAGGACTGCTAGAGGACCGTGGTGGCCGCACGCCTGCCTCTTCAATTCTCTTCTAGCATCCTAATGGAAAGTGTTCCAGGACATCTTTCTGGGGTTTTGAATTCCTCCTGATGCAGCCCCTCGTGGGAAACTCGTGCTCGTCCTCTGAGTCTCCGACATGCAGAGACCTCGATGGCAACTGCAGAAATGAAGGGCTGCGTTGAGGTGTCGAGAAGCAAGAACATAGCCAGCGCCTTGTGTTTGGGAGTCAGCAGCTGCTGGACTTTTGCGATTGCTTTCACTGTGCACTGAATGCCAGGACGGCACGTGCACGCTGAAACAACGAGCTGGGCAAGAGTAATCGAAAGATCACGGCCGTCAGAAAGCAGCTTATATATTGCCCTGGGAAGAGTACTGTTTTTGGAGTGTACAGTAAAATCGTGTTTCTGGACAAGGGAGGCATAAGTGCGCTGCGCTCCTAAGCTATCTCCCTGCGAGACACACTGCCAAAGCTTTTCGCTATGATGCAGTCTAGTGCAGACGCACACTACGGCTCTCCGGAGCTGTCCGAAGCCAAGCGCCGGTGGCCGGCGTCTTTCGGCTGAAGCAGCGCTTCGGAGCGTAGGGCTGCCGCTCCGCTGTTGTGTGCGCGAAGCAGCCGCTTCTCCTGCTCCGGGAGCCGGACAGAGCGGTAGCTTGTACGAGGGCGAAGAACGTTGCCGCAGGGAGACGACATTGTGTGCACAGCCTTGCGACTGCTAGAGGACGGTGGCTAAAGCTCCCTGCCTTTTCAATGCACTGCTGGCATGCTTTATTGAAGGTGTTCCGAGACAACTTTCCTGGGTTTTGACTTCGTCCTGATGCAGCCCCTCCTGGGAAATTGGTGCTCGTCCCAGAAGGCTCGAGATGCAGAAAACTCGATGGCAGCTGCAGAAATGAAGGACTCTGTTGAAGTGTGGAGAAGCAAGAACGTAGACAAGCGCCTTGTGTTTGGGAGTCAGCAGCTGCTGGACTTTTGCGATTGCTTTCACTGTGCACTGAATGCCGGGACGGCACGTGCACGCTGAAACAACGAGCTGGGCAAGAGTAATCGAAAGATCACGGCCGTCAGAAAACAGCTTATATATTGCCCTGGGAAGAGTACTGTTTTTGGAGTGTACAGTAAAATCGTGTTTCTGGACAAGGGAGGCATAAGTGCGCTGCGCTCCTAAGCTATCTCTCTGCGAGACACACTGCCAAAGCTTTTCGCTAGGATGCAGTCTAGTGCAGACGCACACTACGGCTCTCCGGAGCTGTCCGAAGCGAAGCGCCGGTGGCCGGCCGGCGTCTTTCGGCTGAAGCAGCGCTTCGGAGCGTACGGCTGCCGCTCCGCTGTTGTGTGCGCGAAGCAGCCGCTTCTCCTGCTCCGGGAGCCGGACAGAGCGGTAGCTTGTACGGGGGCGAAGAACGAAGCCGCAGAGCACCGGGCTTTTGCGCACACCCTAAGGACTGCTAGAGGACCGTGGTGGCCGCTCGCCTGCCTCTTCAATTCCCTTCTAGCATCCTAATGGAAGGTGTTCCAGACAAATTCCCTGAGTTTTGAATTCCTCCTGATGCAGCCTCTCCTGGGAAACTCGTGCTCGTCCTCTGAGTCTCCGACATGCAGAGACCTCGATGGCAGCTGCAGAAATGAAGGGCTGCGTTGAGTTGTCGAGAAGCAAGAACATAGCCAGCGCCTTGTGTTTGGGAGTCAGCAGCTGCTGGACTTTTGCGATTGCTTTCACTGTGCACTGAATGCCAGGACGGCATGTGCACGTTAAAACAAAGAGCTGGGCAAGAGTAATCGAAAGATCACGGCCGTCAGAAAACAGCTTATATATTGCCTTGGAAAGAGCAATGTTTTTGGAGTTTGCAATAAAATCGTGTTTCTGGACAAGGGAGGCATAAGTGCGCTGCGCTCCTAAGCTATCTCTCTGCGAGACACACTGCCAAAGCTTTTCGCTAGGATGCAGTCTAGTGCAGACGCACACTACGGCTCTCCGGAGCTGTCCGAAGCCAAGCGCCGGTGGCCGGCGTCTTTCGGCTGAAGCAGCGCTTCGGAGCGTAGGGCTGCCGCTCCGCTGCTGTGTGCGCGAAGCAGCCGCTTCTCCTGCTCCGGGAGCCGGACAGAGCGGTAGCTTGTAGGAGGGCGAAGAACGAAGCCGCAGAGCACCGGGCTTCTGCGCGCACCCTAAGGACTGCTAGAGGACCGTGGTGGCCGCACGCCTGCCTCTTCAATTCCCTTCTAGCATCCTAATGGAAGGTGTTCCAGGACATATTTCTGGGGTTTTGAATTCCTCCTGATGCAGCCCCTCGTGGGAAACTCGTGCTCGTCCTCTGAGTCTCCGACATGCAGAGACCTCGATGGCAACTGCAGAAATGAAGGGCTGCGTTGAGTTGTCGAGAAGCAAGAACATAGCCAGCGCCTTGTGTTTGGGAGTCAGCAGCTGCTGGACTTTTGCGATTGCTTTCACTGTGCACTGAATGCCAGGACGGCACGTGCACGTTAAAACAACGAGCTGGGCAAGAGTAATCGAAAGATCACGGCCGTCAGAAAGCAGCTTATATATTGCCCTGGGAAGAGTACTGTTTTTGGAGTGTGCAGTAAAATCGTGTTTCTGGGCAAGGGAGGCATAAGTGCGCTGCGCTCCTAAGCTATCTCCCTGCGAGACACACTGTCAAAGCTTTTCGCTATGATGCAGTCTAGTGCAGACGCACACTACGGCTCTCCGGAGCTGTCCGAAGCCAAGCGCCGGTGGCCGGCGTCTTTCGGCTGAAGCAGCGCTTCGGAGCGTAGGGCTGCCGCTCCGCTGCTGTGTGCGCGAAGCAGCCGCTTCTCCTGCTCCGGGAGCCGGACAGAGCGGTAGCTTGTACGAGGGCGAAGAACGTTGCCGCAGGGAGACGACATTGTGTGCACAGCCTTGCGACTGCTAGAGGACGGTGGCTAAAGCTCCCTGCCTTTTCAATGCACTGCTGGCATGCTTTATTGAAGGTGTTCCGAGACAACTTTCCTGGGTTTTGACTTCGTCCTGATGCAGCCCCTCCTGGGAAATTGGTGCTCGTCCCAGAAGGCTCGAGATGCAGAAAACTCGATGGCAGCTGCAGAAATGAAGGACTCTGTTGAAGTGTGGAGAAGCAAGAACGTAGACAAGCGCCTTGTGTTTGGGAGTCAGCAGCTGCTGGACTTTTGCGATTGCTTTCACTGTGCACTGAATGCCAGGACGGCACGTGCACGCTGAAACAACGAGCTGGGCAAGAGTAATCGAAAGATCACGGCCGTCAGAAAACAGCTTATATATTGCCCTGGGAAGAGTACTGTTTTTGGAGTGTACAGTAAAATCGTGTTTCTGGACAAGGGAGGCATAAGTGCGCTGCGCTCCTAAGCTATCTCTCTGCGAGACACACTGCCAAAGCTTTTCGCTAGGATGCAGTCTAGTGCAGACGCACACTACGGCTCTCCGGAGCTGTCCGAAGCCAAGCGCCGGTGGCCGGCGTCTTTCGGCTGAAGCAGCGCTTCGGAGCGTAGGGCTGCCGCTCCGCTGTTGTGTGCGCGAAGCAGCCGCTTCTCCTGCTCCGGGAGCCGGACAGAGCGGTAGCTTGTACGGGGGCGAAGAACGAAGCCGCAGAGCACCGGGCTTTTGCGCACACCCTAAGGACTGCTAGAGGACGGTGGTGGCCGCTCGCCTGCCTCTTCAATTCCCTTCTAGCATCCTAATGGAAGGTGTTCCAGACAAATTCCCTGAGTTTTGAATTCCTCCTGATGCAGCCTCTCCTGGGAAACTCGTGCTCGTCCTCTGAGTCTCCGACATGCAGAGACCTCGATGGCAGCTGCAGAAATGAAGGGCTGCGTTGAGTTGTCGAGAAGCAAGAACATAGCCAGCGCCTTGTGTTTGGGAGTCAGCAGCTGCTGGACTTTTGCGATTGCTTTCACTGTGCACTGAATGCCAGGACGGCATGTGCACGTTAAAACAAAGAGCTGGGCAAGAGTAATCGAAAGATCACGGCCGTCAGAAAACAGCTTATATATTGCCTTGGAAAGAGCAATGTTTTTGGAGTTTGCAATAAAATCGTGTTTCTGGACAAGGGAGGCATAAGTGCGCTGCGCTCCTAAGCTATCTCTCTGCGAGACACACTGCCAAAGCTTTTCGCTAGGATGCAGTCTAGTGCAGACGCACACTACGGCTCTCCGGAGCTGTCCGAAGCCAAGCGCCGGTGGCCGGCGTCTTTCGGCTGAAGCAGCGCTTCGGAGCGTAGGGCTGCCGCTCCGCTGCTGTGTGCGCGAAGCAGCCGCTTCTCCTGCTCCGGGAGCCGGACAGAGCGGTAGCTTGTAGGAGGGCGAAGAACGAAGCCGCAGAGCACCGGGCTTCTGCGCGCACCCTAAGGACTGCTAGAGGACCGTGGTGGCCGCACGCCTGCCTCTTCAATTCTCTTCTAGCATCCTAATGGAAGGTGTTCCAGGACATATTTCTGGGGTTTTGAATTCCTCCTGATGCAGCCCCTCCTGGGAAACTCGTGCTCGTCCTCTGAGTCTCCGACATGCAGAGACCTCGATGGCAACTGCAGAAATGAAGGGCTGCGTTGAGTTGTCGAGAAGCAAGAACATAGCCAGCGCCTTGTGTTTGGGAGTCAGCAGCTGCTGGACTTTTGCGATTGCTTTCACTGTGCACTGAATGCCAGGACGGCACGTGCACGTTAAAACAACGAGCTGGGCAAGAGTAATCGAAAGATCACGGCCGTCAGAAAGCAGCTTATATATTGCCCTGGGAAGAGTACTGTTTTTGGAGTGTGCAGTAAAATCGTGTTTCTGGGCAAGGGAGGCATAAGTGCGCTGCGCTCCTAAGCTATCTCCCTGCGAGACACACTGTCAAAGCTTTTCGCTATGATGCAGTCTAGTGCAGACGCACACTACGGCTCTCCGGAGCTGTCCGAAGCCAAGCGCCGGTGGCCGGCGTCTTTCGGCTGAAGCAGCGCTTCGGAGCGTACGGCTGCCGCTCCGCTGCTGTGTGCGCGAAGCAGCCGCTTCTCCTGCTCCGGGAGCCGGACAGAGCGGTAGCTTGTACGAGGGCGAAGAACGTTGCCGCAGGGAGACGACATTGTGTGCACAGCCTTGCGACTGCTAGAGGACGGTGGCTAAAGCTCCCTGCCTTTTCAATGCACTGCTGGCATGCTTTATTGAAGGTGTTCCGAGACAACTTTCCTGGGTTTTGACTTCGTCCTGATGCAGCCCCTCCTGGGAAATTGGTGCTCGTCCCAGAAGGCTCGAGATGCAGAAAACTCGATGGCAGCTGCAGAAATGAAGGACTCTGTTGAAGTGTGGAGAAGCAAGAACGTAGACAAGCGCCTTGTGTTTGGGAGTCAGCAGCTGCTGGACTTTTGCGATTGCTTTCACTGTGCACTGAATGCCAGGACGGCACGTGCACGCTGAAACAACGAGCTGGGCAAGAGTAATCGAAAGATCACGGCCGTCAGAAAGCAGCTTATATATTGCCCTGGGAAGAGTACTGTTTTTGGAGTGTGCAGTAAAATCGTGTTTCTGGACAAGGGAGGCATAAGTGCGCTGCGCTCCTAAGCTATCTCTCTGCGAGACACACTGCCAAAGCTTTTCGCTATGATGCAGTCTAGTGCAGACGCACACTACGGCTCTCCGGAGCTGTCCGAAGCCAAGCGCCGGTGGCCGGCGTCTTTCGGCTGAAGCAGCGCTTCGGAGCGTACGGCTGCCGCTCCGCTGTTGTGTGCGCGAAGCAGCCGCTTCTCCTGCTCCGGGAGCCGGACAGAGCGGTAGCTTGTACGGGGGCGAAGAACGAAGCCGCAGAGCACCGGGCTTTTGCGCACACCCTAAGGACTGCTAGAGGACGGTGGTGGCCGCTCGCCTGCCTCTTCAATTCCCTTCTAGCATCCTAATGGAAGGTGTTCCAGACAAATTCCCTGAGTTTTGAATTCCTCCTGATGCAGCCTCTCCTGGGAAACTCGTGCTCGTCCTCTGAGTCTCCGACATGCAGAGACCTCGATGGCAGCTGCAGAAATGAAGGGCTGCGTTGAGTTGTCGAGAAGCAAGAACATAGCCAGCGCCTTGTGTTTGGGAGTCAGCAGCTGCTGGACTTTTGCGATTGCTTTCACTGTGCACTGAATGCCAGGACGGCATGTGCACGTTAAAACAAAGAGCTGGGCAAGAGTAATCGAAAGATCACGGCCGTCAGAAAACAGCTTATATATTGCCTTGGAAAGAGCAATGTTTTTGGAGTTTGCAATAAAATCGTGTTTCTGGACAAGGGAGGCATAAGTGCGCTGCGCTCCTAAGCTATCTCTCTGCGAGACACACTGCCAAAGCTTTTCGCTAGGATGCAGTCTAGTGCAGACGCACACTACGGCTCTCCGGAGCTGTCCGAAGCCAAGCGCCGGTGGCCGGCGTCTTTCGGCTGAAGCAGCGCTTCGGAGCGTAGGGCTGCCGCTCCGCTGCTGTGTGCGCGAAGCAGCCGCTTCTCCTGCTCCGGGAGCCGGACAGAGCGGTAGCTTGTAGGAGGGCGAAGAACGAAGCCGCAGAGCACCGGGCTTCTGCGCGCACCCTAAGGACTGCTAGAGGACCGTGGTGGCCGCACGCCTGCCTCTTCAATTCTCTTCTAGCATCCTAATGGAAAGTGTTCCAGGACATCTTTCTGGGGTTTTGAATTCCTCCTGATGCAGCCCCTCGTGGGAAACTCGTGCTCGTCCTCTGAGTCTCCGACATGCAGAGACCTCGATGGCAACTGCAGAAATGAAGGGCTGCGTTGAGTTGTCGAGAAGCAAGAACATAGCCAGCGCCTTGTGTTTGGGAGTCAGCAGCTGCTGGACTTTTGCGATTGCTTTCACTGTGCACTGAATGCCAGGACGGCACGTGCACGCTGAAACAACGAGCTGGGCAAGAGTAATCGAAAGATCACGGCCGTCAGAAAGCAGCTTATATATTGCCCTGGGAAGAGTACTGTTTTTGGAGTGTACAGTAAAATCGTGTTTCTGGACAAGGGAGGCATAAGTGCGCTGCGCTCCTAAGCTATCTCCCTGCGAGACACACTGTCAAAGCTTTTCGCTATGATGCAGTCTAGTGCAGACGCACACTACGGCTCTCCGGAGCTGTCCGAAGCCAAGCGCCGGTGGCCGGCGTCTTTCGGCTGAAGCAGCGCTTCGGAGCGTAGGGCTGCCGCTCCGCTGTTGTGTGCGCGAAGCAGCCGCTTCTCCTGCTCCGGGAGCCGGACAGAGCGGTAGCTTGTACGTGGGCGAAGAACGTTGCCGCAGGGAGACGACATTGTGTGCACAGCCTTGCGACTGCTAGAGGACGGTGGCTAAAGCTCCCTGCCTTTTCAATGCACTGCTGGCATGCTTTATTGAAGGTGTTCCGAGACAACTTTCCTGGGTTTTGACTTCGTCCTGATGCAGCCCCTCCTGGGAAATTGGTGCTCGTCCCAGAAGGCTCGAGATGCAGAAAACTCGATGGCAGCTGCAGAAATGAAGGACTCTGTTGAAGTGTGGAGAAGCAAGAACGTAGACAAGCGCCTTGTGTTTGGGAGTCAGCAGCTGCTGGACTTTTGCGATTGCTTTCACTGTGCACTGAATGCCAGGAAGGCACGTGCACGCTGCAACAACCAGCTGGGCAAGAGTGGGCAGAAGAGAACGGGCGTCAGACAGCAGCTTACATAGTACCATGGAAAGAGCAGTGTTTTTGGAGTGTGCAGCAAATCCGTGTTTCTGGACAAGGGAGGCATAAGTGCGCTGCGCTCCTAAGGTATCTCTTTGCGAGACACACTGTCAAAGCTTTTCGCTAGGATGCAGTCTAGTGCAGACGCACACTACGGCTCTCCGGAGCTGTCCGAAGCCAAGCGCCGGTGGCCGGCGTCTTTCGGCTGAAGCAGCGCTTCGGAGCGTAGGGCTGCCGCTCCGCTGTTGTGTGCGCGAAGCAGCCGCTTCTCCTGCTCCGGGAGCCGGACAGAGCGGTAGCTTGTACGAGGGCGAAGAACGAAGCCGAAGAGCACCGGGCTTCTGCGCGCACCCTAAGGACTGCTAGAGGACCGTGGTGGCCGCACGCCTGCCTCTTCAATTCCATTCTAGCATCCTTATGGAAGGTGTTCCAGGACATATTTCTGGGGTTTTGAATTCCTCCTGATGCAGCCCCTCGTGGGAAACTCGTGCTCGTCCTCTGAGTCTCCGACATGCAGAGACCTCGATGGCAACTGCAGAAATGAAGGGCTGCGTTGAGTTGTCGAGAAGCAAGAACATAGCCAGCGCCTTGTGTTTGGGAGTCAGCAGCTGCTGGACTTTTGCGATTGCTTTCACTGTGCACTGAATGCCAGGACGGCATGTGCACGTTACAACAACGAGCTGGGCAAGAGTAATCGAAAGATCACGGCCGTCAGAAAGCAGCTTATATATTGCCCTGGGAAGAGTACTGTTTTTGGAGTGTGCAGTAAAATCGTGTTTCTGGACAAGGGAGGCATAAGTGCGCTGCGCTCCTAAGCTATCTCCCTGCGAGACACACTGCCAAAGCTTTTCGCTATGATGCAGTCTAGTGCAGACGCACACTACGGCTCTCCGGAGCTGTCCGAAGCCAAGCGCCGGTGGCCGGCGTCTTTCGGCTGAAGCAGCGCTTCGGAGCGTAGGGCTGCCGCTCCGCTGCTGTGTGCGCGAAGCAGCCGCTTCTCCTGCTCCGGGAGCCGGACAGAGCGGTAGCTTGTACGTGGGCGAAGAACGTTGCCGCAGGGAGACGACATTGTGTGCACAGCCTTGCGACTGCTAGAGGACGGTGGCTAAAGCTCCCTGCCTTTTCAATGCACTGCTGGCATGCTTTATTGAAGGTGTTCCGAGACAACTTTCCTGGGTTTTGACTTCGTCCTGATGCAGCCCCTCCTGGGAAATTGGTGCTCGTCCCAGAAGGCTCGAGATGCAGAAAACTCGATGGCAGCTGCAGAAATGAAGGACTCTGTTGAAGTGTGGAGAAGCAAGAACGTAGACAAGCGCCTTGTGTTTGGGAGTCAGCAGCTGCTGGACTTTTGCGATTGCTTTCACTGTGCACTGAATGCCAGGACGGCACGTGCACGCTGAAACAACGAGCTGGGCAAGAGTAATCGAAAGATCACGGCCGTCAGAAAACAGCTTATATATTGCCCTGGGAAGAGTACTGTTTTTGGAGTGTACAGTAAAATCGTGTTTCTGGACAAGGGAGGCATAAGTGCGCTGCGCTCCTAAGCTATCTCTCTGCGAGACACACTGCCAAAGCTTTTCGCTAGGATGCAGTCTAGTGCAGACGCACACTACGGCTCTCCGGAGCTGTCCGAAGCCAAGCGCCGGTGGCCGGCGTCTTTCGGCTGAAGCAGCGCTTCGGAGCGTAGGGCTGCCGCTCCGCTGCTGTGTGCGCGAAGCAGCCGCTTCTCCTGCTCCGGGAGCCGGACAGAGCGGTAGCTTGTACGAGGGCGAAGAACGAAGCCGCAGAGCACCGGGCTTCTGCGCGCACCCTAAGGACTGCTAGAGGACCGTGGTGGCCGCACGCCTGCCTCTTCAATTCTCTTCTAGCATCCTAATGGAAGGTGTTCCAGGACATATTTCTGGGGTTTTGAATTCCTCCTGATGCAGCCCCTCGTGGGAAACTCGTGCTCGTCCTCTGAGTCTCCGACATGCAGAGACCTCGATGGCAACTGCAGAAATGAAGGGCTGCGTTGAGTTGTCGAGAAGCAAGAACATAGCCAGCGCCTTGTGTTTGGGAGTCAGCAGCTGCTGGACTTTTGCGATTGCTTTCACTGTGCACTGAATGCCAGGACGGCACGTGCACGTTAAAACAACGAGCTGGGCAAGAGTAATCGAAAGATCACGGCCGTCAGAAAGCAGCTTATATATTGCCCTGGGAAGAGTACTGTTTTTGGAGTGTGCAGTAAAATCGTGTTTCTGGGCAAGGGAGGCATAAGTGCGCTGCGCTCCTAAGCTATCTCCCTGCGAGACACACTGTCAAAGCTTTTCGCTATGATGCAGTCTAGTGCAGACGCACACTACGGCTCTCCGGAGCTGTCCGAAGCCAAGCGCCGGTGGCCGGCGTCTTTCGGCTGAAGCAGCGCTTCGGAGCGTAGGGCTGCCGCTCCGCTGCTGTGTGCGCGAAGCAGCCGCTTCTCCTGCTCCGGGAGCCGGACAGAGCGGTAGCTTGTACGAGGGCGAAGAACGTTGCCGCAGGGAGACGACATTGTGTGCACAGCCTTGCGACTGCTAGAGGACGGTGGCTAAAGCTCCCTGCCTTTTCAATGCACTGCTGGCATGCTTTATTGAAGGTGTTCCGAGACAACTTTCCTGGGTTTTGACTTCGTCCTGATGCAGCCCCTCCTGGGAAATTGGTGCTCGTCCCAGAAGGCTCGAGATGCAGAAAACTCGATGGCAGCTGCAGAAATGAAGGACTCTGTTGAAGTGTGGAGAAGCAAGAACGTAGACAAGCGCCTTGTGTTTGGGAGTCAGCAGCTGCTGGACTTTTGCGATTGCTTTCACTGTGCACTGAATGCCAGGACGGCACGTGCACGCTGAAACAACGAGCTGGGCAAGAGTAATCGAAAGATCACGGCCGTCAGAAAACAGCTTATATATTGCCCTGGGAAGAGTACTGTTTTTGGAGTGTACAGTAAAATCGTGTTTCTGGACAAGGGAGGCATAAGTGCGCTGCGCTCCTAAGCTATCTCTCTGCGAGACACACTGCCAAAGCTTTTCGCTAGGATGCAGTCTAGTGCAGACGCACACTACGGCTCTCCGGAGCTGTCCGAAGCCAAGCGCCGGTGGCCGGCGTCTTTCGGCTGAAGCAGCGCTTCGGAGCGTACGGCTGCCGCTCCGCTGTTGTGTGCGCGAAGCAGCCGCTTCTCCTGCTCCGGGAGCCGGACAGAGCGGTAGCTTGTACGGGGGCGAAGAACGAAGCCGCAGAGCACCGGGCTTTTGCGCACACCCTAAGGACTGCTAGAGGACGGTGGTGGCCGCTCGCCTGCCTCTTCAATTCCCTTCTAGCATCCTAATGGAAGGTGTTCCAGACAAATTCCCTGAGTTTTGAATTCCTCCTGATGCAGCCTCTCCTGGGAAACTCGTGCTCGTCCTCTGAGTCTCCGACATGCAGAGACCTCGATGGCAGCTGCAGAAATGAAGGGCTGCGTTGAGTTGTCGAGAAGCAAGAACATAGCCAGCGCCTTGTGTTTGGGAGTCAGCAGCTGCTGGACTTTTGCGATTGCTTTCACTGTGCACTGAATGCCAGGACGGCATGTGCACGTTAAAACAAAGAGCTGGGCAAGAGTAATCGAAAGATCACGGCCGTCAGAAAACAGCTTATATATTGCCTTGGAAAGAGCAATGTTTTTGGAGTTTGCAATAAAATCGTGTTTCTGGACAAGGGAGGCATAAGTGCGCTGCGCTCCTAAGCTATCTCTCTGCGAGACACACTGCCAAAGCTTTTCGCTAGGATGCAGTCTAGTGCAGACGCACACTACGGCTCTCCGGAGCTGTCCGAAGCCAAGCGCCGGTGGCCGGCGTCTTTCGGCTGAAGCAGCGCTTCGGAGCGTAGGGCTGCCGCTCCGCTGCTGTGTGCGCGAAGCAGCCGCTTCTCCTGCTCCGGGAGCCGGACAGAGCGGTAGCTTGTAGGAGGGCGAAGAACGAAGCCGCAGAGCACCGGGCTTCTGCGCGCACCCTAAGGACTGCTAGAGGACCGTGGTGGCCGCACGCCTGCCTCTTCAATTCTCTTCTAGCATCCTAATGGAAGGTGTTCCAGGACATATTTCTGGGGTTTTGAATTCCTCCTGATGCAGCCCCTCGTGGGAAACTCGTGCTCGTCCTCTGAGTCTCCGACATGCAGAGACCTCGATGGCAACTGCAGAAATGAAGGGCTGCGTTGAGTTGTCGAGAAGCAAGAACATAGCCAGCGCCTTGTGTTTGGGAGTCAGCAGCTGCTGGACTTTTGCGATTGCTTTCACTGTGCACTGAATGCCAGGACGGCACGTGCACGCTGAAACAACGAGCTGGGCAAGAGTAATCGAAAGATCACGGCCGTCAGAAAGCAGCTTATATATTGCCCTGGGAAGAGTACTGTTTTTGGAGTGTACAGTAAAATCGTGTTTCTGGACAAGGGAGGCATAAGTGCGCTGCGCTCCTAAGCTATCTCCCTGCGAGACACACTGTCAAAGCTTTTCGCTATGATGCAGTCTAGTGCAGACGCACACTACGGCTCTCCGGAGCTGTCCGAAGCCAAGCGCCGGTGGCCGGCGTCTTTCGGCTGAAGCAGCGCTTCGGAGCGTAGGGCTGCCGCTCCGCTGTTGTGTGCGCGAAGCAGCCGCTTCTCCTGCTCCGGGAGCCGGACAGAGCGGTAGCTTGTACGTGGGCGAAGAACGTTGCCGCAGGGAGACGACATTGTGTGCACAGCCTTGCGACTGCTAGAGGACGGTGGCTAAAGCTCCCTGCCTTTTCAATGCACTGCTGGCATGCTTTATTGAAGGTGTTCCGAGACAACTTTCCTGGGTTTTGACTTCGTCCTGATGCAGCCCCTCCTGGGAAATTGGTGCTCGTCCCAGAAGGCTCGAGATGCAGAAAACTCGATGGCAGCTGCAGAAATGAAGGACTCTGTTGAAGTGTGGAGAAGCAAGAACGTAGACAAGCGCCTTGTGTTTGGGAGTCAGCAGCTGCTGGACTTTTGCGATTGCTTTCACTGTGCACTGAATGCCAGGACGGCACGTGCACGCTGAAACAACGAGCTGGGCAAGAGTAATCGAAAGATCACGGCCGTCAGAAAACAGCTTATATATTGCCCTGGGAAGAGTACTGTTTTTGGAGTGTACAGTAAAATCGTGTTTCTGGACAAGGGAGGCATAAGTGCGCTGCGCTCCTAAGCTATCTCTCTGCGAGACACACTGCCAAAGCTTTTCGCTAGGATGCAGTCTAGTGCAGACGCACACTACGGCTCTCCGGAGCTGTCCGAAGCCAAGCGCCGGTGGCCGGCGTCTTTCGGCTGAAGCAGCGCTTCGGAGCGTAGGGCTGCCGCTCCGCTGCTGTGTGCGCGAAGCAGCCGCTTCTCCTGCTCCGGGAGCCGGACAGAGCGGTAGCTTGTACGAGGGCGAAGAACGAAGCCGCAGAGCACCGGGCTTCTGCGCGCACCCTAAGGACTGCTAGAGGACCGTGGTGGCCGCACGCCTGCCTCTTCAATTCTCTTCTAGCATCCTAATGGAAGGTGTTCCAGGACATATTTCTGGGGTTTTGAATTCCTCCTGATGCAGCCCCTCCTGGGAAACTCGTGCTCGTCCTCTGAGTCTCCGACATGCAGAGACCTCGATGGCA